>NC_090439.1:349632026-350257026 GCF_031143425.1 Pleurodeles waltl
TCCTCTCTACCTCACTCCACCCTACCCCCCTCTACTCTACCCTAATCTACCCCAGTCCACTCTACCCCAAACTGACCCACTCCAATCTACCAAAATACCAATTTACCTCATTCCAGTCTACCCCAATCCACTTCACTCCACTGCAATCTACCTGACTCTACCCCACTCCACCACACTCCAATCTATCCGAATCTACCCCATGCACCCTATCCCTATCTTTCCCACTCCACTCCAAGCTACCCCACTCCAATGTACCCCACGTCACTCCACTACCATCTACAACAATCTACCCTACTCTGCCCCACTGCACTCAACCCGACCCCAAGCTACCCCAATCTACCCACTCCACTTTACCCCAAGCTAACCTGCCCCAATCTACCACAATCGACCTCTCTCAAGTCTAACCCAATCAACCCCACTCCACTCCAATCTACCCCAATTGACCCCTCTTCAATCTTCCCAAATCCACTCCGCTACATTCTAACCCAATGTACCCTACGCCAGACTTCTCTACCTCACTCCAATCTACTCCACTCTGCCCCACCCCAGTCTACTGGACTGTACCCCACCCTGCCCCAATCTACCACAATCCACTATAACCAAATCTACCCCACTCAAATCTATCCCATGCCACCCCACCCAAGCCTACCCTACTTTACCCCACTCCACCCCACCCACTCAAACCCACTCCAATCTACCCCACTCTACCTCACCCTAACCTACCCCACTGTACCCCACTCCACTCTACCCTAATCTACCCTACTCCACTTTACCTCCATATTCTTCACTCCAATCTACCAAACTGCACTCCACTGCAATCTACCCAAATCTACCCCACTCTACCCCACTACAGTCTGCCTCCCAAACAGTCCCTCTCTACCCCACTCCAATCTACCTCAATCTACTCCACCAGAAGATACCCACATCTACCCCAATCTTCTTTACTGCAATCTACTCCACTCTATTCTACTCTGATCTACCGTACTCTACTCTACATCAGATGACCCCAAACCAATCTCCCCAATCCACCCAATCTGCCCGACTCCAATCTACCACAGATTACCCCACTTCAACCTACCCACTCTACCATAATCTGCTCCACTCCAATCTACCCTAATGCACCTCACTCCACTGTACCCCAGTGTATCCCATTCAACTGTCACACAATCTATGTCACTCCATCTTTACCCCAATCTATCACGTTCTACCTCAATCTAACCCACTCCACCCTCCCCCATTATTTACACTCCACTCTACCCTAATCTCCCCCATCCCAAACTAGCTCAATTAACCTCATTCTACCCCAGTCCACCCCTTGAATCTAACCCACTCTACCCCACTCCACCCCAGCCCACTCTACCCCACTTCACTCTACACCACTCTACCCCACTCCACTCTACTCCAATCTACCCCACTCCACCACAATCTACCACACTCCAATCCACTCCAATCTACTCTAATCTACCCCACTACACTACAGTCTACCCCAATCTAATCTACCCCACTCTCCCCCACTCAAACCCAATCTATCCCATTCTGCCCCACTCCACCCTACTCCAATTCACCCCACTCCACCCTGCCCCCCCATTCTACTCCATACCACTCTACCCCACTTCACTACATTCTAACTCTTGTCTACTCCACTCTATCCTACCCCACTCCTAGTACTCTACCCCAATCAACTTCCCCCAATCTGTGACATGCTACCCCACTTCACTCTACCCAACTCTAACCCCACGTTTCCCCACTTCACTCTACCCCAGTCTACCCTACTCCAATCTCCACATGCCAATCTACCTCAATCTATCCCACTACAATCTACTCCACTCCACTACAATCTACTCCAGCCTACTCCACTCCACTGTGCCACACCCCAATCTACTCCACTCTACCCCATTCTGCCACTTTCCACTATACACCAATCAACTCCACTCCACTCTACCCAAACTACTCCACTGCAATCCATCCTACTTCACCCCACTCCAATCTACCCCATTTCAATCTACTCCAATCTACCCTAATCTACCCCACTCTACCCCACTCCAATCAACCACTCTCTACTCCACTCTGTCCCATTCCACTCTACTGCATTTTACCCACCCCACTCTATCCCACTCAATCCCACTCCACCCCAGTTGACTCTATCCCACTCAACCCCACCCCACTTTACCCTACACTACTGCACCCCACTCTCCCCAATCTACCCAACTCCACTCTACATCAATCTACCCCACTCCACTCTACCCCCACTCCACCCCACTTCACTCTACCCCAATCGGCCTCACTTCACTCTAGCCCAATCTGCCCCATTCAATTCTACCCTTCGAATCTACGTCACTACTGTGCAATCTACCCCAATCTACCAGACTCTACCCCAATCTACCCAATTCTACACTAATCTACCCCACACCACTCTATGACAATCTATCCAAATCCACCCAAACCAACCCCTCTCCACCCCACTATTTTTAGCCATACTGAACAGCAGTTACATTGGTGTAAAACATGGTTAAAACACATTGTTAAAGCCAATAGCTCTCAGATAGACAAGACCAAATGGTGTTGTCAATGCTTATTGGCTTTAGTAACTTTATAAAGTGCAGTTTGTGAATAGGCATGGGCTTACTCTTGGTGAGTGGGTGCTTGTCCCTCCCTAAACTACATTACATGTGTACTGACGACTAGTCCTAAAGTTGACCTTGACACCCAGAGCTTGGCTCTGAGCAGAGCACCAAAAACATACACCTTCAGAGACACACCTACTGTCTGTGTCTCTGGAGCATGCACAGTGAGAGGTGGTGGCAGCGTTCTATATTTGAACCTTTAGCAAAGGGACAGGAATGTTTCCTGTTTCCGGAATTGAACATGATGCCAAAGGGCCTGCTCATGTAAAGTTCTGATCATTTGTCATGGCCAGACCATGCACGGACATGCATCATAGTGTGTGCATGGTCCCTTCGAGCAGAACTCTGAGTGTTGTGTGATCGCGCTCCCCCTTGCATTCTGTACCCCTGAGCGCCTGCTTCCCGTGTATTCGCGCTCCCCTTCTCTCTCCCGTGTATCCCGAGTGCCTGCTGTCCCTCTTGCCCCCGCCCTCCCCCTCCGTCCTTCCGCCGCTTTTTGTCGTTTTTACTCGTTTTTCTGGCCTTTTTGTACCCTTCTAGGTACTCTTTGTTTTTCTGGGCCTCCTCGCCTTCCCGAGGCCAATCGCCGCTTTTTCCCGCTCTTTTTCCCCCTACCCGCCCTCCTCCCGCCTCCCAGCTGTCCCCGCCTCCCCGGCTACCCTTAAATGGCGGCCGCTGCGAGGCAGTGGTAGCGACCCTTGACCCCAGGGTAGGTCACTCCCCTGCCTCCACAGCGCCACCAGATCCTCTGTGCCGGCCTCTCTTTGTGCTGCTTGTCCCCCTGAGTGCTGTTTGATTGTCTGATTGTTGTGTGATCGCGCTCCCCCTTGCATTCTGTACCCCGTCTGCGCCCGTCCGCGCCTGGATCGCGCCCAGCGCCCGAACCCCTGGCCCCGCGCCTCCCGCGCCTCCCGCCTTACCTACGACTCCGCCACCCTCACCAACCTCAACCCCGGCCGCACACCAGGCTGCTACCGCGCCACCCCGAATCGAACCCACGGACCCTTCACCTGCAGCAACTGCCGCCTCACCTGCCTTCGGACCCCCACCGCTCCCGCCAAGAACAACTCCCCCGGAAGCAATCTCCACTGCATCCTGGTCAACACCCGATCCGTCCACAGGCATGCCATCGAACTGTGGAACCTCATCACCTCAACAAACCCGGACATCGCCTTCCTCACCGAGACCTGGATGAACCCCTCCTCGGCACCCGACACCGCCATAGCAATCCCCGACGGCTACAAAATCATCCGGAAAGACCGCACCAACCGCATCGGAGGAGGCATCACCATCGCACACAAGAACTCCATCCGCATCTCGACCCACACCGACGACTCACTCCCCGACGCCGAACATCTCCACTTCACGATCCACAGCGACCCCAAGACCACCCTCAGAGGCACCCTCATGTACAGACCACCAGGACCTCGCACCAAGTTCAGCGAAGACATCGCAGACTTCGTCAACCCTCACGCACTCTCGTCCACCGACTACATCCTCCTAGGAGACCTCAACTTTCACCTGGAGAACCTCACCGACAACAACACCACCGCCTTACTGGACAACCTCGCCAACCTGGGACTGAAACAGCTAGTCAACACCCCCACCCACTTTGCCGGACACACGCTCGACCCCATCTTCTCCTCCAGCAAACACATCACCTTCAACCACGCCACCGAACTCACCTGGTCGGACCACAGCTGTGTCCACTTCAGCTGCAAGAAGACCACCGTGCATCACCACACCCAGCAACCACCAAGAAGACACTGGAATCGACTCACCACAGAACAGCTCGCATCTACCCTCTCCCAGAACCAACCCACCAGCACCACCGACCCCAACGAAGCCGCCAACAACCTCACAAGCTGGATCTCCGACTGCGCCAACCTCCTGGCCCCCCTGAAGACTCAAGCTATCACCAAAAACCACAAGAAAAACTCCTGGTTCACCCCTGACCTCAAGGACTCCAAGAAAGAATGCCGCGCCCGCGAGAAGACGTGGCGCCTCAACCAGACTGAAGAGAACATGTCAGCTCTCAAGGACGCCACCCGCCAACACCACCAACACCTCCGCGCCGCACGAAAAACAGCCGACCGGAACAGACTTGGCAACAACGCCCACAACAGCAAGGAACTATTTGGCATCATCAAAGAGCTCTCCAACCCGGACGCAGAAAACAACTCCATCCCTCCCTCACAGGACCTCTGCGACTCCCTCGCAACCTTCTTCCACCACAAGATCACCGATATATACAACAGCTTCACGACCGCCAACGCGAACCCCCCGCCGGAACCCGCCACCGACATCACCACCATCCTCACCTGGAGCCCAACCACCACCGAGGAGACCACCCGCATCATGAACTCGATCCACTCCGGATCCCCATCGGACCCCTGCCCGCACCACATCTACAACAAGGCCGACAACATCATCGCACCGCACCTCCGAGACGTCATCAACGCCTCCCTCACCACCGCCACCTTCCCGGAGAGCTGGAAACACGCAGAGCTCAACGCCCTCTTAAAGAAACCTACAGCAGACCCCACCGAACTCAAAAACTTCTGACCCATCTCTCTCCTACCGTTCCCCGCCAAAGTGATTGAGAAAATCGTCAACGCTCAACTCACCACCGCCCTGGAAACCAACGACTCCCTCGACCCCACACAGTTCGGTTTCAGGGCCAACCACAGCACCGAAACCGCCCTCATCGCAGCCACGGACGACATCCGAGCCCTGACCGACAAGGGAGAAACCGTGGCCCTTATACTCCTGGACCTCTCTGCAGCCTTCGACACGGTCTGCCACCGCACCCTGATACGCCGCCTCAGCAACGCCGGCATCAGAGGCAAGGCCCTGGAATGGCTCATCTCCTTCCTCTCCGGAAGGACCCAGAGAGTCCGCCTACCCCCCTTCAGATCCACAGCCACGGAGATCATCTGCGGCGTACCCCAAGGATCCTCCCTCAGCCCCACTCTTTTCAACGTCTACATGACCCCCCTGGCGAACATTGCACGCAAATACGGACTCGACCTCATATCCTACGCCGACGACACCCAGCTCATCTTATCCCTCACCAACAACCCCACCTCAGCTAGGACCAGACTACATGAAGGAATGAAGGAAGTAGCAAACTGGATGACAGACAGCCGGCTGAAACTGAACACAGATAAGATGGAGGTCCTCATCCTCAGCCCTACTCCCACCGCATGGGACGACTCCTGGTGGCCACCCGCCCTGGGCAGCACTCCCCAACCCACCGACCACGCACGCAACCTCGGCTTCATCCTGGACTCATCCCTCTCCATGACCAGACAGGTTAACTCGGTGACCTCAGCATGCTTCAACACCCTCCGCATGCTCCGCAAGATCTTCCGCTGGATCCCCACCGACACCAGGAAGACCGTCACCCACGCCCTCGTCACCAGCCGCTTGGACTACGGGAACACTCTGTACGCTGGCATCACCACCAAGCTGCAGAGGAAACTTCAACGGATCCAGAACGCTGCTGCACGTCTCATCCTGGACATACCCCTCCACCACCACATCTCCGGACACCTGAAGAAACTTCATTGGCTCCCAGTCAGCAAGAGGATCACCTTCCGACTCCTCACCCACGCACACAAAGCCCTCCACAACCTCGGACCCAAACTCATCAACAACCGCGTCTCCTTCTACACTCCTCCGCGCACTCTACGCTCTACCGGACAGGCCCTGGCAGCCGTACCCCGCATCCGCAAAGCCACCGCCGGAAGAAGATCCTTCTCTTTCCTGGCAGCGAAGACCTGGAACTCTCTGCCCAGCCACCTTCGCGCCATACCTGATCACCTCACCTTCAGAAGGCAGCTCAAGACCTGGCTCTTCGAGCACTGACCCACCCCCCTAGCGCCTTGAGACCCTTTATGGGTGAGTAGCGCGCTTTATAAATGCGAATGATTGATTGATTGATTGATAAGCCAGTGCCATCCATTTTGAATTGCCGTTGGTTTTGGCATGGTACAAGATGGAGGTACTGATACAGCCTCCCACACAGTGCAAGACTATTGCCTTCATTCCTGGTCTGGATAGTGGAGCCTCAGGCATTGAAATGTGAGGGCAGTGTAGGGACAGGTCTGCACTTATAAATTCAATGTGTCCTATTTAGCAAAGGGTTTCAGATTAGTCTTTCCTGAGTACTGCCATTTGGGTGATGGCAAATGAATGGGCTTGAGTCAACCAATTTACTTGTTGGAGGGGGTGAAGTTTCTAAAAGCTGCATGCCTTGCTGGAGAACCAGTGGTCTGTCTGAGACCAGGGAGAAGGCAAGCACCTCGGCCCACAGGAGCTGACTGCCTGAGGTACAGAAGTCAGGCTGTCAAGTCCAGGAAAGGAGTGGCCCAGAATAAACAGTTTGTTAAAGGGAATGTGCGTGTAAACCCAAATGGTTGCTGTCTTCCCTGTTCAACCAAGGACTTTATTTGTTAGTTAAGATTCACCATAGCATTCATTTTTGTGACTGCCACAGAGGAAGATTTACTGACTGTATCTTTGCTGTACCCGAGGACGGCATCACAGCACCCGGACGAGAGGTAACAGTTCCCACTGCTGAAACCAAGTGTCCTTCACTGCACCCATTACTGGCTGATGCAGAGAGATAGAGGCAGGCCCGTAACGATGAACACCTTTGACTGCGAGCATGATTCCTGTGTTGAGAACATCTGCACACCAGTACTTGATCGGCCTGAGTGCACGTCAGAAATCATGTAAAGCAAACTCCTGAGAAAATATAGGCAGTGAGCTGGCTAAATTAAACTGCTTGGTGAAAGTTTGTGTAATACCTGAAAGCTACATATTGTGACTGCCTAGTCAAGAGTAGGGGCTGACCTACGGGTCACAGACTACAGAAAACTGCTCTACTTTAGCCACAGTAACGCTGCACCTGAGCTTAATTGAGAGCTTTCTGCTTAACTGTGTAGTCAACCCTGTAGACTCTCCAGTGTTGTCCGTTCCAGTAGGCCTACTGTTTCTTTACACAAACCTGTACACCCTAACAACTCTTACACACACAATCACACAAACCTCAAATTAGTTTCTAGGACTGGAAGCTTAAAAGGTCTGAGCCATCTTCTTGATCGTTCAAGGGAAGGGCACCTCCTGCCAGTGGCCACAGTACCACCCTGTATACATTGTCTTTTTAAGAGGGTCCCAGTATGAAGGGAAAACACAATGGATGAAAAGCACCTCAGCAATCTTCTAAATCTTGATTGAAGATGATGATAAATACTGAAGAAATTGACAAGGCACCAAACTCCTTTTATCAGAAAGGAGAAAAGAGGTAGAAACCAGAAAAAAGTGCCATCTTTATGAGCAGAAAGCAGGAACATATTAATGTTAGCAAAGAGAAGGTGCATGGGATAAACCATTTGAGAACTAATGCATTGGGATGCACCTTTTGCTTTAAAATACTTCCCTATCTGTGGGTACTAACAGGAACTGAGAGTAAAGATCCAGCATCATATTGAATTGGGAGCTGCTGTTAACCTCCTTTGGGTAAACTACAGCTTTGGGGAAGAGTGGTTATGAGGCTTGTAGCATCCCATTTCTGAGCATCATGGCATTCACGTGGTAAACAATGTAGAATCCCCAATGTGACATTTTTCCACAAGCACTCCATTCCACAATCCCACCTCTGCAATCCATGCCCAGTGCTTTAGGCAGCTTGTAGAGCAAACCTCGTATGATAGACAGTGCAAGTAATTCAGGGCAGTTCCAGCATAATTGAGTGTGGCATCTCAGAAAATGTCACTTGACAATGCAAATAATGCTTGATTCTCTTTTAACTCCAAAGGGTCACATGTAAGGTCTGGATGCAGTTCTTGCCACAAACACAACAGTATATGTGGCCCTATGGATGGACCTTAACTGCCTAAAATTAAATGCAGGCAAGATGGAGGTCCTCATTCTGAAGGGGTTGGGGGGGGGGCAGGCCTCCATATGGACTCTCGATTGGTGACCACCTGCACTTGGTTGCCCTCCGGTGCCGAAGCCTTGGGTCAAGAACCTTGGCATTCTGTTTGATGTAGGCCTCACATTTGATAACAAGATCCTAGCTGGAAAATGCTATGGGATATTAAAATCCCTTTACAAAAATCATTAGGCCGTTGCCCGGAGATGCAAAAAACCCTGTAATCCAGGCTTTAGTCATCTTGCGACTAGATTAATATAATGTCTTATATCTCGGAGTCTCGCAGTCCCGGCTGTTGAAGCTTCAACGTGTACACAACTCTGCAGCTAGGCTACTGTTAAATCTCCCTAGAAGCCCACAATGGGTGCGGCCCTGCATAAATTGCATTGGCTCCCTGTGAAGAAACATCTGTCTCTGAAAGTTCTCTGTTACCGCTACAGGGCCTTCAATAAAACAGGGGCTAGCTACCTGCACTATTATATCAAACACTACCTTCCTCCGAGGTGTCTGAGATCTTTAGAGGCTCTTTTGGTGGAAATTTCCTCAGTGAGGAAGGCACTTGTTGGAGGCTGCTCTTTTAGCTTTTTGGCTCCCAAGCTATGGAACTCCCTCCCATTGTACCCAGGTAATATAAGTCAGAGCTTCTATTCTGGAAAAACTTAAAACGTGGCTGTTTAGATAGGTTCCTGATTTTTCCTTGGCTTTTTGTGTCTTCTGTTTGGTAGCTACACTTTATCAGCGCTGGGACATTTCTTCGAACTAACCATGCGCTTTATAAATTGAATTATTATTATTATTATTATAATGGCACCCTCTCAAAGCCCTGGACCTATTGGCATGCTCCTTAAAGAAACAGTAAACTAACAAAGAAGCAGAGAATTGAACTGATGTAATATAATTGTGGTAGATGCAAAAAAAAAAAAATGACAGGACAACCAAACCTTTTTCAGAAGCAAAAGAGGCAGAATTCGATTTTGATTCATCTGCATACTCCTATAGTTTGAACTTTGAATGGCATAGGCGTTCAGAGAAAAAACTGCTGACGCTTATCTAGCTGAGTGAAAAAAAACAGCAGTGGCTGGAAACACAATGCACCAATATCAGTAGTGGCTGCTGGCAATACAAAGTGGTGGGGCAGAGCAGCGCCCGGGAAAATAATAATAATAATAAAAAAAATCAAGCACTTAATTGTCGCTGCCGCTCACCGCCTGGTGCTCCTCTGCTTCCAGTGGTCCAAATTGCACAGGCTCTCCACCCAATCCAGACACTCATGCTAAATATGCTATTACCCAACGTGAGAGAAACGCCAGGATTGGTCTAAATTGGCTGTTTTGCTGCTCACATTGGCTCAGGGAGGCTGTGTTTCTTCTCCACCCGGCTGTACAAAACAACTGGGGTTGGAGAAATCCAAGTGCACATGTCAGTTTGGCCGTGCTCTGACAGTCGACCAAACCGACATGTGCACTTACAGTGCCCAACACTTCTCCTCCATAGAGGATGGCCCCGCCCATGCTAGACTCGGCCCAGCCTCCTGTAAGTGAAAAATATATCGATAATAACATTGTTTTATTATCATTTTATTTTTCATCTGCTGGCTCTTGGCTGTGGGGCAAAGCTCCTCCACCATAACAGAGGAGCCGGTACTGATAAATGTGAGAAGATGGAAAACTCTTAGGTGACATCCATGCAAAGAGAAAAATGCTGAAACATTGATAGCACTGTGAACTGCATTATTATAAGAATATTCTGGAATTAGTAAATAGGCGGCCCTATTATTGTAAGAGGCATTATTGCAGAATAGCAGATATTGCTTCAAACTGTGATAAGTTCTCTCTGCCTCTTTCACTGAGGATGCTAAAGCCAAAAGAGCTTGTTAGTTTCACAATGTCTTGCACAATTCATTAAGACAAAAAATATTAGTCAATAACATAGGGCCATTTCTTCAGCTGTTGGTAATTTGAGCAAAGGGTGAAAATGGGCCATCTTTGAAAAACAAAGGTTTCACTGTAACCATTATCATCCTGTAACCATTAGAACGTGGAAGATCCATAGTGAAATCTGTACAAATCACACACCAAAGTTCAGGTTCCACTGGTAACAGTTGCAAGTATCCAAATTACTTAGGGGCCTTTTTTCACAAATTGCATTTTGTAGTACATTTAGTAGAAGTGCAGTAGTACTAGTAATTGACGACAAAATGCTATACACTAACCTACAGGTGGCGGTCTCTTACTCTGCTTTCTTCTCTATGTGGCGACTTCCACACAGATCTCCGCAAACGTAAAAAAAACAATGTTTGAGTAGTAAATGTGGGAGGAATGAGAGTAGTGGCTGGAAAATTGGGAATACTTATTACTAAATGAGAGGGGTTTTGGGGGAATAAGGAGGGGTCAAAGGAGGGATAGAGAGTTTAGGGAATGACAGGCACACATCCGTAAAAAAGTAAACCCATTCCTATTCACAAAATGCACTTCTAAACTAACTACAGTCAAAAAGGACCCAAAACAGTTGTAGGTATACTCCAGCTCAGACCTGGAGTAAGTCCAGCACCACATATGGCCAGCCACTGGTAGAGCAGCATCCTCCCATAGACAATAATGGTTTTGTAGACTTAAAATAATACCTCATAAGAAATAAAGTTAAAATAAATTAATTTATTTTGACCTTTTAAAATGTATAACATTTATTTACTGATAATTTTAATCTTATTATAAAGTAGTTTAATTACTTTGTTTAATTTAAAAATAAATTGAACTTTGCACCTCAAAAATATTATACAATTAATATAGATTGATTCTATATATAACTCTTAATGCTTTTTAATCAATAATAAATAATAATAATGAGAATTTTTAAAAATACATTTATAACAAATAATTTTATTAATTTCAATTTAGTTCAACATATTGACGTTAAATGCATATTTAATTCTAAATTAAGCTAAAATGCTAGTTTACATTCAATATCCATTTTAAGAATAATTTATATTTATACTAGAAAATGGTGAATAGATAAAAGTAGTACATTTACTACAAAGTGCAAGAGTAAATTGTGTTGATTTACTCCCATGTATATTTAGCATTAGGAATAGCCCCCATAGAATATAGAGATTTATACTGGACACAAATAGGGCAAGCAAGAATATATTCCTGAATATCAGAGTGAGCTGTTCTCCACCCAAAAGATTGTAAAATTAAATCCAAAGTATTCTCACTTCCTCTGTGACCAGAAGTAACTGATTCATGAAACATCTTCATGACATCCAATTGTGAATCTTTATTAGGAAAAAAAATAGATTGTTGTCTAAAATATAGTTCATTTGTTGAACAAGACGATTCTTTAAATGAAGTTCTATACCTCTCGCAATCCGTCTGTTCTTGAGATGCCATTCTCCTTGTCCAAAAAGGATTGAACAATTCCAACTACATATTGAAATGGAATAACAGATTGATCAAGTTTAAACAATTCCTGGATGTATCAGAGGGATAGTGCACCTGCTAAGGCATTCTATGAACCAGGAATACACGTAATCATGAAATAAAATTCTGCAAAGAAAAATGTCCTTCTAGTTTTACAATTATGTTTGCATGCAGATTTCTCAAGCACTGTAAGTTCAGATGATCAGTTCAAATTTCAAATGGTTCTCCAGTTCCCATCAAGAGATTTCCCCATTCATTTCAAACCATCTTCATGGGTAAAGATCTCTTTCAAGTACTGAACAATTCACATTTTGACAGGATATAAGATGAATGAAGACAGGATGGTCTTGTTCATCATTGAAAGGTGTTCCAGATTGATTGTCCAAAAGTACTAAACAAGTCATTTACATTTTTTTATTGAATCTGTGTATTTAAAAATGACTCGAGCACTGCCCAAACTAAATAGCATAACGCAATATTAAAAATGGGTAACCATGGTATGGAAAGCCTTTTTTCCACTTATCTCGTTCATTTCTGTATAGCAGAAGATAGGCATCTTATAAGTCAAGCTTTGTAAAAACTAGTGCACCATGATTTGACTCCAAGATAACTTTTATATGTGATACAGGATCGCTGTCCTTCATCTAATCTAATGTAATTTAAACATCAGTCATCAATGCAAGGTCGAAAACATGAACAAAAAAGAAAGATGCACCAGCATTTGATGAAGATGAATAAATTAAAGTAATTTTCAAACTCTCCTCTAAATAAGCCTCAATATCTCTTTCTCTTTCTCACTCAAGGATCATATATGCCCTAAAGATGTTTTAGTGTCAGATTCAATTGTTATATCACAATCATATTCCCTATGACAGAGATGTCAGCAAACATTAGGCTTAGCAAAAGCTGGAGAAAAAGCATGATGCTGCAGGGACATTGGTGATAAATGAGCTACAAAAAGATGTTGAACCCTTAACTCATCATTCAGAGGCTAATAATCGCCTGAAGCAAAGCAATAATGATCACAAAACTGTGATGGTAATGAAACAGTTTGAAGTGACCAATCACATAGGCATTGTGTCTATTTAACCAACGTATTTGTAAAATTATGGCAAAATTACGAAAGGCAATAATGCCAAAGGATAGCACTTCTGTAAGATTCCCAATTGAAACTGGTTATTTGGGGCACTTTGTGCTTAGACCTCCATAACGTTTTTTTACTCATAATTTATCCATACTAATTGTGTGCCATCGTTTTCCAGCATCATGCTAAAGAAACTCAGGGTTCGTAGAGTTTTTGATTTCTTGAGGAAACATAAAAAAGAGCGCTCTGCTAAAAAGTGTCAATTTTTTCCCTAAAAATGTCATCAACAAAGGATTTGCTGTGCTAAAGTCACCATCTTCCAAGCTTTCAGGAATACGGAGAGCTGTACAGGAAAATCTATTTTTTTACCACAGTTTTAGAATTTTACTAAGAGGTAGCTGGTTTTTCTGATTTTTGTGTATTTTCAACCCACTTCCAGTTTGTGGTGGAAACCAGTATTAAACCCATAGGTGATCCTGGAAAGCTATGGATTTCTGAAAAGTAGACAACATTTTGAATTCAACAAGGGGTCATTTCTGTAGATTC
This sequence comes from Pleurodeles waltl, assembly GCF_031143425.1. Taxonomy (NCBI): domain Eukaryota; kingdom Metazoa; phylum Chordata; class Amphibia; order Caudata; family Salamandridae; genus Pleurodeles; species Pleurodeles waltl. The sequence continues at coordinate 349,645,641 of NC_090439.1, forward strand.
CTCAAGGTTTTCCTAAAGACACTGTGGGCTTCGTTACGAGTTTGGCTGTCTGACAGTAAGACCGTCGTGGTGGCGGGTGCCAAAAGACCGCCATGTGGGCAGTCATACAGACCTCCGTATTACGAATTACACAGGCAGGACAGCTGAAACGCAGCAAAAATTCCGACACGGACAGGACTCCGGAGGGCAGGAAAGAGGTGGTTCCACCACCAGCACAGCAGCCCATCAAAAATCCTCCATACCAATTATGACCCACAAATCACAATAGCGGTCCTCCCATGGCAGAGCACTAATGGCGGTGCAAACCACGGCAGTCAGCGGTCTACACAGTAATACACTACACCACATTGGATAGTTTGAATTCCACATACCTGCCAGACATACCTGCCACACACCCGGCACACCTACAAACAGCACTATAAAACACACCCCTTCACACCCCACAATCCTTTGCATCCTTTGCATCAAAAATGCCATACACAGCTAGATAGAGGCTACACACTGAAATTGGGAACCATAGATTAGGCACCCCACACCACTCCAAATACCACTCATCTCACACCTGCGCATCATACAAATCACACTAATTCTTCACCACACATCAGACACCACCAGTCACTCACTCACAACACAGCACACACACCTCCTCACCTGTTTTCTCACCTTATCGTGTCATTCGCTACTACTATTTCCCGACAAAAACATCGCCACTTCACAGACGATGAGTTGTGGGTCATGGTGGATGAAATCATCAGAGTGGAGCCACACCTATTTGGAGCCAACAAAGCTCTATTGTCAGAAAAATAGAGATGTGGCAAAAATAGTCGGCAGGTAAAATTCTGTAGGCAGCTATCCATGCACAAGTTAGGACATCAGGAAGAGGTTGAAAGACCTCAGGGGGAAGGTATGTTCCATGGTCGCCAGGCACCAGCTGACGGTCCTCAAGACTGGCGGTGGACCAGGTCGTGGACATCCTGCATCCTGAGGACTTGACATGAATACCTGGGGGAGTAGAGTCTGGTAAGTCACAACACTGAAAATGTCACCCTAAAGTTCTGTCTTGCATGCTCACTGATCACCCTTTGATATATTAACAGCCAATGAACTCACCACCTATGTGTCCAATTGTCCAAATAACCCTCTCTGCCATACCAATTGTCAACTAAACTCACCTGGGGGCACAGAGTCTGTGTATTGCATGGGCAGTACAGGAACGACAGCACTACAACTCCCAGCAGACACTGTTATACCATTAAGAAAACCAGAACAGTGTACCATAATGAAAATAGCCTGGCATGTCAACTGCACAATCAACTCAACCCACCTGAATGACCCACAATTTTACAGTCTAGGGCAATGGCAGCAATGCTATGAGCATTTGCCAGTACAATACCACCAACAGACAGCTACTGCTGTGTCCTCTGCTAATTTGGCCCTTTTACTTCCCATCACCCATTGAAGGATATTCACCTGGGGGAACACACATATCTACAGTGTGCTGTACTAGGTGTAACCTGATATATATGGCCAGGTAGAATGGTTGCTCCTAAGCTGATGGACAGGTCACTGTCCACTTTACATTCTGCAGCTGTCTTGTGACTCAATACTGAACTACTGTTAACTGGGAAGTAATAAGAACAATATAAAGCTACACAGCAGACAGGATATGAGTCTATCAGCAGACTTCCAACTGCCAAGCTAATCTGATATCTTGTAGCAAGGTGTGTGATATAGGAATTCTCTGTATCCAACAATAGCTGTATCCCAGATATGAAAGCAGGCGTCGGTGTCATATCAGGGGATTAAGCAAAGACTTTCTGTACATGGCTCAAAGCAAATCTACATGTCAAAGTTTGATATCACATGTTGCATTACAATCTATAAGAGGTTGTTCCACTTCTTCAACCGGTCACCTACCCATGTCGAACATTGAGAGGACACCTGAGACACCCACTTTCCCCCAGATGAAGCTCTCAGTGAGGACAACACCCCTGGATGTGAGGACAATGAGGACGACTCTGACCCATCTTTCATTCCTGGTCAGTCTCCAACTGTCAGCCTCACCCTGCCCAAATCGACTCCTCCCGGCTCTGTTTCTTCTATATCCCAGGCAACCATTCACATCCAAACCTGTGTCCCAACGACAGTTAATACCATCATGTGCCCCCCAGTGCAGGTACCTGAGTCACCACTAGAGAGCCCAGACAATGATGGACCAGGCACGAGTGGGAGTAGGCAAACACGGCCAAGGGCACAGGCTCGTGGGGCTAGGGTATATGGTATTGATGGTGTGGGCCAGATGATTGGGGCTGCTTGGGATGCGACTACCCAGGACATCATCTCCCAAGTCTTGGGAGCCTACCAACAGTCCCAAGGCGTGATGGGCCAGGTACTTGTCATGATGGGGGAGATAAAGCAGCTGCAGAGGGGCAACTACCAGGAAATCATGCAAGTAGGTTATGTCCACAACAGCAGACCCCTTCCATTTGCCATGTAACATCAGGCCCATCTACATCTGTGGCAGCCAGTGAAATGGAGGCTCTGCAAGGGGAAGGACATGCCTCAGACACCCCTGCCGCTGTAGCTGAAGAACCCCCCTGCAAATGTGCACGTCCACCAAAACATCCAGGAGGAGCAGATGGCAAGTGATTCCCTACTCATTGGTTCCTTTTGTGTGTGACAGATACACCGGGTTGGCTGTTTTACAACCACTTCATTTTCCAATGGCACAAGGACACTGGACTTGAGACTCCAAATGTCGTAGCAGCTACCCTGATGATTGCATCCACCATGACTCAACCCTTCACTGTTTGCACTTTATGATTTGATTCCATTCCTTTAATTTACCTGTGCACTTGTAAATAAACACAAGTAAACCACATACCATGCTCGAGAGTCATTTTTGAGCTATATTGAACAGTTAACTGGAAAAATGGTTGCTCAATCAATCAAAGACAAGCTTTATTTGGTCAATTAACCATCAAAGCCTCACAATACAATAAAAGGAATAAAAAAGGAGAGAATTCAAATTAAAAAGTTTTTGTAGCCTATACAATAATAAAATAAAACTAATAATTTATAAACTCTTAAACCGCTCATTTCTGAATAATCCCACTTAAACCTTCATCATAAAATCTTATTTACAAAATGGTTGCATATATGCCATGCTGCAACTATAAACTTGCTGACTACAAGAATTATTTCGATAGAACTATGACTTTTTAAAACCCTTATCGCCTTACAGCATTTTTTCAAACCCAATTCTCGACAATTTTTACGCATCCATTTTGACCGAAGAGAGAAGTAGGCAGGGCAAAAAAACATAAAATGTTCAACAATTTCCAAACCACCACGACATACTGGACAAAAATCAGAGATAGCAGTTGAAGCCCAACTACTTGTTAAGGACATCAATGGTAGACTCCCAAACCAAAATCGTGGTACAGACCTTTGCCCAGTAGGTCTGGTATTATATCTAAGTATAGTTCATATTGCGGGTACCACTTAAAATCAATACAATATTGTCCTTACATGGGACCAATATACATATTTCTCCAAATTATGGGGGTTCTCCCAAAAATCTCCCAAAGCCAGAGTACAAAACCAGTTGGACACATGTCTAACCCAGGGCATGGTAGCAGCATTCGATCTCTTTAACAAGTCAAGAAGTAAGGCCTTATATATATCAAGGGCCGTATTTATACTTTTTGGCACACAACTGCGCCAACGCAGTTGTGCGTCAAAAAATTTAACGCCGGCTAACGCCATTCCAAAGCACCATGCGGGCGTCTTATTTCTGGAATGACGTTAGCCGGCGGAGCTGCCTGGTGTGCGTAAAAAAAAATGACTTACACCAGGCAGCGCCGGCATAGGGGAAAATGGAGCTTGGGCGTAAAAAAATGGGGCAAGTCAGGCTGAGGCAAAATTTTTGCCTCAACCCGATTTGCGCCATTTTGTTTGACTCCCAACCTCCATTTAAATGACTCCTGTCTTAGCAAAGACAGGAGTCATGCCCCCTTGCCCAATGGCCATGCCCAGGGGACTTATGTCCCCTGGGCATGGTCATTGGGCATAGTGGCATGGAGGGGGGCACAAATCAGGCCCCCCTATGCCACCCAAAAAAAAAATATATATACTTACCTGAACTTACCTTAAGTTCCCTGGGATGGGTCCCTCCATCCTCGGGTGTCCTCCTGGGGTGGGCAAGGGTGGCAGGGGGTGTCCCTGGGGGCATGGGAGGGCACTTCTGGGCTCCTTCCGAGCCCACAGGTCCCTTAACGCCTGCCCTGACCAGGCGTTAAAAAATGACGCTAAAGCGGCTGGACGTCATTTTTTTGACCCGCCCACTCCCGGGCGTCATTTTTGCCCGGGAGTGTAAATACGGCGCACTTGCCTCAGAATCATTTTTTAGAAGGGAACGCCTACCTTGCATATCATTAACGTAAGGAAGGTGTCCACGCTAAAAAATGACGCAAACTCCAAGATCTTTGGCGCTAGACGGGTCTAATGCCAAAGTATAAATATGGAGTTAGTTTTGCGTCGGATTTGCGTAAAAAAAACGACGCAAATCCGGCGCAAACAGAGTATAAATATGTCCCCTAATTCGGGAACAGTCCAGATCCTTATCCAATAGAGCAAGGATCTCAAGACTATCAGATCGGCTACTTGATTTAACCCCAAGACAAGGAACATTGGGATCAAAGGTGCACTGCGAGGGCACGCAATCAGGGCCCTGGCAAAATTATTTTCGCCCACCGTTAGTCTATTACTGTTGGAAAATCCCCATATCTCTGCATCATAGGCGACCGCTCCCTGCGCCTTTGTCAAATAAATCTTGGTGGCTGGAGATACAGCTTATGACACCGAACTTTTGTAGAAGCGCAGGATAGGTGCCACTCTATGCTTTAAAAGCCCTGAGCTTTTACTGATCTTGTCCTCCCAATGTAGGTTACTTGTTAACCTCACACCCAGGTAATCTATTGAGCTAACCTTGCTTAAAGGGACTCCATCAAATTTAATCGTGCATCTCCTGCAAGGTCCAGAATTAAACACCATCAATTTAGTGTTGCTGATATTCAACTCCAACCCATAGTCTATACAAAATTATTTGAATCTGTCGAGAAGGGTTTGAAGATCCATGGGTGTCTTGGAAATAAGGAGGGACTCATCAGCAAATAGAAGAATAGGGATTTTTTGAACGTTCAATGAAGGAGTGTCATTCTGACAAGAAGTCAGGGCCTGCACCACCTCATTAATAAATAAAGTAAATAAGATCGGAGTCAACACACAGCCCTGACGAACTCCCCTCCGAATAGGAATTTTTTCATTTTTCTCACCTTGAGTACCCCACCGCACTTGCGCATATGTGTTTTCATGCAACCGCTGTAGCATTTGAATTATATTAACTGGGATTCCCAATTTATGTAACACTTCCCACAGTTTTTCTCTTGGGACCAGATTGAAGGCAGATCATAGATCCACAAAAGCCACAAATAAATGTTGCTTGGCAAGGGCTACATATTTCCAATGTAAGATGGTCAACCTAGAAACCTGATCTACCGTACTGGTTTTTGGGCGAAAACCCGCCTGTAGTGGAGAAAGGACCTGATGGTTTTGAACCCAACTTATTAGCCTTCCTAGTAGTTGTTTAGCAATTTTTTTTTGTAAATTATCAATGAGACTAATAGATCTGTAATTAATAGGGGAATTTGTGTTGCCCTTTTTATAAATAGGGATAATTTCAGCCCCTTTCCACGTAGTCGGGATTGCACCACCCGCAACAATTTTATTTGAGATCAAACTAATATACCAAGACCATATGATTGGCTCTGATCTACAGAGATCTCCTGGAAGCTTATCCGGACCTGGAACTTTGCCTGATTTTAGGGAATTGATAGCATTGAGGGTTTCCTCCATAGAAAAGAAAAAAAATCATCAGGAGCATGGGCCCCCACCCCTAGTAATTTGTGGTTAATTTTCACACTTGGCATCAGTGAGGGGGCAGAATCACAGTTTTGAGAATTGCAAGGCAAAACATTATCAGGTATGGCATAGAGGCGGGTGAAATGATCCACCCAACTTCTTGGTTGTATGTGATTCCTAATATTGCGCTTGGCCTCTCTTTGCCTTTTGGACAATAATTCCCAAAACAGTGTGTTATTGTTAGATTTTGAGGCATCCAGTAATTCCCGCCAGATGGAATCTTCCCATAGCCTTTTTGCTTGCAATATAGACTCCTTGTAAATATGTCTGGGTTGTTGGATCTCCGCTAGGGAGCCTGTCATGATGGCATTTTTTAATGCAGATTTCGCCCTGGAGCAGGTTTCATTGAACCATCCGTTGCTAACCATATTAGCGTCATGGGGCCTAGAGTCAGCCCTTTTATGAAAAAAACTCTGTAGTTTCTTGGACATATTATCATGTATGCTAAGTTTAGGGCTATCATTATCATCCTGCACCTCATAGACTGCCAGATCGTCTACAAACAATTGATAAATCCCACCTATCAAATATGGATTGGATATCACCCTGGGCCAGCCAACCCGTGTATGATTGTTATTCAAACATGGGGATGGAACCACTGCATGTTGGTTATTAAGTGTTCTTCTAAATACATCCCTAGAAAGAGTAAGGAGCAAGGGATAATGATCTCTCTCACATCATGGATCCACCCTTATGTCCCTTAACAGGGGCCACAACCTGACGTTCACAAAAAAATAATCAAAAACACTTGTGGACATACCTCGGTTATATGTGGGGGTGATGTTTAGGTCAGAAGGCGTGCAACCATTGCAAGCCCTGAGGCCATGCTTTAAACATAAAGAAGCCAACTGAGAGGCCACAGAAGAGCGAGTGCAGTATCGAGAATTAGTGATCTGTGGGATTCCCCAATATTCATCCTCTTCAACCGTTAATCCACTAATCAAGGTGGAAGGTTCAAAAGTACAATTCAAATCACCTGCTATAATTAAAAGGGTCGAGGGATATGAGGTATCTAAAAATTCAGACAATAAGACTAAGGTCTGGGACTCAGAACCTTGTGGGACAGACCAGGCATAAACATTAATAAAAATAATCTTAAAATAATGCTGAAAGGAGACTTGCATACCCATTAAATCAAGAGTCAATATTTAGTGTCATATGATAACATTGCAGTTTCTTATTTAAAAGAACTAACAGGCCTCCTTTGGCGTGGCCTTGAGCCTCCTCTGGAGACTGGGTAGAAATACTCAATGAAAGAAACCCGTCTATATTGGTTTTTTCCTCAGCGCAAGTTTCCTGAAAAAGTCAGATGTCCTGATTATTAACATAAATAGTCCACTCTGGGTCGGCCAGCTTCCTACCTAGGCCAGCTAGATTCCAAGACATTATAGTTAACTCATGATTGTCTAATTCTATTCCTTGAGTAGGGCATCCAGCCTCCTTCGTGTACATAACCTCATTGTGAATCCCAGATAACATCGCCTGGTTGTTTTCGTTCATATACACATCCTCAGGGTAAAACTCAGTGGATGCTTCCTGAACAGAGTTTAGTCATTCATGGGCTGGCAGCAAACAAGGGTTTTTTGCTGCCATAAGTGATTTGCTTCCCTGGGAATAGTTTGATCTTCCTTGGATTACAATTGAGCAAGCACTGGGTGGCTTCAGTGCAAGACTAATTATGTTGTATAGTGGGAATTAGAAGGTACTATTTGTGCTTACCAACTTGTAGAATGCTGAGGTAGAATGTGAGGTGGGCTCAGTGGCTGCTGAGATCTGCCAGGGTTGGATGTGTACATCTGGACTGGAATAAAGAAGATATTCATAAGAAATGCAGAGTCTCAGGTTCTTTTAGTGGCGACGAGGATGGGATGTCGTTTATGAGGATCAATCCTGGCAGATCTCAGCAGCCACTGAGCCCACCTCACATTCTACCTCAGCATTCTACAAGTTGCTAAGCACAAATAGAACCTTCTAATTGATGTAGGTTGACGCGAGACAAGCTGTTTCACGACGCTGTGCAAGGGAAACCACCTGTAGAAACAAACCCCTTGGTTTGTTTTCTTTCAAAGACATGGATCGTTTGTTTTAACGGGGAAGCATCGTTTTGTTTGGACGATATTGGTTAAAATTATTTGCTGTAGATCGCGCATCGAATTTCAAGACTTGAGTATTATTGGAAATGTATTTATTTGGTTATAAAGTGGATTCATACAAAGACGACGGTGACTACATTTTTTATCTTAGTTTGTTGTTTTGTATGCATATTTGTATTATTAAATTCATTATAGGTACTTTTTAATATATAAAAATGCAATCTATTGCACCTCCACCTATATTTTTGGGCGCACCGGGTGAACGCAGCATGTCGTGGGAGGATTGGAGAGAGACATTTGAAACTTATCTAGAAGCTTTAGGAGGGGCTATTTTCACTGATAAGAGGACGCTTGCTTTGTTAAAACACAACTTGGGAGTGGAAGGTAGGACAATTTTGAAAACATTACCTTCTGCAAATTTGTTAACTAGTGAAGGTAGGGGTTCGGATGAAGATGAGAACGGTGATGTAGATGATGTGTATACAAGGGCATTGGAAGCTTTGGAAGAACATTTTGGTCGAAAACTGAACATTGTTGTGGAGCGACATCGTTTTTTTTCTAGAGCTCAAGCTGCTCATGAATCTGTAGATCAGTTTGTAAGTGCATTACGCACATTAGCAAATACATGTACATTTAGGGACCTACAGGAGGAAATTATCAGAGATCAGTTAATTAATCGTACGAAGTGTTTGAAGATTCGGGGAAAGTTGTTCAATTTGAGGAATCCATCTTTGGAGGAGACAATAAGGGTTGCAAAACGAGTAGAAAGTACATCGAAGTATGTAAGAGAATTGACTAAGAAAGATGATGAGAATGCATTAGTACAAACTGTAATTTCTCTTAAAATTTCTAGGAATTTGAACAAGTTGGATGAAAAAAAGAAATGTTATAAGTGTGGTAGTACAAGACATTTGGCATCTTCAACAAGTTGTCCTGCAAGAGATGCCAAATGTTTCACATGCGACAGGAGGGGGCATTTTTCAAAGGTGTGCAATTAGAAGAAATCATTATACAAAAAGAGAAGTGTAAATTATCTATATGATGGTGCACAAACAAAGGGTGAACATGAAAGTTCCAGCAGTGGTGAGGAGGTAAAAGATGACCATATTGAAATATTGATGCTTGATAGTAGGTCTATGTGTGAGGAAAAAAAAAAATTGGCAATGGAACTGAGTAAGTACTCACCTCCTAAATGTGAAGTAAGTGTAAATGGTGTAATGGTGTGCATGTGTGCTGACTCCTGTTCACCATATACTCTTATAGATAAAACAACATGGGAGAGAGTGGGTGGTCAAGAACTGGTTAATGCTGAAGTGGATTTGGTGGGCTATGGAGGTAACAAGATTCCTGTTTTGGGGTATTTCCAAGGGAATTTGATGTTTAATCATAGACAGGTGGTTTGTGATGTGTATGTAGTGGAATGTGGGCGCTGTCTATTGGGCTGGAACGAACAGAAGAATTTAAAGGTAGTGTTGGACCCTAATAGTAAGGAACAAGTTATATCAGTTGTACAAGAAAGTACCGAAAAATGGAGTGCGAAATTTCCAAATCTTTTTAGTAGCAAGTTAGGATGTTTAAAGAAATTTAAACACTCCATCATGTTAAAGGATGGGGCGGTTCCGAGTGTGCATAAGGTGAGGAGTGTGCCGGTTGTTCTGAGGGATGCACTGAGAGAGGAGTTATCGAGATTGTTAAATTTGGGTGTGATTGAAAGAATAGAAGCATCGGAGTGGTTAAGCCCAGTTGTTTTGGCCCGCAAACCGAATGGAAAAATAAGAATGTGTGTGGATTTAAGAGACCTAAATGATAATATATGGGCTGATAGGCATCCGATTCCGAACATTAATGATTTGTTGTGTGGCATTCAAGGGGGTGAAGTGTATTCAACATTGGACCTATCAAATGCATATCACCAGATCATGTTACATCCTGATTCTCGTCATCTCATGTCATTTGTTACACCCGAAGGGGCTTTTAGGTTTGTACGCATGCCGTTTGGACTTGCATCTGCCTCAGCTGTTTTTCAAGGAGTTATGCAAGATCTGCTGGGTGGTATGAAGTGTGTTAGGTTCTTTCAGGATGATGTATTGGTTTGGGCAGAAAATATGTATGAGCATGATCGTGTCTTAGGAAAGGTATGTCGTGTTTTAGAGGATGTAGGTTTAACAGTCGAACCGGTCAAATGTAAATTTGCACATCAGAGTGTGGAATATCTGGGACATACTATTTCCGGAAAAGTTATTAGGTCTAAGGTCAGTCTACTGGAGGCAATTGAAAAAGCACCTAGACCGCCAAATAAAGATCAACTGAGGTCTTTCCTTGGACTGGCCGAATACTATGCTAAGTTTGTAAGAAACTTTGCCGACCAACCCTTGAGGGTGTTAGTGAAAAAAAATCAAAGGTATGTGTGGTCTGAAGAATGTCAACTAACATTTGATAAGTTAAAAAAAAACATTGTTGATGCTGTTGAATTGAATCCCTTTGTGTCACATTACCACACGATTGTAGCAACTGATGCGAGTATGTATGGCCTAGGTGCTGTGTTGAAGCAAATGCATAACGGGAAAGAACGTGTAATAGCTTTTGCTTCGCGTACACTTAAAGGAGCTGAAACGACGTACTCGGCCGTAGAGAGAGAAGCTCTCTCCTGTTGGTGGGGTATACAGCATTTTAGAAATTATGTCTGGGGAAGAAAATTTTAATTGTATACCGATCATAAACCGTTAGTAGACATTTTCACTACTTCAGGAGCAAGTCGTGCATCCTCAAGGATTGCAAAATGGTTATATAGATTGCAAGAATACACATTGACTGTGAAATATGTTCCAGGCGTATTGAATATTGATGCTGATTGTCTCTCTAGATTGCCGTTAGAGGGTATGTGTGTGGAGGAAGAGGAAGACTGGATTGTGGCTAATATTCAAGACATGAAGATAAATGCTATTAATGAAGAAGACTGGGTGAGAGCAGAGTTGGAAGATGTGGAATTGCAGGCGGTGAAAAGGTGTTTGAATAGATGCTGGTCTGATATAGGTGATGAAGTGGATTTGGTAAAGAATTACAAGAATGTTTGGTCGGAATTGTCGATTCAGAATAACTTGGTTAGAAGAGGTGACAAATTGATTGTACCTCATGATTTGAGACAGAGAGTATTGGAAATACTGCATGATGGGCATGGAGGTATGTCTGGTATGAAAAGGAAAGCCAGGGAGCATTTTTGGTGGCCGGGTATGGACAGGGAAGTTGAAAGATTTGTCAGAAACTGCATGAGTTGTGCTTGCAGTGACAAAACACATCTGTGTGAAAAAACACCTGTGGTTCCGATACCATTTCCTAAGAAACCATGGCAAAAAGTAGGAATAGATATGTGTGGACCGTTTGTATTTGGTGATGGAGCAAAACAGTTTGCTTTAGTCATGATGGATTATCACTTGAAATGGCCAGAGGTTAGTATGGTAAGGAACACAAAGTCTGATGTGGTTATTGAATTTTGTGAGGAAATTTGGAAGAGGGAAGGTTATCCAGAAGAGATTGTGACTGATAATGGCACACAATTTACATCGCAAGAGTTTGAAAATTATTTAGTGGAGTGCGGTGTTAAGCATGTTAGGACTGCTGTGGCACATCCAAGGGAAAATGGATTAGTTGAAAGATTTAATAGAGTTTTAGGTGATAACATTCAACTTTCACTACAGAATAATTTGAATTGGAGATCTGAAATAAAACCAATGTTGTGGAATTATCGCACTACTCCACATTCAACGACTTTAGAAACTCCATTTTTGTTATTGAAAGGTAGGAAGCCATGTACGAAAGCCGTTCCCGGATGGATGGGTAGAGCAAGAAAGAAAGTGTACCTTCTCCCCCCTCACAAAATCCTTAAGCCAACCGGGTGGTTTCCTCACTCTTCCTTTCCCTCCATCCAAAGCCTCACTAACCACGCCTTCAACTTCCTTGTTCGCTTCAGCTCTAACCTCATATCCACCAATCTCCTCATTCACCTCAGCACTATTCTCACTTTCACCAGTACACACCTCTGCATTATTCTCACATTCAACACTCTCCATACATAGTCCTTCACTACTTACAGTATCACCTTCTTCCCCTTCCAACCATCTAAAATTAGACGTAGAGGAATTGTGACTCCTAACTTCCCTACGCACCTTGGCCACCCGTTTAAGATTCCATACCTTTCCATTGCTCAACCTGACTGCATTGTTCAAAACCTCTACAACTTCTTCTGGTTCATAAAACTGACTATGTCCTTTCCTGACCTTAACCGGTTTCTTAACACAAACCCAATCGCCAACCACAATGTCAACTGGTTTTGTACCATGCTGCTCATCGTAATGTTTTTTCATAACAGCATGTTTTTCCTTCATCTTATTCTGAACTGATTCTAAAGACCATTGTACCACATTACGCTGATGCAACCAGTTTAAACTGTATTTGGTCCTAGGCTCCCGCCCTCTCATTATTACAAAAGGCGATAATTCTGTTACCTCATTCTTCATCACTCTGTATGCCCAAACAGCCTTGTGTAACTGTACCTCCCAATCCGTACCACTAGCACAGGCTGATTGAATAACTCCCTTAACCACCCTGTTGAACCTTTCCACCATGCCATTGCAACTAGGATTATAAAGGGAAGTAGTTTTATGTTGTACACCAATTCTTTTGAAGTAATCTTTCGATGCCTTGGACAAGAACTGAACACCATTGTCGCTTAGCACCACCGTAGGTAAACCTTCAGACACAAAAACTTTATCTAAAAATTCCAAAATACATCTCGTGTCTACTCTCTCAATAATTTCTACAACAGGCCACCTAGAAAACAGATCCATCAACACTATTACGTATTTTTGTTCATCACCAAACGGTCCCGCAAAGTCAATTGCCACACATTCCCATGGTTGTTGCGGCAAAAAATGTTAATTAATTGGCGGTCTGAATGTTTGTAACGTCTTGTCGGCATTTGAACACTTGGAACAATTCCTCACAAATCTTTCAACCTCAACATCCACATTAGGCCACCAAAATAAACTTCTTACCACACCCTTTGTTTTTACAATGCCAAAATGTCCTTCGTGATATAGATCCACAATTACTTCCCTCAAGCTCTTGGGAGGAATAATCTGCTCACCCCTCATGATTGTACCATTCTCCTTGGACAACTGCGATCTCACTTCCCAAAAAGGCCTAAATTCTTCCTGCAATTTGTTTTTATCAGGCCAATTTCCTTGCAAAAATTTATTTACATCAACTAGTACTGTATCCTTATCATATTCAGATATCCACTCTTCCCTGCACACAGCATGACTACCATCTGCTTGAACAAAAGCTACTTGGAAATTATGCCAACATTCATCCACCCACTCTTCCAATTTAGTAGGCATTCTTGATAAGAAGTCCGCTACTAGATTATCCTTGCCCGGTAAATATATAAATTTATAAACATAATCCTGCATTCTTATTGACAATCTTGCAATCCTCGCAGAAGCATTAACAGTTCCCCCCGTTGTCAATAATTTCACCAACGGCTTGTGATCACATAAAATTGTTACAGGTTTTCCCCACACAAAAACCCTGAAGTGATCCAGAGCCCACGCACATGCCAAAGCTTCCCTCTCAATTGTGGGATACTTTTCTTCTGTTGGCGACAAGGCTCTAGAGGCAAAGGATATTATAAATTCCTTCCCATCCTTATCCTTCTGGCTTAATACCGCACCCAAACCTTTACCACTGGCATCCGTTGTGATACAGTTATCCAGGTTAGGATCAAAACAGTATAAGCTTTGGACTTTATCAATTTCAGAAGTGATGCGATTGAATTCTTCCTGGCATTCCGTAGACCATTCAAATTTGACTTTGTTTTTCAATAGCTGTCTCAAATGGAAACTTTTGTCTGCAAATCATGGAATAAATTTAGCACAGTATTCAACTAGACCTAAAAAAGATCTAACATCATCCCTAGAACTTGGAAGCGAAGCATCTTTGATAGCATTCACAAGAGACTCTTTTGGTCTGACACCTTGGGCTCCAATGTCATGACCCAAATAAGTGACACTGTCCCTTGCAAATTTACATTTTGAAAGTTCCACAGTTAAACCACTTTTTTCCAATATGTTCATTACCTCCTTCAGTCTTGAATCATGTTCAATGTTGTTCTTCCCATAGATTAGAATGTCATCCTGGAAGAATTTTACACCAGATTTATTTCCAAATAACTGAAACATAAGTCTTTGGAACACTGCAGCAGCAGACGCTAAGCCAAAAGGCATCCTGTTAAATTGGAAACAGCCAAAAGGTGTAATAAATGCTGTGTACTTTCTGGAATCAGTCGTAAGGGAAATCTGATGATACGCAGCAGATAAATCTATAGTGGAGAATATTTTTGCATCCTTTAAAGAGAGAACCATTTCATTAATCCTAGGCAAAGGAAAACGATCAATAACAATATTATCGTTCAAATGGCGTAGGTCCACACATAACTGAATCTTTCCATTTCTGCGTCTGGTAACCACCAATGGAGAAATCCATTCTTGCGCTTCAATAGGTTGTATTATTCCTAAAGTCACCAATCTTTCCAGTTCCTTTGAAACTTCGTCTCTAATCAATATAGGAACATTCCTAACCATGTGTACCTTCGGGACTGCATTAGCTTTCAAAATTATGCGGTGTTCAAAACCAGTTAAATTTCCCAGGGTTGTGTCAAACACTGAAGGAAAGTTTCGTAACAGATCCCTTGCAAAGTCCAACTCTTCATCCACCACCTTCACTTGTTCTTCACTGTTTGGATCCAGGACAATGTGCAATTTACCCTGATCAATCCAGCCAAGAACTGGTGGTCCTTTCTTACTTATATACAGCTTAGCTCGAGTGGATCTGTTTTTAAATCTAAAGGTTAACCATCTATAACCTAACATATCAATTTTATCACCACTGTACCCTTGTGATTGTATATCAGGTTCACATAACTCCATAACAAATTTCCCTATGAATTTATCTCTCCATACCTCTTCATTCACAATGGTATAAGGTGATCCAGAATCAGCAAAAATGTTCATTATAACTCCACCAATGCTTATTTGACACTCAGGCTTGTTTTCCCCTGGCTCCCCATTGACATTCAGAATCAAATTCGTTGTAGAGCATATGACACTATCGTTACCAAACCCATGACCCTTTCCATCCTCTTCATCATCCTGTTCAGAATTTTCCAACACACACTTGACGTTATCTTTTTTCCTGCAAACCTTCGCAAAATGACCAATTAAACCACAATTTCCACACTTTCTTTGGATAGCTGGACATGTCTTGCTATACGCTAGGTGATCCTTACTACCACACCTATAGCATCTATTTTTCTCATTAGAAAACGATTTTGATTGGGCATTGAAAGACTTACTGGAAGTTTGGGTGGCATTGTAAGACTTACTGGCAGGCTTGGAGTTTATTTAACAGACAAACTCAGACTCCTTAACTTTTGACAATAATTCCTTGGCACATCTACCAGACATCTCTGCTTTTCGCACAATGTTCATAACCTCCTCAAGTGATGAATCACCATTCACCCACAAACGTTCTTAAATACTCTGATTATGAACATGCATAACTAATTGGTCCCTAATTAACTCAGTTTGTAATGCTCCAAATTTGCAATCAATAGCTAATTTTCGAAGTTCAGCGACATCATTATCTACTGACTCATTCTCATTTTGCTTACGTTGGAAACATTTATATCTAGTAATACCTATACAAACCTTTGGTGCAAAATAAGTGTCAAGATCTTTCAATGGTGCCTCAAAAACATTCTGATCCCCAACTACTGGAGCTTTTAACATTTGGTTGTACACTCTTAACCCATAAGGACCCAAAGAATGTAACAAAATAAGTTTACAATAACAAAAATGCAGTTTCTAAAGTCGTTGAATGTGGAGTAGTACGATAATTCCACTTTTTTTTTTAAATTTCAGATCTCCAGTTCAAATTATTCTGTAGTGAAAGTTGAATGTTATCACCTAAAACTCTATTAAATCTTTCAACTAATCCATTTTCCCTTGGAAGTGCCACAGCAGTCCTAACATGCTTAACACCGCACTCCACTAAATAATTTTCAAACTCTTGTGATGTAAATTGTGTGCCATTATCAGTCACAATCTCTTCTGGATAACCTTCCCTCTTCCAAATTTCCTCACAAAATTCAATAACCACATCAGACTTTGTGTTCCTTACCATACTAACATCTGGCCATTTCGAGTGATAATCCATCATGACTAAAGCAAACTGTTTTGCTCCATCACCAAATACAAATGGTCCACACATATCTATTCCTACTTTTTGCCATGCTTTCTTAGGAAATGGTATCGGAACCACAGGTGTTTTTTCACACAGATGTGTTTTGTCACTGCAAGCACAACTCGTGCAGTTTCTGACAAATCTTTCAACTTCCCTGTCCATACCTGGCCACCAAAAATCCTCCCTGGCTTTCCTTTTCATACCAGACATGCCTCCATGCCCATCATGCAGTATTTCCAATACTCTCTGTCTCAAATCATGAGGTACAATCAATTTGTCACCTCTTCTAACCAAGTTATTCTGAATCGACAATTCCGACCATACATTCTTGTAATTCTTAACCAAATCCACTTCATCACCTATATCAGACCAGCATCTATTCAAACACCTTTTCACCGCCTGCAATTCCACATCTTCCAACCCTGCTCTCACCCAGTCTTCTTCATTAATAGCATTTATCTTCATGTCTTGAATATTAACCACAATCCAGTCTTCCTCTTCCTCCACACACATACCCTCGGCAATCTAGAGAGACAATCAGCATCAATATTCAATACGCCTGGAACATATTTCACAGTCAATGTGTATTCTTGCAATCTATATAACCATTTTGCAATCCTTGAGGATGCACAACTTGCTCCTGAAGTAGTGAAAATGTCTACTAACGGTTTATGATCGGTATGCAATTAAAATTTTCTTCCCCAGACATAATTTCTAAAATGCTGTATGCCCCACCAACAGGCGAGAACTTCTCTATCTACAGCCGAGTACGTCGTTTCAGCTCCTTTAAGTGTACGTGAAGCAAAAGCTATTACACGTTCTTTCCCGTTATGCATTTGCTTCAACACAGCACCTAGTCCATACATACTCGCATCAGTTGCTACAATCGTGTGGTAATGTGACACAAAGGGATTCCATTCAACAGCATCAACAATGTTTTTTTTTAACTTATCAAATGCTAGTTGACATTCTTCAGACCACACATACCTTTGATTTTTTTTCATCAACACCCTCAAGGGTTGTGCTATATCGGCAAAGTTTCTTACAAACTTAGCATAGTATTCGGCCAGTCCAAGGAAAGACCTCAGTTGATCTTTATTTGGCGGTCTAGGTGCTTTTTCAATTGCCTCCAGTAGACTGACCTTAGGCCTAATACCTTTTCTGGAAATAGTATGTCCCAGATATTCCACACTCTGATGTGCAAATTTACATTTGACCGGTTCGACTGTTAAACCTGCATCCTCTAAAACACAACATACCTTTCCTAAGACACGATCATTTTCTGCCCAAACCAATACATCATCCTGAAAGAACCTAACACACTTCATACCACCCAGCAGATCTTGCATAACTCTTTGAAAAACAGCTGAGGCAGATGCAAGTCCAAACGGCATGCGTACAAACCTAAAAGCCCCTTCGGGTGTAACAAATGACGTGAGATGACGAGAATCAGGATGTAACATGATCTGGTGATATGCATTTGATAGGTCCAATGTTGAATACACTTCACCCCCTTGAATGCCACACAACAAATCATTAATGTTCAGAATCGGATGCCTATCAACCCATATATTATCATTTAGGTCTCTTAAATCCACACACATTCTTATTTTTCCATTCGGTTTGTGGGCCAAAACAACTGGGCTTAACCACTCTGATGCTTCTATTCTTTCAATCACACCCAAATTTAACAACCACACCACATCACACCACAAAGAGTGACAAGGAGACCGGAATATTTGAAAGATTACCGTATTGAATAAGGAATGATGTTTAATTATGTGTGTCTTATTTAGTTTACAGAAATGTATTATGGTTAGTTAGTTATTGTAGTGTTTTAATTTTGTTGCTATTGTAAGGGGGGAGATATTTGTATAGTGAGAATTAGAAGGTTCTATTTGTGCTTAGCAACTTGTAGAATGCTGAGGTAGAATGTGAGGTGGGCTCAGTGGCTGCTGAGATCTGCCAGGGTTGGATGTGTACATCTGGACTGGAATAAAGAAGATATTCATAAGAATTGCAGAGTCTCAGGTTCTTTTAAATACCTACCCTGCTCGACACCCTATAGTGACGGGTGTGTAGATGAGTTGGCTCACCAATAACTTATCAGCAAGATGGACAGAGATTAAATCAAAATTCAATCCAGGATGACTACATCTATTTGCAGCAAGAATATCAGAACGAATAACTGAGAGAAAATTACGCTGAGCACGTAACCAATGGATGACCTTGTTAATCAATGATTTGTGAATCTCGACAGAGCCTGGCGACAACTTTGGCACATCTACCATATAAATTATATTGTCTCTACTTTTTTTTACCTAAACCCTTGACTGTAGATGCAAATCCGCTAGCGTCATAATGAAAAGAAATATTGGTGGGGAATTCAAGAAGTTTAGTCGTAAGGGCGAGGGGGCCAGTCACCCTTCCAGCTACCTTAGGAATATTATTCCCCCTTATTCTTAACCTGTCTTCTGGAACATCGGGGTTAAGCAGTACTACAAATCTGATTCCCCAGAGAATCCCTAAAGTTGGAAGCTCTGTTGAGCTTCCACCTGTTACTTTTAAAATCTGGCTAATGGCCCTCTACACCAGTTGTGAGCAATTTTTCACAAACAGAAGGACTTACTGTCCCGCTGAGGAGAATACCATCTGATAATATTGGTTTAGATGTAACAGGGTTTTCATCCCCTCTTGCCTCCCCGCCACCCAGCTGACATTTGCAATCACATTTCTGGGACAATTTCTCCTTCATTAGTCCTGTTAGTGATAAAACAAGTCTCTTAACTTTGTCTACCTTCTGTAAAACAAAAGCCAAATTAATTCCGTTATCTGACGGTTCTAACCCTTCAGGATCTAGTGGGGGATTAATCAAAATGTTATTGTCAATAGCAAATCCAGGCCGAGTTTGTAATGTACATGTAGGTAGATCCTCTTCCTCTGTCAGTGGATCTAATTGGTTAGCACACAATATGTTAGGGACCACCCTAACCTCTGAACTTAAAGGAAGAGGTAGAGACCTTGCTCCCTCCAAGGAAGTGCCCCTTTGACATAGTGAAGAACTAGGGGCGCAGCAGGGTGTTGCCGGCAATAGAGATGTAGTAGTTTCCTATGTGCGATTCCCCCCTTCCAGCAACCTCTACAGGGGAATCTGATGGTTGAATCCTCTTCTTCCTGGTAAAAATCTCCTGGATTTTCCCACTTCGAGAAGAATCCCTCTAAATAGGCACACCCCCGGCTAAGTGAGTATTGTTCTTCAGAATAGCCTCTACTTCCTCAATCAATGAATCAATTTCATCAAGGGGATTCGGCCCTTGGGAAATGGCTGAATTCGCTTGTTTACTGGAACTTTTGTAGGTTTTTTGGTACTGTTCGGTGGTACAGGAACATCAACGGCTTTCCCTTTCCCCATAATAGTTTAGTGAGAGATAGGTGTATATAGCAGCCCAATAATCAAGGGTGTCCACTTAACTCTTGTTTATCACTTACTTTGTCAGCCAAGATGATGCGCCCTGCTCGGCCTCTGTCGGGCAATGATGGGTGAAGACGGGCCCGCCTTGGCCCAGTATTCGCCCGGGCACTCGCCCGGTAGTGTCCCGCACCACGCGAGCTCACGTCTGATCTTATTCCAGTGAGCCGGGAAGCCTGGGGGATGAAGTCCCACCCCAGGCTGCAATCTGGAAGTGAGTTCTGGCTACGCGTCCCACGCCACATGAGGTGGCTTCTGATCTTATTCCAGCGAGCCGGGAAGCCTGGGGGATGAAGTCCCACCCCGGGCTGCAATCAGAAAGTGAGTTTTGGCTATGCATGGTTGCTTACACATGATATTCACATATGTTCCAAATCTGTTAATTCCCATCTCACATGTACTGTTGAATCTGGGTCAGATATATGTACAGTTATACAAATGGAAACACCTCTATTCCCATTATTGCACTTTCTTGTACATAGGTAGACAACATGCCAAATATCACACAGTGCAGTGCAGCTTCACAATTTAATGTTACAACATAGGTGTGAATAACAAACACCCCACAGACTACTGACGTTAGGGACATGTCAATGTTTGTCTATCCAAATAGGCAAACAGATTAGTTCAATACGTCATCAGTTATAGCCTTATCACATACCCATACCATGCCTCCCAAATGACCATACCCCATAATACTGACAGGGGTCAGTACAACTGTCCCTAGTCAAGGAACCCTCCACGTACCATGGTCAAGTATCTATGGGCATGCTACTCACCTACATCAGCCTTGACACACAAGCACTGTGGTCTGCAATGAGGGAACACAGTGACAGTTACATATAAGTTAAACAGTATAATTATCAAACCAATGAGAAGGTTGAAGTGATGGAGTTCACAGGATGATGTGTCAGAGACACTAGCCAACACATATGACACCATTGGACCCAGAGAACATGGCACACAAGTCAATTGTGTGGAACAGTACAGTACCATTCCACTGTCCTAACAGTCTGGGCATGGAACCCACAGTACCTGGATCTATCCATGTTCACTTCACATATTGGACCTGCAAATCCCACATGCCTGTGACACAATTCAGATTTTACTACATGAGGATGACCTTGTGAAGAAACCTGCAATGTAAAAATATAATACAAAAGGTATAGGCAGGTAATGGTAATGAAGACTTATAAAGACATGTCCTAAATACAACAGTCACACTGATTGTGCAGTGTGACAAACATTAACAAAGGAGACCATCATGATAGTCACAACTTCATGTACAATTTTGCATGCACACCTGAACTAAGTACTGCTTAACAACTAAAGAGCTGTCTAATGGTCATACATAGACCCTTCACAAACATCTCTAAGCTCCCCAAAAACCCACTGAGTCAAGGATTTTACAGAACAACACATACCTTCAGTGAGTGGAAGTACTGATTTATGAGATCTGCATGGCTGTCTCCACGTTCATTCTCATCACAGTCATCCTCACTTGGCAATTCTGCATTCTCACCAGCTGGAACTGCTGGCTCTCCCTCTTCTGGTATATGTGGGATCTGAGGTCTCATGGTGAGGTTATGGAGCATGCAGCAGGCAACAATGACTTGACACCCTTTGGCGGGTGGGTAGAAGAGAGCTCCATCAGACTTATCAATGCAACAAAATCTAGTATTTAGGAGCCCAAAAGACTGCTCCACAACAAGCCTTGTCTTCCTGTGGGCCTCACTGAAGGGAACTTCCCCTGGCCTGGTTGGGTACCTCACTGGTGTCAACAACCAGGAACTGTTTGTGTAGCCAGAATCCTCTGTGTGGAATCATTACATGTGAGCAAACTTAAATATTGGACATCCTTACTTTTGGCAGCAGACATAAGATACTGACACTTATCACATATATGACTTACCAACTAACCAGGTCCTCTCAGTGTACGGTTGTGTCATCATCTGTGGGATATTGCTATTCCGCATGATGAAGGCATCGTGAACTGATCCTAGGTACTTTGCACATACCTGTGAAATGTAGAGGTCAGCTAAACAGACTACTTGGACACAACTTGAGCTGCTGTGTACTGCCTTTGGGAGCAATTATGCCACGTCCTACAGGTGATCGTGCCCCTGCCTTCTCACCCGAGGAGCTGGAGAAGCTGGTGGAGGAGTTCCTACCCCTGTATGGACATCTCGAGGGTGCACCAGAGGAGCAGGTAAGAGCACAATGTGCACAAATATTTCATTAGCTCAACTAGACTTTATTTTACTAAGCAAAGGAGGATGGGCAATGTTTCAGATTGTGTCCTTAAAGTCTGTCGGGTGCCAAAGTTGCCATAGAATAGTATGAGTTCCTGGTCATGTACTTATGTTTGGTGACAGATTTTGAGTCCTGAGACATTAAGGAGTGTGTTTGATGTATGTTCCCAGACCCACCTTGTGACTATTGCAAAATGTTAGTGCAGCTGGTATTCCAGACTCCTCCTGAAACATCATATTTGCAGATGTGTTTTCTGTCTGGTCATGTGTGATAACATGACAGCTGGTGCTGAAGATGCAGGTGGTCTGCCTGCTTCCACCTATGGCCTGACTGCATATGCTCATCTATCAGTGGAGGGCATGTTAAAGACAGTCTGTGCTTGGCTTATTGTACTAACCAGTTAGTAACCTTGCCTGTTTTAGTATGGTACTTGTAGACATGACATACTTTTTTATCTTTGTCATCCATGCAGGTCAACCCCATCAGAAGAAGGGGATCTGGGGTGTCATTGCCAAGAAAGTGCATGGTGGCAGTGCTTACCAGCCGCATGGGGGTAAGTACAGACCTAACTCGTGTTTGTCCCTTCATCAGGTGATTGAGTGAGGGAACCGAATGTTGGCTCTGACAATGTGGTAAGTGCAAAGTGTCACAGATCCCCTGTGTACACACTGATGTATTGTAGAAATCTATAGCACACAGGTGGGCACATACACATGTATTTAGAGGCATGCTACTCAACTATGTTGTCCCCTCAGTACAATAGCACATGATTGTGCACATATGACCATGTCATATGTGTACTGATATACAGCATTTTCTAATATGGTAATTGTTAATACCCACCAACAGGTCTATCCCCCTACTGTCATTGTGGGTACTGTCATTGTGGGAAGGTGTGTAGGTCCTTGATCTCTATCCTCTGCAATGTCTCAAGATTCCTGCCTATGTACAAGATAGAGTCAGACATATTCAAGTCATCTCTAGTTATATAATGCTATCTGAGAAGTGATAGCAGCATGTGAGGCTGTGATGGCCATCTGACGTCACATGACATACGAGGTTAACATCTTCACACCTGTTACAAGGTAACCCTCCTTTGTAAGTAAGGAATGTACATTGACAGTTGTTAAGTCTCATTAGAGTAGGCAACATGCATGTTGAATACCATAGAGGTCTTGCAACATTTCTATGTGCAGACATATTTTGGTATCAGTGGCTAGGAACGTTACTACCTCGCTAATGTTCAGTTAGTGGAAAGTGGCAACACATCATTGCCGTTGTGCATACTGCTGTAGGCATGACCCATAGGCAATGGTAGCCCATTCACAGTTACATTCTTGACAGATATGTATCAACATCATGTATCAATTGAAAAGGAACTGGGAACTGAATGTTGGCAATGACACCTATGTGGTGCAGGTGCAGTAGTTCACATACACTTGTGAGTAATATTTTAAGTGTATGTAGACTTACGGCTTGCATTATTGTAGGTGTACCTGTCATGCTAGCAACACATTTGCTTCGACCCTGAGAATCCTCCACAGACAGATGTAAGGCTGGCCATGTCTGATGTGTGTGTAGTGATAAACCCACTTAGTCAGTGGCCCACTGATGGACTAATTGCACAAAAATGTAGGTCTGATTATCAACTTTCTGCACAGTATAGTAGTCCGTATGTTAGGTATACCTTTTTTGACATCTTATGGTTGTGTGTGGGACATAGGTCTGAGCTTACTTGGCCCTTATTTGACTGATAAAGTTTGTTTTCAGAAGATCAGTGTTCTAGACAACTTGTTACAACTGTCTTTTCAACCCTTGATCCATCACTATTGTTGCCTGTGTGTGTGACAAGTGTTTTGACTCCTTAACATTAAATTAAAAATTATGACAGTTTGAGTTGTTACAGGTTTGCATATGTCTGTTGTTTATGGTTGTAAGTATGTGACATGAAGAAGGTATGGCTTGTCTACACTAGGCTTGCTTGCCTTTACTCTACAACATGTGTCATAGTCTGGTACATGACATCAGAGTAAGATATTTATATGTGTGTTTTTGATTAGTGATAAGCTATTTCACATTCCTAAACTATTGCTTGATTGGTGATTGACTATGTTGTTGTGGATAGGGAACCTGTACCATGTGGCAAAGTCACCTTGTCATGATATGGTCAGTGTGATTGGTCAACTTCATTCATGGTATTGTAGGTGTCTGTAGGAAGTTGGCTCTGTATGTGCTATTTCAAAGTAAGGAATAGCATGCACAGAGTCCAAGGGTTCCCCTTAGAGGTAAAATAGTGGTAAAAATAGATAATACTAATGCTCTATTTTGTGGTAGTGTGGGCGAGCAGTAGGCTTATCCAAGGAGTAGTGTTAAGCATTTGTTGTACATACACATAGACAATAAATGAGGTACACACACTCAGAGACAAATCCAGCCAATAGGTTTTTGTATAGAAAAATATCTTTTCTTAGTTTATTTTAAGAACCACAGGTTCAAATTCTACATGTAATATCTCATTCGAAAGGTATTACAGGTAAGTACTTTAGGAACTTTAAATCATAAAAATTGCATGTATACTTTTCAAGTTATTGACAAATAGCTGTTTTAAAAGTGGACACACTGCAATTTTCACAGTTCCTGGGGGAGGTAAGTTTTTGTTAGTTTTACCAGGTAAGTAAGACACTTACAGGGTTCAGTTCTTGGTCCAAGGTAGCCCACCGTTGGGGGTTCAGAGCAACCCCAAAGTCACCACACCAGCAGCTCAGGGCCGGTCAGGTGCAGAGTTCAAAGTGGTGCCCAAAACACATAGGCTAGAATGGAGAGAAGGGGGTGCCCCGGTTCCGGTCTACTTGCAGGTAAGTACCCGCGTCTTCGGAGGGCAGACCAGGGGGGTTTTGTAGGGCACCGGGGGGGACACAAGCCCACACAGAAATTTCACCCTCAGCAGCGCGGGGGCGGCCGGGTGTAGTGTAGAAACAAGCGTCGGGTTCGCAATGTTAGTCTATGAGAGATCTCGGGATCTCTTCAGCGCTGCAGGCAGGCAAGGGGGGGGTTCCTCGGGGAAACCTCCACTTGGGCAAGGGAGAGGGACTCCTGGGGGTCACTTCTCCAGTGAAAGTCCGGTCCTTCAGGTCCTGGGGGCTGCGGGTGCAGGGTCTCTCCCAGGCGTCGGGACTTTGGATTCAAAGAGTCGCGGTCAGGGGAAGCCTCGGGATTCCCTCTGCAGGCGGCGCTGTGGGGGCTCAGGGGGGACAGGTTTTGGTACTCACAGTATCAGAGTAGTCCTGGGGTCCCTCCTGAGGTGTTGGATCTCCACCAGCCGAGTCGGGGTCGCCGGGTGCAGTGTTGCAAGTCTCACGCTTCTTGCGGGGAGCTTGCAGGGTTCTTTCAAGGCTGCTGGAAACAAAGTTGCAGCCTTTCTTGGAGCAGGTCCGCTGTCCTCAGGAGTTTCTTGTCTTTTCGAAGCAGGGGCAGTCCTCAGAGGATGTCGAGGTCGCTGGTCCCTTTGGAAGGCGTCGCTGGAGTAGGATCTTTGGAAGGCAGGAGACAGGCCGGTGAGTTTCTGGAGCCAAGGCAGTTTTCGTCTTCTGGTCTTCCTCTGCAGGGGTTTTCAGCTTGGCAGTCCTTCTTCTTGTAGTTGCAGGAATCTAATTTTCTAGGGTTCAGGGTAGCCCTTAAATACTAAATTTAAGGGCGTGTTTAGGTCTGGGGGGTTAGTAGCCAATGGCTACTAGCCCTGAGGGTGGGTACACCCTCTTTGTGCCTCCTCCCAAGGGGAGGGGGTCACAATCCTAACCCTATTGGGGGAATCCTCCATCTGCAAGATGGAGGATTTCTAAAAGTTAGAGTCACCTCAGCTCAGGACACCTTAGGGGCTGTCCTGACTGGCCAGTGACTCCTCCTTGTTGCTTTCTTTGTTCCCTCCAGCCTTGCCGCCAAAAGTGGGGGCCGTGGCCGGAGGGGGCGGGCAACTCCACTAAGCTGGAGTGCCCTGCTGGGCTGTGACAAAGGGGGGAGCCTTTGAGGCTCACCGCCAGGTGTCACAGTTCCTGCCTGGGGGAGGTGTTAGCATCTCCACCCAGTGCAGGCTTTGTTACTGGCCTCAGAGTGACAAAGGCACTCTCCCCATGGGGCCAGCAACATGTCTCTAGTGTGGCAGGCTGCTGGAACCAGTCAGCCTACACAGATAGTTGGTTAAGTTTCAGGGGGCACCTCTAAGGTGCCCTCTGTGGTGTATTTTACAATAAAATGTACACTGGCATCAGTGTGCATTTATTGTGCTGAGAAGTTTGATACCAAACTTCCCAGTTTTCAGTGTAGCCATTATGGTGCTGTGGAGTTCGTGTTTGACAGACTCCCAGACCATATACTCTTATGGCTACCCTGCACTTACAATGTCTAAGGTTTTGTTTAGACACTGTAGGGGTACCATGCTCAGGCACTGGTACCCTCACCTATGGTATAGTGCACCCTGCCTTAGGGCTGTAAGGCCTGCTAGAGGGGTGTCTTACCTATACTGCATAGGCAGTGAGAGGCTGGCATGGCACCCTGAGGGGAGTGCCATGTCGACTTACTCATTTTGTTCTCACTAGCACACACAGGCTTGTAAGCAGTGTGTCTGTGCTGAGTGAGGGGTCTCTAGGGTGGCATAAGACATGCTGCAGCCCTTAGAGACCTTCCTTGGCATCAGGGCCCTTGGTACTAGAAGTACCAGTTACAAGGGACTTATCTGAATGCCAGGGTGTGCCAGTTGTGGATACAATGGTACATTTTAGGTGAAGGAACACTGGTGCTGGGGCCTGGTTAGCAGGGTCCCAGCACTCTTCTCAGTCAAGTCAGCATCAGTATCAGGCAAAAAGTGGGGGGTAACTGCAACAGGGAGCCATTTCTTTACACAAGCCCCCCCCAGCCCACAGGCCAGGAGACTCAGCCCAAGCTGGGAGAGTCTTCCTAGTCTGTCAGGCGAGGAAGAGTAGGAGAAACAGGCTGGTTAGTTGCAGGGCCTACTCTGCCTTACATCCTTCTGTTCAGGTCATTCCCTTTGGGGAACTGACCTACTTCCACAGTGATAGGACCTAGTCTGAATTGCCTCTTGTCTGCCTCTTCAATGTCTCCACCCATTCTTTCTATTTTGGTCTTAGAGGTATCCACCTCTGCTAACCTTATCTTGGCCAGGGTTACCCCTAGCTTACCCAGAGAGGTTACCCAGAGCTGGAGTAACCCCACCATGACCAATAGGGTCAGGGGGCCTAACTTGCTATTTGGCATGGGGTCAGACCACCATGCTAAGGATAGTGCAGCCATAAAGGCTAACACCCAGCAGAGGCCACTGACAGCTGTCAGTGCCCAGAACCACACCTTTAGCTCTTCACCTAAAAGGGAAGGGGCTAAGTTACAGGCCTCTTTGGGTTCAGGTTGCCTGTCTGCTGTATTAGAGTGGGGGGTTACCACATCTTGTAGTAAACACCCTTCTTCCACTCTTTCTTCTGTTAGCTGAGGAGCCACCCACTCAGGTTTAACAGTTGCCTGACTAGCCAGGACTTCTTGTGGGTCAGGTTGGACTTTATCAGGGCCATTTTTGGAGTTCTCCCCTACTGGAGCAGAATCTCCTTGGCTTGCTGTAACCTTGGCTAAAGGTTGTCCACCCTTCCTACTCTGTTTTCTTTTCTTCTTCTTCTGGGGCCTGCTTGCATTTACTGCAGAGGCAGGACTTCCAGAATCCTTGGGGGAGGACTGGCACTGGACCAGTTCCTCTCTTGGGCTCTGACTAACCTCTGGGTAGTCATTTCCAAGGAGACAATCAAGGGGGAGGTCTGTACTGACTACTACCCTTCTCCAGCTAAGAGTGCCACCCACTTCTATGGGTACTAAAGCCACAGGCCTCTTAGTGACCCTGTCTAGGCTAACTCTTACCCTGGCAGTCTCACCTGGGATGTACTGGTTTGAGAGCACCAGCCTGTCATGCACAATAGTGTGACTGGCACAAGTGTCTCTCAGGGCAGTGGTTGGGATTCCATTCACCAGTAGGTGGTGGAAGTGTCTACTTCCCTCTGGAATCTCCAACTCACCTGTTGGGCCCTGTTTCCAGTTGAAGGCTATGAAGACCTCCTCATCTGAGGAGTCATCTCCCATGGCTACACTGGTTACCCCTGGAATTTTGTTCTGGGGTTTGTTTTTGGGACAAGAAGTGTCCTTGGTGTGGTGCCCAGACTGTTTACAGTTGTGGCACCATGCCTTAGTGGCATCCCAGTTCTTACCCTGGTACCCACCTTTGTTTTGGGTTGTGTCTTGGGGCCCACCCACCTGTTCTGGTTTTTGGGGGCCTACAGAGGACTCTTTTTCTTTGTTTCTAGTGTCACCCACTTTCTCCTGGGGAGTTTTTGTAACCCCTTTCTTTTGGTCACCCCCAGTGGAAGTTTTGGTTACCCTAGTCTTGACCCAGTGGTCTGCCTTCTTTCCCAATTCTTGGGGAGAAATTGGACCTAGGTCTACCAGATACTGATGCAACTTTTCATTGAAGCAGTTACTTAAAATGTGTTCTTTCATAAACAAATTATAAAGCCCAACATAGTCACACACTTAATTTCCAGTTAACCAACCATCTAGTGTTTTTACTGAGTAGTCTACAAAATCAACCCAGGTCTGGCTCGAGGATTTTTGAGCCCCCCTGAATCTAATTCTATACTCCTCAGTGGAGAATCCAAAGCCCTCAATCAGGGTACCCTTCATGAGGTCATAAGATTCTGCATCTTTTCCAGAGAGTGTGAGGAGTCTATCCCTACACTTTCCAGTGAACATTTCCCAAAGGAGAGCACCCCAGTGAGATCTGTTTACTTTTCTGGTTACACAAGCCCTCTCAAAAGCTGTGAACCATTTGGTGATGTCATCACCATCTTCATATTTTGTTACAATCCCTTTGGGGATTTTTAGGATGTCAGGAGAATCTCTGACCCTATTTAAGTTGCTGCCACCATCGATGGGACCTAGGCCCATCTCTTTTCTTTCCCTTTCTATGGCTAGGAGCTGCTTTTCCAAAGCCAATCTTTTGACCATCCTGGCTAACAGGGGGTCATCTTCACTGGAGTTATCCTCAGTGATTTCAGAGGTGTTGGTCTCTCCTGTGAGGGAACCAGCATCTCTGACTATTATTTTTGGAGTCAGGGTTTGAGGGACCCTGTTCTCCCTAGATAGGACTGGTAGGGGGGAATTTTCCTCCAAGTCACTATCCTCTTCCTCTGAGTTGCCACCCTCAGAGGGGTTGGCCTTTTCAAACTCTGCCAAAAGCTCCTGGAGCTGTATTTTGGTAGGTTTGGGGCCCATTGTTATTTTCTTTATTTTACAGAGTGACCTTAGCTCCCTCATCTTAAGATGGAGGTAAGGTGTGGTGTCGAGTTCCACCACAGTCACATCTGTGCTAGACATTTTGCTTCTAAAAGTTGGAATACTTTTTAAGAATCTACAACTAGTTCTAGAATCTAATTCAAACTTTTACAAACTTTTAAACTCTAAAAGAAATGCTAAACAGGATCTAACACAAGGCCCTAGCAGGTCTTTTAAGAATTTAGAAAACTTTTCAAATTGCAAAAATCAATTTCTAATGACAATTTTGGGATTTGTCGTGTGATCAGGTATTGGCTGAGTAGTCCAGCAAATGCAAAGTCTTGTACCCCACCGCTGATCCACCAATGTAGGAAGTTGGCTCTGTATGTGCTATTTCAAAGTAAGGAATAGCATGCACAGAGTCCAAGGGTTCCCCTTAGAGGTAAAATAGTGGTAAAAATAGATAATACTAATGCTCTATTTTGTGGTAGTGTGGTTGAGCAGTAGGCTTATCCAAGGAGTAGTGTTAAGCATTTGTTGTACATACACATAGACAATAAATGAGGTACACACACTCAGAGACAAATCCAGCCAATAGGTTTTTGTATAGAAAAATATCTTTTCTTAGTTTATTTTAAGAACCACAGGTTCAAATTCTACATGTAATATCTCATTCGAAAGGTATTGCAGGTAAGTACTTTAGGAACTTTAAATCATAAAAATTGCATGTATACTTTTCAAGTTATTGACAAATAGCTGTTTTAAAAGTGGACACAGTGCAATTTTCACAGTTCCTGGGGGAGGTAAGTTTTTGTTAGTTTTACCAGGTAAGTAAGACACTTACAGGGTTCAGTTCTTGGTCCAAGGTAGCCCACCGTTGGGGGTTCAGAGCAACCCCAAAGTCACCACACCAGCAGCTCAGGGCCGGTCAGGTGCAGAGTTCAAAGTGGTGCCCAAAACACATAGGCTAGAATGGAGAGAAGGGGGTGCCCCGGTTCCGGTCTACTTGCAGGTAAGTACCCGTGTCTTCGGAGGGCAGACCAGGGGGGTTTTGTAGGGCACCGGGGGGGACACAAGCCCACACAGAAATTTCACCCTCAGCAGCGCGGGGGCGGCCGGGTGCAGTGTAGAAACAAGCGTCGGGTTCGCAATGTTAGTCTATGAGAGATCTCGGGATCTCTTCAGCGCTGCAGGCAGGCAAGGGGGGGGTTCCTCGGGGAAACCTCCACTTGGGCAAGGGAGAGGGACTCCTGGGGGTCACTTCTCCAGTGAAAGTCCGGTCCTTCAGGTCCTGGGGGCTGCGGGTGCAGGGTCTCTCCCAGGCGTCGGGACTTTGGATTCAAAGAGTCGCGGTCAGGGGAAGCCTCGGGATTCCCTCTGCAGGCGGCGCTGTGGGGGCTCAGGGGGGACAGGTTTTGGTACTCACAGTATCAGAGTAGTCCTGGGGTCCCTCCTGAGGTGTTGGATCTCCACCAGCCGAGTCGGGGTCGCCGGGTGCAGTGTTGCAAGTCTCACGCTTCTTGCGGGGAGCTTGCAGGGTTCTTTCAAGGCTGCTGGAAACAAAGTTGCAGCCTTTCTTGGAGCAGGTCCGCTGTCCTCAGGAGTTTCTTGTCTTTTCGAAGCAGGGGCAGTCCTCAGAGGATGTCGAGGTCGCTGGTCCCTTTGGAAGACGTCGCTGAAGCAGGATCTTTGGAAGGCAGGAGACAGGCCGGTGAGTTTCTGGAGCCAAGGCAGTTGTCGTCTTCTGGTCTTCCTCTGCAGGGGTTTTCAGCTAGGCAGTCCTTCTTCTTGTAGTTGCAGGAATCTAATTTTCTAGGGTTCAGGGTAGCCCTTAAATACTAAATTTAAGGGCGTGTTTAGGTCTGGGGGGTTAGTAGCCAATGGCTACTAGCCCTGAGGGTGGGTACACCCTCTTTGTGCCTCCTCCCAAGGGGAGGGGGTCACAATCCTAACCCTATTGGGGGAATCCTCCATCTGCAAGATGGAGGATTTCTAAAAGTTAGAGTCACCTCAGCTCAGGACACCTTAGGGGCTGTCCTGACTGGCCAGTGACTCCTCCTTGTTGCTTTCTTTGTTCCCTCCAGCCTTGCCGCCAAAAGTGGGGGCCGTGGCCGGAGGGGGCGGGCAACTCCACTAAGCTGGAGTGCCCTGCTGGGCTGTGACAAAGGGGGGAGCCTTTGAGGCTCACCGCCAGGTGTCACAGTTCCTGCCTGGGGGAGGTGTTAGCATCTCCACCCAGTGCAGGCTTTGTTACTGGCCTCAGAGTGACAAAGGCACTCTCCCCATGGGGCCAGCAACATGTCTCTAGTGTGGCAGGCTGCTGGAACCAGTCAGCCTACACAGATAGTTGGTTAAGTTTCAGGGGGCACCTCTAAGGTGCCCTCTGTGGTGTATTTTACAATAAAATGTACACTGGCATCAGTGTGCATTTATTGTGCTGAGAAGTTTGATACCAAACTTCCCAGTTTTCAGTGTAGCCATTATGGTGCTGTGGAGTTCGTGTTTGACAGACTCCCAGACCATATACTCTTATGGCTACCCTGCACTTACAATGTCTAAGGTTTTGTTTAGACACTGTAGGGGTACCATGCTCAGGCACTGGTACCCTCACCTATGGTATAGTGCACCCTGCCTTAGGGCTGTAAGGCCTGCTAGAGGGGTGTCTTACCTATACTGCATAGGCAGTGAGAGGCTGGCATGGCACCCTGAGGGGAGTGCCATGTCGACTTACTCATTTTGTTCTCACTAGCACACACAGGCTTGTAAGCAGTGTGTCTGTGCTGAGTGAGGGGTCTCTAGGGTGGCATAAGACATGCTGCAGCCCTTAGAGACCTTCCTTGGCATCAGGGCCCTTGGTACTAGAAGTACCAGTTACAAGGGACTTATCTGAATGCCAGGGTGTGCCAATTGTGGATACAATGGTACATTTTAGGTGAAGGAACACTGGTGCTGGGGCCTGGTTAGCAGGGTCCCAGCACTCTTCTCAGTCAAGTCAGCATCAGTATCAGGCAAAAAGTGGGGGGTAACTGCAACAGGGAGCCATTTCTTTACAGTGTCAGTTAGGTAGCTTAGCTGGTGTTTACCAATTTTCATATTGAGAGACATACTTCATAATTTGTTGTGACATGATGTTGGCATTTTGGGTGTTGGTGAACAGGATGTAATGAGACTTATGTGTACTGTATGATGGAAGTGTTATCTTGTAAGTGTGATGGTCATACCTGACTTTCTGTTTCTCACCATCAGCACCTGCAGGCAAAGGAGACGGGGCACAGCTGAGTGGGGAAGCTTCTGGCCACGGACCTCCAGATCGATATTCTTTGTTTGATAAATTACATATGATTAGAGCTTTATTTAGGTAGTTCTGTGTGATTTTGGGGTTTGGCCAAAAGCAATTATCTTGTACTTTTTACTCTTTCATATGTATTTATTCTGTAAATTAGTGACCTCTTTTAGTGACACATCTTTTTATATGATTATTTGCATTACATTTGTGACCCTTTTATGGATATGTTTAATTATCTGAATAAAGATCATTTAATTGATTGACTGTAGAGCTCTTTTTAGGCAGCCTCATGCCTATATTTTTTCCCTCAAACTCCTCCTGGTGTTAGTGGGCTTTCTGCCACCCCACAGGAGGCAAATTGGGGCAATCCTCCAAGAATGTATGTTCCTTTTTGGGGTGGGGGCTTGGCCATGCCCATGGTGAGCAGCCCCTACCCCTCCTTCTTCTAATATTTTTATAATTCGTGTCTAGTAAGCTTTCTGACCACCCCTCCCCCACCCGTGCTAGATTGGGATAATTGTCCCATATGCCTCCTAGTTGGAGTTTAAAGACTATAGAATTGCGGATGTAGGGGGAGCCCAAGGCCTTGCCTAAGGGGCAGCTTATCCAATATTACTGGTGTCTGGTGCGTGAATCCCTGCTTGGGGATTGCTGTTGCTAGTGTGCCTGGTCCTTAATAAGTAAATTTACAAGGGAACGTGCATAGGTCGATGAACCTTTTGATTCACATAGAGTATCCTAGCTTGGCTATGGCTGGTACTCTAATGATCAATACACAACTCAATAAACATTGGTCATCACCAGCAATGAATCAAGAGAACACAACACCCCATGACCCTCCAGTCATGAATAACCACAACTTGTTAAACGTTTTAGTGCTTTTATTTCCCTATTTGTTACAATACTAAGTCATGAGAATAATTCAACACAATTCGAATCAAATCAAAAGAATTTCATATTAGTTTATTATAAGGTGCCAAAAACATAATCTAACGAAAACTTCCATCAAAACATATTCTAATGCGTTAGTAAGATTTAATAGAAAGATCAAGGGTAACAAGTTTTCCCTATTCATAGAGTTCAGCAAAAAAGGCCGTCAATCATTTTTCTCTTAAGTCAGTCAGATTGTCATATAAGGGAAACCTCATCTAGTTCGGATTGGAATCAGCAGGTGGGACTTCATGCCAAACAATTTAGAACAAGAATGTGGAAAAACATCTAACTAAGAAAAACTATTTAGACAGTGCAGAAAGAAAAGGTATAAAGTTATATTCAGTCACATTATCATATCTATCTATCCTCGGTATGCATTAGCAGTAGAATCAGTCTTCGTCTTCAGGTCATCAGTCGGTCAGCATCACATCAGACTCACAAAAGTATGAGCCCAATGACAGAATCTCAAATTGCCTTGGCAACATCTAACATCTGCGTCTGGCATCTGACATCTCTCTCCATCGGTCTAATCTCCTGTGTTCTCCCCTCTGTCAGGTTGTTATATCGCAGTTACCCTAACTATCCCCCAATTTCCAATTGGTCAATTAATCACCAGTTATGACTCTACCCAATAGTTGTTTTATTTCAAATCTATGAGTTCTAATATTCCACAGTTCTCACGTCGTTGATTGGTTCGCTTTCAACGGTAAACATTTCATATGCATCCCTGTCCAACAATGCAGAAGAATTTATAGCTATTCCTTCCTCTGTCTTGATAGCAATCAGTAGTAGAAACAAATTACTGTTTCTACTGCCGACTGTATGATAAATAGATTATCCACTACAAGGAAGCCAGTGTTCCACTTATTTCTTCTGAGAAGATGATTGAACTTTATCAGCTTTCCTCTGAAGCCGTTTAGCACCGCTTGGACCATATGTATAGCATTACCACAACATAGACAAAGCCTGTGTGTACCACGGATTATGGGGCATATTTAAGAGCCCTTAGCGCTGCCGTAGCATGATTTTTTTCTATACGAAGGTGGCGCTAAAGTGGCTTTTTCAACGCACCATGGCCCATATTTATACTTTATACAATTGTATTTTGGAAGTTTGTAATGCTTTTGCGTCAACAAATGGCACAAATGCAGCGCTAAAAAAGTATGAATATGGGCCTATAATTATAAAGTGGGGCAATTCATGCATTGCCCCACTTTGTAAACCTCTGCGCCTGGCATAATGTATGGAAACGGAAGTTCCGGCACTAGGAGGCCTGCAAAAATGGTGCAGTGAAATTTAAAAGATTTCAGTGTATTATTTTACCACCTACTAAGAGCAGGGATTAAAATAACTTTCTCATTGAAGCCTATGGGCCTCCTTGCACTTTGCTACACTATCGTCAAAATATTTGACGCTAGTGTAGCAAAGTGCCACAGAAGCATCATAAATGTTGACACTATTGTGCTAGCGACCCCCATGGTGCAGTGAATCATAAATACGTTGCAACCATGGTATTGTTAGGTGCCGGTGGGGGGGGGGGGGGCAGAAAAAGTGGCACATCAACTCTGATGCACCACTTTTTCTTAAATATAGGCCTATGTCTGACTTACATTTCAGTCAAAGGATCCCTTATAGATTCTACTTGCATGTGCTGTTTTTGCATCAACAGGTCCCCAGAAATTCTTATTTGGGCAGAGAAAGAGACCTTATGATAATCACAATAACTTCCTTGGGTCTCCCTTATTTTCCTACTTCTCTCCTAAGGTCAGAAAATTAAGTAAGACAACACTAATGGAGCTAGTTGGCCTTCATTTGTTCTTTCAACTCACGCTGAAAAACGGCTATTAGAGTTCTTTTTACCATAACTCAAAATATTAATTCCTCCTTACTGAATATCACGCAATGCGTCTTCTGTGCAGTATTCCAAATCAGGTTGTTCAAACATTTTCTTAAATGCTAATAAGAAGGAATTGCAGGACTGTAAAACAAGCATCCAAACTCACTACCAAAGGAGCAGCCCAGGACGATGCCTACCCAGTAAGTCATCTAATGAGGCATCCCGCCTTCATTTGATCATGACTAAGTGCACTGTAAAAAGCACAATGCACTGTAACTGATTCCAAACATTTGTGTTAACTTCATATGATTCCCAGAAACAATATGGGCCACTTAAAGGGACTACTTGGACCATCGGAAGATTGTGACAACAAAGTCTTTTCTGGCACTGTATTCTCAATGGTGCCTCTGCTGTAACTCTTCAGCTACGTACGGACGTATATTCGTATCGAAGACATTAGAACGGCACAAAACCAGTCCTGACTTGAGGAAAGAGAATAGAGCCAGGAACTAGTATTCAAAGGTAGACTCGAAAGAAAGATCCAACTGCTAGGAGCAAGGAGCAGGGACAAAAATGGTTCCAAAGAAGTGATTTGTGCAACATAAAATAAGGGAACAAATACATTGCATCCTATTTACGTGAAAAAAGTAGAAAGTGTCTTTGCAGGAAAACACTGCCTCATGTTGCATTGGGCATCTCTGTTAACATCAAGCAAACCACCATCTCGTAGAGGCCTAAGCATAAGGCTGTCTATGTCACTTTTGTGAGAAACGTGACATTTACATGGTAAACAAAGAATAAGCCCATGTTTGACATCTCTGAACCAGAAAGAAATGATTACTTGGTCTGAAGAAGGTGATAGAGATCAGTTATTAAGTGATAAAAAAAACTCACACATTCCAGGTAAAGCTGCACTAAACAGCATATGTCCTGAATGAAGTAAAGTGGAAAGAGTCAGTGTTTTATTCAAATTAATCTTATTTCTTTTTTAAATTCTCTTTTAATTCACATTTGGATATCGGGAAAACAAACCAGATCACATACATTGAAACAT
The DNA here is from genome assembly GCF_031143425.1 of Pleurodeles waltl. Classification (NCBI taxonomy): domain Eukaryota; kingdom Metazoa; phylum Chordata; class Amphibia; order Caudata; family Salamandridae; genus Pleurodeles; species Pleurodeles waltl. Next base: position 349,682,166 of record NC_090439.1, read on the forward strand.
ATTCCATCAATAATTATTGGCTAGGTTTTTTACATTTGCAATCTCTTATGTTTCTTGGTTTTGTCCTATCCATTTCTTTAATTATGGGCAGAAATAAGTCAAATGGAAATGGAAATACAATGCATAAAGGAACAAAAATGAAGTCACGCATTAGAACATGAACAGATCCATCTTTTTTTCCAAGTAAAAGTATATATATTTGAACTTGTTGAGTCTTCGCCATGGACAATTGCTATCTCCTTTAAACTGGCCAGAGGAATTCCTCTGACCTATCTTCAGTAGTAGCACACGGAATTAGCACTGAAGTAAAAGGGCAAACTGAATGTCAATTATGATGCAAGTGTATAAAGAACAAACTGCACGTTTAGTTTCTTCTTAAAGTCTTTAATTACAGATACATGAAATCGCCAGAGGAGCTCTTGTCGTTCTCCAGCTCCTCCGCCTTCCTGCTGCCTTTCTATTCCATTCTGATTTCACTCCGGCATCATCACATTCTACATTCCCTGCTATGCATCCTGTATCTTCACACATCTGTCCCCTTATACTATTTAGAACTTAAAAAATGTAAACATCCATAAAATGTTATTTATAACTTAGTACCACTGACTAATATGAATTCACAATGGTAAATCCTAAATACTAAATAAGTATGAATCAACATAAAATGTTCAATATAACTTCTCCTTATAGGTACCTTATATTCTTATATACATTTACTTTCTTTACAATATCATTTTTTTGCACCTTATCCATTCTCGCCATCCCTTGACCTCACACACATCTCCCATATTCTATGTAGTTCCATCTTCAACAACTATTACACTACATTTGGCTTCCTTTACAGTGTGTGGGATGGAATATTTGCTATCTCCCTTGCGGACCAAACCTCCCTTTCTTACCACAACCCAATCACAGCTTTGTAAACAACACCTTTTCACATCTTTCCTTGTGTTGTAATGCTGCACACTTTTCTTTTGTGATTCCTTGACTCTCCTTTTCACCTCTTCACAATCCACTTTTACACTCACTTTTCTCTTGAACCATATAGGGCATTCCTTTACGTCTGTTTCTCTTTCTTTCAAGGACATAAACAGCAATAATCATGTCACTGAGTGACGAGCTGTTCTATGTGCCCACATCATTCTCCTTAATTCCCTTCTTCATGAAAGATGATTAGACAGCAATAGCTGAATATTTTCCATCTATAACTGGTTTATTCTCTCAACTAATACATTTACCTGTGGTTGGAAAAGAGCTACCCTCTCATGGACCCTTCCCATCCTAGAAACATAATTAATCATTTTCCTGGATACAAATTGCACCCCATGAAAACTTCCTCCAGAAACGCAGTGATCCCTGGCATGTTCACTTGCTCCATATTTTTTACAACAAACCCTTTTGTATGATAATTCACCAATATGAAGATGTATCTATTGCTCAATTCCAATCCTGAGACAGGTTCTAGAAAAGCAATGGCTATCTTTTCCCATTGTCTTTCAGGAAAATCCATACCTTCTAATGGAGGTTGCTTCACTACGTAAGTCTCATCGCTATTGGCACATGCAACACAGTTTCTAAATCTCTGTTTAATGGCTCAATCCATACCAGGCCACCAGAACGAGTCTCGCTTTCCTTTTTGTCACTCCACACCCCAGGTTTCCTTCATGTGTGATGTCAATTATGTGCATTTGAACCCCACTTGGGCGAACACCCATTGATTGCCCCACATTCATTTTCCATCAATTTTACTTAATTAATTTCTGATTTAAAAAATGTACACATATCTTTGCTCAATTCATCTACATTTTTCCAGTCTCACACAACCCTCACCTCAGCCTCCTTCATCTCCAAATCCCTCTCCTTTGCAGCATTCCTCTCTTCCACATTTATTGACACCTGCCCTTCAACAAATCCTTCCCCTGTGACAAACACCTACCCAACTACTTCTTCCACATCTACTGGCATCCTTGACAAATAATCTGCTGCCACACTTCTGCTGCCCCTCACAAATTCAATTTCAAATTTATAATCCATTATTGATAACAATGACCTTGAAATACATGGTGTAACATTTCCTTCCAACCCCCCTTTGAAAATATAGGTTAGTGGTTTGTGGTCAGTCTTTATTTTGAAAAGTATACCCAACACATAGAACCTAAAGTGGTTAATTCCCCAGCAACAGACCAGTGCTTCTCTTTCAATCACAGAATATGTGGTTGTTGCTCCCTGCAATCTCCTGATGCAAAACCGATCACATATTCTATATCATCACTAACTTACGTTAGTATTGCACCAATGCCTATATTACTTCCATTTGTTGTAATATATGTACTTCATGTAGCTTCAAAACGTCCCAGTTTGGGAGCTTGAACAATGCTCTTCTTTATCTTTTCAATTGCATGTTCACATTCCTTTCTCAATTCTTACTCTATGCCTTTCTTCATTAATTTCCTTCAATGTTCCACTACTTCTGTAATTTTTCTCACAAATTTGAAGTAATATTCTATGAGTCCCAGAAATTAATATAACCCTTCCTTGGTACATGGCTTAGGCACTTTCTCTATTGCTGTTATTCTACTTTTCTTCTGACTTATTCCTTCACCATTTATGACATTTCCCAAATATGTTACTTCTTTCTTCCTGATCTGACAATTTCCTTTCTTAACTGTCAATCCCCTGTTTTTCCAATCTTTTCATCACTTCTTCGAACAACTGGTCATGCTTACTTCAGTGGACATGTGATCTCCTAAATTAAGCTAGAGTAACAGGTACCCTCAAAGGTCAACTAGAACTTTTTGACTCAAACAGAAGTAATAAGATCATCAAATCAAACAATGAGAACCACTAGCCACATACAACATCAATATGTAATAACAAGTCAATAATTTACACTCACCGTGACCTATGTGGTCATGAATCCCCACACGAATTTAGTAAGGTTCAAACATTTATTGCCCTCATATTGACAATGCTAAAGTCACATACATTATGCACAACAGCAAATGACAGCAATACAGAAACAGCACAGGCTGTCCAAATCGTATGAAAAATCTCAATTTTATAAGAGCAATCACCATTAGACACTCCAACAGAATTATACAGAATAACAACATAATTATGTGAGAAATAACAACAGATTTCACAATCACAATCAATTAATACACATTTAATTCAATTATTGGGTCAGACATATTAACTACCAAACTCTAATTTGATAAGCATGTGTGGGGCTGGCTTTAATCTCATGCAAAAATTAAAATAAGACAAAAATTAATTTGGAAACATGTAACTCAGGCACTAACTAAAATATGGTTGGGTATTCAAGGGTAAACCTTGTAAAGGTAAACAAATACTCATTGGTTATACCTCTCCTAAATGAGGCAGCAGTTAGCAGAGTCTTCATCAGCAGAGCACAGCAACAACAGGTCTTCAGCGATCAGCATTAGAAAAATGGAATTGGCAACAGTTCAGTAATGTTGGGCCTCATGTATCTGAACTGTTAGAATTATAAGTCATCTATAACACTACAACTGCATCTGAACATAGCTGAAAAATTCAGAACTTTGCCTAATTAAAGCCCCAAAAGTCACTAGGTAGGTTTCTACTGGACAAGACTATGAGGTGTGACAGCGAGCAACCAATTGCATTAACTTTTTTAAGCCACTGTTATGTATGAGTGCTTCCCTGTTTTAATTCTAAGAATATTTGGTATATCATATTAGCATTATAAAATGGAAATAATGTAATTATTCCAGGGTTGCTATCCCAGGTGAGCTTTTTTAACTTATTTTTTGGGGTTTGTGAATGTCAAAAAACAAAGAGAGAAAAGAAGAGGAAGTAAAAAATTATAAAAATGATGCTTTAAGTAGATTTCCGAGGAGCACATACATTTGTTATGTTTTCAATTTTACTTTGCATCTGTGATTACTCTCCACACCAGCACATCAATCAAGACCCCAGTCAAACTCTAACACTTCACCTTTGGCTCCTTAGTAGATATTTTAAAGTTCCCCTGGGCTAACACATTTCTAACAGAAATAAAACTATGTTTTGAATAGTTCCAACCTTCCCTTTAAAGTTAATATTTCAATTATTTTTCATTTAGTTGTGTGAATTAAATACAAATGTTACTAATTTGTGTGTTTGTTTGCTGTATACTTGTCTCAGCCTTTTTGTGTATTATTTTAAGATTCAAATCATTGGCATTGCTTAGGCTGAATAAATGTTAAGAATCACTGTGTAGGAAAGTGCCCCTTTTTAACACGGTCACACACACTTTTTGCATGGTATTTGTTACTAAAGGTACTGGGTTGCTGCTAACCAGGACCCAGTGCCAGATCTCTTTCCCTAAAACTGTGCAGTTGCTCCCCTATTGGCAATACATGCAGCACCCCTGTAAGTCCCTAGTAAATGGTATCCCTCATACCTAGGGCATGGGTACTGAGGAAGGTCCCTAAAGGCTGCAGCATGTATTGTGCCACCCTAAGGGACCCCTCACCATACTCACGTAGACGGCTATTGCAGGCTGCGTGACATGGTGCAAACAAAAGTGAAAACACAACATGGCCTACATCCTGTGTGCCATGCCTGCAGACACCGCATGCAATATATGTAAGCCACTCCTACAGCAGGCCTTACAGTTCTAATTCAGGAAGCATTATGCTACATGTGTGGACATATCTGCATGAGCAGGTATGCCCCGGTAATGTCTAAGTCACTTCTTAAACATTACAAGTGAACAGGAAACCCATCTTAAGGTATGTACATGGCACTGGTCAAAACGAGTTTTTTAGCTACATAATAGCTGCACTGAAACCTATGGCGTTTGTGATCAAACACCTCATATTTTGATTCCACTGATGGATTTATTAAGCCTTGCACCCAGAGGGTGTCTTAGTGGTACCCCCTGAAACCTACTAGTCCTCTAGTGTGCTGGCTGAATGGTACAGTCCAGCCTGCCATCACAGACAGGTTTTTGACACTCTGCAAATGAGATCCCACACTCTCGGAGGCCAGAAACAATGCCTTCTCTGGAGGAAGGTTTTCACATTTCCTCCAACAGAATGGCTAGTGATACAGCATACCACGGTTAGGGACTTAAATATGCCTTTGATATGCGACCCCACTATCCCCAAGACCTAAGGGATGCCATTCCCTGCCCTGAGGCCCATTTGACACCAAGACAGGTTGGGAAATTACCTATGCTAGGAGGCGTGGATTACACTCAGGTTAGACACACCCCTAAGGTGAGCTGCCTGATGTACCTCACGCTAGGAACATTCCACCATCTTGGTGATGGCAGAATTAGGAACCCCGGGACAGGGTTTTGAGCATTGCACACTCTCCACAGGAAGTGGTCATATAGGGGGTGTAGTGACCCCATGGGTAAGTGGTTCATACGTTCTAGCCTTCATTTCCTGTAAAAAAAAACAAACCTAGTATTTAGGGGAGCCCCTGGCTCCAGGAAAGTGGATTCTGCTGATCTAAGAAGAACAATGCCGAACAGCTGCAAAAAGCAAGAAGTGAGGCTCAGCAAATGACATGGCCCCAACCCTGCTGCCCTGTCTGCTGTCCTTGACCATTGTGCCAAAGTAGACTCATCCTGCAGCTGCTCTACCTCCAAAAGCCTGGAATGACTGCCATCACTTTAAGAAAACACCAGCATCTCCCATGGAGTAGCAGAGCTACTCCCCTGAACCCTGCAAGCACCCAAGAAGAACCATGAGAGCCTGTGGAAACCAGACACCATAAAGCACCACTGCACTCAAGCCCCCCAGCCTGAGTCAAAGTGGGCCAATGGGGCCAACGAAATCCTGAGACCCTCCAGATCTGAATCCCTCCTTGGGTTTGGACAGATTGGTCCCCCAGTCACCACCTGCAGTCTCTTTTGTGCAGGAACCAAGAACCATGAGGAGTCTTCACGACACAGCCCTGCCAGACAAAGCATCATTGAACATGCGCCCCCAACCCGAGTTGCTGTGGACCGACAGTGGCCCTATCTGACCTCACCTTTGGGTTTAGCTGGACAGATGACCCAGTCCCCACTTGCAGCCTCTTTTCTCCAGGACGGTAAAGTGAATTGGACACCTGACACTGTAAAGCACTTCTGCATTCGGATGCCCCAGTGCCTCCCAAAATGACTTCTTGGTGCTGGCTTGGACCTTGCCCCATATGTATCTTAACTCCTGAAGAATAGTCCTATAAGTCATTGCCAGGTACCCGTATGAAGTATTTCTTTCTTTCTGATATGTTAACATTAGGGCACGCAATGCTAAAAAGCACCTCTGCAAGCGGATGCCTCAGAGAGGACCAAAGTGACTTGTTGGTGCTGCCTTAGACCTTACCTTAACTACAGAAGAACAGTCTTGTAAGTCGTTGCTAAGTACCTGTATGCAGCATATGCTTTTTTCCCATAGGATAACATTACTGCATTAAAGACAATGCAAGTGTATTTGCTGTACACTTTAAAACTGCTAACTTAAAAAGTACTTCATCAATAATGAAGTTCTTTGTGTTAAAAATACATAAAAATATGTGTTCTTTTTTATAAATTGACATGGATCTCCTCATTGAGTGTGTGCTATTTATTAACTGTGGATATGCAGTAAATGGCTAACACTCCCCTTTGATTAGCCTAAGCTGCTCGTCCACCCTACCACAATTAGAGCACTTTGGATTTTTAAAGAAAGCCCTGTCCACTACTAAGCGGATATCTGACTTCTTTACACAGCATACCTCTTGTTACAGTTGCTACTATTATGGATATTGGTGCCAAAACAGCACTATAACAAGCAAATAGCTACCATAGCAACCCTCACATTTGTGCGCAATAAATCACTGCACTGAAAAGATACACAATAGAGTATATTGTTGTTGTCAAAATCAAAGATCACTGTCGCTCCTTTCCTCGCAAACCCTGACCAGTTACCCCTTGTCATGCAGCCTTGTGCACATTCTAATAAACACAGCACAGTTCCAAGAGAGCTGTATTATGTACTAGCCAAATAAGCCTGGAACATTGACAGTCTTGATACAACACATTCATTTTCAACTCAAATAAAAAGTGCAAAAATGCTTTTCACACGGGGAAATAATGCACTGCAAAAGGAGACAATTACTAGTCTAGACAAATGAACAAGTTCTGTGGACTATCAGTCAAGGTATCTGAGGCTCACCATCGTTCACCTCTGGATAATGCATGCACATGTACGTGTGATCCTCCGTGTGTTGAGGTCCTAGCTCATATTGTTACCAGTTCACCAAAGAATGGATCCTAGAGGATCATATGTTGTGGAAGCCACACTTCTTCTCCCTCTGCCTTCCTCCCCTGCCAGTGTTAGCTTTGCCCTTACCCTCTCTCCCTCCTGCTGTCTGTGTTGTCTGTGCCCCATCCCTCCCTCTGTCTGTGATGTGTTTGCTTTCCCCTCCCCCTGCTGTCTGTGTTGGCTTTGATTCCCTATCCCTCCACGTTCTCCGTGTGGGTTTGCCCCCTCCCTACATCCCTCATGTCCGTGTTGACTTCCCTCTTCCTGGTGTCTGCGTTGCCTTTGTCTCTACCCATCCTCTCTCCTGCTGTCTGTCTTGGCTTTGCCTCGCCCCTCCCTCCTTCCAGCTGTCCCTGTTGCCTTGCCCCTATACTGTGCATGTTTCCTCGTCCCCACCCATCCGGCCCTTCTGCTTCATTGCCCCCATCAATCATAAAACAAGCAGTGGCAAAGCTAATAGGTTTTGCCTTTGTTTTTTCATTTTATCGTACTGGATTCTAAAATATTAGAAACAATTTATAATAATGTTTGTTTCTAATTTGATAAACTGTCAATGACTTATCAAATTTAAAATAAACATTATTATAATATTTTTCTAATATTTGTAATCCAGTTATATAGAAAGAAGAAACAAAGGCGAAATCTATTGGCATGACGGCATGCCACGAAGAAGAAAGAAGATGGCAGTGAAGAAAGAAGACAGGAAAAAAGAAGACGTTGGTGAAGAAAGAAGACAGAATATCACATGCAGTAAAGAAGAAAGAAGACTGCAATGAAGAAAGATGACAGAAGACAGCATGCTGTGAAGAAGAAAGTAGATGGCAGTAAAGGAAGAAGACTGAAGACAGCATGCAATAAAGAAGAAAGAAGACAAGAGTGAAGAAAGAAGACAGAAGATGGCATGAGGTAAAGAAGGTGGCAATGAAGAAAGAAGACGGAAGACAGCATGCAATAAAGAAGAAAGATGACGGCAGTGAAGAAAGAAGACAAAAGACGGGATGTGGTAAAGAAGAAAGAAGAATGAAGACGGCCTTGCAGCAAAGAAAAAAGATGGCAGCAAAGAAAGAAGACAGCGAAGAAAGAAATATCTTGTGTCAGCAATGGGAGAACAATGAGAGGATGTTGCAAACGTGGGTGGAAAATTATAATATGGAATGCATGATCCTTCTAGTACTAAGGAAATAAAGACGCCAACAAGCTGCTACACACCAGTGTGTTTGCGTGCTCTAGCCGCGTGGCTCATATCAAGTCGACATTATGAGCACGTTGTTCTTTCTCTGTGTCCCTGAACTCTGTAGCTCCCAGAGCAGAGGAAGGACATTGCATTCTATTAGTTTCTATTTATAACTATTATCTATTCTTAATGCTGTCCGGCGAGCAAGCAATGACTGGGTTAGGAGTCCAGTATTTATTAGTGCAAGTGGAAGGATCATGCTTACTGGACCTGATTATGGAAATAGTACAGGATCTTCTGAACCGTTCCAAGTTTTATTTTGAAAAAAGTAGAAAGAGTATATTCCTTAATTAATCAGAATATGTGCACATTTTATTGAATCTGAACAAATGTATTAGCCAGAGGAACCAGGGCCACTGCTATGCGAAACATACACGCCTGTATGCTACAACATATCAATGTGTCTCAAGACGAGGCATTTTTGGCAGAAAGGGAAGCCATCGATGGTGATACAATTTGTAATTTGTTTCTCACAAATTTGTGAAATAAACGTGCGAAGAGAGAGTGAAGTAATTGTTTCCTGGTGGGCCTAGGTTGCATACAATGGCCGAGCTGGATCATCTGGTCGTGGGGCAGAACAGCACTGGCTGTCTACCTAGTGCTGTACTGAGACCGATCAGTTCTTTTTAACGGAATCATATAACAATCCAGGACAGTGTACAGTGTCTGTGCATAATGAGTCACACACTCCCCACATCATTAACATTCATGAGGTAGTATTTGGTTGTAAAGCTCATCGTGAAGGGTGCAACTGAAGTGATGGATGCCTTGGAAAGGAGAAACCCATCTCTGCACTCACTTTTTTTTCACTTGTTTTTATTGGGATAATACGGACAGCACATTCATGATGCATTTGGATACCATACGTATTGCACTTATTATGCCATGAACAAGTAGGCGTTACTTTATTTATATAAGGGTATAACGTGTAACTCATTCAGTTTGGAGCTGTATACAGGCAATCATATATGGCTGACAGTGCTGTTCTATCGGTTAAGGTTGCAACACTTATAATTAAGTTACAAGAGTGTATCAAAATGTGTTACAGTGTACATGAAATGGTATGTCTTCTACCTATGATAATAACGAGAAATCCAACGATGAACAAGATTGCTAATTAGGAGGAGAGTCAGGACTTAAATGTAAATGTCTAAAATGTAGGTTCAGTTCCTGAGATATCCTGCATTGGTCATAAATGGATGTTTGATTATGTCGATTGGTAGACTGATGTATTGAGAGGGTCCCATAGAGACTGTTGTGGGATCCACCTTTGGATGGTAGGAGTACCGTGGAATGGAAGGGGCAATAAAGATTTTGAGTTTGACCGAACCTAGGTGCATATTTAAGGTTTTTGATGCAAAACTGCGCTAACGCAGTTTTGCATCAATATCCTTAGCGCCTGCTAGCACCATTCCACAGCAGCAGCCAGGCGCCATATCTATGGAATGGCGCACACATGTGTTAAGGAATGGCCAGCGTCTAAGAAAAAGTCGCCATCCCTGGGGGGATGGGAGTAGGGAAAAAGGTGCTAGTGGGACAGAAATGATGCTAGGCTGGTTAGCAGCAACAAATATGCCGCTAACCAGCCTAGTGAAAGTTTCTGACACACTAGCACCCAAATATGACTCCTTTCTTAGTAAAGATAGGAGTCACGCCCACCACCCCAGTGGCCAGCACAGGGGACCAGTGTCCTCTGGGCAAGGCCATAAGACCCAGTGCCAGCAGGGGGCCCCATGTCAGTGGCCCCCAATGGCTCACCCAAAAAAAAGGAAAAAATACTGACCAATACTTACCCAGGATGGGGTCCCCCTCCTATGGTGTCCCTCTGGTGTGGGTGGGGGTGTTCCTGGGGCTTGCAGTGGGCATTTGTGGGCCCATTCCATGGTGTTTGGCCATGGAAATAGGTCCGTAGGTACCCTAACGCCTGGTCTGACCCAGGCATTAAATAATGGCGCTAAGCAGGCTTAGCGCTATTATTTGGGTCCACCAACTCCGTGAACATCATTTCTAGCTGGAGACTAGATATGGCGGTAGGGGGTTAGTGTCATATTGAGGACTGAAATGTCTACCTTGCATCTAATTAGCGCAAGGTAGTTTGCCGCATCCACAACATAGTGCTAACTCCAATATTTTGACACTAGACCGGTCTAGTGTCAAAATAGAAATATAGAGTTAGCTCAGCAATGTTTTAGCGTCAAGATATTTTACGCTAATACGGTGCAAGCAGAGTATAAATATGCACATTAGGGGCCAATTTGGGGATTGACAGATGGAGTGCGGTCGCCAGGATGGTAAAGGACATAACCTCCACCATCCTGAAGGTACTCCATCCATCAAATGTAGAGATGATCATCAGTCCAGCCGTCATCTCTGTACCAAGAAAGGAACTGTTGTCACAGTAGTTCTCTTCAAAAGGTACAAACAATTTGGTTGCAGCAGCTATTTGTTTTGACATCCAGCTACCAAACTTTAATCATGTTTTGTTTTTGAAAAACCAACACTCAGGTGAGAGTAATTGAAAGACAAAAAAAATGAACCACACATCCTGGACGTTTTCTCGCTGGATGCTGGGGTCAATATTATTTGTTTGTGTCCCTCTCTACCAAGGTTTGCCTGGTGCTGGCAGACAATTAAAAACCCCACCAGACTGTTCACTCTAGAGTGGGTGTGATGATGGCTTTACTAGTTGCTGTCCATTCTCCTTCAAGATATTTGAGTAAGTTTTCCGTCGACTAACCAAGCGTTCTCCCCCCCAACAGAAAGCTTATGGTCCGTCCAGCTGTAAATGAGGTGTGCAGAGTGAGAGTTTGGCAGACAGGGTATTACATTGTGTTTGCAATGTCAAGCTGTAAGTTGGCCTCCAAGTCTTTTATGCACACATCAGCAAGCCTTGGGTTTTTATTGCAAATGAATCCTGGAGATCTCCTTCTTTTCCATGGCCAAGTGTTTTTTGGTGGCTGCTTCTGAAGGATCTTCTTTGAAAAAACTATGGCAACAGTTCAGCTTCCCTATGGCTCGGTCAAATTAGAAGGTACTAAGTGCAATCTTCAGAGAAGAATATTACTTGCCACCTGACTTACTGAACTAATAGAGATTTGTTCTTCAGCTGCAGATGTCCAGCAGTCCTCCTGTTTCTGCACATGCATGCTTGGCAACCAATAAGATGCTCATTAGTCGAGTCAGGCAGTGCAGGAGAAGAAGCCAGAAGTTCGAAACATGTCATAAACATATGTGTGCACACTACACTGTGAGTCAAAATGCAAGTGGCAAGGTTTGCAACCATTGAGACACTGGTGAGGTAGGTCAGGCAGCGTGGTGATAACAAGCTGGGCGCTCATGACATCATAATGTTGACGTATGCATGCAACGGTGTACATCAGAATGTAAGCGGGTATTTTTTAAGCAATGCATAGTGCACACTCGGGGCCTGATTCACAAAGCTAAACTTAGACTGTTGTGAAAGTGTCCGATTGTTTGCTAGTCTCAAAAGTATTTAAGAAGTAGTATCTTTAGGACTGTGGAGTCTCCCCACATGAAAAGATAGGGCTGTCCTATCTCAATGTGCGAAGACTGCACAGTTGTAGATACTACTTCTAAAATATCTTTGTGACTAACAATCAGAACCTTCCACAAAAGTGTTAGTTTACCTTTGTGAATCAGGCTCTCAATGATGGAGCGTGCACAAAAACTGTGAAAACTGTGACAAGTAATCTTAAGACAAAACCCGGTGTAAACTGGAAAACATCAGGTGGGACATTATGGAGGATGTAAGTCACAATACTTCTTGGAGAATAAACATTTGTTACTTGTAAATAGCTTAATATATACTAGCAAACTGTGAGGAATATTCAAGAGCCCCTAGCCCTCCTTGCAGCACATTAGCATAATTTGTTTACGCAAATGTGGCCCAACGAGGGCAAAATCACTGGGCCAAATTTCCAAAGTGGTGCAATGCACGCATTGCACCACTTTGTAACCCTCTGCGCTACATTATGCCTGCACCAGGCATAGTGTATGCAAAGGGGGCATTCTCCCATTGGAGAGGAACAAAATTGGTGCAAAGAAATCTAACAGATTGTTTTGTGTTATTCTTTCAGCACTTAAAACACCTGCTCAGAGCAGGCGTTAAAATGCAGCACACCATTGTTTACAATGGTCCTCAATGGGCTTTGCAGGATTAGCGTCAACATTTTTAACCCTAATGCTGCAAAGCTCCGAACTACACTCAAAAATTCCCACGCTAGTTCCCTAACTACTGCCATGGAGAGCTATATCTTAGATATGTTGGCATTAGGGTGCAAGAAAAGTGGCGTCGCCCTGGGTGCAGTGGCACTTTTCTTAAATCTGTCCCTGTGTATTTTAAACTATCCAGTTGAGAACATTAATTTTTCCATACTCAGAGAAACTAAGGGCCACGTTAGAGTAAAAAAAATGAGCTAATGTGGTGCAAGGAGGCGCTAGGGGCTCTTAAATGTGCCCCTAAATATTCTCATCATATTCAATAATAAATAACAAGAATTCTTCAATCTTAATCATGCAGACTGTGCGCAATGGAAGGGGTGATCTCTCTTGCACCGTTCCTCATTGTGCCAGTTACATCTCACTTAAATTGGCAGCAATGGAAGAACGCATTTAAAGTTTATTTAAGGTCAATTGATGTGGTTATTTTCACTTAAAAAAGAAAGCACTACTAGTACCTAGGCCCAGAGTGAAGAAGCATATAAACAACTTTAAAAAACATGCGTTTCTGCAACATGCACAACAGCCTTTGGGGGAGACGCATTTGTCTACCCTCCATCCTCGTCCCCTTCATCTTTCTGGTGCACACAAGCTTCCAGCCAATCATGACGCTCTTGGTCTGAGCGGCCTGCTAAGCTGCTCAGACTGGGAGTGGGAGCCTGGGCATGTTCTCCACTTGGCTGTGCAATACAGCCGGGTAGAGAACAAAATAAGTGCGGATACTCCTCCTCCAACCCCCTCCCTCCAGCCCACCCGCCCCATCTCCCAGGAAAAATAAATTAATAATAATATAATATTATTATCATTTTATTTTTCCTTTTCCCACAATTCAGTGGGGCAACACTCCTCCACCTTAGCGGAGGAGCCACCCCTGTTATATATTAATCATACTGACTAAGTCCTGTGTAAAAGCGAATGGAATAAAATGTGCCAGGTTAATGATGGGATATTTGCTAGTAAACAGTGGGTGAACCGCTACCTGGAAGTTTTTACTAACTAAAAAGGGCTGCAGAACAAGGCTTGTAGTTTATTCCCGGAAATTAGCATCACCAAAAGGTTGGCAGCGCTAAAATCACCATCCTCCCAGCTTTCAGGAACAGGCAGACTTGAATCAGAAAACCCAATTTTTCAACACAATTTTGGCATTTTTCTGGGACATACCCCATTTCTACTATTTTTTGTGCTTTCAGCCTCCTTCCAGTTAGTGACAGAAATGGGTGTGAAACCAGTGCTGGATCCCAGAAAGCTAAACACTTCTGAAAAGTCAACAAAATTCTGAATTTAGCAAGGGGTAATTTTTGTAGATTCTACAAGTGTTTCCTACAGAAAATAACAGCTGAAAAAAATAAATATTAAAATTGAGGTGAAAAAAACAGCCATTTTTCTCCACGTTTTACTCAGTAACTTTTTCCTGCGATGTCAGATTTTTTAAAGCAATATACCGTAATATCTGCTGGACTCTTCTGGTTTGGGGATATATAGGGCTTGTAGGTTCATCAAGAAACCTAGGTACCCAGAGCCAATAAATGAGCTGCACCTTGCAATGGGTTTTCATTTTATACGGGTATACAGAAATTCATTTGCTGAAATATAAAAAGTTAAAAATAGGTATCAAGAAATCCTTTTGCCCATATTTATACTTTTTGACGCAAAACTGCGCTAACGCAGTTTTGCGCCAAAAAAGTTAGCGCCGGCTAACGCCATTCTGAAGCGCCATGCGGGCACCGTATTTATTGAATGGCGTTAGCCGGCGTTAGCCGACCGGCGCTGCCTGGTGTGCGTGAAAAAAAACCACGTACACCAGGCAGCGCCGGCGTAGGGAAAAATAGCATTTGGGCGTCCAAAAATGGGGCAAGTCAGGCTGATGCAAAAAAATCATCTTAACCCGATTTGCGCCATTTTTTTGTGGCGCCCAGACGCCATTAACATGACTCCTGTCTTAGCAAAGACAGGAGTCATGCCCCCTTGCCCAATGGCCATGCCCAGGGGACTCCTGTCCCCTGGGCATGGTCATTGGGCATAGTGGCATGTAGGGGGGCACATATCAGGCCCCCCTATGCCAATAAAAAAAATTATGAAAAATACTTACCACAACTTACCTATTCTTCCCTGGGATGGGTCCCTCCATCCTTGGGTGTCCTCCTGGGGTGGGCAAGGGTGGCAGGGGTTGTCCCTGGGGGCTTGGGGGAGCCCACAGGTCCCTTAACTCCTGCCCTGACCCAGGCGCTAAAATCCGGCGCAAATGCGGGTTTTTTAGTCCCGCCCACTCCCGGGCGTCATTTTTGCCCGGGAGTATAAATCCGACGCAATAGCATCAGAGTAATTTTTTAAGACGGGAACGCCTACCTTGCATATCATTAACGCAAGGAAGGTGTTCACGCAAAAAAATGACGCTAATTCCATGAACTTTGGCGCTAGACGCGTCTAACGCCAAAGTATAAATATGGAGTTAGTTTTGCGTCGAATTTGCGTCGAAAAAAACAATGCAAATTCGGCGCAAACGGAGTATAAATATGCCCCAAAGGGGCGCCGAATTTGCGTCGTTTGTTTTGACGCAAATTCGGCGCAAAACTAACGCCATATTTATACTTTGGCGTTAGATGCGTCTAGCGCCAAAGCATGAGGAATGAGCGTCATTTTTTTGCGTGAACGCCTTCCTTGCGTTAATGAGATGCAAGGTAGGCGTTCCCGTCTAAAAAAATGACTGCGACGCAAATGCGTCGGGGCATATTTATACTCCGTTTGCGCCGAATTTGCGTCGTTTTTTTCGACGCAAATTCGGCGCAAAACTAACGCCATATTTATACTTTGGCGTTAGACGCATCTAGCGCCAAAGCATGAGGAATGAGCGTCATTTTTTTGCGTGAACGCCTTCCTTGCGTTAATGAGATGCAAGGTAGGCGTTCCCGTCTAAAAAAATGACTGGGACGCAAATGCGTCGTATTTATACTCCCGGGCAAAAATCACGCCCGGGAGTGGGCGGGGCAAAAAACCCCGCATTTGCGCCTCTTTTTAACGCCTGGGTCAGGGCAGGCGTTAAGGGACCTGTGGGCTCACAATGAGCCCACAGCTGCCCTCCCATGCCCCCAGGGACCCCCCCTGCCACCCTTGCCCACCCCAGGAGGACACCCAAGGATGGAGGGACCCATCCCAGGGACATTCAGGTAAGTTCAGGTAAGTATACATTTTTAAAAATATATATTTTTTTTTGGCATGGGGGGCCTGATTTGTGCCCCCCTACATGCCACAATGCCCAATGACCATGCCCAGGGGACAGAAGTCCCCTGGGCATGGCCATTGGGCAAGGGGGCATGACTCCTGTCTTTACTAAGACAGGAGTCATGTAAATGGCGTCTGGGCGTCGTTAAAAATGGCGCAAATCGGGTGGAGGCGATTTATTTGCCTCAACCTGACTTGCCCCATTTTAACGCGCCCTAACGCCATTTTCCCCAACGCCGGCGCTGCCTGGTGTACGTGTTTTTTTTCCACGCACACCAGGCAGCGCCGGTCTGCTAGCGCCGGCTAACGCCATTCAATAAATACGGCGCCCGCATGGTGCTTCAGAATGGCTTTAGCCGGCGCTAATCTTTTTGGCGCAAAACTGCGATAGCGCAGTTTTGCGTCAAAAAGTATAAATATGGCCCTTTGTATTTCCAAAATGGGCACAAGTTAAGGTGATGAGAAGCAGTGGTTATTTGCACATCTCTGAATTCCGTGGTGCCCATACTAGCATGTGAATTATAGGGCATTTCTCAAATAGACGTCTTTTTTACACACTGTTTTACATTTGGAAGGGAAAAATATAGAAAAAGACAAGGGGCAATAACACTTGTTTTGCTATTCTGGGTTCCCCCAAGTCTCCTGATAAAAACAGTACCTCACTTGTGTGGATAGGCCTAATGCTCGCAACAGGAATCACAACATGGACACATCAAATTTTTACATTGAAATCTGACATGTTTTTTGCAAAGTGCCTAGCTGTTGATTTTAGCCTCTAGCTCAGCCGGCACCTAGGGAAACCTACTAAACCCGCACATTTTTGAAAACTAGACACCTAGGGGGATCCAAGATGGAGTGACTCTGACCAGGTCCTGTTACCCAGAATCCTTTGCAAATCTCAAAATTTGGCCAAAAAAACCCTTTTTCCTCTCATTTCGGTGACAGAAAGTTCTGGAATCTGGGAGGAGCCACAAACTTCCACCCAGCGTTTCCCCAAGTCTCCTGATAAAAATGGTACCTCACTTGTGTGGGTAGGCCTAGCGCCAGCAACAGAACATACCCCAAAACACAACGTGGACACATCACATTTTCCCAAAGAAAACAGAGCTGTTTTTTGCAAAGTGCCTAGCTGTGGATTTTGGCTTCTAGCTCAGCCGGCACCTAAGGAAACCTCGCAAACCTGTGCATTTTTGAAACCTAGACACCTAGGGGAATCCAAGATGGGGTGACTTGTGGGGCTCTGACCAGATTCTGTTACCCAGAATCCTTAGCAAATCTCTAAATTTGGTCAAAAAAACACATTTGCCTTTCATTTCGGTAACAGAAAGTTCTGGAATTAGAGGAGCCACAAATATCCTTCCACCCAGCATTCCCCCAAGTCTCCCGATAAAAATGGTAGCTCACTTCTGTGGTTAGGCCTAGTGCTCACAAAAGGAAATGACCCAAAACACTTTCTGGACACATCAAAATGATCAAATACAAAACTACCTGTTTTTGTGGGGGGGGGCACCTGCGTTTTTGGTTCTGGGCTCAACAGCCATCTAGGGAAACCTAACAAACCCAGACCTTTCTGAAAACGAGACACCCTAGGAAGTCCAGGGAGTTGTGACTTGCTTGGATCCCCCAATGTTTTCTTCCCCAGAATCATCAGCAAACCTCAAATTTATCTAAAAAATCCATTTTTTTCCCACATTTCTGTGTGGGATCACCGCACTGGGACAAATTTCCTACCACACAACGTTCCCCTCAGTCTCATGGTAAAAATGATACCTCACTTGTGTAAGTGGGCCAAGTGCCTGTGACAGGAAAGAGCAAAAAACATGTTGCAATTGAGGGGGAATCAAAGGGGGTCCAAAAGGGCAGTTTGGAAAAAAACATTTTTAGGCTGACAAGTGCAGCAGAATTTTTATCGGTATAGATGAAACAATGTTGGGTGGGAGGAATCTTGTGGATTCCTGCAGATCACGGAAGGTTCCATCACAAAAATGTGGGATAAATGTGTGATTCCCAGCAAAGTTGGAGGTTTGCAGGTCATTGTGGGTAAGAAAATGGTGTGGGGTGCATTTGAAGCACACCACCCTGGAATCAACCAGATGTTTAGTTTTCAGATGTGCCTAGGTCTTGTGGATTTTTCTACATGGCAGCGTCCCAAAGTAAAAAAAGTGCAGCCCTCACCATTCCAAGTGGGACGATTGTGAGAGTTACCAAGCTCTCACAGCCCAAATGTAAAACCAAAACCCAAAATAATCAAATGTCCTATTGCTTACTGTGGGATAAGATGTTTTAGTGTGCGGGGGAGAGCTGAAAGACTGTTACCCCCTTCAGTTGGGGTGGTCGCATACCCAGGCCCATACTTGTTGGTAGCCACCACCCCGCTATATATAGATTTTATTTTAATTCCATGGCATCTAGTAGACTTTCTGCCCCCCCCTGGGGTGTGGATCTGGGGTAATTGCCCATCTGCCCATTGGTGGGCAGAACAACATTGGCCCCATTTATTTGGGGTAGGGGTATGGCCATACCACCACCCTCTTATTTTGAAAAATAAATCTTCCCTGGTCTCTGGTGGGCTTTCTGGCCAACAGTAATGTGCCCCCATGGGGAGCAACCCTTGCCCAAGGGGCTGCCCCCCCAAACAAAACACACACATACACACACACCAATCCCTGGTGTCCAGTAGATTCTGCCTCAGCTGGGGGCAGATTGACCTAACAGAAATATGCTGAACTGCTCCCAAGGGGGGCATAAATGGAAAAAATAAAATTTGCCTCCCAGCGGAGCGACACTTGCCTAAGGGGTCACTCCCCATACATAAAAACATAAAGTATATATATATATATATATATATATATATATATATATATCTATATCCCTGGTGTCTAGAGGTTTCTTCCCCCGTGGAGTCACATAGGCCTAGTTATATTAGGCCGATCTGCCTCTGAGGGGGGCAGAAAAGGCCTAAAAATATTTTGCCCCCCCCCCAGGGAGCCACCCTTCCCCAAGGGGCCGCTCCCCTCATTTCCATTTAAAAAAAATAATGCCCTGATGCGTTACTATAAAAAAAGAAAAAATAATCCCTGGTGTCTAGTGGCTTCTGCCCAAAATAATTCACCCCCCCCGGGGAGCGACCCTTGCCTAAGGGGTCACTCCCCACATATAAAAAAAAGAATTCAACAAAAAAAATGTATCCCTGGTGACTAGGGGTTTTGGCCTAATTATATTAGGCTGATCTGCGCCCTGAGGGGCAGAAATGGCTTAAACATATTTTGCTCCCCGGGGAGCGGCCCTTGCCCTAGGGGCCACTCCCCTTATGAGTAAGTATAAAAAAAAAAACAAATCCCTGGTGTCTAGTGGTATCTGCCCCCTTGGGGGGCAGATCGGCCTAATTATATTAGGGCGATCTGCCCCCGGGGGGGCAGAAATGGCCTAAAAATAATTTGTATCCCTGGTGTCTAAGGGTTTTCTGCCCCCCTGGGGGGAGATTTGCCTATGTGTCAGTAAATCCCCTTATGTGTCAGTATAATAATAAAAAACGTCCCTGGTGTCTAGGGTATTTCTGCCCCCCCCCGGGGGGCAGATTAGTCTAATTATATTAGGCTGATCTGCCACCGGGGGGCAGAACTGGCCTAAAAACAATTTGGCCCCCCAGGGAGCGACCCTTGCCTAAGGGGTCGCTCCCTAGACATATAAGAAAAAAAATGAAAAAAAAATATCCCTGGTGTCTAGGGGTTTTCTGCCCCCCGTGGGCAGATCAGCCTAACTATATTAACTTATTTGGCCACCGGGAGTGGCCCTTGCCCAAGGGGCCACTCCCCTCATGTCCATTTAAAAAAAAAAAAATCCCTAGTGTCTGGTGGGCATTTCTGCTGCCCGATCGCATCGCTTGCAGAGACATGAAAGGAAAAGCTTTCCTTTCCTTTCATGTCTCTGCTGGCCCCCTATTCCAGAGCAGAAGAAAAATGCTTTTGCATTTCTCTTCCACATCGCACTGGAAGCATGCTTCCAGCGCGATGGGAGGTGACCTCTGATGAGGTCAGCACGCAATTGCGTTCTGATGTTATCAGACGTCTCTGGGGGAGCTGGGGGTGGAAGGGGAAGCGATTCCCCTGGGAGGTGGGGGGGCCCTCGGTGGGGGGAGCGCTGGCACTTCCCTTAAGGTTCGGTAAACGGACGTAATGGTTACATCCGTGGCGCCTGAGAGGTGCAGCCATGGAAGTAACCATTACGTCCATGGCCCTCAAGGGGTTAAGAGAAGGGTTGGTGAAATAACTAAAGAAACTATGTGAGATGGATATCATTGAAGATATTGAGAGATCGGAATGGTTGGGCCCAGTAGTTTTGGTACGCAACTTGCGTTGATCTGCGCAGCCATAACCCCAATATGTTAGTGGATTGCACTCCCCTTCCAAACATTATTGAGTTAGTAGGAAACAAAGGGAGCTGGAGAATCATTAAACAGGTCTACAGCATACCATCAAAGTGAACTTCGTCAAGAGTCAGTTAACTTGATTTGTCACTCCTGAAGGTGCTTACCATTATAAGCAGATTCCATGTGGTGTGGCCTCAACATCTGCAGTTTTTCAAATTCTTTTGTAAGTATCATTACATATTATTGAAAGTTAAAGTGGGAAGTGTTCTTCCAGGACGATATTCTGATTTATGTAAAAAATCTAAAACATCATAAGGAAAGGTTAAAAATGAGCTGGAAATTTTGAAAAATAGAAGTGGCATGACCTTGAAGAGAGCAAAATGCAGGTTTGCAGAGGAAGGTTTTGATTATTTAGGACAGCATATGTCCTAGGAAGGAATACTACCTAAGCAATTCTTTTAGGGTAATTGAGGAAACTCTATGCCTAAAGAACTAAGGGGCATTTTTATAGTTCCCTAGTGCCACCATGTGCCACATTAACATCATAATTTTTTAAGTTAATGTGGCCCAACGAGGCCAAAATCCCCGTGCCATATATACAGAGTGGCGCAATGCATGCATTGGCCACTCTGTAACCCTTTGCGCTACATTATGCCTGCGCCAGGCTTAATGTATGCAAAGGGGGCATTCCCCAGTTAGGGGGGGAATGAAAAAATAGAACAAGGAAATCTATGAGATTTTCTTGCTCCATTTTTAACAGCACTTTTAATGCTTGCTCAGAGCAGGCATTAAAAGGGAGCTTCCATTCTTTAGAATCGGCCTCTATGTACTCTGCAGGAGTAGCACCAACAGTGTGGTGCTACTCCTGCAGGGAACATCAATAGCGTCATGAAAAATGATGCTATTGCCCCCTACCATGCACCATGGTGCACCGTATTTTAAATAAGGCGCACACATGGTAGCGGTAGGGGGCACTAAGGGGCGCAGGGAAAATGGTGCTGAACTCGGTGCAGTGCCACTTTCCATAAATCTGCCTCTAAGATCTTTTGAGTTCTTTCTCAGGTTCACATAGTATTAATCCAGATTTGTCTCTAATTTTGCAAACAGAGTTACACCTTTAAGGAAGCTTTTATAAAAAAATAGAGCTTTGAGTGGGATCAGAATTTGTGACATCCTTTGAGAAGGTTTTCCATGAGAATATTGAGGCACAGCCTAACATGTACTTACCCACTCCTTACTATACACCTCTGACATAAAGATCCATCGTGCTGAACCCCTGCATAGATGCCACAAGTCACATGGAGAGGAATATGCAAAGGTTCCTGGGACTGTTGTTTGCTCATTGTCTGTCAACAGATGCTTCTTGCACTCTGGAAAACATCAGAAATTGACGACTATCACTTTACAAATGAGCACTCGCTACCCTTAGGGTTTCAGTAGCTAAGCAATCGTACATAAAAACTTGATTTGAAAATGCATTTGAAAAAATCCTTGAGTTATACAAGGATGGGAGTTTCACCTCTTACCAATACTTTTTACTTGCCTTCTCAAAATGACTTACAGTGTGGCAAATGCAAAGCTCAAAGCCTTCGTGCTCAGCCTATTTGTTGCCCATGCATATTCCTGCTGCACACCTTTCCGTTTTCCCCTGACCCTTTGTAAATGACTGAGAACGACAGATTGACATAAGAGTGTGTCAGAACCCTGTTCAGAGGGCCCAGCGGACAAGGAGGAGCTACTGGGCACAATTGTGAGGGTTTAGGATTTTTATTCCTGATGTCCCAGGGCTTCACCTACCACGGCTCCTGAGCAACTGGGCCAAGTCTCCTTCAGCACGTGACTCTTAGTGGGAGCACATGGACGAGCAGTCCAAGGCTTCTTGGGTAGGAGAGGGGGAGGGGGGCCCAGGAGCAATAAACAATAGTCCAGACAAATACTTGCATTTATGAAAAAAAGGAGTATTTATATACAACACAAATTAAAATTCAGCATTAACAAACAATACACACAGTCCTCTAAGATCAGGACTCTAGTGATTCAATAGGCAGGTTCCTGAATTCCACTCCCCTCTCCCTAGAAGTAGTGGTTCTTCCCCATTCACTATAGGCAACATTCAGGTTAAGCACCACTAGTAGTCTGAGTCTCAGAAGTTTCACTCCAACTATTATTAAGTCAAAAGTGTTTCAGCGTCAAAGCGCTGTATGTCAGACAAGTTCACCCGGGGCCATCTGGCCTATAAATCAGTCCGACCTGCACCAGGAGAACCTGCATGAACAGATTCTCTAAACTCACCTTGTTCAAAGGCACTGGAGCTGCTGTCTCCAGTGAGTTCTTCCCTTGAGGTCCTGCAGGGGCAGCGGTTGAGTGTCCTTGAGTTCCTCATCCGTAGCCCTGCTGAAGCAGCAGCTCAGGGTGGGGTCTTTGATGCTTCTCTGATGCTGATAAGTTTCCTTGGATCCTCCCCACAGGTGCAGTTTCAATGCTTCTTATGCTGGTCCTCAGTCAGGGTCCACACAGGTCTCCATGACAGAATGTTTTTCTAAATTATGGTCTTGACGAGACCATGCTCCTCGTCTTTTCCTGGTGGCCCCAACTGGCATACAGGGTCACTGTCCTTACCATTTATATTAGCTACAGCCTGATTGGCACAGCAGCAATCTTCAGTTTCCCCACCTGGCTTACGGGTTTGCTGACTTCACTTTACACCTGGGCTATGGCCTGATCAGCACAAAGGTAATCTTCACAGCAGTCCCACCTAGCATATGGGGTCACCAACTTCACTCCACACACAGGCTACGGCTCAATAAACACAGCAGTAATCTTCAAGACGACCTCACCTGGCATATGTGATGGGCGTACTTCCTTCTGCACAAAGACTATGACCCAATCAGTGCAAATGCTCTTCTCCCCATACCTCACTTCAGAGATCATTCCCCAGGAGCTCCCCCTCAACCTTACTCCCTCCAGCATTCTCCTCTCACCCTCACAGGGCACAATGGTCTCAGCAGACAGGCAGTGTTGCTACAGGCTCCCGGGACAGATGATCTTGGATTCCCTTTGCGATGTCCCCTCACCTAGCTGGGAGATTTGTAGACCTTGTCCTCCAGTCCTCGTCACAGGCAGAAGGCTTGCAGACCTTCTTCTCCTTGCACAGTTCGACTGGCTGCTTGAGAGTTGACAATTTCGGGGACCTCAAGCGCCCCTTCTTTTAGTCTATTTCCTGACACAAAATGTAATTTAGAGCCTGATTCTTTTAAGTTTGTGTCAGGACTCCACTTCCTTTTGAAGTGCCTGCTCCTGTGTCCTGCCTTTCCCCAGAGAGCAATTCTTCACAGCAGGAGTAACTGCAAACCTCATAGCCCCACAACACAGGCCATGGACTAGACATTCCCACCTGGATGTGAGCCACAGTGATATGTTTATCAAAAGGTTACCCCAAGGCTTCAACCTTAGTCTTGATCATTTTGATTATCAGGCCATCCCCTTCCTGAGATGCGCCCACGCCCCTTCCTTGTGAGCTCTTTATGAATTAAATAGCACCCTCTGACGTATACAGAAGGGCATTGCTCTCCCTTCCTCCTGTGTGTCCCACCAAGCTTACAGGAATGCAGAAATACATAAATTCTTCTGAGGGGGGTAGTTTCTTTACCTCCTTGTGTTCCTTCAGTTAGCCTAGTATCCTAGTAGTGAAGCCTAGTATCTTTCATGTATTATATCATACACTCAACACAGGCATGCTCTACACAGTACTACACACCAATCCAGTATATGCAACTTAGACAAAGCCCACACTATGGCAATGCACTCTCTCTCTAAATAGCCATCTAGTTCTGATCTCTGGGTAAAAAACATCCTACTAATAAAAGGTCCTGGACGCTTTCTACCATCAGTCTGTAAGGCCAAGCAGTTGGTAGCACAGGTCCAGTATCCATGTGGATTTTGAAACTGGGTCTATGCCAGTTGAATTAATTGTCAGAGGTATCGATCTGTGCAATGAAAGGCTGACTATAGTCTGCTGCTTTCAGTATAGGTACAGTGCACCTGACTTCTTCAGTCCCTGACACTCCTCAGTCCACAATAACTTCCTGGGCTAGTTCTTAGAGATCAAAGCAGTCAATGGAGCAACTATACATCTATATTTCACCACATAGTTACGTAATACCCAGTGAGTCCTAAAAAGGCCCTAATTTCAATCTGGGTAGTAGGCACCTCCCACTACATCACAGACTGAATCTTGGCATCCAATGATCCAATGGGCGAGTCTTTCCGTTTCCCACCTCATGCCCAAAGTAGACTACATAGGACTGCCTAACCTGGTCATCTTGATGGTCAGTTTCACCTCCTGTATCCTACCCAATATCTGTTTTAGGTGTCTGAGGTGGTCCTGCCATGAAATGATGAACACTGGAATGCCATCCCAGGAGGCCACACAGAACTCCTCTAGCCCTGTGAAAATAGTTCACCAGGCACTAAAAAGTGTCAGGAACATTCTTCAATGTAAAGAACATCACCTTGAACTGATATAGCACTGCTGGTACAACTGATGCAGTCTTCTCCTTGGCATCTGGTGCCATAACAATCTGCCAGTACGCAGTGGCCAGATCCAAGGTGCTCAAGTACTTTGCAGCACCTAACCGATCCACAAGCTCATCCGCTCTTGGGATTGGATGGGCATTGGTTTTGTTTACCTCATTGAGGGTACAGTATTCCACATAGAACAGCAAGTCAGAAGACACTTGCTTTGGTACTAGTACCACAGGACTAGATCACGGACCATGAAATATCTCTATGACCCCCAGTTAGACGTAGTTGGGTGAGCAGGGTAAAGTTGCATTTCTTTGATTTGGGTTGGTTAAAAGGGAAAGCCAATGTGAAAGTCATATCAAGAGAAATCTGCAATATAGCGCCTACATACTATTGTGCATCCATGGGCACAATTTGGGTAAGGAGAGCACCTCAACTCTACTGTCATCACTTGGCTTTGAAAGTACTGAACACTTTAAAGAAGGAATCATCCTAATAGTGAGAACTCTGGTATCCAATGAGATTTAAAAACAGAATTGAATGTCAGCATTGGTGTAGTACAAAGGGATAACTATCTTTACATGACTTTGAGTATCCCTATGTGAGAGATACTTTATGAAGAGTATTCTTTCTCACCCTGTAGGAAATGCCAACAAACACAATACAACCTGGGATATGTTTTATCAATAGGCAGCAATGGGTGTATCCATTTGTGAGACAGATTAAAGAGCACACTCTCCAGCCCTGATTACTACTTGGACCTAGTGGAGGTCTGCACAACGCTATCATGGCTGGCCCGTTGTTCCTGCACCCTATTTCCCCAGGTGCTGGAACACCAGACCTGATTTTGCTGATCGGAAAGTTCAGTCGGTAAAATTGTTTGAGACTTTAACTGCAAAAGTGATCAGACCTCCAAAACCCTGACATTTTTCTCCGGTAAGGATGAATATGCAATGTTGTCCTCTGCAAGAGGTATGTTCCTCTTCCCTTCCCTACTCTCTCAAATATCCTTGATCCATCTCCCAAACACATAGACACCACTGCACACATTGCCACCTGGCCAGAACAGCTGGAAAATATGTGGATTAGGGAATACCGTTATTTCCCATTCCAAGGGATTTAACTCAGTAATTGCACACTAGCTAAAAAACAATGTGAAGTCATCAAATTAAAAAGCTTCAGGCAAGACAAACACTGGCGTTGGCTGCCAAAATGTTGGCTATGCCAATTCTTATTATGTGTGGAATGTTTTCCATATGAAGACCCATGATACACAAGCATTGTTGGGAGTGATGCTTGTCCCTCGTCCATGAAAAACATGCAGCGTCTAAAAACATACCCTGGCACTAAAGGGACCTACTTATTGGTACGGATGTATACACAGTGCAAGAGCACTTTGCTGGCCCTAAAAGTCAGGTAAACCAGTGGCTGAAGTAAACTAATCCAGACATCATGCTCTCTGTGGTGGGCAGAATTCAATTGTTAATAACAATACAGCAGACCAGTTAAAAAAGATGGTAGGCTGAAAACCCCCTGAAAGCATGTATAGTGTAGAAGCTGTTATTTAAAACAAAATGGTCTTGGCTAAAGACAGACCTAAAATGGAATTTGGTCAAAGGCTATCAGCGTTTCTTTTGCATGATCATTACAGCCCATGCACGTTACTACTAAAATCGAGTACAAAACCATTTCAGTAGAAAGTCTCATGTCAAATAAGTAAAATGCTAGAAGCACCCAAATCACACGACACACACAGGAGGGAAAAGACAATGGCCGTCATTATGACCCTGGCGGTCCGAAGACTGCCAGGGCCGCTGGGGCGGTGTCACCGCCGGCCCACCAAATTAGGGGTTTGGTAGTTTGGCTGAAGTCAAACCGTCGAACCTCCACCCGTCCTGCCACATTACAGTGTTCCGCCTGGCTGGAGGTGAGCACCTCAAGCACAGTGGAAGGTGTGATACCGCTAGTGGTATCATGAGGGTGGTCTCCATCAGCATTTTTCTACTGGTCACACTGCCAGAAAAAGCTGGCGGTCTTTCACCCTTGTGACAGGAATAAGCATTCCTGTCACCAGGATACACTTGCACACACATCCACATACCCACACACATGCACTCACATACTTCCACACGCATACACCCCCACTCACCCATTCACACTAACATACATACACAAACACTGCACTGATGCATGCATTCACTCCGCCTCCCCAGCGCATACATACATTCACTCCCCTCTCCCCCTGCACTGCATACATACATTCACACCCCCTCCCTCCTGCACCACATACATACATTCACACTCCCCTCCCTCCTGCACCGCATACACGCACTCACCTGCTCTCCCCGTTCACTCACACAAACATGCACCTCCCTCCCCAGTCCACTTACACAAACACTCCCCCCTTCCCGTCCACTTACGTACACATTCACAAGCATACACGCACTCACCCCTTCCATCCTCTTAATCTCACTCACGGACTCAATCTCTCACACCCACACACACACACTCATACCCTTCCTCTGTTCACAAACACTCTCACCCCATCCACAAACAATCACTCACACACGCAGACACACACCCACAAACACCCCTCTCATCCCCGCATGTACAACATTCACACACGCAGACACACACTCACACACACCCTCCACTGTCAGACAGTCCCCTTACCTCATCCGTCGAAGAAGTCGTCTGAGAGGGGAAGGGTCCTGGCACCTCCACCGCCAGCAATGCCTCGCCATCTGGATACCGCCACACCGTTTTACGGGTTGTAATATGGTGTGCGGTCTCTTTTTGGCGTGGCAGTACCAAATCTGCACCACCGACAACCTGCACGATTGGTCTAAGAATTCCACCCAATTTTGGGCAGAATTCAGAGATCAGTCATATTATGGCAGTCTTAGGACAGCCAGCACCAGTTGTATTTCAGCACCGACGGCTTTGGCGGTCTTTGAAAAAGACCGCTGAAGTTGTGATGAGGACCAATATCCCCAACTGAAAGTGGAAGACTGCAGAACTATAAAATGTATCCAGTACGTCATGATGGAAACAACTGTAAATGCCAAGAATATTGTGCAATTTGACAAACAGTGTCACAACATTGTGCGGCCAGGCACTTAAGAGGCAACTCTTCAGAATGAAAGGTTCATTAACCACAATCCACCTTCACAGTAGAAAAGTGCTGCATACGGTTGTCTCCCCAGACACAGGTATTCTTTGAGTAGTACTGTAAGACATCCACATCCAATCAAAGTTTCAGGTATGATTACAAAATGTGTTTGGAAAATGATACAGGCACAATGAAGAAGGGAATTACGCTACAGGCACACTCCATGAAAACACAGACCAAGAGTATCTGTGCTTTTGGTTGAGGTAGGATCTTTTTAAAGACCTTTTGCAATTGGTTGAGATTGCCATAAAGCCTGGGAAAAAAACTGCAAATGTCACATTAGTGAAGTAAATGACCCCCAATTGCACCAGAATGGGAATGACTCAAGACCCTTGGGTTTCCCTTCTATAAGGCATTCTGGCAGGCCACAACTGCAATCAACCACACAAGGTATGTATTGACACCTCTCTATGCATTCCACACAAAATGTAAAATGTCAAAAAGGGTACTTTATCGCTGCTTCCTTCCTATTTGCACTTATATATATGCGCAAGGAGTAATGATTTTATTTAGACAAGAGCATCGCCATGGCTAGATGATAGGAGGACAGCAATGCCACATAGAGTATGACCCTGAGATACAAACTCACCTCAACTTGCCTAACACTCATAAGCCAACATGCCACTATGGTTGTTTATGAGTCCATGAGGTAGATGGCCCTCGTTTCTTTGGTGCATGATACACACAGATCTGTGGTATTGCAACATCATGTGAATTTCCAGAGATTCTTTTTGCAAAGCTCCAGTGGCGCTGTGCACTACGTATATTTTTAAGGTGGCGCTAATGGTTAATGCCACTGTGTAAGTGTGCCCCCCAACACAGTACTCTGCGGCAGAGGGGAGTGCAATGGATGTTGCTGTGGGTGTTCCACCGCAACAACCATTGCTTTTGAAACTGCCCCAGATTTACATGAATCTGTAAATCTGTGCCAGCGCCAAAAACTAACGCCACCCCAGGGGTGGGGTTAGCATGGCGCAACAAGGTAAAACACTTTTACTTCTCCTAGTTTTTGCTTTTTCTGTGTGCTGCATTCTGAAAAATCACCATGAATGACAGTTTATGTGTACAGCAACCTATTCCAACTAGACTTCATATTTGCCCGTGCACATTAGAGCAGATTACTTGCCAAGGGATCTCAGACAAGGCTCGGCCTAAACTGAGTGGGAGAGAGGTGGCACTCAGGATGGCATCAGGCTTTAAAATAGTGGGGTGTACACAAATATGGGAGAGAAGGCCATATTACGCCACCTGGGGCCATGAGTAAAGCTTATTATGCACTGACACAAAACAGCAAAGAAGCAATTTTTAGCCACACAAATGCAACTGCATGAAGTTGGGGATAAGCCCGGTCGATTATTGGTTTGGCAAGAGAAAGGAATGGGCTAGGTGGGTTATAGAAATAGTATGTGAGGAATGTACACAGGATAATACTGACAGAGACATTGTGGCAGCCTTCTTTGGATACTACCAGACCCTCTATAAGGCCTAGCATACCCGTACAGCACAAGATATTGAGGGGCATATTTATACTCTGTTTGCGCCGGAATTGCGTCGTTTTTTTTACGCAATTCCGATGCAAAACTAACTCCATATTTATACTTTGGCGTTAGATGCGTCTAGCGCCAAAGTCCATGGAGTTTGCGTCATTTTTTAGCGTGGACACCTACTTTGCGTTAATGAGATGCAAGGTAGGGGTTCCCGTCTAAAAAATTTACTCCGAGGCATGTGCGCCGTATTTACACTCCCGGGCAAAATTCACGCCCGGGAGTGGGCGGGTAAAAAAAAAATTACGTACGGCCGCTTTTGCGCCGTTTTTTAGCGCCTGGACAAGGCAGGCGTTAAGGGACCTGTGGGCTCGGAAGGAGCCCAGAGGTGCCCTCCCATGCCCCCAGGGACACCCCCTGTCACCCTTGCCCACCCCAGGAGGACACCCAAGGCTGGAGGGACCCATCCCAGGGACATTAAGGTAAGTTCCGGTATGTACTTAAAAAAAAAAAAAATTGTGGCATAGTAGGGCCTGATTTGTGCCCTCCTACATGCCACTATGCCCAATGACCATGCCCAGGGGACAGAAGTCCCCTGGGCATGGCCATTGGGCAAGGGGGCATGACTCCTGTCTTTGCTAAGACAGGAGTCATTTCTATGGGGGTTGGGAGTCGGAAAAAATGGCGCAAATCGGGTTGAGGCGAAAAATTTGCCTCAGCCTGACTTGCCCCATTTTTTTGCGCCCAAGCTCCATATCACCCTACGCCGGCGCTGCCTGGTGTACGTCGTTTTTTTTCACGCACACCAGGCAGCGCTGGCGGCTAACGCCGGCTAACGCCGGCTAACGTCATTGATTAAATACGGCGCCCGCATGGCGCTTCAGAATGGCGTTAGCCGGCGCTAATTTTTTTGACGCAAAATTGCATTAGTGCAGTTTTGCGTCAAAAAGTATAAATATGGCCCTGAAGCTTTTCTGGGGAAAAGGACCATCCCGAGCATAAACAATGGTAATAAACACTACTTAGATCAGAAAATCTTGCTTAATGAAATAGCAGAAGCAGTGGCCCTCTTACAACCTGGGAAGCCACCGGGACCCACCAGGATACCAATAACATTTTTCAAATGGACACTCTCCATCCTAGGACCGCATCTTCTGGCTATGTTTGCAGATGCATGCAAGGTAGGTGAACTGCTCCTGTCTTACCTGATCCAGTGACAGGGGTGATTGCCAAGGAAGGGAAAACAGGTAATTTATATGCCTCATATAGGCCAATATCTCTGCTTAATACAGAGATCAAATTCCTTGTGGAGGTCCTGACACTTCATCTAGAGTGGTCATTTCCCCTTTAGTCCAAAGAGACCAGACCAAATCTATGCCAAACCTGGCAACTAGACTTAATATTGGGCAATGGCTGGTCTATCTGACGGAGGCAAAAGGGCCAGTAGCGCTCATGGCCTTAGACGCTGACCAACCATTTGATTCTAAAGGCTGGATGTATCTCATTCCGGTTCTGCAATGATTCAGGTTTGACCTTGTGTTCCGCTGCTGGGTGAAACTCTTTTTAAGAAATCTGCCAGCAATGGTGAAAATGAATGGAGTGCTATCAGAAACCTTTGCACTTCAACAGGGATAGAGAAAGGGTTGTCCGCTGTCCCCACTGTTGTTTGCCAGCACATGGAAAACCTGTCTTGTTGGCTGAGAGTCATGGGAGCTGTGTTAGGCTTCCTGTGGGGGGGCAAGTGAACCAGAGATGGTCTCATTATAGGCTGGCAACATTTTACTGTACTTCTCAGACTCTGAGATTTTGTTGCTGTTCTTTCATGTTCAATCATTTTTAAATTTATGCAGGCCACAAGATAAATTGGGACAGATCGATACTTTATAAGATAAAGTGGAATAGTACAATCGCAATACCATCTGGCATCAAGTCTTCGACAGAGGGCTTCGATACTTGGGTATTGAAATAAAGCAGTGCAGGTTATTATTCCTGAAAAGGAGCCTGGAAGTGGTCCACAGGAATTTTCAGGCAGATGTGAACGGTTGGCTAAGACTTCCACTTTCATTGATGGGTAGAGCTGACCTTTTTAAAATGATAACCCTGCTCAAATTCTTTTAGAATATCCATTGGTCCATACCTGATACTTTAGCCCATAATTAAGAAAAAGTGGTGCATCAGAGCTGATGTGCCACTTTTTCTGCGCCCCCCTACAGGGACCTAATGATACTATGGTTGCGCTGTATTTATGATACAATGTCGGTCCTTAGCACAATAGTGTCAACATTTTTTACGTTATGGTGGCGATTTCAAAAGTTTTGACGCTAGTGTAGCAAAGTGCAAGGAGGCCCATATGTTTCTATGGGAGAGGCATTTTAAGGTCTGCTCCGGGCAGGCATTCAAAATTACACCAAATATGGCGCAGTGAAATCTGTTAAATTTCATTGCGCCATTTTTGCGGGCCTCATAGTGCCGGACCCCCCCTTGAATACATTATGCCTGCCGCAGGCATAATGTGGTTCAAGGATTTACGAAGTGTCGCAAGGCATGCATTGCGCCACTTTGTCACTGTGGCGAGCAGAAAAAGCCACTTTAGCATTAAAGATGATGCTATGGCAGCACCAAGGATACGCTAGGGGATCTTAAATATGCCTCTTTCTTTGATAAAATTGATGGAACATTATGCACCCTGTTTTGGAATGGGGGTACCCTTAGAATTGCTTTACCGACACTTCAGAGATCAAAATATAATGGTAATCTTTCACACCTGGACATATGGGTATTTTATTGGGCTTCCTAATTCCAGACAATTAATAAATAGGGATTTGCCCACTGTAATGACACTGCAATGAGAGTTGCGAATTCCTAAATTCATTGTATCAAAGGTGCCCAAACTGTGCGCCACGGCACCCCTGTGCACCGTCAAAACTAGACTTTTTTTACGCAAAAGCGGCACAAACTTACAAAATACAATAATATTTTGTACGTTTGCACCACTTTTGTGTCAAAAAATGACGTAAATGCGGCGCAAAAAACTATAAATATGGGCCTTTGTTCCTCAAATGAGAAGTTCTGAAGGCCTCTTCAGCATGAAGCTTCAAAGCCAGATCCAAAGCGGCCTGCAGAAACATAGCAAAACATATATTTGCTCCCCAAATTACACCCTGTGAGCGGGCAGCGTGGTATCCAGGAGCAAGGACAGAACTAAGAAGCGAAGGGCAGACTCCTGAAGCAATGTGCATGACTCCATCTCATGCAGATTTCTAGGTTCTTGGAGTAAACAAAACGGCGATTGGCCAGCGGGTTTAAAGCCCACTGAGTGCATTTGTGTATAGGTTGTCGAAATGAAACCACTAGGGAAAACTCAGCATGTCACCTTTCCTAGGTTGACAACATGAGCACAACTTAGTTGGTCAGCACAACTGAGTCCCATCCAAGCTTAGAGATATATCTGTAGGTTTAAGGCTTTAGAAGGGATAAAAACACTTGCAGGCTACTAATGCTAATGCAATTGATACTGCTGGGGTCTATCATAGGTCCTTGGACCTGGGCTGTTGCAGGCACCAGCCGGAATATTTTGCAACTTAAATCAGGACGAAGATGTGCACTTTTTAACAACAGTTTGTGTGCAACTGGAAATGCATGCTTGAAATTGTCCTGCTCCTTGCAAGTGGGGAGGCAGGCTACTCGTCTGTTGGCCCTTTTATCTGGCCACTGGAAGTAACACACCCAGTTTGCTTACGTAGGAGGGAGCAGATAGAAGATTTGTATAATAGACCCGCTGTGTCCGCTGTGTCCGCAGTGACATGAGGCATTATTGTTCACACATGAGGCTTGAAGGCTGAGACAGGAGTCATGAGAGCACACACAAGAGGCATGAGGGCATAGACAAGAGGCGTGAGGGCACAGACAGATGGCATGAGGGCACAGACAGGATACAAGGACACACAGACTGGTGGCACAAGGACGAGGACAAATCAGGAGGCACGAACACAGTTAGGAGGCATGAAGGCACAGACAAGATACAAGAACACATAGGCCACAGGCATGGGTGCACAGACAGGAGGCATGAATAAACAAATGGGAGTCAAGGACAAACAGACAGTAGGCAGAAACACACAGACAGGAGGCAATGACACACAGACAGTAGACAAGAGCACACAGACAGGGGGCAAGAACACACACATGAGGCATGAGAGCACAGACAAGATATAGAACACACAGAAAGGAGGCATGAGGACACAGTAAGCAGAACACAGACAGTAGGCAGGAACACACAGACAGGGGCAAAAACACACACACACGACTTCACCCCATTCATTTTACAGAGAAGAATGGAAGTACTCACGAGGCTGGGCTTACATCCCCCACCTGCCAAACAAAAGTAACAAAATGGGGAGCCAAGGCCAATGGCCAATAGGTCAACAGAGCCGTGGATCAAAAAAGTTTGGGAACTACCGCACTATATACATGATAAGAAATATAAGCATATATTATTGGAACAAAGGAAAGCCACACTGGTGGCCTGTGACAAAGCCAACATAAATGTGGGATGGCAGAACTTGCTGCCCCGTGCCCCTGCCCTGTGGAAGGGTAACAAATCAAATGGAATGAGGAAACTTAGGCCCTGACTTAGGAAAAGTGATGCTGTATGCAGTGCACCGCCACTTTTCTTGCGCCTGTTAGCGCCCCCCCTAATGCCACCATGTGTACGATGTATCTAAGATATGGCGCACCATGGTGATAGTTAGGGAACTAGTTTCACAGTTGTTGACACTAGTTCAGAGCTGTGCAGGATTAGCATAAACAATGTTGACGCTAATCCTGCAAAGCCCATTGAGGCCCATTGAAAACAATGGCATACCTCCTTTTAACGCCTGCTCTGAGCAGGCATTAAAAGTGACAAAATTAATGATGCAAAGAATTGTTTGTGTCTTTTTTTCAGCCCCTCACCCTAAAGGAGGAACACCCACTTTGCATACATCGTGCCTGGCACAGGCATAATGTAGTGCAAAGGGTTACAAAGTGGTGCAATTCATGGACTGCGCCACTTTGTAAATTTGGCTCAGCAATTTTAGCCTCATTGGACCACATTAGCATAAAAATCAAAATGACACTAATGTGGTGCAAGGAGGCGCTAGGGGCTCTTAAATCAGTCCCTTGCTGCCTACACGAAATGTGACTTAATAAGCATCTCTGCTTTCAGCGATATGGTCAAACGAGGGGAGATGACACCATTTCAGGATTTACAGAGAGAATACGATGTAGCCCCCACTCAGGAATATAAGTATTTACACATGCCTTAATTGCTGTATAGTACACCAGTAGAAGGTAGGATACTAGAAGAAGAGATGATCAGTAAAGTGGTCTACTTTACACGTCACACTTTTAATAATACCAGGCCTGACATCCTGCTCAGGAGGAGGTGGGTGACGAACATTGGTTAACTGGATGATGTAGACTGGGAGGCAGCACTGATGCACCCTTCTGAGGTGGCAATTAGGGCAACAGTGGGATTTATTTAACTAAAGGTGCTCCAAAGAGTGTATTACAACAAGAGAAACTTATTCAAGATAGGCAAAGCACTGTCCCCCAAGTGTATGAACGTGACGTGGCGGAGGGCACTTTCTTTAAGACAATCTTGAACAGCCCCCAAATAGAGAAATATTGTTTAAATATAATATCCAAATTAATGGCAATTGTGGATGCCCGAGTCCCACATACCCCCATTTATTCATGTTATGTTTTATAAGTGATGTGAACTTACGTAGGTCACAGTTAATGTTTTGTACATTAGGATTTGTGCTGGCAAACCAAGCAGTGCAACAATGGGGAAGCCAGCAGGACCAAAACGAGGAACTGTGGATAACTGGTATGACTGCCTTTATGGAAGTGGAGAGGGTGGTGTATGAGGCAAGGGGTTGGCCCTGGAAGTTTGAGAAGGGTGGTGTAGCTGGAGGGCATATTATGAACTGTTTTGAGAAAACCAGATTCCCTCCAATCCCTCCTCAATGGCAGGGGACTTGCATGACAGTAAACTGGATTGTGAGAGGGTAATGAGAGCAGTGATGGCTCCCGACCAATAGAACTGGTGGGGTAAACATTTAAGGAACTGCCAGGCACTGAAAAAACAGCAGTGCTTGAGGCTTAAAGCAATAGCTCTCAATCATGGTCTGTTTTAAGCAGTGTTTAAAACAGGCCACAACTGAGAGCTCTGGAGTTTAGGGTGAAGTCACTGTGTGTTTTCCACAGTGTCTGGCAGTAAGTTCAAATAAATTAAAAAAAATAGCAAAAAAATATACTTACCTTCTGCCTCTGCCCTCGGTGCTCTTCTATGTCTCGTCATCAGTGGCTCCACCAGCATAGGCTCCCAGCGCCTCTGCCAGCTCCCCTCTCCCAATCAAGACGCTGCTCTAATGTTGCACAGGCAGCTTGACAGGAGCACCAAGATTGGCTGCAGTGGACTAGCTCCACGCTCACTGAGAAACTGGGAGCCTGTGCTTGCTCTCCACCCTACTGTCTGAGACAGCCCGGTGGAGAGGTTTAAAGTGTGCATGTCAGACTGAAGGCCAAAGTGACATGTGCACTCTAAGCTGGTGGAGTGAGCAAACTCCCCTACTGCCAGTCAGTAGAAGTGACCCCACCCTCAAACTCGGCTGGCTGGGGAAAGGAAAAAATAAAATGGTAATAAATTCAGGTGCATATTTATGGATTTTGATACAAAACTGAGCTAATGCATTTTTGTGTCAAAATCCTTAGTGCCTGCTACTGCCATTCCATAGCACCAGTGGGGTGCCATATTTATGGAATGGCGCATGCTTGTGCGGAGGACAGGCTAGCTTCTAAGATAAAGATGCTAGCTGGGGGAAATGGTGGTAGGTGAGAAGGTCCCCAATGACAGAGAAAAAAAAATCTTATTTACCTGTACTTACCAAGGATTGGGTCCCCCATCCTGTGGTGTCCCTCTTGTGTGGGTGGGGGTGTTGCTGGGATTGGGGTGTTATTTTTATGTTATGTTATGAAAATTTAGAGAGTGCATAGCTACCCGAAGGCCACCCAGCAGTATACAGAAAAATTCTTTGAATATACAGCTTTGGGATACAAACTAAAATAACCACGTTTTTAATAGCTGCCGGAACGACAGTTCGTGGCTGGTTTGATGTAGATTCAGTGGTAATGAATTCTACAGTCTAGCTCCAAGATACAATCGTGATCTTCCTCCCCATTCTCCTTTTTTACTGGGAGAATGACAGCTAGGGCCATGGAGGATGATCTAAGATGTCTGGTAGGTTTGTAAAAAGAAGCCAGGGTTCGCAATATTGTTGGGCCTTTGTCATATAGCACTCTATTAATGTAACATAAAGATTTAAATTTTATCCATTGCTCCAAAGGAAGCCAGTGCAACGTTGATAAAGCTGATCCTGGCCGATTCATGCCTGGGTAGGTTGAAGAGAAGGCGGGCAGCAGTGTTCTGCACCACGTGCAATTTCTTCATAGCATATTTTGGTGCACCAAGAAACAGGGTGTTCCCATAATCCAGCAGATAGATTATTAAGGCCTGTATGATGAGCCTCTTTTCAATGAATGGAAGTATTTTGTAAATATTTCTAGGAAGTATGAGAATGCCAAAACATATTTTTTTTGCTTGATGGTCCATGGTCTGTAGGTGGGCATCTGTGGACCCATTCCATGATGTTTAGCCATGGAAATTGGTCCACAGGTCCCCTAACGTCTGGTCAGACCCAGGCATTAAATAATGGCACTAAGAAGGCTTAGCGCCATTATTTGGGTCCACCTACTCCATGTGCATCGTTTTGCGCCAGAGTATGAATAAAGCGTTAGGGGATTAGCGTCATATTGTGGACAGGAACACCTAAATTGCATCTAATTAGAGCAAGGTAGTTTGCCGTATCCACAATATGACGAGAACTCCTATATTTTGATGTTAGACGGATCTAGCATCAAAATATAAATATGGAGTTCAGTTTGCCCTGTTTTAGTGTCAAAATAAATTACGCTAAAACCTCACAAACCAAGGGACATATTTATACTTTGTTTGCGCTGAATTAGTGTCATTTTTTAACCCTAATTCAGTGCAAACTAAACTCTATTATTATATTTTAACGCTAGACCCATCTAGTGTCAAAATATTGTAGTTAAAGTAATTTTTGGGATGTGTGAACCTACCTTGCATCAATGAGGTGCAAGGTAGGCGTTCCCATCCAAAAAATGACTCCAATGCCATAGCACCTTATTTACCCTCCCATGCAAAAATGGTGCACAGGGGTAGGAGGGCCTAAATAATGGTGCTAAGCCTGCTTAGCGTAATTTTTAACACCTGGTCTGGGCAGGCGTTAGGGGATCTGTGGACCCATTTCCATGATCAAACACCAAGGAAAGAGCACACAGGTTCCCACTCCATGCCCCAGGAATACCCCCACCAAATGCAGCAAATGACAGGGATCTTGCTGATGTATGTTATAAACAAGTATTTCTCACAGATGTGCTGTACCATATTCTGCCTCCTAAGTTGACATCACAGCAGTGATGAACATGTCTTCACACATACACGGAGTGGGTCCAAGGTATATCTCTTGTGTGGCAGCAGAATGCAGCTCAATTTTTTATCCTTTTCTTGGCAACACAATACTGCTGGGTTTGGGGGCTGAATCCGAAAAAACCTGTGCTACCACCAACCTACCTTGGGATTCAGACTAGGAGGACACTGCAGCTGTGCCATTTAGATGTCCTCCTAGCCTGAATCCCAGCTCTTTTGTCCTCTGAACACATCTTTAGGGCTCCAACCCCGTGACACCTCGTGACATATGAAATGAGAACTGACTTCTTTATCTCTTTGTAATTTAGAGCCTGTGTAAGAAGGTTTCTCACTGTTAAACAGTGCTTGATTTGTGAAAAAAATAAGTGCCATGGCCCTCATCAGAAGACCACTGCAGAATTGCACCACCCATTTTTCTGTCATTCTCTAATTTGCACAAATAGTGCCACCATGCATGGCAGCTTGTCATAAGCACCAGAGTTGACAATAAAGTGAAGTGACAAGCATTGAAAACCACCGGCTCAAATTAAGCACTACTGTTAAACAATGTAAAGCCTCCTTCATTGGGGTCTAAGGTAAAATCACTTCATATTGAATTTGTCTGAGCTTTCACAATGTAAAACCCCTACCTACTGCATTTGTCAATGATTTCTCA
The DNA here is from genome assembly GCF_031143425.1 of Pleurodeles waltl. NCBI lineage: Eukaryota > Metazoa > Chordata > Amphibia > Caudata > Salamandridae > Pleurodeles > Pleurodeles waltl. Next base: position 349,720,881 of record NC_090439.1, read on the forward strand.
TTGTAAACCCCCATTCAACTTAGTCTCATAGTGTTACACCATGCAAAGTGCTTTCCTTTACAAAGGTTCTTACCTAGCAATGTCTCTACTGTGGGCATAACCAACTGCTGATGAAGCAAGATACTCAAGGGGTAGCTCCCAGCCAGCTCTAGCCAACCGTTTTAAAATCTTCAAGCATTCTCAGGCAGAACAACTGCAAAAAGCAAAGATAGGGCTCCATCCTGGAAATGAGCAGCTCCCTGCATTTTGGGCTCAGCTATCAAGAGCAGAAAGACACTTAGTGGCATACGAACTCAGGTGCAGGCAACTTGAAGTAAAGATCAAAGCTCCCTTAAAGTAGAGCAAGCTGAAAGTGTTACTGGGAGAGTAGCTCTGGAGCCCACTGTCACTCAGAACCCCCAAGGAGGCAGTGACAGCCTGGAAGAATGTAAGAGAGAGACTATGGAGGCGACATCCCAGTAGCAGCTGTAACAGAGTGACCCTGTAGGTGTGACTTGGTACCAGCATTGGATTGTACGCTGCCATGAGGGCCTAGCTAACCCAAGGCAAGACCAGTGGTGGACGAAGGTAGATGTACGAGCTGCAGTGGGAGGCTTCAAGGGAAAAGTGACATCCTGCTTCCCTTCCCTTCTCTACCTCTCCCTGCTCTGGGAGATAATGGGGTAATACAATAACACATAATACTGCTGACAAGGCATAACTTAGAGGAATAAACTGTATGCCAGGTGAAACTATCTGTTATATCTTCACCATGTTACAACATGTGCGCCTTTTCTCCAGAAAGCCAACTGTGATGGAGATGAGTGTCCTAGCATGGAAATCATCCAATTCTTTCACCCATTGTGGTTAGTACTCAACACATCTAAAGAAGTAACTATGTCATATTGTGGCCACAAATCAGACCCACTCGGTATTAGCCAATGTATAAAAGCACCCAAGACAACTCAGTAGTTGTGCCATACTTACCACCTCCTCCTATGTTTCAGCAAAGAAACAGTCCAGCAGCTTTGCCTTCTCCGGTGATTTTGTCCCGAACTATCTGAGATCCGCCAGCCATTTGGCAAACAAAACCAACCCCAGTCACATGTGATTTCCCCTGATGGGGATGCCCACTTTTGGAGCACAGTGGACAAAAAGGATACAAATACTCTGAAAATAGGACATTATACTAATTTCTAAAAAAAAAACGCTAAGGAAGTCCTGGAGTTAACAAACTTTTGCTATGCAATAGGTCGCGCATTTGCTTGAGTTAGGGCTATTGGCACTGTAAATTCATAACTGGACTTTTCTTTCTTTTCTTGCCACGTAAATTGGTCAACCCTGCCTCATATTTCATCTTTTCCTGTAATATAATTCCAGTGGCTCTGCATATAACTAAAGCACTTCCATTTATCTTCTTCCTCTATCTGCAGCAAAAATGAAAATGTTGCTATTTAGTATCCAAATTTAAATCTGCCATGCTAATTCCAAGAGAAAACCACTTTCACCACCCCACCATCAGAGTTGCTGGCTGGCTAACACAGTTCCCCAAAAAAAGACACAAGACAATCAAGGAGGAGTAACAAGAAACAGGCCACAGTGATTCCTCTCACTAAAAAAACAGGAAAAGATGCTTCTGACCTTTCAAATCTTCACCCGATCTCGCTACTGCCGTGCTTGGGCAAAATGTTAGAAAAACATCTAAATTACGAGTTATCTGCCTTTCTTCGAGAGAATGGCAAACTGGACCCGTCACAGCACGGCGTTCGCGGTGCTCACAGCACGGAAACAGCACTAATCTCTATTTCCGATATTATTCCCCGAAGAGGCGAATTGGGAGAGGGTACGATTCTGGTCCTGTTGGACTTGTCAGCAGCTTTTGACACTATTTCTCCTACCATCCTGCTTAATCGTTTGTCCCAGATCGGAGTGAAAGGGAAGGCCTGGAAGTTACTCTGCTCCTTTCTCACGGATAGAATGATCACAGTGGCTTGTGGAGACCAGCGGGCCTCCCCTTTCCATCTTCCGTGTGGAGTTCCGCAGGGGTCCTCCCTCAGCCCAACGCTTTTTAATGTATATATGGCGCCCCTGGTGAACCTGGTTCGCTCTTTTGGCTTCCAGATTGTCTCCTACGCAGATGACACGCAGGTGATTGTGCCAGTTTCGCGTAATTGGGAGGACACAAAGGAGAAATTCCAATGTGGCATGACAGCAATTAACAATTGGATGGCCAGCAATTGGCTAAAACTTAAAGGGGACAAGACGGTGATTATGTGTTTTGGGCGCAATAACTCCCTTTGGGACTATAGGTGGTGGCCTCCAGCTTGTGGGGGTTGTGCCCTTCGCTAAAAACCTAGGCATTATTTTTGACGACACCCTCTCTTTTAAGCTACAGATTAATCATATAGTCAAGATCTGCTTTTGGATATAAAAAACACTTAAAAATTGTTTACATCTTTTAGAGGACGATTTAAGGCAGCCGGTTGTGCTGGCGTTAGTCACCTCAAGACTTGACTACTGTAACACGTTGCTGCTCAATGAGAATAAATCATATTTAGACAAATTACAGTCTATTCAGAACACGGCAGCACACTTAACTTTGAATCTCCCTCAGTCTATATCTGCGAGCAGATGTTTGACATCCCTACATTGGTTACCGATTAAGAAGAGGATTATTTTTAAAACACTCTGGGCCATATTTATACTTTTCGATGCACAACTGCGCCAACGCAGTTGTGCGTCAAAAAATCTAACGCCGGCTAACGCCATTCTGAAGCGCCATGCGGGCGCCGTATTTATTCAATGACGTTAGCCGGCGTTAGCCGGCGGCGCTGCCTGGTGTGCGTAAAAAAAAATGACGTACACCAGGCAGCGCCAGCGTAGGGGAATATGGAGCTCGGGTGCCAAAAAATGGGGCAAGTCAGGCTGAGGCAAAATTATCACCTCAACCCGATTTGCGCCATTTTTTCCGACTCCCAATCCCCATTGAAATGACTCCTGTCTTAGCAAAGACAGGAGTCATGCCCCCTTGCCCAATGGCCATGCCCAGGGGACTTCTGTCCCCTGGGCATGGTCATTAGGCATAGTGGCATGTAGGGGGGCACAAATCAGGCCCCCCTATGCCACAAAAAAAAAAAAAAAAATTACTTACCTGAACTTACCTTATGTTCCCTGGGATGGGTCCCTCCATCCTTAGGCGTCCTCCTGGGGTGGGCAAGGGTGACAGGGGGGGTCCCTGGGGGCATGGGAGGGCACCTCTGGGCTCCTTCCGTGCCCACAGCTCCCTTAACGCCTGCCCTGACCAGGCGCTAAAAAAACATGCAAAAGCGGCTGGATGTCATTTTTTTTGACCCGCCCACTCCCGGGCGTGATTTTTGCCCGGGAGTGTAAATACGGCGCACATGCCTCGGAGTCACTTTTTTAGACGGGAACGCCTACCTTGCATATCATTAACGCAAAGTAGGTGTCCACGCTAAAAAATGACGCAAACTCCAAGGACTTTGGCGCTAAATGCGTCTAACGCCAAAGTATAAATATGGAGTTAGTTTTGCGTCGGAATTGCGTCAAAAAAACGACGCAATTCCGGCGCAAACAGAGTATAAATATGCCCCTCTGTCTTACTCACAAAGGATTACAGTTGAAGGGTTGTGACTATTTGAAGTCCACTCTGCAATTTTATCAACCGACGAGACATCTGAGACCCTCTTTCAAATATATGATCAAGGTGCCTCGCTGCAACAAGGCTAGGTGGGGAGACAGTGCTTTTACGGTGGAAGCGGCTAGGCTTTGGAATGCCCTGCCTCTTATGCTTCGTCAAATGGCAACTCATTTTTCCTTCTGAGAAAAACCTGGCTTTTTGTAAATTAGGTATTCTTGTGGGTGGCTTGTGCTCTTTCCCTCTGTCCTCGGTTTGATTAGCGCTTCGATGCTCTTGCCGGAATGCGCTTTATAAATGAACCAATAAAATCTAAACACAATACAAAAGAGAAATAAACTAGACGGGCCACCCAAACATTTCAAGAGTGTTCAAAGAGGGATAGTGTAATAAGGATGTTAAGTTGGCCTGATTTATGGTCATAATTGTAATAAAAAGAGATTATTAAAACATATACAATTATCTATATTATATAAACCTTTATCAGAAATAAACTTTTGTCATTAGACTGTAATGCTCAAAACAGCCCCTAGGGGGCACCATAGCAAAAATATAATTTGTAAGAAACATGGTCATGTAACCATATTGTTAGCCCCAAGGGGGATAACCCCATGGAAAACACAGAGAAGAAAATAAAGCAGTGTAACCATATACTTAGCCTCTAGAGGAAATTTTTAGGACTAGCAGGCCTACTGCAATGATATTACAAGCAAGGCTTTTATAACAAAACTTCTCTCCGCTGTAAAACCGAGCCATTAAAAAAGTTTAAAAGACAGTGAATGGTGGGAGGGGTTGTTTTTTTGGGGTCTCCACTAACCTAGTCCCATTGTCCTAGAACCACCCCAGACTGCGTTATGAGCACCACCCGCAAATGTGATAGTATTGTGACTGCAATGCTCAGAACAGCCCCTAGAGAACACCACAATAAAAATAGCATTTGGACAAAACATGGTCATTTAACCATACAATCAGCCCTTAGAGAGCATAACCAATCAAAAAAAGAAAGGAGAAAATTAAAGCAAAATAGTTATACATTTAGCCTCTAGCAGACATAGAGCATCCCACATTTTCAAGCCTAGCAGAACTAGTACAATAACATTGCAAACAAGACCCATAAAAGAAAACTTCTCTCAGCTGCAAAACAAAATCACAAATCCATGAGAAAGCTTAAAAATGAATGTGCAGTGGTAGGGGTTATTATTTCGTAGTCCTCACTAACATAGTGTGGGGGCCCAGAGATGATGTAGACAGACAGCGCATATTGTGGTCAATATTTTGAAGGTGGTCATATTGTCCTAGCACCACCAAAGGCTGTGTTATGAGCTAAGATGTTTTGTAAAAGTAATGCCCTGCAAAGCTTTATGGGACAAGTTTCGTGCTACAAATATTTTAATATGTTGATATGACTGCAATGCTTAGAACAGCCCATAGAGGACCTCACAATGAAAATAGCATTTGTAAGAAACATGGTCATGTTACTCTAGAGTTATGCCCTGGAGGGAATAACCACACAAAAAAAGGCAGAAAGTAACCAGTGCAACCAGATGTTTATCCCCCAGAGAACATAGTGCATTAGACATATTCAGAACTAACAAGCCCATAGCAATAATGGTACAAAGAAGGACTTTAAAATACAGCCACTTCTCAGTTTAAAAAAAATATTACAAAAATACTAGTCAAGTGAAAAATTAAACTGACTCTGAATGGTGGGAGGGGTTATTATGTTAGGGTCCCCACTAACCTAGTGTGGGGACCCAAAGATGCTGTAGACAGAAAGAGCACATTTTTGTGAATGTTTTGGCAGTGGTCCTTTTGTCCCAGGTCCACCACAGGCTGAGGTATGAGCAAACATGTTGCATTATGGGACAAGTTTACACGCCATGAATATTTTAATACGTTGATATGACTGTAATGCTTAGAACAGCCCCAGAGGACCCCACAAAGAAAATAGCACTTGTATGAAATATGGTAAAGTAACTGCATGCCTAGCCCTGAGAATGCATAATAACACCAAAAAATATTAGAAAGTAATGGAATGAGAACATAGTACATTACACATATTTAAAGTTAACAAGCCCATAACAATAAAATGTACAAAAAAAACTCATAAAACAAAACCTTATCTCAAATGCAAAATAAAAGTTATAGCCCAGAAAAACATTAAATAGACACTACATGGTAGGAGGGGTTATTATTTTGGGGTCTCCACTAACCTAGTGTGGGGACCCACAAAAGACATAGACAGAAAGAGCACATTGTTGTGAACGTTTTGGTGGTGGTACCATTCTCTTAGGACCATCACAGGCTGAGTTATGAGCAAACATGTTTTGAAAAAGAATGCCTGCAAAGCATTATAGGACAAATTTCCAGAGTGCAGTGAACATTGTAGTATCAGCTCTCCCACTTTGCCGGGAGAGCTGCTTTCGCTTTGAGGATTTCTGTTTTAGTAAAGTGTTGACCAATTTTAAAGTGTTTTAAGGGGAGAGCCACAAGAAATGATTCTCATTAGGTAACTGTGAACAATATGACCAGCCTCTAACATTGCCCATTGAGTTCACGCTGTTGTGCCTGTTACCGCTGTGAGCACCCTGGCTGCGATGCAGCACGAAGGGGAGAGACAAAAGAAATAGTTCTCCCACGTTGAACTGGCAATCTTGTGATAATCCATGTAAGAGGGGCAGTCTGCATGGCGTGACAAAAATGCCCTCAAGGTGGGACAAGCGTATAGCAATTACCAACAACATCAAGTGATTTTTTTAAAGGCAAGCCTAAATGAGTTAAAGTGATGAACGTGAGGTGGGCGTGGTTAAAATCCCACAATACTTAGAACAGGTCAAAATGCTTGAGTGCTCGACTTAAAAATAGATATAAATACATTTGATCTAAAGCTTAAAATAGTGGATAAACAGAAAATGGTGGCGATGGTCACAACCACAGAAAACATGCTGTCATAATTAAATCCTGTCACCCAAGACTTCAAAAATTATATCAAAGAACTACTGGAAAGGGTCAGCTTCATGGTACACAGAGCAGATGACTGCATGGGAAAGTTTATGTTTAACAACATCAGAACGATGGACCTGCAAGAAAGGTTTGAAAGCCAAGATATGGTGAAAATTCAGTAAACCTGAGTAGAGGAAAAGTTGTCTTTGTCTGGCCTTTCTGTAGCAAAGGCATACATTGCACCATAGTGCTGTTGACACGGGAATCACGTTCCTGCCTAACAGCGGCTCAAATGCTTAAGTAAAGCGACAGAACGATCTGTTCACCAGGTAAAAACACCCTGGTTGCCACGTAGAAAGGCCCACTGAGATTGGATAGCTAAAGGTGCTCCTGTTCCCAGATTACATTGCAGCTGTGCAGTCAAAAGGTGTGCCTTTTTTTAGCAATGAAGCAGGCCCTGCAGTACATAGGAGTCAAATACAAGTTCAGGTTTATTGTCTGATTATGAAAAATATTAACAATATTTTTACTGCAAATGTAGATTAAAAGGCTTTTTATAGACAATTATACTCATTAAAGCAAAACAGTTTGTCTTAAGCCTGACATCATAAGTGCAAATGGACATTATTATGCACATTAAAACCATATAGACTAAAATGCATTCATATGTCTAAAAGCTCTGTGTGCTCCCCTACTGCCACCACGTGTGCGCCGTATCTAAGATACGGTGCTCCATGGCGCAAGGTATGGGGCAATAGCGTCAAAATTGTTGACTCTATTGATGTACTGTTTAGGGTTAGTGGCAACATTTTGGCACCAATCATGAACAGTACATAGAGGCCCATTGAAAACAATGGTGTGCCCCCTTTTAATGCCTGAGCAGGCGTCAAAGGTGCCGAGAAAAAATTATGCAAAGAAATCTCTTAGATTTCTTTGCGCCATTTTTTCGGTCCCCCTAACTGGGGGAGGTATAATGTAGCGCAAAGGGTTGCAAAGTGGAACAATGGATGCATTGTGCCACTTTGTAAATATGGCGTGGAGAAAAGGCCACCTTAACACCACCTTAGCATCAAAAAAGTGATGCTAAGGCGGCACTAAAGTGGCGCTAGGCCCTCTTAAATCAGTGCCATCATCTTTTAGTCTAACCTCATGCTACATCGAATTTTAGCTACATTGTCCGTGAACTGACCTCATAGATACTTTTAATGCAGTAAAAACTTAATAAAAGAAACATTTTAGTTCAAATGCATTCATGGGGATTTGAGCTATATTTACAACCCCACCACAGGCAAAATTTGCAAATGGAAAGTGACATGGTTATAACTCATTGAAATCAGACAATGTAAATTGCATTGGGGATAAAAGCTATGTGTGCAGTCGTAGAAATGGCATTTTTTTAGAAACAATGGCCCATATTTATATTTTTTTACGCAAACCAGCGCCAGCGTCAAAAAATTTACCACCGGCTAACGCCATTCCTACGCACCATGCGGGCGCCTTATTTAAGGATTTGCGTAGGGGAAAATGGGGGTTGTGTGTCAAAAAATGGTTCAACAGGTTTGAGTAAAAAATCATGGCTCAAACCGGACTTGCGCCATTTTTTGACGCACATCCCCCATTGAAATGACTCCTGTCTTAGCAAAGACAGGAGTCATGCCCCCTTGCCCAATGGCCATGCCCAGGGGACTTCTGTCCTCTGGGCATGGCCATTGGGCACAGTGGCATGTAGGGTGGCCCAAATTAGGCCCCCCATGCCACTTTCAAAAATAAAACAAAATACTTACCTCAACTTACCTGTACTTACCTGGCATGGGTCTCCCCATCCATGGGTGTCCTCCTGGGGTGGGCGATGGTGGCAGGGGGTGTCCCTGAGGGAAGGGAAGGGGACCTCTGGACTGCTTCCATGGTCTGAGACCATGGAAGTGAGCCCACAGGTCCCTTAACGCCTGGCCCTACCCAGGCGTCAAAAAACGGCACCCATCAGGCTGTGCACGTTTTTTAAGGCCCGCCATCTCCTATGTGTCAAAATGATCCAGGAGTATAAATAAGGTGCACAGGCCTTAAAGTCATTTTTTTGGGGGGAACGCCTACCTTGCATGTCATTGACGCAAGGCGTTTTCCCGCATCCAAAACATGACGCACACAGAGGTTTTTGACGACCGCGAGGTTGGGCGCCATAGTTTAAATATGGGGCAAGGTTTGCGCCGAATGTGCGTCAAAATTTGTGACGCACATTAGGTGCAAACAGAGTATAAATATGCCCCTTAGCGTTAGCTGACTCATTGAAGCCATACAGACTGGAGTACATTCAAAGAGATACAGGCGATATATGCAATTGTAATGATCACAATTTTGAACAGCATCATCTTAGGCCTAACATCATATGTGCAATTTAACGTTGTTCAACTCATTGAGACCATGCAGGCGAAAATGTGTTCAGAGGAATAAAAACTCGGTGTTGGATCATGAAGATTTTAAGTATGTCCTCTTATTGTTCTACATCATGCTAATGGCGTTCTTAACTGCATCCTCTTTTGCCTAGCCTTTTGGATTTACTTATTAGAGGCAATGAGCCTTAATTTTCTCTCTTTTTATGGCATAGAACTTGGAGATTCTTGCTAAGTCCATAGGAATAATGCTTGTGTAGATGTAGCAAATAGCCTTCTTACATGAACAAGGGCCAGATCTATCAAAATTCAAGTTAGCGATTCTCAAATTGCGATTTTTAAGAAATCGCAATTTAAGAAATGCAAAAAGCGATGTATCAAAATAGAAAATCGCTAATAGCGATTTCTTAAAATTCGCAAACGCAATTTGTGAGATGCAAATACCGAATCGCAAAAAATTTTGCGATTCGGAATTGAAAATCTCAAATTGCGAAAACGGCAAACCGGAACAACCTGATGACATCACAACCAGGAAGTGAGTCATCCCATTCTGTTTCCAGGAGCCACACCCACAGGAGCAGGGAGAGAGACACAGCCCAGCACCAGGGAGTCAGCATTGTGAGTAAGCCAGGACAAAACTGCAACATGGCCAATGCTGGAAATGGGAAGGAGAAGGGAGATAGGAAGAGGAAGCTAAAATTTAGTGAGGCAGAATTGGAGGTGCTCATTGAGGAGGTTGTTGGGAACCATGATAGACTATTTGGAAAAAACTCCCTCCAAGTACCTGAGAGTGAGAAGCGGAAACTCTGGTCTGACATACAGACAAAAATATGCACAGTGGGTGTTGGCAGCGCTCTGTAGAGGAGATACGCAAGTGATGGTATGACTTGCGGTCCCGTGCCAAGGAGAGGGTGGCCAGACGGCTTATGGAGGCAAGGAGCACCAGAGGCAGACCATCGACCCAGACACCGTCCACCCCTATGGAAGACCTGGTGGAGTCCACATTGCTGCCAGAAGCTGTCAGTTGTGTAACTGACATTGACACCTCAGGGACGCCCAGCACCAGCAATGGTAAGGCCAATTATTATGTGTATCCCCACATGTGAATGTACAACCGTCCCTTAAGGAATAGAACATAGCTTGATGCACAGTGAAAAGTAGTCCATGTCACATCTTACATACAACACAACACTGCCTTATGGGAGTGGTAGTACACAACCCTAAGGTGAATACACAACATAAATAGCCAAATAGTGGTCAGCCACATAGAGAAACACCACAAACGACTCAGGGTGACACAATTTAATTGTACATTGAAAGCCACACTGTTGAAATCTGTGAAAACTGCCAGAACTTACATGCTGCACATTGTCCTTGCAGATGGATCTGAAAAAGTGGGGTAAACAGAAACACAGCCACAATCTGACTCTAATACCAGTGAGTCCTACAGTATTGTTCCGACTAGACGCAGGGAAAGGGTGTTACCATTGCCAGATTCTAACCTGGACTCAGATGAGATGACAGAACACAAACCCACACCAACACCAGAGGCGAATCCCACAGGGAGACAGCAGTCTCTGAACAAGCGCCAGCGCCAGTCAATTCCCCTCAGGAGGCGCCACGATGCAGGCAGACAGTGCACAGTAGAAGGAGTGGGCCCATCAATCTTTGGCAGCCTTGAAGCTTCCATGCTGAAAGTGCAGCGCCTGCAAATCAAACTATTGAAGTCACTGCACAAAGAGTTTGTGTCCCACAATAGCAATATGGAGTTACTACACAAGCAGTTGGAGACTCTGATTGAGGGACAGCAAACAGCTGCAGAAAACACCAAGGAGTTGACACAGGCCATTAGGGAACTCTGCACTGAGATATGGCAGGAGTGCATCAGCCAGCGCAGGCGCCATCACTAATATTTGGGGAGGTTTGATAGCTTCTGTAGATCCGTCAATCAGCTAGCAAGTTCTACAGCCCTGATATCACGACGTGCCGTTGCCACACAGGTGGAGATGGCACATTGCAGTCAGGACATTGCACAGGGCTTGGTGCAAATTACCAATGTACTGGATGCCATGCAAACAGCACACAGTGCAACAACCAGCAAACTGGGTGATGGGGACAGTGAGGAGTCCTCTAGCCTCAGCAGTCTGACAGTCCCTGTGATTGATCCAAGGCGTTGCAGTGCCTGACACAGTACTGCATGTGAACCTGCAACTAGAGGTGCCAACGAGGGCGCAGAGCACTTAAGTGGAGTGCGTGCACGCAAGAAGTGATTTTGAGGGCTACAGGGTACCATCTACTCATGTACAAATACAGTCATGCTATGATACTATTAGTGTGACACTGTGAATTGTTCATGTCTGCCCATTGTGAATAGCTATGTCCTAATGACACATTGTTTACCAGAAATCAAGGTAATAAAGATGGTAACTACAGAAATACATTTCATTTAAGTGGTTTTGTCATTACTTACATCAAAAACGGTTGCACATGATGTCAGCACGTCTTTGCCTGCCCTCTGCTGCACTGGTTCGGTCTGCTGGTAGAAGGGGTGGTAATGGATCATCAATCAATCAATCAATCATTAGATTTATAAAGCGCGCTATGTACCCGTCAGGGTTTCGAGGCGCTAGGGGAGGGGGGGTAGCTGCTATCGTTCGAAGAGCCATGTCTTGAGGAGTCTCCTGAAGGTGAGGAGGTCCTGGGTCTGGCGTAGCGAGGTCGGGAGTGAGTTCCAGGTCTTGGCGGCGAGGTAGGAGAAGGATCTGCCGCCAGAGGTCTTGCGCTGGATTCGGGGGACGATGGCGAGGGCGAGGTTGGCAGAGCGTAGTTGGCGTGAGGGAACGTAGAAGTTGAGCCTGGTGTTCAGGTAGGTTGGTCCGGTGTTGTGTAGTGCCTTGTGTGCGTAGGTGAGGAGTTTAAAGGTGATCCTCTTGTCTACGGGGAGCCAGTGGAGGTCCTTCAGGTGGTGGGAGATGTGACATCGGCGGGGTATATCGAGGATCAGGCGGGTGGATGCGTTCTGGATGCGTTGGAGTCGTTGGATGTCTTTAGTTGGGATGCCTGTGTAGAGTGCGTTGCCGTAGTCGAGTCTGCTACTGACGAGGGCTTGGGTCACCGTCTTTCTGGTTCCTGTTGGAATCCACTTGAAGATTCTGCGGAGCATGCAGAGGGTGTTGAAGCAGGAGGAGGAGACTGCGTTGACCTGTTTGGACATGGTGAGAGCTGAGTCGAGGATGACGCCGAGGTTTTGTGCGTGGCTGGCTGGGAGGGAGGGGTGCCCAGGGCGGTGGGCCACCAAGAGTCGTTCTAGGCCGATGGGGAGCGGCCGAGGATGAGGACTTCCGTCTTGTCGGAGTTTAGTTTCAGGCGGCTGTTGCTCATCCACTCGGCGATAGATTTCAGTCCCTCGTGGAGGTTGGCTTTGGCGGTGTGAGGATCTTTGGTCAGGGAGAGGACGAGCTGGGTGTCATCGGCGTAGGAGAGGATGCTGAGGTTGTGCTGACGGGCCAGTTGTGCGAGGGGGGCCATGTAGACGTTGAACAGCGTTGGGCTTAGCGAGGAGCCTTGGGGGATGCCGCAGATGAAGTTGGTGGCTTCGGAGCGGAAGGGTGAGAGTCGGACTCTCTGGGTTCTGCCGGAGAGAAAAGAGGAGATCCAGTTGAGGGTTTTGTCTTGGATACCGGCTTCGTGGAGGCGATTTAGTAGGGTGCGGTGGCAGACCGTGTCGAAGGCAGCGGAGAGGTCCAGGAGGATGAGGGCTGAAGTTTTGCTGTTGTCCATTTGTTGTCTGATGTCATCTGTGGCGGCGAGGAGTGCAGTCTCTGTGCTGTGGTTGCGTCTGAAACCGGATTGGGAAGGGTCTAGGATGGAGTTGTCTTCGAGGTAGTGGGAGAGCTGTGCGTTGACGATCTTCTCGATGACTTTCGCTGGGAAAGGGAGGAGGGAGATCGGACAGAAGTTTTTGAGATTGTTGAGGTCAGCCTTAGGTTTTTTGAGGAGGGATTGGATTTCTGCGTGCTTCCAGCTGTCTGGGAAGGTAGCGATGTTGAAGGAAAGGTTGATGATCTTGCGGAGATTGGGGGCGATGGTGACGTCGGCTTTGTTGAAGACGTGATGTGGGCAGGGGTCTGAGGGAGATCCTGAGTGGATGGAGTTCATGGTCTTTAGGGTTTCGGCGTCATATACGTGGGTCCAAGTGGTGAGGCGGTCGGCGTGGGAGGAGTTGTTGGGGGTGGGGTCGGGCAGAGGTGCGGTGTTGAAGCTGTTGTGGATGTCTGCGATTTTCTGGTAGAAGAAGGTGGAGAGATCGTCGCAGAGTTTCTGGGATGGTGGGACGTCGTCGATGCTGGCGTTGGGGTTGGAGAGCTCCTTCACGATGCAGAAGAGTTCCTTGCAGTCGTGTGCGTTGTTGTTAAGGCGTTCTGTGAAGTGGGAGCGTTTGGCGAGTCGGATCAGTTGGTGGTGTTCGCGGTTGGCTTCCTTGAGGGTAGCAAGGTTGTCGGGTGTTCGCTCGAGGATCCATTTTTTCTTGAGTTTCTGGCAGGTGCGTTTGGAGGTGGTCAGTTCGTCTGTGAACCAGGCTGTTTTTTTCTTTTCTTGGTTGACGGTGGGTCTCTTGAGTGGTGCTAGGATGTTGGCGCAGTTGAGGATCCATTGTTGGAGGTTGATGGCGGCGGAGTCCGGGTCGGTGGGGTCGGGTGGTGGGTTTTTGGCGAGGGTGCTGGCTAGTTGGTCTTTGGTGATTTTTCCCCAGCGGCGGTGAGGCGGTAGTGGGGTGCGGTGGTGTTCGGTGTTTTTCTTGAAGGAAAAGTGGACGCAGTGGTGGTCGGTCCAGTGGAGTTCGGAGGTGTGGCTGAATGAGATGTGGTTGCTTGCAGTGAAGAGTGGGTCAAGGGTGTGACCGGCGATGTGGGTGGGTGTGTTGACCAGTTGACAGAGTCCGAGGTTGGAGAGGTTGGTGGTCAGTGATGTGGTGTTGGCGTCATTGTTGTTCTCCAGGTGGAAGTTGAGGTCTCCCAGGAGGATGTAGTCTGAAGAGGCAAGGGCGTGGGTGCTTGCGAGGTCAGAGATGGTGTCGCTGAAGGGGGCTCTTGGTCCTGGAGGACGGTATATGAGGGTTCCTCTGAGGGTAGTGTTGGGGTCCGTGTGGATCTGGAAGTGGAGGTGTTCGGCTGTCTTGAGGGTGTCGTCCGTGTGGGTGTGGATCTTGAGGGTGGATTTGTGGGCGATGGCTATTCCTCCGCCGATTCCGTTGGTGCGATCTCTTCTGGTGATCTTGTAGCCGTCAGGGATGGCGATGGCGATGTCTGGGGCTGAGGAGTCATTCCACCAGGTTTCGGTTAGGAAGGCAACATCTGGGGCGGTGGTGTCGAGCAGGTCCCAGAGCTCGATGGCGTGCTTTCGTGCGGAGCGTGTGTTAAGGAGGATGCAGTGCAGGTGGTTTGTGTTGGTTGTTGCAGGCTTCGTTGTTCTGTTGCAGGTGAAGTTGCAGTTGCGGCAGGAAAAAGGTCCTTTGGTGTGCTTCGGGGTGGCTTGGCAGCAGGCAGTCGAGGAGCCAGGGTTGAGTGCGTGGAGTTCGCTGGCTGAGTAGCGAAGGCTGGTGGCGCAGGGGGCGTGAGGACCAGGGGGGCTGGCGCTGGGCGCGGTCCAGGCGCGGACGGGAACAGACGGGCTTGCCTCTGGCGCACCCGCTGCGCGCAGACGCGCAGCGCCAGCCATTAAGAAGGGAGGGGGGAGGGAGGAGCAGCTGGGAGGCGGGAGGTGGGAGGGAGTGGCGAATGGGGGCGCGAGGGGGGCGGGGCCGCGGGGAGGCAGCGGCAGGGGGAGAACGGCGAGGGGGGACCGCACAAGGGGCGAAAAAGCCGGAAACAAGGCAAAATAACACGAGTAAAGGCACAATACAGAAACAGTCACAAAAATACGCTAAAAGGTACAAGTACAATTGGAATACAGCAGTCAGAAGGGGCACAAAAAGGGGGCTAGAGCGCAAGGGGGCGAGGCGCTGAAAAAATAGAACAAACACTTACAGGACGGCGAAAAGCGGCACACGGGCCTCGAACACGCTAGCAGCAGCGTGGGCGGGGGTCAGGGGCACGAGACAGCTGGGTGGTGCTGCGGACGTGGGGGGCGAGCTCTAGACCTAAATCAGGTCAGAGGTCGCTCTGAGGACATCATCCTCATCTGAGTCAGGCTCCATGACTTCCACTGGTATGCCCCTGGTGGTTGCTATGTTGTGCAAGATAGCACAAATGGCCACAATTTTCCATGTCATCTCTGGGCTGTACTGTAGTGCACCTCCACTCTTATGTATGCACTTGAAGCGGCTCTTCAGCAGCCCAAAGGTGCGCTCCACCCCATTGTGGGTTGCCCTATGTGCAGCATTGTACCTCCTCTCTGCTGGAGTTGCAGGGCTCAGGTAGGGCGTTAGCATATAGGTGCGCACAGCGTAGGCACTGTCTCCTGAATGCACAGAGAGTAAAATGAGTACATGTGCTGTCTGACGTCACGCTTACATCAATGCATTATCCTGAACTATCAAATTACCTAGTAGGTATCCTTTCCCAAACTCTCCAGCTAGCAGTCTTGTGTGTATTCCGCTGTGGTGAAAGATGTAGGAGTCATTTGTGCTCCCTGGGTATCTGGCCACGAGATCTGTAATTATGTAGGAGGCATTGCATATCACCTGTATGTTCATAGAATGATGGTGTTTTCGGTTGTGATACACATACTCGCTGGCCGATGGTGGACAGATGTCTACATGTGTCCCATCTATGGCACCTAGGACATGTAGGAACTGTGCTATCTGGTAGAAATTAACTTTAGTTTGTTGTAATGCCTGTGGGGTGTTGGGGAATCTTATGTACAGTTGTATTCTGCTCAGCATGGCATTGAGAAATGGTTGAAAAATCTTGAGAGGGCACTCTGCGATACCCCTCCAGCTGCTGCTATGACCCCTTGATAGCTCCCTGAGGCTAGTAGGTGCAGGGAGCATAATACCTGCACATGGGTGGGTATGCTATTGGTCCTGTGTGTTGAGCGCTGCAGCATGGGTTGCAGCTCAGCTATCAGGTCAAGTATCATGGCTGAGTTTAACCTGTACTTCTCATAAATGTACTCCTCAGTCTGGTCAAAAAGGGTAATGCGTACTCTGAAAATGCACTCCTGTCTCCTCCTCTCTCTCCTCAAATCTGCCAAGATCCTCATTCTCCACGCCATGATGTAGAGTACAGCCATTGTGGAAGAGGAGCTGAGGCATTCTGGGCCTCTTTATATAGGTTGCACCTGGTTACCACCTGGTTTCAGTTTGTGGTAAATTGCATGTGCAAATGGCCATTCTGCGAATAATCGTAAATTGCGATATTTTGCTGCATCGCATTGCAAATCAGTTTTTGCTTGTCGCTATCTGCATATCGCAAATAGCATCATGATTTTGTGGATCGCGATCTGCGAATCGCTAATCTCTATCGAAATTAGCATTTCACAAATTGCGATTCGGTAAATCATATCGCTATTTGCGATACGCTGTTTGCGACACACTAATTCATGTCTCATGTGCAAAAAATTGTTATTTTAGTGATTTCTTATTTACGCCCTGCGAATGCCTTTCATACATCAGAAATGGCATTTTTGCATTCCCAAACGGACATTCGCACCGTTTGCAAATGCAAAAATGCTTCATACATCTGGCCCCAAATTCCTTGCCCCAAAAATAAAGGTCTTAATAAGAGATGCCTTTCTCACAACAATTCAGGACAAAACGGTAGATGAATAACTGATTTAATGGCCTTAGTACAGTCTGCACTGCTGAGGGACTAGTGATTGCGTTTTCCAGTGTGTTCTAAACTCACAAATGGGTAAGATCAGGAGCCTGGTGTTCAAGATGTTCAGAAGGACCTGCATCCTCAGAGCGGCTTTCAAGTATGGCTGGCAGGCCGTATCCATGTGTGAATTACAGAGTCCCAAGCCACCTGGGGTCTGCATGGTCACAGAAAGGTCTTGTGTCTTTGAGGGATTCCTTCCTTACCTCTTTAAGAAGCTCTTTAAAATTGGCAGGAAAAGGACTTGCTGAGTTATGTTTTCCACAATATGATTTAACGTTGTTACAGCACTATTGAAGTAGTGTGCCCAGGAACTATGTGTGTCATTAAAAATAATGTTCAGTATGTATTTCATTGAGCCAACATCAGCCCTGATTACTTGATTGTAGTACTTTGTAATGTCTTTTTTTGCATTTCATATCTATGCTTGTCAGTCTGAATTCGAGCTGTATCAGTGTGCGCCTTGTAGTTTTTGGAAGCCCAAAGATTTTCTCATAGGCTGCAAATTGACAGTGTTCCAGGATGTCTGTGAGTTCTCCAGGATAAGTAAGGTGGCCGTAGCTTATTGTGGGCAGGAATTTCGCTCGAATTACTGTGCATGCTGTGCGTATCCCGTCCGCTGCTAGACACTGACATTTAGGATGTGATTTAGCTATGGAGAATGTGGTTTTGGCCTATTTGACCTCTAATGCCAATGCTTGAAGAGAGGCTATGCCCGAGGCTGACAACCAGACCCCCAAATAATTAAATGTATTTGTTGTGATGAGATTCACGTGACCAATGTTCCATGTCAGCTGCAGTTTTTTGACCCATTGGCCAAAAATACGAAATTTTTTTTTGTGGCATTGACCAATAATAAGTTTGTGGTGTTATAATTATGCAGAATGTTCAGTATCCTCCTCATTCCAACACAAGTGTGATTTAGAATTACCAAGTCATCAGCGTACTGTATGAAGGGAAGCTTAACTGATCCAAGCCTAGGGTGTTACAGATTCCCCATCATTTGTGCCTGATGCAAGTCTGCTGTGTACAGATTGAATGAAATAGATGCAATGATGCATCGCTGCTTCAAGCCTTGCTACTGTAGATCTTTGATGTGGCATGTGAATAGGAGCTAAGTATATGCTGTTACTCCGAAGCGACCTGGAAATTATAGATGGGTGCCAATCCCATTTCTTCATTGATCTTAGAGCAGCCTTGTAAAAGGGAGAGAGGTGGGAAGCAGAACACAAAATGCAGATTGCTGCCGCCCCAACAAGTGGCCGTGCAGATGACGATCAAGGACAAAGTGGGTGAGAACCTCTAAGCTGACAGCATTTCAAATTTCAGAAGAGCAGGAGGTTGATATTGCAACCATCAGTTCATGGTAACAAAGAACACCTCAATGAGGTGGACAGACACAGACTTCCTAAGCAAGGAAACCAAATCAGAGGAAGCCAACTACACAAATGAATCCACTTCCAAGTTCACACGTGTGATGGCTAATGAGATGATAGGTTAAGGAAAACTGCACCAAACTCATTTTAAATGAACATTGCACTGACATCTGTGGAACCATAGCTACTGGAGGCCAAGAAAACAAGTAATGTAAGAGAGATTAATGAATGGACTCCTGACATACCTATATGCTTACTGTTGATTTTGCTGAATTGCATACAGTTCAGTCTGTTAAGATCGCGAATCAGGCTCATTACTTCTTCACCCCGAAAAGCTGGAAATTGAGGTGTTTACCATCTCCAAAAATTAGAACACTCCGGGACGTTGGTAAATATCGTACATCCAACTCACTCATAATGACAGCATCAATGTTAAACAACGCAAGTTGTGTCAATTAACACCCCCCCCCCCCCCCCCATTTTCAGCAGGTAAGTGTCAGCAGGTCAAAACTGGCAAACGTTACTGGGGGAAAATACATGCTGCATTCTGAGACATACCAAAGAGTCCATGTAATGTACCATTTTCAGGAAGTAAATATGGAAATGGAGATGTATACCAAAGCAAATAAATACAGCACCTTGTGATGTTCACATTTGCCAACTATGGTTAGTACAACACTCCCTTCCTGCTAACTGATAACCAGGTCCTCAGTTTTAAACAATGTAAATCCCCTCTTATGGTGTTTGACGTGGAGTTTACCATGTACAACCCCTTCATATTTGTGTTTGTCACAAAGCTGACAATGTAAACCTTTTTGTACTGCATCTATCAAAGTTTTCACAATGTAGAACGTCTTCCTATTGCATTTCCCAAAGACATAATGAGTTAAAACCCTTTCCTGCTAAAAACGCTTTCCTGTTGAAAGTGCCAGAAAATTCTCAATATAAAAATAAACTTTTCAATATGCCACACAAAGGCCCTTTCTTCTGTATTTAACAAATGTCTGCATTAGCAAACTATCAGTTGTGGGCAATGGAAATATTTCATAGTTTGACTAACACAAATAATGTCCATGCTGTAAGAAACAAGCATTGGCAAAGCCGACAGGTCTTGCCTTTGGGATCTATCTGGCTAAAGAGGACACAAAAATGGAGCCATGACATGACTGCCTCTTTTTTTTCCTAAGCGCACGCAACAACCATGTGCACACCTACAAAATGATGCTGATGCTTTTTCTACGTCTTTTTATTTACCGATCAGTTAGATTGGTCAATAAACCATTTCTAAAAAGTACCAGAATCTTTTTTATCTTTTTTTTTTGTTGTGTTGGAGGAGCACTGTTCTTAGAACAACCAACCAATCAAATTGGTACTCCAAGCAGTTAAAACTTGGCATTCCAAGGAAACATCAAAGCACTGGAAGCATATTTAAAAGCAAAAGAGACACACTGCTTATATCATTCAAAGATTTGAATGTTAATCAACATTTTCCAATGGCTACACACGTTTGGCATTTATAAATTATGAACTTTGTTCCCAAAGATCCTATTGTAATTCTCCCTGAAAAGCACAGATATTACAATTTCCAAGCATACGTTTGCTGTAAAAAATATCGAACTGTGGGTTATTTCTTTGAAAATGCCCATCAGGTGCACACTTGTTGTGTACACAATCTGGAGATGGCACATTTTCATACCACCTCACAATACCCATTCCGCTGAACACCCTTATCCTTCTACATTCTATTCAATTCTTTCACAACACAACACCACACATCCTTCCCCTGTGTGTACACATTAGGCAATACAATAAGGTACAATACAACTGCTTTACAAATATATAAAAAAAAGAATACAGATTAAATATGTTGCCTTCTTGGTCTCAACTCTTTCAAGTTATAAAGCACTTAACATTGAACAAGGAACTACACCATAATTCTCATCTGTTACAGAAAAATCTCACATAAAAAAAATCATAAGGAAGTATGCCAGGTGTGAGAATTATATAAATTCCTAAGGACTGGTACTTTAATACAAAATCTTTAATTTTGACAGGTGTGCAAATTATTCTACCCATCCTTTCCGTTCTTTCTACACACCCACCTTCATCACTGCGTAGAATCGCTTCCATTTCAACAACAGGATTCTCTTGTTTTCGTTCCTCACTCACTTTAGTGCCCCATAAACAATTATAATCCAACCAATCTTCTTCCTCACATTTTGTTTCCAATTCCAATCCAACCTTAAATCTAGCTATGTGACTCATATGCCATACTCTGTTATCACTTAATCTCATCGCATTTTTCAAACACTCAATACCTCTAAGAGGTTCTGAATACACTTTTCCCTTTAGACATTTTATTTCCTTTCCTGACTTTCACCCATTCTCCTACTTCCAAGTTCTCCTCTTTAGTTCTCTTTGTCTCATCAAAATATGCTTTGACACTTTCTGAGCTTTTAAAATATTTTCCTTGACTGTCACTGAAGACCACTCTATCTTTCATGCCTCTTCCATCCACTCCATGTTATCTTTATTATATGCTATCTTCCTTGCATCAACATAAAAGGACTATATCCAGTAAGCGATGGTGTCAACCTATATGCCCACAGCATTTTTTTTTATCTCAACCACCCATTTCTTTCTACTTCTTATAGCCATCTGAACAGTACCTTTAATTACATGATTACATCGGTCAGTGGCTACATTGCCAGCAGGATGATATACAGATGTGTGAACATGTTTCACACCATTTCTCTTCAGAAAATATTCTACCAACACTGATGTAAACTATGGTCCATTGCCACTCAGTAATTTTTTGGTAAACCTTCCCTCATAAGTATCACATCTAAAAACGTCATCACTGTCTCTGTCTTTGCTTCTTGCACAGCTTCCAATTCCACCCATTTGCTAAAATAGTCTATCAGCAATATTATGTACCTACTGTCACCTAGTTTACAACGAACTGGACCAACCACATTGATTGCCAACATTTCCCAAACCATTCCCAAAGACACTCTATGGGACACAAGGAGGATCTCAACATCTTAAGACTCTTATCAGAATTTGCACAATATGTACACTCTCTTACCACTCTCTCTATTTCAACATCCATTCTTGGCCACCAATATCCAGATTTCACTCTTATCTTAGTCGTGACTGTTCCAAAATATCCTTCATGACACAGAATAAACACTTTTTCCTCAAACTGTGTGGGGCACCATCTTACCCCTCCTCATCACAAATTCTGATTCCACTGCCAACTCATTCCTGACCCCCCAAAATACCCTTAATTCCTCAGGACACTTCTTCTTGAAACCTATTCCATTCTGAATGTATTGCTTCACTTTACACAAAATCCCATCATTTCTGTACGCCCCTTTCCATTCATCTTTACAAATAGAATCAACCTCCCTTTCCTCCGTAAAAGCAATCTGGAAGTCATCCCACTTACTACTTGGAAGCTCCGTGATGGGCACGGGTATATGGCTCAAACAGTCTGCCACCTTATTTGTCACACCAGGTATATAATGTATCGGGTAATTGAAATCGTGCAACCTCATAGGAAATCATGCGATACTTGCAGATGCTTTCAAAAACCCCTTCAGTAGTTAACAATTGTATCAAAGGTTTATGGTCTGTCCTTTGGAGGAACTCTGTCCCATATAAAAGGTCTAAAATGTTCCATGCTCCACACACACACTAGTGTTTCTCTCTTAATGACTCAATATGCTTCCTTAGCTGGCGTTAGACTTTGCGATACAAAACCAATCACCCATTCTTTTCCTTGTTCATCCTTTTAGGTCAGCACCACACACAAACCCTTTTTGCTTTCATCCACAGTTATTATGCTATTCAGATTTGGATTGAATCCATGTATGGATGTTGCTGTACACAATTCACTTTTCATGTTCTGAACTGCTTCTCACATTCCTCATCCCACACAAACTTATTCATTCACTTCAATAATTGTTTTAAGGTGTATGTTTTCCTGACAAATTCCTTACAAATTTGGAGTAGTACTCTGCCATTCCCACGATTGACTGCAATTCATCCTTGTTGGATGGTGCTGGAGATTCTCTTTTTGCTTTTAACTATTCTTTTCTAGTTGAAATACCCTCATCAGTAATTACATGCCCTAGATATATCATCTTGTCTCTTGCAAATTTGCATTTCTCATACTCAGCAGTTAAACCTTTCGATTGTACCTCCTAATACACACCTCAACCTCTCATCATGCTCTTGCATATTCCTGCCCATTATTAGAACATCATCCTGAAATTACAATGCCCCCTCAATTCCTCTCAAAACTTCTGCCATCAATCTCTGAAACACTGAAGCGGCAAATGCAAGGACAAATGACATTCTGATAAACTGAAAACTCCCATAAGGTGAAAATAAACGCTGTAATCTTTCTGCTTTCCTCATGTAATTGCACTTGGTGACATGCAGAAGCCAGGTCCACTGTTGAAAATCACTTCATGTTTTTTGTTTTTGATAACAGTTCATTCATTTCTGGCAAGGGACATCTGTATCTGTTTATTCACACCCCTCAGGTCTATGCATAGACAATTTTTGCTATTAGTTTTCCTAGCAACAACAACTAGAGACATCCAGTCTGAAGATTCAATGTGTTCGATATCCCTGAATTATCCAATTTGAATAACTCCATCTCCATTTATTTTTTGAACACCATCAGCACATTTCTCACCTTGTAGTTTACTGGCACTGCAATCTCCTTGAGCACTATATGATTTTTAAATCCTTTTAATGTTCTGATTTTCCCAGAGAACACATGTGGGAATCCTTGCACATCTTTATTCCTACTGTCAGTCTCATCTATTAATAACACTTGCTTCTCGCTGTTTGGGTTGAGCAAGATGTCCAGACTTCTCTAATCTCTCCACCCTAATACACAGAGGCCATATTCTGCCACATGCATTTTTCTGATAGCCTTCCTTCCTTTAAACTTTACTGACACTTTCCAATAACCTGGGTATAGCTTTCCCCATGAAGCTTTGAGGGTGTATATCCTTGTTCTTTAAGTCTTTTCCAATAACACCTTCAAACTTATTTCTCCACATGTCCAGATTTAAAATTGTGAACGGTGACCCTGAATCTGCTACCGACATAACTGGAATGCCAGTCACCACAACTTCAGATTTGGGTTTGCTTCTGTTTTCAACTTCTAACACTTCCCCATTCACAACTAGAATGCAGTCATCCCCTCCAGACTGTTCTTCCTCAGAAGCAGTCTCCCTTTGCCAGGCTGATACACATTTGACTTTATCTTTCCTGTCCCTTCTTCTACATGTTCTCGCAAAGTGACCAATTGACCAGTATACAGAACACTTTTGGTCCCTTGCTTTAAATTTTTTTACTATTTGCCAGATGCTCTCTACAACCACATCTGTAAGAAGTTAATGTGCTCTCCTTACTCATATCTCTTGTTGAAGAATCGGTTCCCTTAGAATCCTTAATCCCTAAAGTTTTTTTGCTGTCTGGTTAGTTTTTGTTTGGTTTGCTATTTTTCTTACCACTCACAACACAAACCTCCTTGGTTTCATTGTTCTCCTCCAATGCACACCTGTTAGCTATTTCTGCTTTCCTCACAATCACCACACTTCTTTCAATGTAGCATCATCAGTGGCCTAAAGTCTTTCCTGAGCCTTTTTATTTTTTGCGTGCATAGCGATTTGGTCCCTGAATAACTCTTCCTGTAATTGACCAAATCTGCTTGAAATAGCCAAGTTTTTCTTATGCAGATAAATAATCATCTATTGTCTCTTTTTGCTCTTGTGTGCGATGGAAGAACCTATTTCTATCAATGGCTATACACACTGTAGGGGCATAATATCTTTCTAAGTCATCTAGAGCATTTTCATAAATATTGGTTTCCTCAGCACTTCTTTGTTTCTTTTCCATTTGGTTATATTGTCTAACCATTTTTGTTTCAGGTGTAAGAGATTCATTATCTATAGTGGACATATATTTTGTGAAATAATCCTTCCAATCTTGCCACTTCATATGTGGCTCATCTGGTTCTTGCAAATATGGTATTGGTGATGTTAACGTGAATGTCTGTGCTGCACACGTTGTTTTTATTTACTTATAACATCTTCTAAGTAACATGAGGAATAAAAAAAACAAAAACCCCTAAACAACAAAAAAAACTGTACTGGTGTGCGTATCACCGCTGCTTGACACAGTTCCTTTCTTTGCCAAATATCTGCTAAAATGGTGGGTGCATCACCCTTGTGAATGCACTTATAAAATATAATCGCATTTGTATTGCTGATCTCCTTGCACACTTTAAACTTTTTGTTCCTGTGGTGTACGCATCACCTTAATACTTGAAAAGCAATTTGGCATGTGTATCGCCGAACACTGTGCATGCATGTCTACCCACTCTTTCCTGTTGTGAGTGCAGCTGTATGTTGATCCTCTATTATGCTCTCTACTCTTTCAAAAATGGCTGCGGACGTAACATGAGCATGATCTCTGTAACAGTCACGCAATCCTTTAGTGCGTGCTCAAATCCTTTTAAAATGGCTGCCAACTGAACGTAACATGATCCTAGCACTGATGTGCATCTTCTCTTCCTCCACTTTCTACTGCTGCTCCTCAGAGGCACCCCAGTAAATGTCACCATTCGCGGAATGAAAAGCAGAGAACATGCAAGGTTGCAGTCAATGATGCCTACCACTGCTCCTCCGACACGTTAAATGTCACAATTTGTGTCATGAGAAGCAGACAGTATGCATGGTATAGTCAATGATGCCAGCCACTATCTCAGTCAAATAAGCGCAAATATTCCGCACTCAGTATTGTTTTTTCAGCGCTCACCTTAAATTCACCAATTAGCCTGATCCACTTGTGTACCCACTGAAAGACGAGTCCAAATCACCAGTGTGATAAATTATTTCCTTGAAGTATTTTCTCTGTGCTAGATTTCTTGCTCGCCAACTGCACACATAGCTCGCTATGACAGAGTCATCCTTCGTTACCATTCTGTAGTAAAGATGCAACTCCAAAATGGGTTTCAAAGTATCTTTACTCTCAGCTGTCACAGTACAACAACCAGGATCTTTTCTCTCCCTCCACCCCGACTCAACTGCCAACCATCCTCACATAACCCTCATACCACCGCATTCCATACCACCTCACAATACACCTTCATCTGCACACTCTTATCCTTCCACATTCCATTCACTTTCATTCACAACACCACAACAGTCAACATTTGTTGGAAAGAGAAGCTGGTCTGGTGACAGGCTGCTGGGCTCAGAGCTAAAGGGGTCAAACTGTGTTACAAAGAACACATGTGGTTAATCAAGAGGCTGCCTTACACATTAATGGTAATGGCTTCTTGCCTGTGCTAGCCCGCCTGGTCCTTAGTAAGTAAACTTACAAGGGGACGCATATAGGTCGATGAACCTTTTGAATCGCATGGAGTATCCCAGTCACGCAGTGACCACTGAATCATTAATTAACATCAATAATCAAAAAACATTCTATGGAAAATAGCTCAAAACCAACTACTCATGGATAACCACAACTTGGTAAAAGAGTTAAACAATTTCTATTTCCCTATTGATTACAATTATAAATCATCTGCTTGTTCAAATTTGATTCAATCCACGCAATTATTAATCCGTTAATAAAAAGCATCATAAAATAACTTGAAGGAAATCATATGCTTAAATGCATAGCTCGTCAGTCAATTGTCACTTTAATCGTCACCCTTAACAGCCTACCTAACCAAGATTAGCATCAATATGTGGGTCTTCATGCGAAAACTTTGTAGAGAAAAACATAAATTTGGAAAAATCTATCTGAGTGAGAATTCTATAATCAGCGCAGTTGGAACCTAGAAGAAAAGGCATACATCCGTCAGTCACATTTTCATAGCTACCTATCAAGGATGGATCAGCAGCAAGTCAGACTGTGTATTCAGGTCATCAATTAGTCAGCCTTGAATCAGACTCACAAAGTATGAGCCCAATGACAGAACCTCAGACAGATGCCATCAATTCTCCCCTCGCATCTGCCGTTTCAGCCCCTTGTCATGACTTTTTATTAGGGTCTCCCAGTCCATCCCCCTAATTCCTAATTGGTCAGTCAGTCAGCAGATATAACTTTAACCTATAGTATTTGTTTACCAAATCTACTAATTTCAATATCAGTTCATTCACAAGATGTGGATTGGTCCGCTATACGATGTCCCCATTATCCGGCTCTTCAGGTATCAAAATTGTTACATGTTCCTCTTCAGTCAGTGCCTTCATTGTTCAAGTCCTGGGAAAGTACATTTAGCCTACTCTACACATAATTGTATCAAATTGTCTTCATCATCTCCTGTCCGCTGGTACATTGCAAAACAATTCTAGCTAAGCAACTTTAACATCGGGTGAGTCAAGGCCAGTTCGTAGCAGCCTCTTGCAACCGCGGTTATTGTTTCTGCTCTCAGTGTGCGAGGCCTAGGGAGACTAGGACTTTAAGTTTGGCTAAGTTAACACTATAAATTGAAGTAAAACATAGGTTATACATTTCAATATGACATATTACTACATTTTTCTCATATATTTTCATTATTTCATACAGTTTCAGTTATATTAGTACAATCCCGTACATATGGCTGACATAACCCAATGGCACATTTTCAAACGTGCACATTATTTTCTCTCTGATTAATTTCTCTACATATTTTTCATTATTAAGCAGATAAACATCATTAATAATTTTCTTAATTAGCATATCTGCTTCAACAGTCCCTCCTCTGATGACTAAATATGTCATCACACCTTTCGTGACCAACATTTCACAATTCTGTCTCTGCTTTATTTTGTCTTCTCCTTACATTTTCTCTATAAATTCTTCCCCTGGGTTGTTCTTCCCTCCTCTGATAATTTTTAGATCTCCTTAATTTTTTCCACAATTTGCATATGCCCCATAATCCTAATATACATACAATCACAGTTAATTTTCCCTGTACAATTTTTAATAATACCCCATTCCAAATTTGACTAAATCAATTACCTACTGAAGCAAATCCTTTTCCAACCTTTTCCCAAACCCCTGGTTCCTTCAATTCTTTCAAATCCTTGCTCAAATTAGTTAAATTAGTGAGTACGTTTTTTAGCTCCTTATCACTATTGGGTATATATGGGCAGCAATGCCTAGCATTAATCATCCTACAGACTCCGCCGTCTTTCGCTAAAAGTATGTCTAAAGCAAGCCTATTTTGAAGCGTCATAGCTCTATCAGGCAGCTAATTCAGTATCTAACAGGAGTATTGCCCTTGTAAAATTTGTCAGCATGTTATCCACAATAGTAGACAACTTTTGTATCTTCATTGCACTCCTACAGAAGGAATTACTGCATCAAAAATATCTCCCACAATTGCAGAAGAGGTTTCCCTCCTCTGTCGCTCATGATGTAATTCGGTCACTTTCAGAAACTTCTTTAAATCATCTATCTGATAAAGTTTAGGGAAAACTATTCCCAAGTAGCATGTCCCATACCATCCTCTAGGAAGACGGTAATAAGCATTAAGTCCACAAATATAGTAGATTCCAGGAATCGCAGGGTCCTGACCATTCAGCATAAAAATCTATTTACTCTGAAACAAAAACACATGCCTACATTCACTCGTTCCCACAAATAAAGTGTCAGTGCGTGATTTTGGCCCATATATACAAAGCTTCCCTACATGCAATGCATCTAAAGCTATTTCCCCTTGCGTTTTAATAGCAGTGTAAGCATAATCATTCTTATATGTCCTCTTCTCTAATCCTTTCTCTAACTTCTCTTTCAATGCCTTTCTCCTGTCATCAGTATGCCTTATAAAGCTCTTTTCTAACAGGGTGAGTAAGCATGTCAGATGCCAAACGTTAACGTCAGTTCAAAGAAGCCTCTAACTAATACTATATAGTGCTCTTTAGCTATTTTACTCAGATATCTAATAATAGGAACAAAAGATAACACCAAATCATAGTTAGGGTAAAAGTATTGTATATACTCTTGGTTATAGAATCTTATTAGAAGCAAACTACAGCTTATGCCATATGTTAACGGCAGACTATGGTACATAACCCCCTCTTGCACTGAGGAAGGAATTTGCGTACACACAAGACAGTTCCCTGCATCCATTGTCTCAACATACTCATTCAGAAAGTGATAGAATACATTAGAAGAAAGCTCTCCTTGAGCATAAGTATAGTCATGCAAGTATTTTTCATCTAACTTAAACCTTTCTGAAGCTGTTAGTGTAGTAGTTTCAGGAATAGGAACAATAGTAGCCTTTTTCATATCATGAACAGACATTCCCACAATCATTATTATGAACTTTATTCCACATATAATTGCCATTCAATCACTCAAATACCTACAGTACCTAACATTCCTAACTTGGTTATTTAACTCAGCCATGATCTGTAAAGAATCAGAAAGGAGAAGCAACTCTTAGATAATGTGCAACAGAAAAATAAAAAATGAAGAAAAATATTTCTTTCTCACAATTCAGTTTCACACCTAGGAACCCTTTTCTCCCTTGTCAAAACTGATTAGCAGCTTGTCATATCTGGTTTTCAATTATCATATCAGGTTATCAATGTCTCTTCCAATTTTATTTCAACAGTCTCTTTTCAGGTTTTTCTT
Source organism: Pleurodeles waltl (assembly GCF_031143425.1). NCBI lineage: Eukaryota > Metazoa > Chordata > Amphibia > Caudata > Salamandridae > Pleurodeles > Pleurodeles waltl. The sequence continues at coordinate 349,749,694 of NC_090439.1, forward strand.
TAGATCAGCTCAACAACTCAGTCTATTGATCACCTTCAGGTTACATCAAAGTACTGACTCGGAACTTCTCTATCGAAACAAAAGGTCATAAAATTGTGTTGCTAATCATTGGTAGCTGGACCACTCAGGACCTGTGTACCTTTGACTTGCTATTCTCTTCCTTTTCAATCTTCGTTCACCACCTAATTCTCCTTCACTCAATTCTTCTTTTCTCATAGTGTCCACTTCTTCTTCTATGGTTTCGTTTAAGACCAATTCCTTCTTCTTCCCAATTTGCGACTCAGGCCAATTATCTCCTTTTCTTGTTCCCTCTGTCAATATTCTCCTCAGGATTTGACTCTTTTCCTTTTCTTTCTCAATGGTGTTTTCTCTTGACGGACTTGCAATGGATTCAGGAGGAATTGAATCACTTTGGCTTTGATCCGTCTCAACTCTTTCACCCTCCTGATCTGGCACTCGCTCTGTTTGCTTTTCACCACCATCTGCTTCTCGGAGAACCCCTGCAGTGCTCGGTTCTCCTGCTGTATCCGTTGAGATAGGGTATTGCACACCCTTCTGCAATTCTTCACTCTAGTCTCTTACAGGGGTGATAGACCCATCTTCCACAAGCTCAGGTTCAACCTCAGGTTCAGCTTGTTCTTGTTCTGGTTCACTTGTAGCCACTTGTTTTGCTGTTATTGGTGCTCTCAACAACACTTCTTCATGATCTTGAGGACTCACCACTCTCTTTGTATGGCTTGCATGTATCCAGTTCGGCAGTCCTGCACACTTTACAGCTGTCTTAGTTGTTAGCACCACCTGGTAGGGACCTTTCCAATTCAGTTCCAAACAGGTCCTGCAAACATGCTTTTTGATGACGACCCAGTCTCCGGCTCTCAGACTGTGACATGGGTCATGGATGGGTGGCAGGATAGTGGCCTGCACCTGCTGAGAGAAATAGCGTACCACATCAGCCAGACCTATGCAGTAGTCCAACACCATATCTTCTGTAATATTGACAAGTGCATTGGCTGGAATTGCTGGCAATCTCATTGGTCTGCCTATGAGGATCTCATTGTGTGATAGCCCTGTCTTCCTGCCAGGTATGTTTCGCAATGAGATCAACACCAAAGGTAATGCGTCTGGACATTTCAGATTGGTAGCGGCACACATCTTGGCAATTCTTGATTTCAACGTACCATTCATTTGTTCCACTAGACCTGATGCTCCAGGGCGGTAGCTACTATGCTACTTCTGCTCAATGTTTAGTGCTGCACATAAGTGTTTGATCACCTTGTTATTGAAGTGAGTTCCCCTATCTAATTCTAAAGAGATCGGAATTCCGTACTGTGGTATCAACTGTCTAAGCAACAACTTTGCTACTGTGAGACTGTAATTTCTTTATGTGGGATATGCTTCAATCCAATGGCTAAAGACACACACAATCACCAACACGTACTTCAGACCACCACATGCAGGCATCTCAATTAAATGTAATTGCATTCTGCTGAATGGACCTCCTGCTCTTCCAATGTGGCTTAAATTCACTACTGTCCCTTTTCCCACATTTAGTTGCTGACAAATTACACACCGATGATATACTGCCTCTGCTGCTTGTCTGAATTAGGATTGAACCAATCAACCTTGAACAACCTGACCATGGCATCCCTTCCAATATGTGCCTGGCCATGGTAGTACCTGGCCATTTGGGACAATAAACTATTGAGTAATACCATGTGCCCCTCCTCAGAAACCCAAATTTCATCAGCTCTTTGGATGCATTTCGATTTAACCCAGAGTTGTTTCTCCTCCTTATGTGCGTTTTCCTGCAATGTTTTCAACTCCTTCAGAGTATCGATTATCTTTAAGGCAAAACTTGTGAAATTATTCTCTTCCTCAGGCACCAGTTCCCACTTGTCCTTAAATGATATACAGTTCAATGCGCAAAATCTTTTGATGTGCACTGCATTTTACCACTGCAATTTCTTCAGGTAACTGTATTGCGTACAACTCTTTCATTCTGTTACCATTTCTTACTGGTGTTCCAGTAGAGGTCAGGAAACCTCTTTGCGACCACAACTGGCCAAAATCATGAACAATTCCAATCCGTATTGACTATCTGTATAGATTGTGACTCTCAGTCTCGCAGAAACATAGCATGCTCTCATAAGAGCTAACAATTCTGCCACTTGTGGAGAATATACACCTTGAAGCCAGGTAGCTTCTAATGTGCCTGTAATTGTACATACTGCGTATCCTGCTCTCAATGTCTCTGTTCCATCTCTGAGACATGAACCATCAACAAAGACAATTTGGTAATTTTCTTCCAAATGCATGTCTCTAATATCAGGTCTTGGTTTTGTACACAGCTCAGTTACCTCAAGACAATCATGCTTAATTTCTTCTTCTTTTTCAATTTCAACAGTATCACTTGGAAGCAATGTCGCTGGATTTAGCACTGTACATCTTTTCAATGTTACATTTGGAGCACCCAATATGCTTGTCTCATACCTTGTCAGTCTTGCACCAGTCAAATATTGTGTTTTCGTCCTTGTCAGTAAAATTTCAACAGAGTGTGGTACCACTACCGTCAAAGGGTATCCCATGACTACCCCCTCACATTGGGAAAGACTTTGACCAACTGCAGCTACTGCACACAGGCAACATGGTAAAGCTGATGTGACCGGATACAAGGTAGCTGAAAAATAGGTTACTGGGCGACAAACACCTCCATGGACCTGTGTCAAAACAGACAAAGAACAAGCATCACGTTCATGGCAAAACAATGTGAATGGCTTTGTGTAACCAGGCATTCCCAACGCTGGAGCTCTGCACAAACTCCCTCTCAATTCAGTGAACGCTTTCATCTGATCTTCATCTAGGGTAATGGGATCTGTAACTTCCTTGTGTGTTAACTGCTGTAGGGGTTTCGCAATCTCAGCAAAGTTTGGGATCCATTGTCTACAGTACCCCACCATTCCCAGAAACATTCTGACATCTCTCTGCGAAGTCGGAGGACTTCTCTGTAATATCATGGTAATTCTTTCTCTGAAGATTTTCCTTAACCCTTTTTCAATCTGATGTCCCAGGTATTTCAATGATTTTTGACAATACTGCAATTTTACAGGTGACACTTTATGTCAAAAATTTCCCAAATGATTCAACAGGGCAATCAAGTCATACTTACACTCGCCCCTTGTTCTGGATGCGATCAGCAAATCATCATTGAATTGCACTAGAGTTGATTGGTATGGTAATTCCAATGATTCCAGATTATTTTTCAAAATCTGATTAAAGAGTGACGGTCACTCTGTATACCATTGTGGAAGCCTGCACCAGCTGTAGACTCTGTCTAGAAATTTGAAACTAAAAAGAAACTGACTATCCTCATGAAGAGGCACAGAAAAGACAGCTTGTGACAAGTCAACCGCTGTGAACCACTCTGTATCGCAAGGAATCTGAAACAGTATCACTGCTGGATTTGGCACCACGGGACAACACTTAACCACCAAATCGTTCACTTTTCGGAAGTCCTGCACAATGCACACTTTACCACATGGCTTCTTTAAACCCATTATTGGTGAATTACATGGACTGCTCAACATTTCCTTCAAAACTCCTTGTTTTAAAAAATCTCCAATTATTTGCGATACCTTCATCAGAACATCTTGTGGCATGTCATAATGTGGAAGCTGTGGAAATACTGCATTTGGCTTCAAAGTGATCTTAATTGGTTCCACTCCCTTAACCAAACCCACTTCTTTACCTGTCAGGTCCCAGACATCTTCATTTACTGTTCCCTGTAAATCCGCATGCAATTCTCTCACAGTAAACATTGGGAAAAACTCAATCAATGGGTATTCCTCACTAGCATTGTTAATCACCGTTTTAGTCACCTGTTCTTCTTCAATCAATCGATCAATCAGTGTATTTGTAGAGCGCACTACCACCGGTGAGGGTCTCAAGGTGCTGAGGGGAGGCGAGGTGCTGCTACTGCTCAAATATCCAGGTTGTGAGCCGCTTCCTGAAAGTTCGCAGGTCTTCGGTCGGTCGTAGGGGTAAGGGAAGGGTGTTCCAGGTCTTGGCTGCAAGGTGGGAGAAGGATCTGCCTCCGAAAGTCGCTCTTCGGATGCGGGGGATGGTGGCGAGGGCGAGGTCGGATGAGCGGAGTTGGCAGGACAGGGTGTCGAAGGTGAGTCATCTGTTGAGATAGGCTCGGACGGTGTTGTGGAGCGCCTTGTGTGCGTGGGTGAGGAGCTTGAAGGTTATTCTTTTGTTGACGGGGAGCTAGTGTAGCTCTCTCAGAAGGGGAGTGATGTGGCTGTGGCTGTGCCTGTGGCAGTGGGCATCGAGGATCAGGCGTGTGGAGGTGTTTTGTATGCGTTGCAGTCGTTTGAGGAGTTTGGCCGGGACTCCTGCGTAGAGGGTGTTTCCATAGTCAAGTTTGCTGCTGGCGAGGGTTTGGTTGACTGTTCTTCTTGTATCTGTGGGGATCCATCTGTAGATCTTGCAGAGCATGCAGAGGGTGTTGAAGCAGGATGAGGAGATGGCGCTGACTTGCTTGGTCATGGAGAGTGTTGAGTTGAGGATGACGCCCAGGTTGCGTGCGTGGTTGGTGGGTGTTGGGGCTGCTCCCAAAGCGGTCGGCCACCAGGAGTCATCCCAGGCTGAGGGGTTGGCACAGAGGATGAGGACCTCCATCTTATCTGAGTTCAACTTCAGTTTGCTGTTCCTCATCCATTCAGCGACGGCCTTCATTCCTTCGTGGAGGTTGGTTTTGGCGGTGATGGGGTCCTTGGTGAGGGAGAGGATCAGTTGGGTGTCGTCGGCATAGGAGATGATGTTGAGGTTGTATAGCTGGGTGACGCGAGCGAGCGGGACCATTCTTCTTCATCATCGCTATTAGTTTGTACTTCGATTCCAGTGTCTGAACAGTTAATGGAGCATTTTGTCTTACACAGTAAGACTCTTCCGAGTAGAGACAGTGAACTCGAGTCACACACTACAAACCTATGTAGTCCCTGGTAATTACCAATCTCAACTTGAACTGGATCTGTGATTGGGTTTGTCAACTGTCTATTCTCCACTCCCACAACTTGAACTGTTCTGCCTGAAAGAGGTAAATTCAGGACTTCCACACTTTTTACTGTAGAGCGTGTAGCTCCTGTGTCCACCAAAAATGAAACCTTGTAACCCATCACCTTTCCCTTCACAAAAGGACCTCTGTGATCTACTTCTAAAGATGCTGCAAGCATGCACGGTCCTTCATCCGAACTGTCATTCATCCATTTGTCGTTTATTTCATCCTCTCTGTAAAATGGAAATTGGTGTACTGTGTCATTACTTCTGTCTTGTCTCTGACCTGTGACCTGCTGAGTAAACATCACCTGTTGCTACTCCATCGGGGCTTGAGGTATCTGCATTTGATGTTTAGGTACCATGGGAACCTGCTGCTGTATTGGTTGCAACTGTGTTAATTGTGCACGCAGCACTTGCTGCATGGGTTGGAAATTCTGCACTCGATTCTGAACATTAGGAATAAATCCTTTCATTCTTAGGACTTGCACAGTTTGAAATGTGCTGACATCACCACCTTGCTGAACGACACCCTCCTGCGCCATTAACGGACACTCCCACTTCCAGTGTCCCACGTTTCCACACAAATGACACCATAACATCTTTTTCATCCCCTGCATGTCATTCTGAACCACTACAGTACCCAGCTCAGGACTATGCATCATGTCCATTCCAAGACCTCTACCTCATATTTGAGGCTGGAACATAACAGTTCACTGCTGCAGCGGCATAGGTGGTACTAAAGCTCCCTGCACTCCTGTCTGAGCTGCCTTTATTTACATCACCATTGCTGTCTCCTTCAGCTTTTTCTGCTTCAATTCAATCTCATCACTACAGTATTTTGCATACTGCAACACTTCATCTATTGGCTTTGCCTGTCAGCAAATCAAATGACTCTTCATCATCTGTCCTACTTCTGGTCTCAAACCTTCGACGAACCTGAACACAAAATGCAACATGTCTTTCGTCTCAATTGCTTCCTTGCCACTGTACTCTTTGAATGCCTTTAACAGCCTCTCATAGTAGGTATGTTTTGACTCTTTACACTCTTGAAATGTTCTGTCGATTCTTTGCCAATCAATATTTTTGGGAGAAATTCTTGTTTTTCAGGAACTCAATTACGTTATAGTAATGCTTCATTACCTCAGGTGCACCCGTTACTCGATCCCTCTCTGGTTCACTTGTTGGCCAATCTACTGCTCTCTTACACTCGACCCACAAATCAGCTGAAACCACTATCTCCAATAATGTGTTTAAGTCCTCCCACAAACAATTAGAAAGTTTCACAAACCTGTCTGTCTGCTGACACCACTCAATTAGTTTCTCTCTTAGTTTTGGGTTATCATTTGTGAATGTCAATATATCACTCCTGTGCCATGGGACATGAACAAACTGCCCTTCTGGAATTTCTCTCATCGGAAGCATCTTTACTGATTCCCTTTCTTTCTGAACATCTTCAGACCCATCTTGTGAATCTTGTTTTCGCTTATTCCCACTTCTCTAGTGCTCCCCAGATCTGAGCATTCTGCAAAAATTCCTTCAAGTGATTCCTGCTGATCTCATATGCTCAAAATCCTTTGTCTCGAAATCTAACCTGTAACTGCGTTTCAAATGCTTTGTTTTCTCAATCTTGATGTCATGTTTCTCTGCCAGCCCTGCCAATTTCTGATGTATTTTACTCACTTCCCTTGTAATCATGGGGCACAAATACCTCAGCTCTTCTTCTGTGTAGGATTCTAACCTGTTTACACCCATTGTTCCCTTAACTAACTCTGTTGCTTCTTTAGTTAACCTCACACGATTTATCTGCTCTTCACCCTTGGATGTATTTTGAGGTGTGTTTAGACTGTCTAACCATTCACTCAATTGCTGTGCCGACAATCCCTGTAATGAGATGTTACTAGCATTCGGCACTGGTACCTGTTGCATCGCCGCACCTGGAGTTTGCGGCGTCAAAAGTGACAAACTTCGACTCACATTCGGGCCATTTACTGCATCTGGAAGTGCTACAAGTGGACTAAGGTCCTTTAGCGTTCTATATCCATTGAAAGTCTGACCCACAGATGACAACATCTGCACAGGATCATTCACTCCCCTTCTCACAAGACTCTGTGATATTTCATTCTGACTTCCTGCACTCGCTTTCTTTTGCGCAAATAAAGGTACTGCTGGACCAACAGTAATCGGTAGAGATATTGCATCTGGAGCTGCCCTGACACTCGCACCTTGTGGAAAAGTTACCCCCATCGCCTGGTTCATGAGTGGTGTAACGTCTGACTTTGTTCCTGTTATCGGTGTAAACTTCGGCAAACACTGTGGCTGTGCCACAGGATATAACATTGGAGTCGGCTCTGTCTGAACTAGCATTGGCCTCAGGAGTACTTGCTCTGATGGCACCACTAAGTTTGAGATCGTCTCAAGGACTGGCACATCTGGATACATTCTCTGTATTGATGGTGGATGCATCTGCGCTCGGACCACAGTAGTAGTCCATGCATTAGGTGTACTCTGTACGACCCCTGGTATCTGTCCACTACCTGTCTGCACTGGTTCCTCTGTTTCCGATGTTTGTGCTGGAGCAGTTGTAGCGGCACTAGTACTTGGACCCCCTGAATAAATCCCAAAGGGTGGAGGTCGATCCCTCAACAGCTGTGTAATAAGGTCCTCGACATCAGAGTCCTCATCGCCTACATAAGGCTTCTTTTTTTTCTTTGTCCCTGCACTCTCACTCTCTTTAGCATTATCTTCTTTCTCTGACTCGTCTTCCTCTGTAATTGCAGTAAACAACTTAATTCCCTGTAACATCTCTGTTCTCCACCTTTTCTGTTCCCAATCCCACCTAGCTTCAGCGAAGGATTTTTCTACTCTTTTTATTCCCCGTTTACATTTCATCTCTTGCTGCTGTCTGGCCACTCGCTCCCAAACCGCTAAAGCCTCAAACTGTGCTAGCCTCGGTAACGGCTTCATCTCATATGTCATTCGCAATTCGTCCAAAATTCTCAAATTAAATGTTCCATGCTCTGGAAACGCTAAGGGTCCTAGCTTCTTTGTTAGCTTACACCACTGCTTTAACAAAAGACACAGTACGACACCTCGCTCCTCCATCACAATATATGCTGGAGGATTTTCCGGTGGGGTCGGCTCCCCCACTGATGCCTTAATGTAAGAATCACCCTTCATAGCACTTCTGAATGCCTTGAAAAACTTCATTTTTGTCTGTTGTATTTATTCCACTTCAATAATGAAATGACTTTTACTCCCAAGATTCCCTTCACCCGCTTACTCAACCAATTGCCCCTTACGGACAGCTGCCAATCCGCTCGCGACTCCTCCTATCAACGAACCTATCCCAGTGTGGCACACTCTGACATCACATTCATTGTGGCTGACAAAGGTGGTGATTCTGACAGCGGCGGGCGGCGGTCGCTGCCCGCCATGCGGTCACCGCCAAATGCCCGCTCCGCGGTCATAAGACCGCGGATGCCATTCTGGCTTTCCCGCTGGGCTGGGGGGCGACCGCCAAAAGGCCGCCCGCCGGCCCAGCGGGAAAGCCCCTGCAACATAGAAGCCAGCTCCGAATGGAGCCGGCGGTGTTGCAGGGGTGCGACGGGTGCAGTAGCACCCGTCGCAATTTTCACTGTCTGCAAAGCAGACAGTGAAAATCTTCATGGGGCCCTGTTAGGGGGCCCCTGCACTGCCCATGCCAGTGGCATGGGCAGTGCAGGGGCCCCCAGGGGCCCCACGACACCCGTTCCCGCCATCCTGGTTCTGGTGGTGTAAACCGCCAGAAACAGGCTGGCGGGAAGGGGGTCGGAATCCCCATGGCGGCGCTGCAAGCAACGCCGCCATGGAAGATTCCCTGGGCCAGGGGAAAACCGGCGGGAAACCGCCGGTTCCCCTTTTCTGACCGTGGCTTTACCGCCGCGGTCAGAATGGCCCTGGAAGCACCGCCAGCCTGTTGGCGGTGCTTCCGTTGCCCTCCACCCTGGCGGCAGGGTTGGAATGAGGGCCAAAGTCTTGTGGCTTGTCCTCCTAAACTTCAACTCACACAACTAATGCAGATTATTGCGAGCTCTTTTACCAAAAAACAATAACTAAAACAAACCTGCTGGTTTACTACAGGAAGGGACACAATCGCTTCAGAGACCTTACGGATTTCCACTAATGGCCCTTCCGCTTATGTAGCTATTACTCTTTCTCAGTCTCCCACATTCGCAAACAAACTTCGACCTGCAAATTTTACTCTCAACTGATCAATGGGTCTGTCCTGGTGCACATAGGACTCGCCAAATCTCAGTCGAAAAAATAATTTTACTCATCTATCTCACACACCGACTTGTTGACCATCATTTCATAAAACAAAATTCAAGCCTCATAAAATACGAACAACTAACCCTAACTTAAACTACCACCATAACCAGTAATTACCACATAACTAGTTCTTCAAGAAAACTAACCATCAAGCTGCTACCAAAAACTGCTAGCACGCCTGGTCCTTAGTAAGTAAATTTACAAGAGGACGCATATAGGTTGATGAACCTTTTGAATCGCATGGAGTATCCCCGTCATGCAGTGACCCCTGAATCATTAATTAACACCAGTAATCAAAAAACATTCTATGGAAAATAGCTCAAAACCAACTACTCATGAATAACCACAACTTGGTAAAAGAGTTAAACAATTTTTATTTCCCTATTGATTACAATTCTATATCATCCGTTAGTTCAAATTTTATTCAATCCACTCAATTATTAATCCATTAATGAAAAGCATCATAACATAACTTGAAAGAAACCATATGCTTAAATGCATCTACATAAGCCAAGAATACCAGCATTAATAGCAGAGCTCAGCAAATAGCTTGTTAGTCAACTGTCACTGTCAACGTCACCCTTAACAGCCTACCTAACCAAGATTAGCATCAGCATGTGGGTCTTCATGCGAAAACGTTTTAGAGAAAAACATCAATTTGTAAAAATCTATCTAAGTGAGAATTCTATAATCAGCGCAGTTGGTACCTAGAAGAAAAGGCACAAATTTGTCAGTCACATTTTCATAGCTACCTATCCAGGATGGATCAGCAACAACTCAGACTTCGTCTTCAGGTCATCAACTAGTCAGCAACGAATCATACTCTCAAAGTATGAGCCCAATGACAGAACCTCGGACAGCGTCTCCTGACGTCATCAATTCTCCCCTCTCATCTGCCGTTTCAGCCCCTTGTCATTACTTTTTATTAGGGTCTCCCAGTCCATCCCCCTAATTACTAATTGGTCAGTCAGTCAGCAGATATAACTTTAACCTATAGTATTTGTTTACTGAATCTACTAATTTCAATATCAGTCCATTCACAAGATGTGGATTGGTCTGCTATACGATGTCCTCATCATCCGGCTCTTCAGATATCGATATTGTTGCATGTTCCTCTTCAGTCAGTGCCTTCATTGTTCAAGTCCTGGGAAAGTACATTTAGCCTACTCTACACATAATTGTATCAGATTGTTTTCATCATCACCTGTCCACCGGTACATTGCAGAAAATTCTAGCTAAGCAACTTTAACATCGGGTGAGTCAAGGCCAGTTCGTAGCAGTCTCTTGCAACCGCGGTTATTGTTTCTGTTCTCAATGTGCGAGGCCTATGGAGACTAGGCCTTTAAGTTCGGCTAAGTTAACAGTATAAATTGAAGTAAAAAATAGGTTATACATTTCAATATGACATATTACTAAATTTTTCTCATATATCTTCATTATTTCATACAGTTTCAGTTATATTAGTACAATCCCGTACACATGGCTGACATACCCCGAGGGCACATTTTCAAACGTGCACATTATTTTCGCTACAATTAATTTCTCTACATATTTTTCATTTTTAAGCACATAAACATCATTAATAATTTTCTTAATTAGCATATGTGCTTCAACACCTGGCTCAGCAACGAAATATTCCAAAATGCAACAAAACGGCAAGTTGCTCTACCATACACTGGTATCTCAAGGCAGATAGATACTGTGCGTCTTTTGGAAAATCAGATGCACACTAAAAAAGTGAAAGCCTTTACCGGGTTGTTCTACTGAAGGGATTAGTATATTAAAAAGTCCTGCCAGAACACAAGCCACAAGGAGATTTGTGACTGACACCACCAATTTTTGGATACGATTCCCACCAGTTTAGGCAGACCTTATATGTGTTGAGAATATGCAGGCTCCCATACATGATGTTACAATAATATGAAACACAGGCAGACTGAAATCTGCTTCCTAGCTTTTGCCCTTGATAAGCAACAAATGTTTGTGTTTATGTTCTTTCAGATAAAATCTAGATGGGACATCCTTTAACATCAATACAAATGAGCCAAAAAATGAAATGTGAAAAGTGAACTGGTGCTCCTGTAAAGTGCTGCAATGTCCTCGGTCCGATTTCAAGCTATTTAAAAAAAAAAACAGGATGGGGCAGTAAGGGTAGAAAAAAACAGGATGGGGATGGGTGGACGGAAAGAAGAAACTGGTGAAGGTGTGGAGAAGTTGAAAAAATAGCACTATAATGTGGCCAGCGTTGACCGCGTCATAGCACTTTGTTTTTTAACAGAAAGAGTACCTGAATCACAGCGCAAGCAGTGGAGGAACACTAATTAAAGTTACGTAATCTGTGCTCGGTCCATGCACTTTTGGAATTAAAGGAAGTGGTGCATGGCAAACACTGCCCAATTAAAAGACACCAAAGAAGAGTGACAACAGATCGAAACGAACGATAATCAACGGGAGGGTTGCACTGAACCATTATAATAGACCTTAGATTCGTTGCAAGGCAGTTTCACACAACCGGCATTTTGAAATGTCATATCTTTTTTAGCTATTTTTTAGTTTGATGGAGTCAAAAAACATGGTACGTTTCCTTCAGACATCTTACTGCGAACACAAGGGGGCATATTTATACTCCGTTTGCGCCGAATTTGCGTTGTTTTCTTCGACGCAAATTCGACGCAAAACTAACTCCATATTTATACTTTGGCGTTAGACGCGTCTAGCGCCAAAGTTCATGGAGTCAGCGTCATTTTTTTGCGTGAACACCTTCCTTGCGTTAATGATATGCAAGGTAGGCGTTCCCGTCTTAAAAAATGACTCCGATGCATATGCGTCGGATTTATACTCCCGGGCAAAAATGACGCCCGGGAGTGGGCGGGTCTAAAAAACCCGCATTAGCGCCAGATTTTAGCGCCTGGGTGAGGGCAGGCGTTAAGGGACCTGTGGGCTCAGGATGAGCCCAGAGGTGCCCTCTCCTGCCCCCAGGGACACCCCCTGCCACCCTTGTCCACCCCAGGAGGACACCCAAGGATGGAGGGACCCACCCCAGGGACATTAAGGTAAGTCCAGGTAAGTATTTTTTTTAAAAAGAAATTGTGGCATAGGGGGGCCTGATTTGTGCCCCCCCTACATGCCACTATGCCCAATGACCATGCCCAGGAGACAGAAGTCCCCTGGGCATGGCCATTGGGAAAGGGGGCATGACTCCTGTCTTTGCTAAGACAGGAGTCATTTCAATGGGGGATGGGCGTAGTAAAAAAATTGCGCAAATCGGGTTGTGGCGATTTTTTTGCCTCAGCCTGACTTGCACCATTTGTGGACGCCCATACGCCATTTTCCCCCTACGCCGGCGCTGCCTGGTGTATGTCGTTTTTTTTAACGCCCACCAGACAGCGCCGGCGGCTAACGCCGGCTAACGCCGGCTAACGTCATTCAATAAATACGGCGCCCGCATGGCGCTTCAGAATGGCGTTAGCCAGCGCTAATTTTTTTGACGCAAAACTGCGCCATCAAAAATTATAAATATGGGCCAAGCTTATTATTTATTTTAATTGCATCATATTGATCAGAGAACCATGCACAGTTTCCTGTCTATGTGAAAAGATTAAAAAGAAATGTGATGCAGAGTTTCATGGCAAGCAAAATAATTTCTGACTAGCCAGATAGGTTGTAAGGCTAAGACATTTACGCATAAAAACTATATATGAATTACATAAAAGTATACCCAGGTTAATTGATGCTATGAACACCTTCAATGTGCAACTGCACATAGTACCCTCAAGAGAACATTGCTTACCAGGAACTCGCCCCCCTCCACAAACAGACATCCAGGCCATTCTCTCCGACCTTTCTGTGATGCATCTACACACTTAGGGCCATATTTATACTTTTCGACGCACAACTGCGCTAACGCAGTTGTGCGTCGAAAAAGTTAACGCCGGCTAACGCCATTCTGAAGCGCCATGCGGGCGCCGTATTTATTGAATGACGTTAGCCGGCGTTAGCCGCCGGGGCTGTCTGGTGTGCGTTAAAAAAAACGACATACACCAGGCAGCGCCGGCGTAGGGGGAAAATGGCGTATGGGCGTCCACAAATGGTGCAAGTCAGGCTGAGGCAAAAAAATCGCCACAACCCGATTTGCGCCATTTTTTTACGATGCCCATCCCCCATTGAAATGACTCCTGTCTTAGCAAAGACAGGAGTCATGCCCCCTTGCCCAATGGCCATGCCCAGGGGACTTCTGTCCCCTGGGCATGGTCATTGGGCATAGTGGCATGTAGGGGGGCACAAATCAGGCCCCACAAAAAAAAAAAAAATTACTTACCTGAACTTACCTTATGTTCCCTGGAATGGGTCCCTCCATCCTTAGGCGTCCTCCTGGGGTGGGCAAGGGTGACAGGGGGGGTCCCTGGGGGCATGGGAGGGCACCTCTGGGCTCCTTCCGAGCCCACAGGTCCCTTAACGCCTGCAGTGACCAGGCGCTAAAAAACGACACAAAAGCGGCTGGACGTCATTTTTTTTGACCCGCCCACTCCTGGGCGTGATTTTTGCCCGGGAGTGTAAATACAGCGCACATGCCTCGGAGTCAATTTTTTAGACGGGAACGCCTACCTTGCATATCATTAACGCAAAGTAGGTGTCCACGCTAAAAAGTGACGCAAACTCCATGGACTTTGGCGCTAGACTCGTCTAACGCCAGAGTATAAATATGGAGTTAGTTTTGCGTCGAATTTGCGTTAAAAAAAACAACGCAAATCCGGCGCAAACGGAGTATAAATATGCCCCTTACTGTCCCTTCTTACATTAGCATCTGTGTAAGTATTTCCAATTAATTCGTTATGAAAATGAGTTTGATACCTTCCTGCAAGGCCACAAAGTAAAATGTTTGTCTTGCAAAGATATGGCGACGTGATTCAAAACAAATTACCTTATTTGTGCATGAATTTATGGAGAATACAGCTTGCATGCACACTACACACCTTGACATGGCTCACATTTCTCAGGCGTGTGCTGCTGTGGTCATCTTTCAGTGAGGTCAACCCGGATTGCAAAACGCATAGGATTTGAGGGTCTCTTCGAAGGACATCAGCATCGATAAAAGGGCAATCTGGTGTGGATAGACAGCATATTTCCAGAGAGGCCACTTGACTCCTGAAACTGGGATGGAGGAAGGTTCACGGAGAACCACAATTGTGTAATTGTTGCTAAAACATTTGACAATGATGGTATATCTTTTTTTTGCCCTTTGGGCAAGGCTCAGTTGTACTTGCTGTTCAGTCCCTCTGTTCATCCCGCCTGATGACGCTGGGGAGCAATGGAGGAAGAGTGCACATGGGCAGACCAGAGTAGTGTTCCCTTTTGAAAATTCTAAACATTACCTTCATCTAGCTAGAAGGAGCATTGTAGAATTCCCTGAACAAAGTATGCCTCCTCTTCTGCTGTCCTATCATAAGACAAATCCAATGCTTTTTTATATTGTGCTATATAGCTTTCTCACTGCACTTCTTCACATTGTAGGTTTCAGACACTTTTTACTAGGTCTGGATTTCAAACAGACTGTTAGACTTTTCATCCTTGGCGTGGTCTCCCTTAACTTTTTGCCTCTGTTCCCCAGGTTGTTGATGTATGCTGGACTCTGATTTTGCTGTTTTTGTTACTATGGGCACTTTACCACTGCTAACCAGTGCTAAAGGGCAAGTGCTCCTGTACAAAATGTGTATGTAATTGGCTGATACATGATTGGTATATTTGATTTACCAGTAAGTCCCTTGTAAAGTGCACTGGATGTGCCAGGGCCTGTAAATCAAATGCTACTGGTGGGCCTGCAGCACTGGTTGTGCCACCCACATAAGTAGCTCTGTAATCATGTCTCAGACCTGCCACTGCAGTGTCTGTGTGTGCAGTTTTAACTGTAAGTTCGAATTGGCAAGTGTACTCACTTGCCAGGCCTAAATCTTCCCTTTTCTTACATGTCAGACACCCTTAAGGTAGGTCCTAGGTAGCCCCAAGGGCAGGGTGCAGCGTATGGTTAAGGTAGGACATACAGTAATGTGTTTTATATGTCCTGACAGTGAAATATTGCTAAATTCGTTTTTCACTGTTGCAAGGCCTGTCCCTCTCATAGGTTAACATGAGGGCTACCTCTAAATCTGATTAAAGTGTAGATTCCCTTTCGGAGCGGATGGACATCTGGAGTATGGGGTCTCTGAGCTCACAATTAAAAAATACCTCTTTTAGTAAAGTTGATTTTAAGATTGTGTGTTTGAAAATGCCACTTTTAGAAAGTGAGCATTTTCTTGCTTATACAATTTCTGTGACTCTGCCTGTTTGTGGATTCCCTGTCTGGGTCAGTTTGACAGTTGGGCTTGTTGCACCTCACACTAGACAGTGACACAAAAGGAGCTGGGGTGTAACCTGCATATCCTGATGAGCCATCTGTGCTAGGAGGGAGGGAAGGAGTGGTCACCCACACCTAAAAGGGCTGTGCCTGCCCTCACACAAGGCAGTCTACAACCCCCTGGTGAGTGTCTGGGGCCTGGCCTGGGCAAGGCAGGATTTCACATTTAAAAGAGACTTTACTTTGAAGTAGGCCTACTTCAAAGGAGAAATTGGGTATAAGAAGGGCACCCAAAACCACAGACTTTAGAAACACTTCTGGAAATAAGAGGAACCTTTACCTGGAGAAGAGCTGAAGAGCTGAGGAAAAAGAGCTGCCCTGCCTGTGACTGTGCTTTGTGGAGTTATCCTGCAGTTACTGCTTCAGCCAGAGTAAGAGTGCAAAGACTGGACTTTGTGTGCCTTCCATCTTGAAAAGAAATCTCCAAGGGCTTGATTTAGAGCTTGCCTCCTGTTGTTTGAAGTCTCAGGAACAGCAAAGACTTCGCTCTGCCAGCACCTGGAGTCTCTGGAGAGACTTCTACTCTGCCCTGTGGTGCCCATCCAGTTCCTGGGACCCTGAAAGAAGAAGCTGGCAGCCTAAAGAAAAGAAAATTCATGCACAAAGCTCTGTGAGGGGAAAAGATCGACGCGACTCCGATCTGCGGCTGAAGAAACGATGCATCGTCGGCTCCACAGCTGAAAATCGACGCTCGCCGAAGTCACGACCGAAGAATCGATGCACGGAGCACGAGAAACGACGCGCAGCATCGCTGACGAAGGCTGGGAGATCGCAACCCGAGCTGCGTGGTTTTTTAATTATCGTGCGGCTGAATTTCCGACTCAAGTACCACTGGGCGTGTAAAAACAACGCAAGGCCTGCCTGGACAAGAGAGTGCTGACCGGATTGATGCATTGCTCTCCTGCAGAGAAGAAATTACACGCCCGACCCGACAAAATGATAAACGACGCAAAGACCCACTCGTGAGTGGAATCGACGCATCGCAAGCCCTTTTTTGACACCCACTCGCCCGTGCAGGGTTATTTCTGACACACCCAAGGTACTTTTTGCACGCTAACAGCGTTAGTGTGTGTTTAAATCTACTTAAAGTCTCTTTTTACCTTTTTATTAATAACTTGACTTGTGTATTGTGGATTTTTGTAGTTTTGGTCTTGTTTTGTTTAGATAAATATTCCCTATTTTTCTAAACTGGTGTTGTGTCATTTTGTAGTGTTTTCATTAAGTTACTGTGTGTGTTGGTACAAATACTTTACACTTAGCACTCTGAGGTTAAGCCTACTGCTCTGCCAAGCTACCAAGGGGGTAAGCAGGGTTTAGCTGAGGGTGATTCTCTTTTACCCTGACTAGAGTGAGGGTCCTTGCTTGAACAGGGGGTAACCTGACTGTCAACCAAAGACCCCTTTTCTAACACAGACCTCTTGCTATCAATGCATATAGAGTGTGCTTTGGGTCCTCCCTTTTCACCTATTGGCTTTGTGTGGTAAGCCATTTTTTTAGCCTTTGGCTTGAGAGTTTTTCAATCACTTCTTGGATCAGCCTCGTGAGTATTCATCTCTCACCTAGCGCTATTGACAGGGTGTATCCTTTCCCCTCCACTCAAGTGCTTGCATTGAACTAGATGAGGGACTACTTGCCAACATAAGCCCTATTGGTCTGCAAGTTCAAGTTCCATTCCGTGTTTCTTGACTCAAAGTGCTAACGTTGCATTCATTTTCACATTAAACCCCTGTTCGCTTTGCTACTGATTTATTCTTTCAGTGTTTTACATTAATATCCTGGCGTGCACAGTCAATTATATTTTTGCAATATGCAGACTACAATATTATCATCAGAAAATAAATACCAATTCATTATGTTCGAATTCCAAGTGCTATCTTCATCTAGAATGTGCAGTTGCGTTATAAATTCCTCTGGTTTTCGGTCAGTTCCGTATGAAAAGGAAGTTTTTGTTGAAATTAAATTATCCTGTTCCTGGCAACAGGCTCAATGTTCTGTTGTAAGCAGATTCATTTTCCTTTACCCTTTAAAGAATAAACATTTGTGTTGGGCTGGGTCAGATTTCACTCATAAATAGCGATTACAAATGGTGTGTGAAATGTTCTCATGATTTTCCTTCATTTTTAAGGAAGAATTGCTTGTATTTTTGTTACGGTGTAAGCTGCACTGCTTTGCTGTTGAAAACCGAAGCTGTATACACTCCGAAGATGTTGAAGTTTAAATACTTCAGGGTTGAACATTATCCAAAAACATAAAACACAGTTATAATGAAGAACAGTTTTACGCTGCCCCAGTTTGGTCCCACAAATGAGTTACACACAATTTGCGTTCAGAATTGATTAACATATATAAATCGAGTTTGTAGGTTAATTATTTTCTAGTTGTATGGAATTACGTCGATGGCTCTGTCGCATGCTTGCTCTAATTGCATGCATTTATTCTTTACATTTAGAAGGTATTGCACTGGTGTTCCGCATGAAAGAACTACGGGCCATATTTATACTTTTTGACGCAAAACTGCGCTATCGCAGTTTTGCGCCAAAAAGATTAGCGCCGGCTAACGCCATTCTGAAGCGCCATGCGGGCGCCGTATTTATTGAATGGCGTTAGCCGGCGCTAGCAGACCGGCGCTGCCTGGTGTGCGTGGAAAAAAACCACGTACACCAGGCAGCGCCGGCGTAGGGAAAAATGGCGTTAGGGCGTCTTAAAATGGGGCAAGTCAGGTTGAGGCAAATAAATCGCTACCACCCGATTTGCGCCATTTTTAACGACGCCCAGACGCCATTTACATGACTCCTGTCTTAGTAAAGGCAGGAGTCATGCCCCCTTGCCCAATGGCCATGCCCAGGGGACTTATGTCCCCTGGGCATGGTCATTGGGCATTGTGGCATGTAGGGGGGCACAAATCAGGCCCCCCTATGCCAAAAAAAAATATAAAAAAAAGAAAATAATTATACTTACCTGAACTTACCTGAATGTCCCTGGGATGGGTCCCTCCATCCTTGGGTGTCCTCCTGGGGTGGGCAAGGGTGGCAGGGGGGGTCCCTGGGGACATGGGAGGGCAGCTGTGGGCTCATTTTGAGCCCACAGGTCCCTTAACGCCTGCCCTGACCCAGGCGTTAAGAGGCGCAAATGCGGGGTTTTTTGCCCCGCCCACTCCCGGGCGTGATTTTTGCCCGGGAGTATAAATACGACGCATTTGCGTCGCAGTCATTTTTTTAGACGGGAACGCCTACCTTGCATCTCATTAACGCAAGGAAGGCGTTCACGCAAAAAAATGACGCTCATTCCTCATACTTTGGCGCTAGACGCGTCTAACGCCAAAGTATAAATATGGCGTTAGTTTTGCGCCGAATTTGTGTCTAAAAAAACGACGCAAATTTGGCGCAAACGGACTATAACTATGCCCCTACGTATGTGTAAAAAGCGTTGTAAGGAATGCGACAATTGAGGCAATGCGAACCATACCTGTAACTCACTGAAATCTAGATGTCAGGGGTAGACTATAGACATGGTTCAAAGCAATCAAGAACTGATCAGGGCCTGATTTACTAATATACTGGGAAACGGGAACAATATGCAATTGTGTTTGCATGCCTTAAGGCAAGAAGTAACACGTGTTTCTCGAGGAGATAGCTGTGCAAGCGTACTCGCGAAAGTTAGAAGACGCGATAATGTGGAACCATTATAAACTGAATTAATAACGAATTCATAAAAATCAAAAATAAGACTTAACAGCCCTGATGAAGTCATGGGGTACACCCCTGACGAAACGTGTTGGTATCTGGCGACTTCTGGTGACAACCGAACAAGTAATGGCTGGAAATTGAAGAATTGAAGAATAAAGACATGAATGTTTGTTTTCGAATTGAAGAATAAAGACAAAAACATTGATTTCTAATGAACTTTACGTTGGATGTGTGCCTTATATAAATCAATATTGTTATCAGTGATTTTATCACTGAGAGTAAGGAGTAAAGGGTGATCTTCTTTTAGGTGCACCACCAGCATTAACTGGAATACATCAGATTATTGACAAGCAGCGCTACATACTCCTTTTGTTCTCCCATTATTATTACTAGTAGTACTTAAAGAAAGCTTCTTCAAATTTGGAGATCAACTCTATCACCAAACAAAAGGTACGTCCATGGGAAGTACAGTTGCACTAAGTCTGGCATGTTTATAAATGGCTAACTTTGAAAAAGAAAAATTATTTGTGAAAACAATCCCTACACAAACAACATACATCTATGGCATCGCTACATTGATGACATGTTGATTTTCTGGCAGGGAGGTATTGAATGCCGCACTTTCCAGACATTGACTAATTCCCTAAATCCATTCCTAAGGTTTACAAAAAATATCTCTGACAAAGGTGTCCCTTTCTTAATTTTCTAATCACCATCACTAATGGGAAACTCATGACCACCACATACAACAAGTCGACTGACTATAGCAGCTTACTACTGTATGACAGCCACAATCCTAAAGCCTTAAGGACAATTGCCCTTCAGCCATTTCTTGTGATTAAGTCGCAACTGCAGCAAGATTGCTGACTTCGACCTACAGGCACAACAACTGACTATTATCTTGACAGCACTCCACTACCCACCACATTCCGTCAATATGCACCGAAAAGAGTCAGGAACACCAACTGGATGGTACTATTAGAACGCCACAGCAGAACACAGGATAACACCATCAACTGTGTTACTGCTTTTACTCCTAATTCAAACCAGATACTGAAAATCATACGTAAGCACTGGTCCATCCTACAGACAAGCTCACTCGAGCTTCCCGCTCCACGATTTGCATTCAAACGAACACATAACCTGAAAAATATGATCATCCATACCGGACCATGAAGGACACCTTGGTCTGAACAACGTTCCCTCTGGGATCTACCCCATCACAGGAACTCTCCATGTGGCTCCTGTGTGGTTTGTGATCTCACTGAGCCCACAAAGGGGATTGTCCTCGACCACACCCACACATGGACAGAGAAAAATCACACAAATTGCGACACCTGGAACTGTGTTTACATGATCACTTGACCCTGCTCCAAAGATATATTGGCATGACCCCAAGACCTGTCACAGTGAGGATTACTGAACATCGGAGTACTATCCGATGCAAAAAAACTGCCACCAAAATAGGAACCTACTTTCTCACCCTTAAGCACGCATCTGACAATGTACGCTGGACCATCCTTGAATCACATCATAGCAGGAACAAACATTGGAGGGAAACAAATTGGATATTTTGTTTAGCCACACACAGGACAGGCCTCAACAATGATGTTCCTTGGTGTGAACTGGAGAACTGAGGCACCCTCTATCAAACACCCCCATAAAAGCAGCACAACAATGCAGCGCCCATGGTCCTAAACATTTATGTTAGTACTTTACACACTTTATTGGCTCGCCATCATGATCCTTCCTTTAGTTATATATCTCATCAAACTTGAGCCCTGTATTATTCTGCTCTTGGGTACCATTTTCCTATAGAAGGTCCCATACCCACCCCTGAAGAGTACAGATGTGCTATGCTCCCTTTAGATAATTGCTGTAATTCCAACCCAGACTCCGGATATAAATAATCTGAGGCGCTACACTTGTTTGCATCCCAACATTTTTTGTTGATATCTCCACACACCTGTGTTAACAATTTCTATACAGGACCAAGTTGTGACAATTGTGTCCTATTGGTGTTTATTTTGAATATGAGGAGTTTTTCATTTTTTTGGAGATTAGCTTCTTTTATGAAAGAGATTGCCTCTATGGTGTTCATTCTATTTTGATTTCAATTATGGTTCTGTTTTATTCTTCTCCACAGAGACCATTCCAATATAGCTGCCGCTGTGGCAGGGATTCCCCTTACTGAGGGCTCTGCACTCATTCACTTTGTGACTCTGCCCGGCGGCGTGTCATGCTCTGACCGGCTTTCTCTTCACGTGGTCGGCTGGTAGTGGAAGACTGAGTGCACACACAGCACCCACTGACCTCCAAGTGGGGTCCTCCGTGTATTTTACTAATAAGAGTAATTGTGAAATCTCACTTGTGTCCTCCCCAAGATGATGGCATACTTGGCACATCAAGCATCAGGTTTAGGATCTAGCTCAACACTGAAGGTGC
The DNA here is from genome assembly GCF_031143425.1 of Pleurodeles waltl. Lineage (NCBI taxonomy): Eukaryota > Metazoa > Chordata > Amphibia > Caudata > Salamandridae > Pleurodeles > Pleurodeles waltl. The sequence goes on from NC_090439.1 coordinate 349,771,582, forward strand.
TCAACCACACCTGTGCCTCTTCAACACACCTGCGAGCGATAATTAACACTTGCTCCAGCATATATACTGCCTCCTCTGTGTCCACATTACCCCCAGTGTGGCAGAGAGCGGTAGGTCACAGCTTTCCTAGAGTGCTAGATGCCGTGACTACTTTGAATAGTTCTTATTTTATGTACATTTTTCCACTATTCCAGTGCTGACTGTTACTTTTCTCTACTAGTGTGACTCCACAGCAAGCGCAGCCTCTGCCATCACCTAAGTAGCCATTTACTTACTAAAATAGGGTAAGCTCTACTGCTTCTGTGGGATTTTACTTTGTTTATGTATTACAGATTAGTTACAATAAGGGTTATCCACACTCACATATGGATGATGGGGCATATTTGTGTGTTTGTTATATGTCACATGTGCCACCTCCCTGTTGGCTTACCTGTTTGTTTGTTCTCATAGGTATTTGCACACTCACTGACAAGTGTGATACCACCTACGGCATGGTAGTTCTACAATTGCCTAATGCATTGCTATGTGAAAATGAGGTATCACCTACTGAATATCCTTCTAGTTTTTAACCCTCACGCTCATGTCTCTTTTTCATTGCAGGTCGGATTCTAGATATCATAAGGTATACCCTACACTTTGAGGGGGACTTTGTGAGAATGGGTATTGTTGCTAATTACCACTACTCTAACCCCAATCATTGATAGATTAGGTTACTTGGTCCTGACAAAGTGCCCAGATCCTCAGGGACTTAACATGGCACAAAACATGTTGCCTGATGTTCTCACTTTCCTGTGAGCTGTACTGAATCATTGTCTCCAACACAGCCAACCTTTGTTTTTAGTAATAACATATGGTCCCACATATTAAAACCTTCAGGGTCTCTCTTAATTATTTCTATACCACACTTACACCAGTCTTTGCACTCTGTACCTCCACTTACACTTCATCATTGCATCTTATTTTAAAAACCCTCCACAAAGAGCCCCTTCGAGGGGCCCATTGGGCATTGCAGCACTGACCCAAGGATGAGCTTCCCTATTATGAAGCATGACATCCATCTGTCTATGTGAGGGCTCATGCTTCTAAGCAATCAGCTCCCCAGATCTGCTTGCCTAGACCCATTACAACCTATTGCATGTTCTGTTTCCTTTTCAGAGTCTGTTAGGAACTGCATACTCCACTTGAATACAATGAGGTCCTGAACTCATCTGGGGCCTGGAGGGATGCACCAAGCAAGCTCTCCATTGTGGCAGTGGGCTGCTACCCCTGGTTCTAGCATGCAGTACAGTGATGGCAGCATACAGTGTTTTAGTAATCCTTTTTGTGAACAGGCTTTTTTTCCCTGCATCATGGAAGTTGTGGCCTTCCATCCCAGTCCAGTTCCGTTCTGCTGCTAAAAACTAAACTGGAATCTTGTGCTAGCATCCCAGAGCATGTCTGGTTGTATGTGTGTGGCCTGCTTGTTAGAGGAGTGCCTGTGGGTTACTTTTTGGATGTCCCTGGCTTGTACGTGTGCTCACAGTAGAGATGAGAACCGTTTTTCAGACAGTGGAAGTTTATTGCTGACATTCCTGGGACTGTAAAGAGGGACGTTGACACTGAAGTAATGAAAACAGGAGACAGGCTTCTGCTCAGTAACTCAAGAAAAACCTTTTGGTGCAGAAGGCTGCTGATTAGCATTCCTGAAACTGCAATTTGGTGGATGATAGGCGTGAAGGATGGGAGTGCAGTTCCTGTTGCGAGAGTGTGATGAGTCCTTTAGAAAAGGCCACTCTTCCTGATCAATATCACTTTGGCTGTTGGTGGCCAAGTGCAAAATACTTGTATCTCTTTCTGCCTCCTTTGTGGGTCCTACTACCTGGAGACAGCCATGCTGTGAAGAGCATCACTCTAGGCAAAAGCACAGTTTGAAAGCAGCTTGAGGATACAGAAAATGAAAACCAAACCAAGCAGCTTGTAAATGTGCAGAGAATTCACACAGCCTATATGTTGTACCTGCATAACAGTGGGAGCTGCTGATCTACTTGTTGTTCCAATTTCAAGTTCACTCTGACAAAGAAGAGGGTGCTCCACACAGTAGCCAGAGGTCTACTGTGTTACCACAGCTAGGCAGAATTGACTCCTTGTCCTGCAATGCCTGGACATATCCTGAAAGAAGAAGGAACGGGTGAGCAAAACTTGCAGGAGGAGCAGAGTAGCAGTGTGGGCAGGAGCAGTTGACCCGATGCAAAGATACTCCAGAGGGTGTGGCTGACATGCTTCCTGCTCTGAGCCAGTATCTGTCCATAAAGTGGTGTATCTGTGGTACTGCCAAAGTGTGAATGATTGGATCATACTGTCAAAATATGCTGTCACAGCCATGGCAGTTGTCCTAAGTGTGTCAAAGCAATCTGCACTGCTGAAGAAGTGACTAAGCCTGTACTACTGGCCAAGTGTGCCTGAACTGCCTTCATAGTAGTTAGTCCTGCAGCATGTAGCCAACTGTGCCTTAGAAGAATATGCTGATCTAAGTAAAGCTGCTGTCTCAAGGCACTTGACCATTGTGCACCTGAGTGACCTTGCAGCAGCCTGCGGCACTGAACTGGAAGAGTGCCTGATCAGACTACGACACCACTTCTGAACTATAAAGTGCACAGAAGAATACCAACTGCCATCACCCCAGACCTGAAATTAGAAGTGGACTGCATCACTGCCTCATCCGCCCAGAGGAATGGCCAGCTCTGCTACTGACTAACCAATCAGCCCATTTGGAGGAGGGCCCTTGCCGAGACACGAAGGACCGAGCTTCCAGCTATTGGAAGAGGTATGCCAATTGGAAGACAGGTGCGATTCTCCAGCTGCCTCCAGACTCTGGTGTGGAGTCCTGCATCTGTTCTAAGGACTGGAGCGGAGGACAGGAAAACCTGCACCATGCGTGTCTTCTCATCTGGACGGGAAGGAATGGACTGAATCACACAGGGCCTAGCTGAATCTAATGTTGCAAAATATCTAAAAATAATACACACAAATATAATTAAATTACCTATAGATAATTACATACAATTAATTTGAATAATTATTAGTTTAGTGCATAATAATGTTTATTTAATTTTTTCTTTAGTTGGGAATTTATTTTTAGTTTAAACTTCAACACATTTGCGAGTGCCTCCAAACAACACATAGATTTTAATCTTGCAAAAGGAGATCTACAATAAAATTACATAAGGTAACTGTGAGGCATTTGTTTACACATAACACACCTATGCACAACAAAAAGATCTCTTAAATTGCTTCTGAACTGGTTTAAATTGCCATTTAAACTACCAGGCATGGATCTTGACTAAGGAGCAATCCATTGATGAAGCATGCAACATAATTTGGTGGGTAAGCACTTGTGTCCTTTTTTAGGGTACACCTCGTGTTTCCCTTTACAGGTCAGATCCTATTTGCTTACAAACACAACTTAAGGTCCTCAGCATCTGATAGGGGTTCTTGATTCAGGTATTTGCATCATGATCGCAATGTGCAGGCCCTGTAGGTCTAAACTCCTTATTGCATATGTCTTGCTATAAAAAAACACAATTCACTGATTCTACGTTGGTGATACTTGGGTGGTGCAGAGCTTCAACGGATTGAAAGGGACGCACAGTTCATTAATATAAACTGAAAATTGCCTAAAGAGAGAGTCTATGTCTGGATTTAAATGCAATTTCCATTTTCCGAGCACTCTGCTGTTATAAAATACTCAGCCAAGGACCTTTGGCAAGCTTGTTGCCCCAGGAGTGTACCCGCAGCATTCCAAGGGTAGATGCAGAGTGCATCTCTGATGCATCACTATTTGCGTGTGTGACACAACATTTGAACCACCTGAATGTTCGAAAGTCTAACACGCAAGAATGTATAATCCAAAATGTCAACAGAATAAAAAATAATGCTAATATTCCATCAATCAAACCATTTTTGGCAGTGGAAGAAACAGAAATATTGGCGAAACAAATCCAATGACCGGAGGAAAACTGGTTAGAGCAGTCAAAGGACATTTGCAAATCAATTATAAATTACAATTCACACTTCAATTACCATTACATGATCAAGCTGGAAAAAACTCGCACTGTCCCATGAAAATGATGATTAAAGAGTGGGAATCAAGAAGGGGTCAGAACTCTGTAGTGGTTTCTGTGCTTTCCAATCAAAGCCCAAACCTGGCTAAGGCTGGGCTAACAAGCTTCCAAAACTAATTTCCAGTGACAAAATCATCAAACTAATTCTGAGGTTTGTACGTTCCACATTCACATTATTTCTTACCACTGAATTCAAAACACAGCTGACCAACCTTTTATTCATTGAGCAGAGATGATATACATTATACAATACGCAGAATAAGAGTTGTTTTAAACATTCTGAATCGCTAGTCAGGCTTTACCATTGGCAAACTTCATCAATGCAGCATAGTTTTAACAATACAGAGAATATATGTCACAGCAAAAATTCAAGTGAATTTCTGGTATACAGTACCTCCAAACGCACAGGTAGTGCACTAGATTCCCCGGTTCTAAAACCCCCAAATGTAATAAAGTAAACATATGCTAAAGTGAACACATGCTTAGATAAACAGGTACAAAAATGCTTGATAAGCAAATACTAAGGCGATGATCTGCTGAGAAAAAGTCATAGATCAAATGCCACCTAAGGGTCAATGGCACTCCAGAAGAAAGTTACCAGTTTAGCTAGTAAAGCACCGCCTCTAAAAATTATAAAAATGATAACAAATTAAAATAATGCCATGAAGGCAGGAATCACTTTAGCCCCCCCCCCCCCCCCACCCCACGCTCTTGGCATAGGCCCCCTCGAACCTTCTTGTTCTGGACATTCTTTTTGCCAGTCTTCATACATTGAGACTCGTTCTGTACTCCAAAATTGTAAAATCTGGGAGCACGCTACTGAAGGTGCAATTGACAGAAATACGTGTGTGGGTTTACTCACTCACACCTGACACACTTTTGCTTACATCAAAAACACTCATCCTCTATTGAGAGAAACATTCTGTGGAGGTCTGCAGGGGTGTAATATGCCATCCAGCGGGATAGAAACAACATTTTCGCGAAATTATTCACCATTAAGGCCTTATGGCCTAAAGATGATATTACTTGCCAATCGTCCTCAGAGAACCCACATTGTGTAGCTTCTCCAATTTTCTCTAGGAAACCAGTCAGGCACATCTGTGCTCCTTGATTACATAGCAACCAATACCAATTCCCAATACCCGAGAGACTGGACCTAAAACGTGCCCTCAGCACAGGATGAATTTTAGAATGAAGATTCAGGTAGTGTGGCCTCACGAAATGGGTGATCTACTGATAACTGAAAAAGAATCGCTTCCGTGAATCACCACACCGTGCACAAATCAGAATGGCACGAATATCTAATCTGGGAAGAAGAAAGTAACAGGCCCACGTACCTGGCCTCCTGAAGATTCAGGAGTGTAAAACCTGATAAAATGTCATTAGAATGGTGGAATACTGACAAACAGGCACTCCAACCCTGTATTAACTTATATCAAGATTTTTTTTGTCAATTTCGGGATCTTGATAAAAACCAGAAGCTGGGTTCCAGCATCCTGCATCATTGCGTCCAGGAAAATGAGTCGAGCTTTGCTTCCTCAATCAGTGTTCTGACCAGGATATCTAAAAGAGCTGTCTCATAGTAATTCTGAATATGGGAGAGGGCCAACCCGCCCTGTTCAATCTCGAGCTCAAGTATTAAATACTTCACCCTCAGTGCTTTTCAGTTCCCCACGAACTGTCGAAACATAGTATCACGATCTCTAAAATATCTTTCATTTATTTTAAAGGGAATATTTGAAAATAAAAACAGTAGTGGTGGGAGAATAGACATTTTGGGGGTTATTCTAACTTTGGAGGAGGTGTTAATCCGTCCCAAAAGTGACGGAAAAGTGACGGATTTACCACCAGCCGTATTACGAGTCCATTATATCCTATGGAACTCGTAATACGGCTGGTGGTATATCCGTCACTTTACCGTCACTTTTGGGACGGATTAACACTCCTCCAAAGTTAGAATAACCCCCTTTGATAATGGCTACCCTGCCTATCAGAGTCAACTGGAGGAGTCTCCATCTATCTATAAGGATCTTTATTTGATGAAACACTGGAACCTAATTTAATTAAAACAACTGAGAAAAGTTGTTGGTCACATGAATACCAAGATATGGAATAGGGGCTTGAGACTGAGCTTGTAAGTGGTGGGAGAAAGGATGACTTCTAGCGGGAATATTGAGGAGAAGCAATGTAGTATTTTTTTATTAATTTTGTAACCCCTATATCTTGAAACTGTTCAAACTCATCCAGAGCTCTCTGGACTTTTTCACTGTCAGGCTTCAAATAAAGAATGACATCATCGGCAAACATTTTTAATTTTGGCATTCCAGCAATACAGGCCTCAATAGCCAAATTGGCCCTGATCCTGACAGTGATAGGTTTTAGAAAATACGTGAATAAGATAGGAGAAAGAGGGCATCCCTGCAGAGTCCCCCTATTAATGTCAACTAAGCCTTCTAACTAAGAATTGACCATTATTTTAGCTTGGGCACCTTGACATAACTTTGCAAGCATGTTAGTAAATTGAAGAGGAACACCAAATTTCTCAAGAACGAAAAAGAGAGCGTGCCAATTAACCAGATCAAAAGCTTTCTTAGCGTCAACCATTATTACTGTTGCTCTAGTGTGATTAGCTGAGAAATAATCCAGTGCTTGTACTAAAATACTGGTATTAGCAGCCATTAACCGGCCAGCCACAAAGCCATTCTGGTCCCTATGGATTAGCGCTTGTGCAAGAGGGGTAGTACGAGTCGCCAATATCTTTATAAATAACTCATAATCCGCATTGAGTAAACTATTGGGGTGGTATGCATTCAAGTCATGAGGGGTCTTTCCTTTCTTTAAGAAACTATAGTTGATTCCTTGAATGAACGGGTTATCTCAACCCCTCCTTCAATCAAATTAAACAAATCAGTCAAAAAAGGTAAGAGATCCTTAGCAAAGATTTTATAGACTTTGTTTGGAAAACCATTGTTGCAAACCGCCTTACAATTCAGCATTGCAGCAAGAGCTTCCTGTACTTCCCTAAAGGTTAGAGCGGAAATAAGCTTTTCGGCCTGGGAGCTTGTCATTTGTGGGAGGGTGATTGATTGAAATTAATCTGATAGCTGGAGCTGTGTAGTCTCATAGCTAGACTTATACAGAGCTTTGTAGTGCAGCAAGAACAATTCATAGACCTTATCTTGACCAGAAACTACTTCACCTGTAGTCAAATCAACTAATTCCCTGACCAATGAGGCTTCCTGCCTGACCTGTGTGGACCAGGCCAAGCACCTACCAACTTGCTGATTCTCTTCATACAGTCTCTACTGGTATACCCTTGAGCTCTCAATTTCCTCTAAAATAAAATAATCCTGCAGCTTGTGCACGACCCTTGTCTGTAAAGAGGGACCCGTGAATCCCCATGTTGGCCCATGAAGCCAGGTCTACAGCAGCTTGGCGCAAGGCAATTGCGATTATTATATTGCCAAGCCTGGTGGGCGATTATATAGCCCCTTGCTGCAGCTTTAAAAGCCTCCAGAACAAATTGAGGCTGTGCCTCTATTTGACAGAAAAAAAGTCCAGAATAAACTGGTACATTTCAGCGATCCGTGCCTCGTCAGATAAAGAGACTGGTCCAGCTGCCACCTAGGCCTCTTGTTCTTTGGTGCATCAACCTAAATCATGATAGAGACCACGGAGTGGTTGGAAAAAGAATTGGCCCAGATGTCAGAATCGAGCTCTCAATACAACGGATTACCCAAAAAAATCCATGTGGGAAGCAGTATGGTATTGTCGTGAAAAATAATTATATTGAGTGATACCAGGATGATCATGCCTCCACAGATATAATAAAGCGAAATCATGCTTAATTACATCTAAGATCTTTTTAGTATTTGGTTTAAGTTGTTTTTCTAAATTTATTTGGAGTGTCCCTGGCAAAATCCTGGATAAAATTAAGTCTCTCACCAAAACCAGGGGCCCTACGGCTCCCGTGGCAATCTTATAAATCTGTGACAATGAGTCTGGAGCATAATGTTTGACCAAATTTAACTGAGCGCTATCAGCTTCTACCTTCAAACATAGCCGCCTGCTCTCAGGGTGTCTAGTCACATCACAGACGGACCAGTCGAGCCCCCTCCCCAAAAGGATTGCCACTCCCCTTACAGACTCACAGAGGCAAAAAAGGTTTGCATGTACTTTATGTGAATTCAATTCTTTGGACGGTTGGTATTTAAGTGAGGTTCCTGCAGGAAAATAACATCTGGGCGGAAAGCCCCTAACCAGCTTAACACTCCGACATCTTTCAGTCTATTTGACATACCTATTATATTATAAGATATAAATCTGATTTCACATCCCATTTAAAAAAACATCCTGCCTTTTAGAAGTGACCTTGCACTGATCTTCGCTCATACAACTATGTTCCTGAGTCCCCTTACATCACCTATCACCACTAATTCAAACCTGTACTCAAATCTGATATTTTTTATTATGCGTAAACCCCACCTGCCCATGTACCCAACTAACCTCCCCAAAATTGAATCAAACAAAAAAAGGAAAAAAGAAACAGAGCCCCCAAGTAGAAGGAGAATTGCCCCAATAACCCCTCCTGCATTATGACACCTTGTGCTGGGTGCCATGACATTGCACCCCGTGGTGACTGAGATTTACTCACTCATATGATAGGAAAAAAAATAAAACAATTGAAGAGACAGACCATTCGTCTTCGGATACCCACATAATAGCCAGGCTAGGCCACTGAGCAAAATACGACCAATTGAAACATATTTTATAATCATGATTTCTGAAACCCTAGATTGTCCTGTCTGTAGAAGCCAGCAGCAAATCCTCGCATTGACACCTTTTGTTACACACTGGGCACCTTGGAGAGCTCACGGAGAAGCTGCTGAGCCTCTGCGACATTGGTAAAAAGATGGAATTGCCCTCTGGCCAAGACCTTCAATTCAGATTCTTGCACAATAGTTGCAGAAAAGTTGCTTGCATGAGTGCATTAGTTTCACAAAGTCTTTCATTTGAAGCATTCATATAGGAAATAATGTGTCACTGGGGGAATTCGAGAGTGGAAAACTGTTTGCACCTGATAGCCTCTGTCAGTACATTTTCTTTAATCTGATAGTCCATACAATTCACCAAAATAATGTGCAGAAACTTCACAGTGGGGGATGTTGGGCCGGTACACGATGGGCCCTTGTTATCAATAGGTCCCCTGAATAATCTGGAAGGACCTGAGACCCGATGAAGGAATCGACCCACAGAAGAACTTGCTGACCTTCACAGCCCTCTGGGACCCCTACAATGTGCAGATGGAGCGCTGAGAGTGGTTCTCGAGCTCCTCAAGCTTAGCTTCAAGAGATACATTCTGTTTCTTAAGCTGGGTAACCTGCTTTTGAATCAATGAAGCTTGGTCTTCCAATTCTGACACTCTGCCCTCTGACTCCCTAAGCCTTTCTGGGACCTGAACCATCATCTCCTCAATTTTAGCAAGTCTTGCTTACAAAGCTGCCACTTTAATTGCCTGCGATGTTTAGGTCCAGAATCTCATAGAGTATCATATTGAGCATACTTTTAGTGTCCATTTGCATAGTAGTTGGACCTGGCCCTTGTGGCAGGTTCATCCCCTGACTTTTTGCCTAATTCCTCCTATTTTTCCTGACCTCTCGCTGTTGGCTCGAGGACTCTGAGCACTTTATCACTGCTGGCCAGTGCTAAAGTGCAGGTGCTCTCCCACCTAAAGTTGGTATGATTGGCTTATACCTAATTGGCATAGTTAATTTACCTATAAGTCCCTTGTACATTGGTATCTCTCTACCCAGGGCCTGTAAATTAAATGCTACTAGTGGGCCTGCCGTGCTGCTTGTGCCACCCACTGAAGTAGCCTTTCAAACCTGTCTCAGGCCTGCTAGCACAGGGCCTGTGTGCACAGTTTTCTGCCGCAGGGACCTGGCATCTAAACTTACTTGCCAGGCCCACAACTCGCCTTTTACTACATGTAAGTCACCCCCAAGGTAGGCCCTAGCTAGCCCTATGGGCAGGGCGCCATGTAGGTAGAAGGCAGAACATGTGCCAGGTTGCGTGGCCTGTCCTGGTAGTGACAAACAGCCTAATTTGGGGCCAGATGTACGAAGGGTTTTGCGACTCGCAAATGGCAAAAAACGCCGTTTGCGAGGTGCAAAAGCCTCTCCGCTATGCAGAAATGCATTTTGCGAGTCGGATCCGACTCGCAAAATGCATTTCCGACTCGCAAATAGTAAGGGGTGTTCCCTTCCTATTTGCGACTTGCAATGCTATGCAATTTCGTTTGCGTCTGCGAAAGCGGTCGCAAATGAAATCGCAGTTACCATCCACTTGAAGTGGATGGTAACCCAGTCGCAAACGGGACCCCTTCCCCTTCCCCTTTGTGAATGGAAACAAAAATAATTTTTCAGAGCAGGTAGTGGTCCTATGGACCACTGCCTGCTCTGAAAAATACCGAAACAAAAGGTTTAGTTTTTTTTCCTTTAAGGAAAACGGGCTGCAGATAGAAAAAAAAAAAATGCTTTATTAAAAAGCAGTCACGGACATGGTGGTCTGCTGTCTCCAGCAGGCCACCATCCCCGTGAGTGCCCATACTCGCAATGGGGTCGCAAACTGCGACCCACCTCATTAATATTAATGAGGTGGGTCTTTGCGAGCCCATTGCGAGTTGCAGAAGGTGTCTGAGACACGTTTCTGCATAGCAAATTGCAACTTGCAATTTGCGAGTCGCACAGACTCGCAAATTGCAAGTCGCAATTTGCTTTTTTGCTACATCTGGCCCTTGGTGTTTCACTGCTGTGAGTGCTGCCTTCTCATAGGATTGCATTAGAAATGCCCTGCCTTATTTGTAAGGGGTACTGTCTGATTTATTAGGGGTAGTGTAGGCATGTTTGGTATGGTTGTAATGCTGATGAGAAATGCTGCTTACTGGTGTAGGAGTATTTTTTATTACTATTGCAGAAATGCCACTTCTAGAAAGTGAGCATTTCTCTGTGCTTATGACTGTTGTTTTGCAGCTTGACTCCAATCCATGTCTGGGCTGAGTGACAGTTGGGCTTTGTGCATACTTTTCAGACAGTCTGTACACAGGGAGGGTGGAGGTGTCACAGAGGTGCATCTGCATACTAATTAGTCTTCCCACCTACATTTGTAAAGGCTTTGACCTGGCCTCACACAATAGAGTCGTTTACTCCCAACTGATGTTTGGAGCCTGTGCTGGAGGAGAGAGGGGACACTCCCAGAAACAGTTGTAACTGGTTGGAACCTCCTCTCCAATACCATTGTAAAACACTGTAAAGACTGAGATAAGTACAGGGGAGTTTACCCCACAATTTAGAGACATCTTGGAACTGGACACAGACTGCTGGAAGGACTCACCAGGAACCACCATGGACTGCTGCTGCTGTGCTGACCTGTGACCTGCCTGGTCACTGTAAGGAACTGCCACTTGCCTGCATCCACCTTGCGCTGGCCTGCTGCTGGGCTCTGCCACCTATGCTCCTTTCTCTTTGGCAGTTGTTCCCCAGGGGCAGTGTGCCGTGGCCACTAACCCCCGTAACTGTCTGCTTCGAGCACATGAGGAGCGCTTTATTTTTGATTATATAGTGCCTAGAGGAGCGCTTATCTGTGGATGTGAAATGCACTCTGAAAGGGCATTCTAGTGCCCAAGACATCTACTCTCAGCACTTGAAAACGCTTTCCATCACCAGGAATCATCACCACAGTCCGGGACACTTGTCGTCTCAAAGCGCGTAGGAAAAGCGCTGTGTGTAGTGCACCCAGGGCACGAGAAAACGACCCCCAGAGTAAGGGTGCATTCAGACGTGCCCCTGGGGCACCAACGGACCTGTCCTTCGGCTGCTTTCGACGAGGTCCGAGTCCAGAGGAAAAAGGTCTCTCCCGGTGTGAGAGACCCGCTGTCGAGGACCTCGTAGGGGCCAGAGGAGCAGCCGCGACATGCCCGGAGGAGATCCTCACCGCTGCCTGGGAAGGTGAGTCTGCCTCCCAGCCTGGGCCTCCCAGCCCAGGGTTGAGGGCCAGACTGCCTCACCTAGAAGGAGGCGCGTGGTCTCCCTGAATGTGAGGAGGGGCCGCACAAACCTCCCTTAGCCTTGCCAGGAGGCTTCCGTTACTCTAGGTGGCCCCGTGTGAAGGGCGGGGTCACCTCCACTTGTTGGTTGCTTTGGCCCCCCTCTGGAGGGCCAGTTAAGGCCCAGGGGCCCCCAGAGATCACGGGCCCCAGGAGGGTCCCATTATTACAGCGGAGGGGGGGTGTGGCGCCCCCCTCCTTCACACATCGGTTGGCTGACTTTGCCCCCGTGAGGGCCGGGTGAGGCCCGGGGGCCCCAGCGATCGCAGGCCCAGGAGGGGCCCATCATTAATACAGAGGGGTTGCGTGCCGCCACCCCTCAACCTCAGAACACCTGGGAGGCCCCCGTTTGGGACAGAAGAGCACAGGGGGGGCCATGTTTCGTTCTATTGCCCTGGAGGTGCCCTCATCGAAAGCAGGTACCACTACAAGACAATATATATGGCCTCAGTTCTTTTTAGAGACTTTGTTGATTTTTATGTTGCCTATCTGTTTTATGATGTTTCATTTGTGTATGCAAATGTTCCTTTTATGAGCATGACTTGCTAATATGTTTTACTGACTTGCCATACATTTTATAATGTTCCTAATATGGGCGTTTATGATATTTCTATGACAAGTGCTTTGGTGTAATGACGTGTTTCCTGACTACTGCTTATGTTGCAGAATACTAAGTAACCTGTGTGTTATATGTGACTACTTCTACTTTTGTAAAGTAACTAATGTGTAACGTTCTGACTACTGCTAAGGTAGCAGGATATTACTGATATGTGGTGTTTGGTCTAATAATTGTGTTGTGTACAATACAGTATATTTTCATATAACGTGGGGTTGTGTTTCCTTTGTGGTGGGGATAGTGCGTCACATGTGATGTGCAAACGCTTTACACATTGCCTCTGTGATAGGCCTGACTGCTCGTGCCAAGCTACCAAGTGGGTAAGCAGGGGTTATCGTGGACGTGTAACTCAATTGCCCTAACTAGAGTGGGTGAGTTCGGCCTGGCTTAGGTGCATACCGTAGCCAACCAGAAACCCCATTTCTAAGGGAGCTTTCAGCTGCATCTCCTGCTGATCACTTCTCATAGAGGCAGACATGCTTACCTGAGAGAATGTAACTTGGGGCCCACAAGGTGTGTTTGTACTGCTGCAAGGCTTGGGGTAGAAGCTGATTCAGGCATGGCTGCCCGGAGATAAGCTGGCTGTGTGGTTTACCCTTAGAGAACAGAGCATAATCCTTAGCCTTACCAGACTTCACCTCCAGGGCCAGACTAGCATCGCTGGAGGATAATGGCCCAACGGCTGAGACAGAAGAAGATACAGCAAACTCCCAAGGAGTATTGATGGAGTACAAGGTTTCAACCACTATCTCTGCAACCAAGGATACCTGTGATGGTCCCACTGGGGAGCCCTCCTGCTGTTCTGGAGTTCTGACACCTTCCCCTGCGTCCTGGCACCCCAATAGTTGAGAAGTATCCTCAGGGCTGGAAGGGTTTGAGGACATCTTGGTCTTCTTGCAAAAATGTTGGCTATGATTTGCCCTTGCAACCAGCTGCCCTACCCGTTTCTTTCCCCTTTGTGTCAAAGCAGAGAGGTCAGAGTTTCCTGCAGTGCCCCCAGACTTAAAGTGTTTCCTCATTTTCGATTAACTGCAGGCTGATTTTTTTATCCAACCTCAACAAAAAAGTTTACTAAATGACAGGTTGCTAGAAAAACGTCAAAAGCAGTGGATATTGTAACACGGTTGAAAGCCACATAGATCAGCAGTCAATATAATAAGAATAGTGTATCAGATGCAGCAAGTGACAAGTGTAAGACACCTCCCACATCCTGTAGCTACTTACTTTCCCCCTGCCTGTTGGTTACTACCGTGGCGATTCCAAGCATCCCAAAGCCGGTGTGATAGCAGCACAGATCAGCTGCTTAAGCACCGCTTCTTGAGCAACCAAACAGCAAGTTGCAGCTGCTGTGCTTACACCTCAAAAAAACGTGGAGCCATTTATCGCGAGCGTCTGTGAAGTTTTTCAGACGCAACTTCTGTGCATCGTCCTGCACGTCCTTTCGTGCCATCGAAGTGAATACGGCTGTTATATCCTAGTTCCGGGTTGGGAGCGCGAGAAGGTGAGTGTTAGAATGTCTGGTGGTGTGTGCGCGAGGAGATGAATGAGAATGGTGAGCGAGAGGAGAATGGAGAGGAGTGGTAAATGACGGTTGGGAGAGAGACGGAGGTCGGGATGTTTTCGCTACGAAAGAACTGGATTTATGAATAAAGAAAGCGAGTTACCTTTGAAGTTGTGTCCTGGTTTCACATGCCTACGTTCTTACATTGGCGACGAGGGGCTTTTCCCACGCCAACTTCGGAAAGCATCCTGACTTGAGAAAACATATACGGAAGGAAAAGGAGAGGTCAATGAACTTGCGTGAACTGTAACCGTAAGCTGCCTACTAGGCCTTCATGGTTTTCTTTGTTTTCAAACGTGTTTCGTTCGTCTTTCACATTTTTGATTTGAGCGCAGATTGCGCTCTTGAACTCACTGTTACCAAGTCAACTGAAGTGCTTGCTGATGTCAGGGCGATTCTCATGCTGATGCCAGCGCATATCTAGCCCGTTTTTAAAGCAACTTTCATGCTTTAAAAAAAAACTCAAATCCTTCAGTGTTTCCCATTTCCAGGATAATTCTGTTTCTTATCGTTGAAAGTCATATGAAGTGCTAATTTCGGAGTTCATTGCCATCACGCAGTTTTTTGCCGTTCCTTCTTGCATGCCGTCTCTCCTGCGACTGCCTCACAAGGTTGTCAGAAACAAATCTTTTCGTCTAGTTTTTCACTAGCTAATTATATATATATATATATATATAATTTTTTTTTTTTTCTTTCTCCATACACAATGCAGAATGTTGCTGCTCCACCTTTTTTTCTCTCCACTCCTGGAGATCCTCCAATAAAGTGGAGCAAATGGAAGAAGGTATTTGAAAGATATTCTAGAGTTTGTGGTACATCACTTAGTACTGAAAGGAGGACTGCTTTGTTACTTCACTGCCTAGGTACGGAAGGTCAAGAGATTTTTGACCATCTTCCAGATATTCCTGACACTGATTCTATTGCCTTAAATGAATATGAAATTTGTATTAAAAAATTAGACTTACATTATCTACCGAAAATCAGCACAATTTTGGAGAGGTACTATTTTGGTAGGAGACTACAAGTTGAAGGAGAAACAGTTGAGAATTACTTAACAGACCTGAGACGTTTGGCCTCCTCATGCAAGTTTGGCTCTACTTTGGATGAACGAATTCGTGATCAATTCATGCTAGGATGCAAAATGGATAAAGTACGTGACGAACTATGGTTGTTAGATGATCCACATCTAGATGAGGTCATCTTACTTGCAAAGAGAATTGAACACTCGGTAAAGTGTGTTGATGTCATGAAGAAACAAGAGTACAAGGAAGTGTCTGTAGTGCGGAAAGACAATAGACCCAATAACTCCTTTCAAGGGTCTGCTAACAATAAAAGATGTTTTAGATGTGGCAAAGAAGGACATTTTGCCAATGATAAATCATGTCCGGCTGCTAAAGCTTACTGCTCGTACTGCAAGAAGAAGGGTCATTTTTTTGTGGTATGCAACCAAAGGAAGTTTAAGAAGTCTGTCGCCTCCATTGATATTGACCTTGATGAAACTCAGGGGCTTGATGACTTTCAGTGTGGTCAGATTGTTTTGCAGATTTCTGACTGCAGAGTTAAGGGTCCAGTAGATTACGTAATAGTGGAAGGGGCAAGAACCTTAATGCTTTTTGACTCTGGCGCCAAAATAACGATAATATCTAATCAACTGTATCAAGAACATCTAGAAGGGAAAGTTCAACTTTTCGAACCTGACATCAGACCATGCGCTTATGGTGGAGAACCCATAGAACTACATGGTTATTTCATAGGTTTACTGGAATATGCTCAACGATTTGCTACGGGGAAGGTGTATGTTTCAAAAAAAGGGGATAGCATAATTAGCTGGTGGCATCAAAAAGATTTGGGAGTGATGCTTGACCCCAACAGTTCTCCTTCTATTGTTCTTAAGGAACTGCCGGGTGTGAGAGAAGTAAATAACACTGATGTGGTTCCAGATTTCATTTCCACTCTTCGTCAAGACTTCAGAAATCTATTTAGTGATAAGATAGGTTGCATGCGAGGTTATTCACACAAAATCAAATTGTTTCCTGGTTCTGTTCCTTTTTGCAGCAAAGTACGGAGCGTACCTTTTTCCATAAGGGATGATCTTCAAACTGAGTTAATGAAACTAAAGGATCAAGGAATAATCGAAGAAGTGGAGGGCACAGAATGGTTGGCCCCTATTGTTATTGCAAGGAAAGCGAATGGCCAGATCAGACTTTGTGTGGATCTCCGCAAGCTTAACAAGTGTGTTGTTGGGGATAGGTATCCGCTTCCTAACATTACGGAATTGCTGTCTACAGTCTCAGGAGCTAAGTTTTTTTCTACAATAGATCTCACGTCGGCTTATCATCAAGTCGAACTAGATGAATCATGTAGAAACTACACAGCTTTCATTACTCCATATGGCACCTTCAGATTTGTACGATTACCTTTTGGTCTGATCTCTGCTGCTTCTGTTTTTCAAAGGTTGATGGAACGTGTGTTGAAAGGTTTGTGTGGAGTATGTATATATCAAGATGACATACTTGTTTATGGTAAGAACTTCAAAGAACATATGACAAGACTCAGAGAGGTACTTAAGAAGTTAACTGAAAGTGGTCTAACTATAAAGGCTGAGAAGTGCAAGTTTGGAGTGGAGGCCATTGATTATCTAGGGCACACTATTTCTGGTGGGGGTGTTTTACCCAAGAAAGAACTGGTTGACTCTATTCGGTGTTTGTCTTCTCCCACTTCGAAGGAGGAACTAGTGCGATTCCTGGGTATGGCTGAATTTTACGGTAAATTTGTCAGGAATTTTGCCAGTTCATGTTTCAACATGAGAAGTTTGCTAAAAAAGGGTACTGATTTCAAGTGGGATGATGAGTGTGAGAGGGAATTTAGTAGTATCAAGAATTCTCTGGTGATAGCGCCTGCACTCAAGAATTTTAATCCCAATATGCGTTCTATTTTGACGACCGATGCCAGTAACAAAGGGTTGGGAGCAGTTTTACAACAAGGTGGTTTAAATCCTGAAAATACCATTGTCTTCATTTCTAGGAGTCTTAGAGGTGCTGAGAGCAAATATTCTGTGATCGAGAGGGAGGCACTGGCAGTTTTTTGGGCAATTAAGAAGTTAAAAAAGTTTTTGTGGGGAGGTTCTTTTGTCGTGCGGACTGATCACAAACCTTTATGTCAAGTTTTCTACTCTAAGGGAATTGATTCTGTCTCTAGTAGGATCACTAAGTGGATTGTTGGATTACAGGAATACGATTTTATTGTAGAATATGTCCCTGGTTCTCATAACTTGTCGGCTGATGTTTTATCTAGATTAGTTTCTACAGAAAGTAGGAACTATGAGAGTGAAGGTCTGGAGGGTGATGATACAGAATGTTTTGATCAAGTGTGTGAAGTCAGTTTTGAAATAATCCCTGAGGTCAAATGGCGTGAAGAAACCTCAAGAGATGTGGTGCTACAGGAAGTCATCAAGTTGATACAAGAGGATTGGAGGATTAAAAATAAAAGTTGTGGGGGAAGTGCTGAATTTTGGAATGTGAGAAATGAATTGGTTTGTGTTGATGGGTTGTTATTGAGAGGTACGAGGTTGGTACCTCCTAGAAGTGTGAGGAGTCAATTAGTAAATCAGGCTCACGATAGTCACATGGGCATATCTAAAACCAAAGAGAGGTTGCGTTCCTTCTATTGGTGGCCAGGAATGGACATGCAAGCTGAAAGGGTTGTTAGAGATTGTCTACAGTGTGCGGTGAGTGAAAAAGCTTTGAAACCTCGTGTTCAACCCATGATCACTAAGGAAACTCCAAAAGGGCCGTGGCATGATATTGCACTTGATATCTTAGGACCCATTCAGAGTGGTGGTATGACTGAATACGTGATTGTGGTTATTGATATGTTTTCAAGGTGGCCTGAGGTCAATTTTACTGGGAGTATCGAAACTAACAAGGTGATAAAATTTATCAAGAAGTTAATAATTCAAGAAGGCTTACCCACTACCATTCTCACAGATAATGGAGTGCAGTTAGTTTCAGGAGAAATGAATGAGTTTTTGCATGGGTGTGGTGTCAAACACAAACTCTGTTTGTTGTATCATCCCGAGGGTAATGGTATGGTGGAACGTTTCAATCGGGTTCTCAAAGAAACTATCTCAATTGCAAAAGATAACCAATTGAATTGGAAGGAAGAAGTGCTAAAAAAGGTTTATCTCTATAGACATACCCCTCACACGTCTACAGGAGAAACACCTTTTACTCTGTTTCGAGGTAGGCGTGGAAATTCTGAATTGGAACCTTCTTGGGTTAATAATTTACTTGATGGCAGGGGTAGGATGATGGTGAATGATGAGTGGAGGTCCAGGGAGTGTGCAAAGAAGATGAAGAGTAAAATTAATTTTGATAAAACTCATGCTGTGAAGAAAACGGAAGTTCATGTTGGTGATTATGTTCTTATCAAAAATCCTTTGATAAAAAAAAAACTCTCTGGTCCCATGAAGGTTGTGAAGTTGTTTACTAATGCTGTGAAAACAGATGATAATAGAGTTTGGAATTTGAATAGAATTGTTAGATTTAAAGGAAATCTCAATTCCTTGTGTAGGAATGTGTCTCATAAGAAGGCCATTGGAGTCTCCACACAGAACTCAGACTCTAGTGGTTGGAAGTATGCACGGAACTCAGACTCAAGTAGTTGGAAGGATATCGCGGAAGAGTTGCCGTGCAGTTCACATGTGAGGAGATCGAACAGATCTGTCAAACCTCTGTCATATCTCAAAGACTATAACTTGTTGTGAAGTATCTATTTTACAAAATACCGTAGTTAGTAGTAATTAGTTTGCATGTTAAAAAAAAAAAAAAAATGTTTATGTTCTGTTACTGTTGTTTTGGTTAAAGAAGGGAGAAGTGTTATATCCTAGTTCCGGGTTGGGAGCGCGAGAAGGTGAGTGTTAGAATGTCTGGTGGTGTGTGCGCGAGGAGATGAATGAGAATGGTGAGCGAGAGGAGAATGGAGAGGAGTGGTAAATGACGGTTGGGAGAGAGACGGAGGTCGGGATGTTTTCGCTACGAAAGAACTGGATTTATGAATAAAGAAAGCGAGTTACCTTTGAAGTTGTGTCCTGGTTTCACATGCCTACGTTCTTACAACGGCATAGTCAGAGGGAGGGGCCAGCAGTCTCCTCAGCAGCAGAACATGCGGGATATACCCGCTGCCTGAGCCCTGAGCACAGCTGACCAACTTGGTGTACTATTTGTCCGGGTTTATCTGCTACCGACCTCAACAGGCTAGATTTTTTCCCATTTGCTTTTGCTCTCTGAGCTCCTGATTGGTTGAATAGTCCATTATTTCTCACGTTGGGTCTTGGGAATCTTTGAGTGGCCAAAGCGATTGGAAGCAACAGTACCGCCTTGAAAAACTGCAATATAAAAATAATAAGAAGAGGATACTTCACGTCCTCCCTGCGCTGTTCCTTTATAGCCTTTCTGCTTTCTGCAGCCAATACCTCTGACCTGCATTGGCCATGTCAAAGTGAGGCTGGAATCCGAGGCAAGTGTATTGGAAAGGTCAGACAATCATGGATAAGTTCGCAATTTCTCACATAAAACACTAAAGTGGTGTTCATCTTTGTGAAAAAAACGGCCTGTCTGATTTCGACTGGTTTCATGGGTCCCTGCCATTCTGATGTTCATTAATTCGTTTTTGTGCCTTCCTTTGAATCAAAAAATGGCAAACCATTGCTTCCCCACTTCTCGTTCAAGGCATATGATGTTACCACTGTTCCCTCGCCCTGTCACAGGATCTAAGAGGGGGAAAATCAGCCCAAGTTATGGAATCCTGTATGCATCTCTCTGCATAATATTCTGTCCATATTTCACAAATTGTGATGGATTTTGTCTCTTTGCAATTTCCATTGAATAACTTGCATTTACGTTGCATGTCATTTTCTTGCGATTGCATTATATTGCATATGCTACCATCACCAAATGAAAGCAAACTTTTGCATCTTCTACATCCTGGAGTACTCTAAACTTGTCCTTCTGTGGAATTTTTAATTTAGCTTACTCTTCATTTTACCTCATATGGCAACTGTTTAATTTCTCATATTCAAATGCATCTTAGTGAAGAACAATGGAAATTAATAAATACTATTAAATGATCAGATTTCGTTTGCTGTGTTAACACCAGATCTTTCACTTGATAATCCAAAACAGTGGTCAGCATAGGCCGGGCTCTTTGCCCCATGGCTGAAAGGTATGTAGGGCCCGCACTCCTATTACTATATATATTCCCATGATTACGAGCATTGGCAAAAAACAGTAGGTTTCGTTTTTTGAACCTGCTGGATTTGCCACTCGTTTTTAGTCAAAGTGTACAGTATCCTGGATGCTGTTCAGCATGGGTAGAGAATTAAAAAGATGTCACTGATGCAGCTGTCTACATCATTTTGTAGGTATGTGCGCCATGTATACGCGAACCTACAGAATGACGCAGCTCCTTTTTAGGGTCGAGCCTGCGTTGCATGCGCTCGCGCATGCGTATCGCAGCGAGACTCTTTTGTATTTAGAAAAGGGCTCGGAGCCTTGTCAACTTCACGTCAGTGTTTTTTATTGGTTCATGGGCTTCCCTAATAAAATCTGCTTGCTTTCATTAGTCGAAGGCACGCATATGTCATTCCTTTTCCGGTGGCTAGCCCTCCTCGAGCGCAGCGACCAAGTACAGAAAACATGCGAGGCTCGCTGTTTTCCACCGGGCTCGTGGACTTTTTTTTCTCTAATTTACGAGCGCGATCTCGCTTGGCAGAAGTCGAGCGCTTTACATACTTGATTTCACTTTTTTGGGTTATGTACATAAATGCACTTTTGCCCGATAGGTGAAAAGTCGGGTTAGGAGTTTACAACGCGATCAGCTCTAACATGAGCAAACACGAGACCCGTTGCATTGTAAATGCTTGTTTTGTTTGCAGTTATGTAGTTGTTTGGGGTTGGATCAGTAAGCAAAAAAAAACGTTCAAATGCATTCTTGTAACTGCTGAGTTGAAAACAAAGGGGTACGGAAGCAACACAGGAGCATAGAAGGCAGCAATGTGGTGGAGGAAGGAACTCAGGGCAAGGTGCTGCCGCAAGCAACATGAGGGTGCTGATGGGTGGAAACAACATGAGGGCTGCTGGGGGAAGCAGGTGGCATAGAGAGAAAGCAAAATGGATTGGGAAGGGCAAATGGGCAAAATACAGCAATATGGAGTGGGCAGGAAAGAAGCAAACAGTCAAAAAAAGCTTGGTGGGCTGGGAGGTACACAAGGTACAACGCAACATGGAAGGGGTGAGGATAAGTACAGAGGCAGCAGACAGCAACATAGAGTGCATGGGAAGAGAAGTACATAAGAGAGACATCTGGAAAACACATGCACTCACATGTGGTGCTTAATTCAATGAAAAGCACTGCTTGAAAAAGCAAGCAGTGGAAACATAAACGTTGTAGCAGATCAAAAGAGTTAATAAAGAGGCAATGCTTCATCTGAGGGACAAACACAAGACTGACAAGCTGAAACTTAATAAAAAGCAGACAAATGAGAGTGACAGGAAAGCCTAACAATGGTAAGCAATATCGGTTCCTAGGCCCTGAATGTTCTTGGTAGGTACAAAATATGTCACGCATCAGACAGCACTTACATTGTCTATTTGGCCAGATTTAAAATCCAGGCCTGACCTTTTCGCTTATGATGCAGCTGCTGCTGCAATGCCACTAGGGAGCGCCAAATACTATGTTTGCCTAGTGTCCTGCATACTTGTTTCTTCTATTATAACTGCAACTTGGATGAGAAACCAATGAAGGTCCCACAAATGTATTGCCTTCAATCCCACAAAGGATTTTAACATGCCTGCACATAGGCCACGGCTGACAAACGTTTGCTTTTGGAGTCTGACACAGGACCATATGTATTTTTGTTTTAGCAAGATCTGTTTTGTATTCTTTCTGAAACAATGTGTTTTGTACTTACTGAGACAGAAAGGTCTTAATTTTTCAAATTCTTTCCTCTCAGTAACATCAGTTTTCTTTATTGATTGTCCAATACTTCATTCCTAATTCTAAACAGTTTCACCTTTTTCTATATGTCTGATTGTTATTGCACCTTTTTAATGGGCATCTACCAAGCTAGAAAACGCTGGTCAATGACACCAGTACTTTCCATAAGACTAAGGGCCTGATTTAGAGTTTGGCAGATGGGTTACTGTGCCACAAACGTGACGGATATCCTGTCTGCTGTATTACAATTCCCATAGTGTTGGAAATGGGGTCTCTATTTGGCAGTCAGTTTGCACTCTGTCCAAGCAGGGACCCTCACTCTAATCAGGGTAGGGGAGTTACACTCCTAAGACAACCACTGCTCACCCCATTGTAGCTTGGCACAAGCAGTCAGGCTTATCTCAAAGGCAATGTGTAAAGTATTTGTACCAACACACTCAGTAATACAGTGAAAATACTACCAAATGGACACCACACCAGTTTAGAAAAATAGGCAATTTTTATCTAAATCAAACAAGACCAAAATGACTAAAATCCTACACACCCAAGTAAGGGTATGATTGTTTAAAATAATAGATTCTTACTCCATAGAAAACAATGGAAATGTTATTGTTATACAAAGCACCTGTTTTGTGTCGATAAAAAGCCGGATGAACAAGCATGCTTCGAAAAAGTCAGCAATGCGTCATTTTCTCACTTGCACGTGATGCCATGCGTTGTTTTCCGGATGGGACACCTCGGGTCTGCGCAGGTTAACGTTGATTATGATGCCCAGCGATGATTTGGAGAAATCTGTCCGCACAGGGATGGAAAACTGTGCTGCGTGGGGTTTGCATCATTTTCAGCAGCCATATGTGGGCGTTGCGTAATTTACACAACACAATTTACACAGGGAGCACTTGCACTCTAGCACTGGTCAGCAGTGGTAAAGTGCACAGGGTACCAAAAACAGCTCAAACATAGTCGAGTACACAGTCAAAACATGGGAAGCAGGGGCAAAAAAGACAGGGGATACCATGCCAAGAATTCCAGATCTAACACAAAGGATATAATGGGATCATAATACTGCGGACAGGATATCCATCACGTTTGTGACGGAGTAACCCCATCCGCCAAACTCTAAATCAATCACTAAGCTTCGCATCTATCATTTTTCTCTTTTCAATTAATTTACAAACAAATCTGCTGTGCTTTCAAGGTTTGGTTCACAGAAGAAATCCTCTGAAATATTCTATGTATTTTATTCTTGGATTTCACCTTTCCTAATACAGATTGCTTATTATTGTTTGGAGAGTCATTCATTTCAGGGGTAGTCTGCCACAATATTGAAGACCTGCGCTTATCTGTACTCTGCAAATTCAACTAACAAAATATTGACAAGGTAAGTATATCTGAAGTTAAGAACAAGGAATTGTTGCTTTCCTATTTATGCTTACTTTGAAGATGTGGTGTAATCAGTATAGTCGAGTCGATATGTGTGCCACTGTCCTTCTGAAGCTTTATTGCCCTCAAAGGCGAATTTCTGCTGAAGATTTCCACGATACATAGGCTTCTCAATGGAATTTGGACATTTCGATATCAAGCATTCAAAGTCTGAATTGAAGTCACCTTACTTTTAAGACTAATTCCTAATTACATGATGTTCAAGAAGGCCTTAAAGATTTTCTTGTTCAAATAATTGGAGGATTCTGTCTCCCACATTCTTCACTCTTAGTATCAGTGTTGTTTTATTTAGGTTTAGTGCCAAGAGACCATTTGGTGGTGTACATTGAGCTTCATCAAAAAATAAGTCAATCAACTATTAACACTCTCCATATTATTGACCACCATATTGTGACATTCTGCCATTAGGGTTCTAACTCGAAGAAACTGGTTGAGATGTCGGACTCTTCTGAAGCACTGGTATTTATTTTGGAACAGAATACACTCATGCATCCTTGCACCTCTGCAGGATGTATGTTGTCGTTTACTCCTGTTTATTAAGGCTGAGTCTGATATTTTGAAGATGCCACGAGTTATATCATTTATTTACTTAAATTGCAATCCCTCATAGGCCTAAGACCCTTGCAGACCTGTAGGGCGGTGAGCCCAAGTGAAACTTGAGGGGCCACTCAACATATTTTGAGAGAGAGCATCATTGTGCTTTATTCCACAACTATTATTTTATTTCTACTCTCCTATGAAATAATGTTAATTCTTTCCTTGAGTATATGAGAACTCACTGTCACAGAGGCAGACACTGAAGTTTCAACGCCATGCTTAAATGGAGAAAAAGCGAGATACATATAATGTATTGCTAATAGCCTACGAATGACCACCAGAGGAATTTATCAAGGAGGTATCAGTAACCCACAGCTCAGGCCTGTGCACATACCAATGCATGGGAGTTTATAATGGGATACATTAGCTATAAGCATGTCAATCGCTTTATTTTAATACTGTTATGTCTGTTCCGTGCATTGTTTAATTTGAACCAGATTTTTTTGGCCAGTATGACCTTTTCTTCAGTGCTGTTCTAATAAAGATTGGGCTGTTTACACAAGAAGCTCAGAAGTCATCAGCTGCACTATTTGTTTGGATGTGTGCTGCACACTGTTTAAGTCAAACATTCAGTCTGCGCCCTATTTATGCACGCACAAAAGGAGAAACAATTTCCCTAAAACAAGCCCATTCATACCTGCTTATGGATAATATTGTTGGAATAATATTGTATCAAAACATGATCTTAAAGGTGTATGTACTCGAGAGGACGAAGTCAAACTACCTACACTGCCTACTGGTATTTACCTGCCGATGAAAAATGTCAAGAGTTTGCCAGAGAGAATAAAGGTATCATCGCCTCTAACCGCACATTCACCAAGGTAGAAAATCAACATGATTGCTTTTATTTCTGAAAATAAGGCATTTTGAGAAACATGAAATACTGTGGCATCCAGGTTGCCCGGCAGGCTCAAATAGTAATTTTGCGAAACCGTGGATGGAGGTCACACATTTGTGCAAATATATTAATCAGGTCGGAAAAATACCTTAGACGGGGATCATAACAATGGAGAGATGGCGCTGTGTTGCTGCAAATCAAAACACACTGCACCTTCAACCATAGAGTTCTCTAGTGTCTGAATGTTAATGGCTTGAGGGGAAACAAGTTTAAAGTTGTGTTATCAAACAACTAACAAATCACAACACAAAGTATGTCAGGCATCATCTTATGGCGATATGAATGCACCTTCTCTGCAATGCAACAACAACACACGCATTTACACTTTGCGGGACCCCTACGTGCTAGATAAATCAACAACACAAATATTTTTCAGCTTGAAATTCTTTAACTGTCCATCGCTTGAGATTTCCATTTATACATGTAATGGCTTTGATTTAAAGCCATTCATTAACGTTGAAAGCTGGCACGTGTTCACTCTTTGTGGCCAGTAAACCCAAAGGCTTATGAAACCTGTAAGCAAAATGTTATATATAGTTATGGAAACGTATTTGATAATAAAACTGACACTGATATTGTTATTATCAGACGTTCACAGCCTCCCAGTCTGTCTCTCTAAACCCCCAAAATAATGCCTATTTCTTGAGTACACCAAAGCAACTTTGAAACGGAGTAGGTGCCAAAAGGGTGAAGAAAACAATATTTGAAAGTTCACATACCACTTACCAACAGCCTGTCACCTGAAATATATCCCCTCCCCCCAAAGAATCGATTCAGTTGAGCCCCTAAGTGTTCTTTTCCTCAATATGCCCCCTTGCAAAATCACATCACCCAAGCCACAACCTTTAGGCACTACGAAAAGACCGCAGAGGTTCAAAGGAGATGCTCGGGTCTGGATGCAGTAGTGACAAAATAGCATAAAAGCTCATTGGTAAGCCAAAAAACCTGGGCCTGTCCCCCCCCCCCCCCCCCAAACAAATCGTTAAAATCCCAAATAGGCACCCTGATTACTATTGTATCTAGTAGGCTGGACAGCTCCCTGAGGAAGATTGTTGAGAGGCAAGCACTGATGCTACAACGAATCATTTGAAATACTTTGCTAGTACGCAATTTCCCCCACGTTCCCCAGACTCTTATTTTTATTCATTTTGTAGGACAATGTTTTAGGTAATAATTCAAATACCCAGAAGGAAAAAGAATGTTATTGTCCCTTTTCTTATCCCTCTTGATGTTGATTATAAAAAGTTACATTTCAACATTTTGTGTTTGTTTATACATATAGGTATTGGTTGTTGTTGAGAAATGTTATGTTTGCCATATGCGATTGCATATGATGCATATTGTAATCACTTAATTCAGTTTCCATATCTTGTTATTCCTCTATTTTATTGATGGATAGTACATTTTCCTTACTATGTGTGTCAAAGGCACTAAGGGCCAGATGTACCTTACGTAGCTTTTTTCTTGTCGCAAACAGCCTGATTGCTCTTTGTGAATGGTAGCAAAAGTATTTTTTCAGAGCAGGCAGTAACCTGCTCTGAAAAAATTAATAGAACATTTTTCATTTTTGTTTTTGAAATAGATATAGAGTCCTTTAAAGGAAATGAGCTGCATAAAACTGCTTTATTTAAGAGCAGTCACAGACATGGTGGTCTGCTGTCCCCAGCAGACTACCATGCCTGTGAGTGCAGCCATTCCCAATGGGGTCGCAAATTGTGACCTACCTCATGAATATTAATGAGGTAGGTCATTTACGACCCCATTGGGAATCGCAAACAGTGTGAGGTACACTGTTGTACATATGATTTTGCGACTCACAAAGAGTCGCAAAACTCTGGGTCGTACATCTGGCCCTAAGAGCGGTGTGTGAGGGGCTAGATATGCAGAGTGGGATTGTGTATGAATACATTTTATATTCTTACGTAAGTGGAAAATTTTTGGTGTACCTTTAGTTGTTGGGGTTCACATAAAGTACATGTGATAGCGCGTCAAAACCTTGATAAGTAAACTTACAAGGAGACATGCCTAGGCCGACGAACCTTTTGACCACGTTCGGAGACTTCCCAGAACGAGATATCTTTTGGCATCACAATCAATATGACAATAACTCAATCAATAGTCACAGTAGCTAATCAATAACTTTTAATAAGAGTCAATAAAACAAACACACCATGACCTTTCAGTCATGAATAACCACACCAATTTAGTTAAGAGAAAGAATATTTATTTCCCTATTAGTTACCATCTAATATCATCTCCATTAAACTCATTAGCAATCAATCTTATTAGTAACTCTTCAAACTTTGTAAATAGACACCACTTATCAAATATATAGAGAATATACGTTCGGCATAAACATATCATTAGTAAGAAACAGCTTAGCAAAGTCACAGTAGTGCAAGATTCAACAAAGCAAGAACTCAGTCATTTGTCTATTTGTGTCAGATATTTGTGAACACCTTAACTTACTTCGAATTAGCATTAGCATGTAGGGCTTCATGCAAAACCATTTAGCAAACACAAATTTGGAAAAACATCTAACTATGGCCTCTATCAAAAGAGCAGTTGGTACCTAGAGAGAAAAGGCAAACAGACAATTACAATTATCATCAGATAGTTACCCCTCCAAATCAATCAGCAAACAGCGTCAGTCTTCCTCCTCAGGACATCAGTCGATTCACCAACAGCGAGGATAGGACAGGGCAGGTCTCAGTATGGCATAGCTAAGAATAAGGCTCTTCCCTCATAAGGAGGAGAAGTAAGTATCAGGTAAGAATGAATAGATGATGGTTTAAGTATCAGATGAATAAAACAGCAAAGTCTCAAAAGAATAATGGCAAAGTATGGCTTAGTGGAATGGCAAGGAATGATGAAGAATGCCTGATTTCTCCTCTGGTCATGTGGTTATATCAAAACTGTCAAACTAGCCCTTATTTCCCTATTGGCTCATTTTGGTGCATCATTATCTCTGTCCAATAGTTCTCCCCGCACCTTACTAGAATTTTCCACAAAACACAGTTCTCATGTAGTTGATTGGCTCCTGTAATTGACGTCTTCATCGGTAGGAATGTCAGGTAAGACAAGTTACGCTTCACGCTCCAGTCAGTAGTCCCATTGTTTTCTCCTAGTCCAGGCAGCCTTGCACCAGTTACGAATTACACTGTTGCATTCAGCAATAATGTCTCCTTGAGCAAGTCTGGTCCCATGAGAAAGAATTTACTGCGGCTACACACACGTATCTAGCTTCTGGAAAAGTACAGCTTTGTGTCCTTCAGGAATACAGCACACTGCACGTTAGAAAACGCAGTTTAATATTAGACCAGGCAGCTAGGCCCAGACCCTCGCTAACTAAGGCCTAGTGATTAATTTAGCAAAACCCCAATACATTACTTTAATCATAATATGCTAATACAAATCCATACATTAGTACATCATTAATTCGCATTAGTAAGTTTCATCAGTCTTCGTGTACATTTGGTGGCCACTCCCCGTTGGCACATTTCAAACGTGTGCATTATTTTCTATGTTAACACATTTTCTATGCAGCTTCATTACAGAATATATTGCAAGCTTTCAGGTTAATATTGATTTTAAAGGCCACACTCCAACAATCCCTCCTCTGATGACTCTTGGCATCACACAAACCTTTCCCCTTACATTTTATATTCTAGAATTCCTTCATTTCAATTTCTTCTCTCAATCGTTCCCCCTGAGATTTTGCCCTAAACAATTTTTCCCTTTGTTTTCTTCCCTCCTCTTATTATCTTTCACCATTTTCAATTTTATTCTTTTACTAATTTTACATGACACCCATAATCCAAATAAGCAAGCTGTATCAATCAATATTCCCTGTATTATTTTCACCAATATCCCATGCCATATACTACTAAACCAACTCCCCACCGAAACAAGTCCTTTCCCAACCTTTTCCCAAACACCTGGCTCTTTCATTTCCTTCAAATCTGTACTATCTCTAGTTAAGTTAGTAAGCATACTTCTAATCTCATTACTATTTTCCGGTATGTAAGCACAGCAGTGACGCTCATTAAACATCTTACAGACTCCGCCATTTTTCGCTAAATGAATGTCTAAAGCAAGCCTGTTTTGAAGAGTCATAGCCCTCTCCTCAGCAAGTTCAGTATCCATCAGGAGTATAGCCCCTGTGAAATTTGTCAACATGTTATTCACAATAGAAGACAACTTTTGAATCTTTATGGAGTTTAAGATAACTCCCACTGAAGGAATTATCCCCCCAAATATGTCTCCTACTACACCAGCAGCAGTCTCTCTCTCTTTTGTCTAGTACGATGTAATTCAGACAATTTCGGAAACCTTTTCAAATCCTCAAGTTGATATATCTTTGGGAAAACTATCCCCAAGTAACATGTCCCATACCATCCCTTTGGAAGACGGTAATAAGCATTAAGTCCACATATATAATAGATCCCAGGGATCGCTGGATCCTGTCCATTTAACATGAACGTCCACCTACTCTGAAACAAAAACACATGCTTATATTCACTCGTACCCACAAACACATTGTCATAATATGACTTTGGTCTAGATATGCAAGTGTAGTGCATCTAAAGCTAGCTTCCCCTGTTCCCTAATTGCACTATAACCCTCACTACTAGCAAAGACTCGCTGCTGCAATCCTTTCTCCAATTTACCCTTCAATGCCCTTCTATCTTCCGTATGGTCTAAAAAGCTTTTCTCTACAGGTGTAAGCAAACATGTCAAATTATTGCAGTGCGCATAGGATGTACTAATTGTTAATGTCACCTCAAAGAACCCTTTTACTAACTTTATACTATACTACTTAGCTATACTACTCAAATACTCTTTGATAGGCACATAAGAAAACACAAGGTCATGGTTGGAATAAAAATACTTAATCTCTTCCTGGTTATAGAATCTTGTTAGTAACAGACTACAACTTATCCCATATGTTAATGGCAGACTGTGATAGGTAACCCCCTCTTGTACCAAAACAGGAATCTGTGTCACACATAACAATCCTTTGCATCCATCGTGTCAACATATTCACTCAGCAAGCAATAGAAAACATTAGTTGATAATTCTCCCTTTGCGCTAGTTCCCTCATGCAAATATTTTGTATCCTGCTCAAACCTCTCCCAAGCTGTTAGTGCAGTGGCGGTCTCTGGAATTGTAGCATTGTTACTTCCACTCTTACCCACTAATGGCATTCCCACAATCACAACTATGATGAATATCACACACACGACACACAAACCAACACCCAAACATTTACAACGCCTACTTCCCTTATTATCCTCTATCGTGTTAGCCATGATCTGTAAAGAATCAGGAAGTGAAGGATGATTAGTTCAAACAACAACCAACAGAGGATAGTTAAAACTCTTTTTTTTTTCAGTAAAGTTAAAGCAAGCGAAAGACTTTCTTCAGCAATTATTTACAGCTTTCACTTTCACTCCCAGGATCCTTGTCAATTCAGATTAGCAGCTTGTCAAATCGTGTTTCGAAAGTCAATTCAGGTTATCTGTGTCACATCCGATAAGTTATCAGTCTCTTTTCTCAATTTTCTTCTTTAATTCAATTCTTATGCCAACTCAGTCTCTTTGGCCAATCTCAGGTTCCAAAGTACTGACCTGGAATCTCTTGATCAAAGCAAAACGCCAAGAACTCTTGTTGCCATTCAGCTGACGTTGCATACGCCCATTCAGGATCCGCGTACCTTCTGTTTGCTACCCTCTTTCTTTTCAACTTGTTATCACCTTGCAACTCTCCTTCACTCAGATCTTCTCTCTTTGTTGTATCAACCTCTTCCTCTATTGCATCTTCGACAACCACTTTCCCTTCCTTCACTTGCAATTCCGGGCTCTTATCTCCTTTAGAATCTCACTGGTCTTTGATCTTTCTTGGGCAACCTTTCGCCCTCCTCTGACTCTAAGGTGTTTTCTCTTGATGGACCTGCAATTTGCTCTGGAGGAGTCCGAGCACTCTGACTCTCTTCCGCCTCAACTCCTTCGTCTTCTGGGTCTGTCAGGGGCTGTATCTCATTTCCATATTCGTCTGCTTCTGGGAGAACCTCCCTCTCATTTGGCTCTCCTGGTGCCTCAGTTGAGATAGGCTCACCGTCACCCCTCTGGGGCTCTTCTCCTTCGTCTCTTACTGGTGTGACCAAGCCGTCCTCAACGGGCTCTCCTTCTGTCTCAGTTCCCCTTCGATCACTCTGCAGCTTCCTTCTCTGTTGTTGGTACTTTCAACAACTCAACTTCCTCATCAGTTGGACACGCCACCTTTTTCGTGTGACTGGCATAGATCCAATTTGGAATTCCCGCACACTTCACAGCAGTAGTAGCCGTTAGTATCACTTGGTTGGGTCCCTTCAAACGTGGCTCCAAACACAACTTCCTTACGTGTTTCTTGATGACAACCCAGTCACAAGCTTTCAGATTGTGTCCTGGATCATTTATCGGTGCCAGGGTGGTAGCTTCCACCTGGTGAGAAAAAGAGCAACCACATCAGCCAGACCCTTGCAGTAGTCCAACACCATATCATCCGTGATATTCACAAGAGCATTCGCAGGTACTGCGGGCAGTCTCATAGCTCGGCCCATGAGAATCTCATGAGGAGATAGTCCCGTTTTCTTGTTAGGTGTATTTCTCGTTGACATTAGCACCAAAGGCAATGCATCGGGCCATTTCAAATTCATGGCTGCACACATCTTTGCCATTCTCGACTTCAGGGTACCATTCATCTGCTCCACTTGTCCTGATGCTTCAGGGCGGTAACTACAATGCAACTTCTGTTCAATGTTCAATGCTGCACACAATACCTTAACCACCTCGTTGTTGAAGTGACTTCCCCTATCTGATTCTAAAGAGATCGGAAACCCGAAATGTGGTATCAATTCCCTAAGCAGAAGCTTTTCTACTGTGAGACTGTCATTCCTACGTGTAGGGTATGCTTCAATCCAGTGACTAAAGATACACACAATCACCAACACGTATCTCAAACCTACACACACAGGCATCTCAATAAAATCTAATTGCATTCTGCTAAATGGACCTCCTGCTCTCCTGATGTGGCTCAAATTCACCACTGTCCCTTTCCCAGCATTCATCTGTTGACAGATGATACACCCATGGCAAATCACTTCTGCAGCTTGTGTGAACTTCGGGTTAAACCAGTCAATTTTGAACAACCTGATCATGGCATTCCTCCCAATATGGGCTTGACCATGGTAAAACCTTGCAAATTGTGACAGGAGACTGTTCGGCAAGACCATTTTCCCTTCATCTGAGACCCACAAGTCATCTAGTCTTTGTACACATTGCATCCTAACCCAAGAACGCTTCTCATCTTTGCTGGCACGACCCTGCAACAATCTCAACTCTTCTAACGTGTCAATCACCCTTAATGCGTAACCTGTGCATGTCTCATTTTCTGTTTCAGGTAACAATTCCCACTGATCCTTGAACGATATACCGTTCAATGCACAAAACCTTGCGACTTGATCCGCATATCCATTTCACATTGAAACAAAGTCTTGTGATTTCAAATGAGCACTGCATTTCACCACGGCAATTTCATGAGGTAACTGAATCGCATGCAACAACTCCTTTATTCTCTCACCATTTTTCACTGGAGACCCAGAAGAGGTCAGGAAACCCCTCTGTGACCATAGTTGGCCAAAATCATGGACAATTCCGAATCCGTACCTGCTGTCAGTATAGATAGTCACACTCAGCTGGGCAGAAGCATGGCAAGCTCTAGTAAGAGCAACCAATGCAGCCACTTGAGCAGAATATACTCTCTCAAGCCAAGACGCTTCCAGGATACCAGAGATCGTACATACAGCGTATCCAGCTCTCAGCACTCCTACTGAGTCTCTTAAACAGGAGCCATCGACAAAGATAATTTGGTCATTTTCTTCAGATTGGGTATCTTTAATATCAGGCCTCGGTTTGGTGTACATTTCTGTTACCTCAAGACAAACATGTTCTACAAACATGTTCTACATCTTTAACATCTTCAACTTCTGTGTTTTCATTTGGAAGCAAAGTTGCTAGGTTCAGCACTGTACATCTTTTCAACGTTACATTTGGTGACCCCAATATAATCATTTCATATTTTGTCAGTCTTGCATTTGTCATGTTTTGCGTTTTGGTACGGGTTAACAGGATCTCAACTGAGTGAGGGACCATGACTGTTAGAGGATGTCCCATCACTGTGTGAGGCTCTGACCAACTGCTGCTACTGCACACAGACAACCTGGTAAGGCTGCAGCAACTGGGTCCAAAGTACCTGAAAAATATGCTACTGGTCGGTTTACACCTCCATGGGCCTGTGTCATGACGGACAAAGAACATGCATCACGTTCATGACAAAACAGAACAAAAGGCTTTGTGTAATCAGGCATACCTAAAGCTGGAGCCCTGCACATGCTCTCCCTTAGCTCAGTACATGCCTTCATTTCCTTGTCTGACAGCATTATGACATCTGGCCCTTCCTTAACCGTCAGTTTCACCAATGGCTTGGAGATGACTGAGAAATTCGGGATCCACTGACGACAGTAACCCACCATTCCCAGAAACATCCTAACATCTCTCCGTGTCGTTGGGGGATTCATCTGTAACAGGGCAGTCACCCTCTTCCTGGATAACTTCCTCGACCCCTTCTCAATTTGATGACCCAAGTATTTCACCTCTTTCTGACAATATTGCAACTTCTTTGGGGACACCTTGCGCCCGTTCCTTCCCACGTGGTTCAGTAAGGCAATCGAATCATATTTGCACTCATCCCTCGTTTTGGACGCGATCAACAGATCATCTATGTATTGCACTAGAGTTGATTGAAAAGGCAATTCCAGTGACTCCAAATCCTTCTTCAGTATCTGATGGAAGGTGATTCCGAAAACCCTTGAGGAATTCGACACCAATTTTAAACCTTGTCCAAGAATTTGAAACTAAAAAGAAATTTGCTGTCCTCATGAAGAGGCACAGAAAAGAATGCTTGGGACAAATCAACCACTGTGAACCACTCTGCATCACATGGAACCTGGAACATAATCACAGCTGGATTTGGCACCACTGGGCAACATTTCGCCACTATGGGGGTCATTACGACCCTGGCGGAAGGCGGAGAACCGGCGGTAAGACCGCCAACAGGCTGGCGGTCTTACCTTGTGGAATTATGACCATGGCGGTGACCGCCATGGTCATCTGCCGGTTCTCTGTTCCGCCCGCCAGGGCGGAGATGACTGCCGGGCTGGAGACCTGGGTCTCCAGCCCGGCGGCCGTCACTATACCACCGGCGGTATTTGGACCCGGCTTACCGCCGTGGATTTCCAGCGGTTCGAACCGCCATCTTATCCATGGCGGTAAGCACTATCAGTGCCAGGGAATTCCTTCCCTGGCACTGATAGGGGTCTCCCCCACCCCTCACCCCTACCCCGACTCCCTCCCCTACACCCCCCACCACCCCTGCCACCCCCCAAAGGTGGCAGGGCCCCCCTCCCCACCCCAACCCCCAACATCACATAACTCACACACACCCGACACGCATGCAGGCACCACCAACACACACACGCACACACCCCGACATACATGCCAACATCCACACACACAGTCAGACACGCACACCCACATTCAAACATAGACGCACACATCCATACAGACATACCCACAGACATACACGCACTCATTCCCAAACACGCATCACCCCCACAAGCATACACGCACTCACACACCCCCTCCACATACTCAGACGCACACCCCCATGCACGCACACAACACACAACACCCCCCCACCACCCTCCCCTAACGGACGATCGACTTACCTGGTCTGTCGATCCTCCGGGAGGGGACGGGAGCCATGGGGGAAGATCTGCCGACACCACACCGCCAACAGAACGCCGCTATGGCGAATCACAGGACGTGATTCGCTGGCCGGTGTTCTGTTGGCATGGTGGTGGAGGTGGAGCAACCTCCACTTCCCCGCCTCCCGCAAGTATGGCTGTTGGCGGCTCTCTGTCCGTAAAGGGACGGAGAGCTGCCAATGGTCATAATAGGCCGGGAGGCAAACCGCCTGCACTGGCGGTCTTCCGCACGGAGGTCCCTCAGCGGTCTTGAAAAAAGACAGCCGAGGTCAAAATGACCCCCTGTGTCATTAATCTTTCTCAAGTCTTGGAAAATTCGAACTTTCCCACAGGGCTTTCTCAGCCCCATTACTGGTGAGTTACATGGGATGCTCATTACCTCTTTCAAGACTCCCTGTTTCACAAAGTCTGCAATTAACTGATCCACCTTTATAAGGACATCTTGCGCCATATGGTACTGCGGTACCTGGGGAAACACAGCATTTGGCTTTACATTGACTTTGACTGGTTCTACTCCTTTTATCAGTCCCACTTCTTTCCCTGTCAAGTTCCACACCTTCCATTGGACTGTCCCTTGCAAATCTGCTGGCAGATCATTCACTGTGAACATTGGGAAGAAGTTAATCAGAGGATACTCCTCGTCTGTGGTCTCTGTTTCAGGCTCTGAAATCTGCTCCTCGTCTCCTTCATCATCACTGTTTGTCTGAACCTCAATCCCCTCATTGGAACAGGTAATTGAACACCTTGTCTTGCATAGTACGTCTCTTCCCAGTAGGGACACAGGACTCTAATCGCAAACCACAAACCTGTGCAATCCCTGAAAAGTGCCAAGCTCAACCTGCACCGGATCTGTGATCAGGTTTGTCAGGAGTTGATTTGCCACTCCTACTACCTTGACTGTACGACCCGAAAGGGGCAATTTTGGAACCTCTTCACTTCTGACCATAGAGCGTGCAGCTCCTGTGTCAACCAAGAATGAAACCTTGTGACCCATTACTTTCCCCAGCACATAGGGTCCTTTCTGATCTACTTCTAGGGACGCTGCTAGCATACACTCCTCACTATCTGAACCCTCATCCGACCATTCATCGTTTATTCCATTCTCACCACGTAATGGGAACTGTTGTACTGTGTTACTTTGACTCATTCTTTGACCTGTGACCTGTTGAGGAAGCATCACCTGTTGCTGTTTCATTGGCGCTAAGGGCACTTGCATTTGCTGTCTAGTTACCATGGGAACCTGCTGTTGCATTTGTTGCGTCTGCATCGGCTGTACACATGGCATCTGCACCTGCTGCATGGGTTGGAGACCCTGCATCTGAATCATGTTATTCTGAAAGTTCGGATTAGGACATCTCAACCTTGGTCCCTTTACGTTTTGAAATGCACTGACATCATTGCTTTGTTGAACAACACCCTCCTGCACCATCATCGGGCACTCCCGCTTCCAATGTCCAATGCCCCCGCAAGCATGACAAGGTAACATCTTCTTCATCCCCCGTACATCGTTTTGAACCAATACTGTGTTCAAATCTGGACTTCTATTCACAAAACCTCTGCGACCTCTGCCTCTCACTTGCGCCTGAAACATCCTGTTTCCTTTCGGCTGTTGCACCATCTGTTGTAGACAACCTCCCTGCATCCCTGACTGTGCTGCCTTAATTTGCATCACCATTGCTTTCTCCTTCAGCTTTCTCTGCTTCAACTCAATCTTGTCACTACAGTATTTCACATACTGCAACACCTCATCAATCGGCTTTGCTTGCCAACAGATCAAGTGATTCTTAATCATCTGACTAATCTCAGGTCTCAACCCTTCAATGAATCTGAACACAAGGTGATTCATGTCCTTCGCCTCAACAACATCTGTACCGCTGTAATTCTTGAATGCTTTCAACAACCTCTCATAATAGGCATGTATCGACTCCTTGGGATCCTGAACTGCCCGATCAATCTTTTGCCAATCAACATTCTGCGGAGAAACCCTCTGTTTCAAGAACTCAATCACCTCATAGTAGTATCTTATCACCTCATGAGACGGTGCTCCTGTGATTCTATCCCTGGCCGGTTCTGTGGTCGACCAATCCACACTCTTGCACTCAAGCCACAAATCGGCTGAAACTCTGATCTCAAAGAGAGTATTCAGGTCTTCCCAAAGACATTTTGCACGCTTCACAAACCTGTCCGTCTGCTGATACCACTCTATTGGTTTCTCTCTCAACCTGGGAAAGTCATTTGGAAATGACAGGATATCACCTCTGGTCCATGGTACATGGACAAGAACCCCTCCAGCCGTTACCCTCAACGGTAACATCTTTACCGTACGTGCATCCTGTGAGGCTCTAGCTGGCTGCTCTAAGCAGTCACTCTTCCTCTTGTCTCTTTTCTTCACCCATCTGCCTTCCCACTTCTCTAAGGCTCCCCAAACATGTGCACTCTGCAGTATTTCTTTAAGGTGTGCCTTCATACCAGTAGATCTCGTGTGTCCAAAATCTTTAGGCTCAAAGTCTAACCTGTAACTCCTCTTCAGATGTTTAGTACTTTCTAAGTCTATTCTATATTTATCTGCCAAATTTGCCAACCTCTGGTGCACCCTGCTCACTTCTTTGGTTATTTTTGGACACAAATACTTCTATGTATAAATCTAGCCTGTTCACTCCCATGCTTCCTTCAACTAGTTCATGTGCCTCCATGCCCAACCTCACAAAATTCAGGTACTCTTCCCCTTCCGAACTTCCTGCCACTGCAGGAGTAGTCTGTGGTGTATTTAACTTGTCTAACCAGTCGTTCAGTTGTTGCGCAGTTAAACCTTGCAAGGAGATATTCCCAGCCTACACTGTCGGTGTTTGCGGTATATTTGCACTTGAGATCTGTGGAGTCAGCAGTCCCAAACCTGACTGTCTCATGGCATCTGGAGGAGCCCCAATCGGACTAAAGTCTAATAAAGACCTGGACCTATCGAATGTCGACTCCAATGGAGTCATCCCTTGAGAGCTCCCTACGAACCCTCCTCTTGTCATCTCTTGGGTCATTATTCCCTGATCGCATACACTAGGCTTCGCCTATGCATACAATGGTACTTGTGGAACAACCGTAATGGGCAAAGATATGGCGGCTGGTGGTTGCCTATTTCCCAAAACCTGTGGAGTATTAACTCCCATATTCTGGTTCATTACTGGAGCTATGGCTGACTACAGTCCTGTGACCGAAGTGTAATTCGGAATCATCTGTTGCTGTGCCTGAGGCAGTAAAGGTGGAGTTGGATCAGTCTGAATCAGCTTTGGTCTCGAATGTGCCGGATCTGACAGCACCATCAGATTCGTGGTAGTCTCTAGTATTGGGACATCAGGGTAAAGTCTCTGAACCTGTGGTGGCTGTAGCTGAGGTTGCATATCTGGAGCCGTAGACACACTAATACTACTCTGCACCGGAACTGGTGTCGAGACAGGACTAACCTGTATCGGATTTGCTGTCACCTTGTTCTGAGTTGAACTTACAGGGCCTGTACTAGTACTCGGTCTGTTGTCATCTATTGCATATGGCGGTGGTCAATCATTCAATAACTGATTAAGGAACTCATCATTATCTGAGTCATCCATCTCTGACCAGGGCTTCTAAGCCTCTTTGTCTTTTGAGGAACTCTTGTCAGTCTTACAAGTTGCTTTTCCCCCTTTGTTTTCACCTTCTTGAGCTATTGCTGAAAACATCCTAATTCCATCTATTGTTTCTCTCCTCCAGACTCTCTGTGCACTATCCCACCTAGCCTCCGCTAGTGTCTTTTCTGCTTTCCTCATTCTCCTCTCAAATTTCTGTGGCTGTTGTCGTATTGCCATCAGTTCCCAAATTGCTAACGCCTCAAACTGTGCTGGCCTTGGAGGTGGCTTTAGCTCACTTAACCCCTTCCGCAAATTTACCAAAACCCTTATATTGGACGTTCCGTGCTCCAGAAATGCCAAACACCCTTCTTTCTCTGTCGCTTTGCACCATTGTTTTAGCCAAAGACATGGAGCGACACCCCTTTCCTCCATTACAGCTTACGCCGGTGTATCTTCTGGTGGTGTAACCTCCCCTACACTTGCAGTAATATTTGTATCTCCCCTCAAAGCGCTCTTTATAGCCTTGAAAAATTTAATTTTTGCATCTTTTATTCACAATCGAATCAGGAAGTGACTTTAAATCCCAGAACTCTCTTCGCCTACCTTCTCAACCAATTGCCTCTCACAGATGTCTGCCAATCCATGCACGACCCTTCTCACTAACCGACCTATCCCAGTCGGCTCCAATGATGTCACACTCACACATACTGCGCTGACAAAGTCTTGTGGCTTATCTTCCTCACTCTCTCGATTCACACAAAACTAATGCGATATATTGCGAGCACCAACAAAAACTCAAATTTGCCGGTTTACTGCAGGAAATGGTAACACAATCGCTTCAGAACAGATTTTGCTTAGCGTCGGACGCTACTCTCTCCTTCTCAGATCCCGCACTCGCAAGCAAAATTTGACCTGCAAATTTCACTCTCGACTTGTCAATGGGTTGTTCTAGTGCACTTTAGAACTCACCAAATCTCCATCGAAGTTTTCATTCACCCACATTGACTCAAACTCGACTCGTCAATCACGTCCGATTGACCTATTAAACCCGCGCAAATTACAACATAAACTAAGCATCTTTTTAAAAGAACAATGTTCCCAAAACCCAATTTTCTCGATACACCTTGCTTACTTACAAACTACACTCATCAATTTCTACCAGACCTTCAGACCTTTAGAATCAACAATCTTATCAAACAGTGGTCCCTCGTCCTGGGGCCCCAAAGGGCCAAACCATGAACTCTGCTACCAAAAACTGATAGCGCGTCAGAACCTTGATAAGTAAACTTACAAGGCGTCACGCCTAGGCAGACGAACCTTTTGACCACGTTCGGAGACTTCCCAGAATGAGATATCTTTTGGCATCACAATCAATATGACAATAACTCAATCAATAGTCACTGTAGCTAATCAATAACATTTAACAGGAGTCAATAAAACGACCACACCATGACCTTTCAGTCATGAATAACCACACCAATTTAGTTAAGAGTTAGAATATTTATTTCCCTATTAGTTACAATCTAATTTCACCTCCGTTAAACTCATTAGCAATCAATCTCATTAGTAACTCTTCAAACTTTGTAATTAGACACCACTTATCAAATATATATAGAATATACGTTCGGCATTAACATATCATTAGTAAGAAACAGCTTAGCAAAGTCACAGTGGTGCAAGATTCAACAACGCAAGAACTCAGTCATTTGTCTATTTGCGTCAGATATTTGTGAACACCTTAACTAACCTCGAATTAGCATTAGCATGTTGGGTTTCATGCAAAACAATTTAGCAAACACAAATTTGGAAAAACATCTAACTATGGCCTCTATCAAAAGAGCAGTTGGTACCTAGAAAGAAAAGGCAAAAAGACAATTACAATTATCATCAGATAGTCACCCCTCCAAATGAATCAGCAAACAGCGTCAGTCTTCGTCCTCAGGACATCAGTCGATTCACCATCAGCGAGGATAGGACAGGGGAGGTCTCAGTATGGCATAGCTAAGAATAAGGTGCTTCCCTCATAAGGAGGAGAAGTAAGTATCAGGTAAGAACGAATAGAGGATGGTTTAAGTATCAGATGAATAAAACAGCAAAGTCTCAAAAGAATAATGGCAAAGTATGGATCAGTGGAATGGCAAGGAATGATGAAGAATGCCCGATTTCTCCTCGGGTCATGTGGTTATATCAAAACTGTCAAACTAGCCCTTAATTCCCTATGGGATCATTTTGGTGCATCATTATCTCTGTCCAAGAATTCTCCCCGCACCTTACTAGAATTTTCCACAAAACACAGTTCTCATGTAGTTGATTGGCTCCTGTAATTGACGTCTTCATCGGTAGGAATGTCAGGTAAGAAAAGTTACACTTCACGCTCCAGTCAGTAGTCCCATTGTTTTCTCCTAGTCCAGGCAGCCTTGCACCAGTTACGAATTACACTGTTGCATTCAGCAATAATGTCTCCTTGAGCAAGTCGGGTCCCATGAGAAAGAATTTACTATGGCTACACACACATATCTAGCTTATGGAAAAGTACAGCTTCGTGTTCTTCAGAAAAGCAGCACATTGCATGTTAGAAAACACAGTTTAATATGAGACCACACATTAGTACATCATTAATTGGTCATTAATAAGTTTCATTAGTCTTCGTGTACATTTGGTAGCCACTTCCTGTGGGCACATTTCAAACATGTGTATTATTTTCTACGTTAACACATTTTCTATGCAGCTTCATTACAGAATATATTGCAAGCTTTCATGTTAATATTGATTTTAAAGGTTACACTCCAACACATGCCATATATTAAGTGTCCATACACTTAGATTGCCTGTATCTATACAATGTCTGGAATGTCGGTGTGTGTCCTGCTCTTGGAATTATTTGCAATATTTAAAAATGTAACACAGCAGAGAGAGGATTGTGGTAATGTCTATTTTGGATACATGTTTGAACCATATGTTGTGGAGTGTGAGGTAATTGGAGAAACAGGGATGAAGATTAGCCTAATAATAGTTGTGTTTTCAAACAAACCACTTCTGTTTAGAGTTATTACCAATCTACATACACTTTAGTAATAAGTATAACAGGGTATAGTTCGGTAGTATGGCAGTCTGAAAATGTAAGTTTTTAGAAATGCGCAGTGCCTTTCTGATTTGAGGTGAGGGGTTAGTAAACTTGTGTTAGAATAGTATTTTATTTGGATAGGTAGTATGAGGCATGTGGATAGACGGAGGCTAGATAACGTGTTGTTAGATATGATTTGATGTAGAAAAATTAAAGTTACATTAGTAGTTAACCTAGTGCATTTAAACAATTTCAAACAATTGCACTCATCATTTAATATGTTGTGCATCATGTTGTTGATCATCCACTCCTGCTAGATAGAGTCCCAGGGATTGCAGGAGCTGGGACACGTTGACTGAATAGGATATGTGGGTATTGTGGGCAGTGTTTGCTATTTATGTCCTTTTTCCTTCAACTCAGGTGTGGAGGGAAAACCGCCATGTTTTCTTTGACGGAAATTATACTATCCATCTGCGGGATGGAGTGTTGACTTTCTATTGGTCTTTCTGACATGTTTAGTGTTTACTTCCATCGAGGGAGTAAGAAAAATGCAATGGGGCGGAGTGTTGATGACGGGCTCTTGTCTGTCCGGCCACCATACTCTATATAGGGCGGATAGACTTCAATTGCATTGGACTTGACAGTTGAACCGCCGTTTTTTGACAACCTGACCGCAACCTCCAAACTCTAATAGATCTGGGGGCATATTTATACTCCGTTTGCGCCGGAATTGCGTTGTTTTTTTTTACGCAATTTCGACGCAAAACTAACTCCATATTTATACTTTGGCGTTAGACGCGTCTAGCGCCAAAGTCCGTGGAGTTTGCGTCATTTTTTAGCGTGGACACCTACTTTGCGTTAATTATATGCAAGGTAGGCGTTCCCGTCTAAAAAATCGACTCCGAGGCATGTGCGTCGGATTTATACTCCCGGGCAAAATTCACTCCCGGGAGTGGGCGGGTCAAAAAAAATGACGTACGGCCGCTTTTGCGCCATTTTTTAGCGCCTGCAAAAGGCAGGCGTTAAGGGACCTGTGGGCTCTGAAGGAGCCCAGAGGTGCCCCCCCCATGTCCCCAGGGACACCCCCTGTCACCCATGCCCACCCCAGGAGGACACCCAAGGCTGGAGGGACCCATCCCAGGGACATTAAGGTAAGTTCAGGTAAGTGTTTTTTTTTTTTTATTTGTGGCATAGGGGGGCCTGATTTGTGCCCCCCTACATGCCACTATGCCCAATGACCATGCCCAGGGGACAGAAGTCTCCTGGGCATGGCCATTGGGCAAGGGGGCATGACTCCTGTCTTTGCTAAGACAGGAGTCATTTCTATGGGGGTTGGGAGTGAAAAAAAATGGCGCAAATCGGGTTGAGGCAAAAAAATTGCCTTAACCTGACTTGCCCCATTTCTTGACGCCCAAGTCCCATATACCCCTACGCCGGCGCTGCCTGGTGTACATCGTTTTTTTTAACGCACACCAGACGGCGCCGGCGGCTAACGCCGGCTAACGTCCTTCAATAAATACGGCGCCCGCATGGCGCTTCAGAATGGCGTTAGCCGGTGCTAATTTTTTTGACGCAAAACTGCGTTAGCTCAGTTTTGCGTCAAAAAGTATAAATATGGGCCCTGGTCTCTATATTTGCAATGTGAGTGCAACTGTCCTTTATGGGACAATAGTTACAATGCAACCACATCGTGGATGCGAATGCTGGAATGGAGGTGTTCTGTTCCAGGCAGGCCTCCAAACCTACCAGTTGGTGATTTCACAAGGAGTCAAACTGTATGAATCT
Source organism: Pleurodeles waltl (assembly GCF_031143425.1). Classification (NCBI taxonomy): domain Eukaryota; kingdom Metazoa; phylum Chordata; class Amphibia; order Caudata; family Salamandridae; genus Pleurodeles; species Pleurodeles waltl. The sequence continues at coordinate 349,815,206 of NC_090439.1, forward strand.
GAACATACGAATTTGTGAAATTATGGTAATTTTCTTTTGCATAATTATGTGAAATGCAGCACAAATTCTATGTAATTATGTGAAATGCAAAACGACATGTGCCTGTGAGGTCGTTTGGAGCACAAGGGTGCATATCTTGCAAAAAAAGCAGTGCAAGAACCAAAAAGTGCCATTAACAGGAACTCCTCCAGGCTGGTCATTTGCGCGTTCCTGTGCTCTAGTTAATACACGTTGCATCACTGCATTATTTCGTGAATTTCATTTACCAACTGCACGCGATTACGCTGGAGTAATGGAAATTTTGCCCACGCCTAAATCTGATTCTTGCCTTATTAATATTCTTGAGAGAGGAAGATTTTGAGCGTCCCTCAGAACACAAAGGAAAGGCTAGTCCCAGCATAAAACAAAAAACTGCACCGTAACACGCCTCTTTTAACATCAGGGCCCATGTCATTTTCCAAGCAAAAGTAGAAAAGACAGAGGTCTATAAAGTCACACGAACGTCAGATGCGCAAGGCCGAGGATCTACGTAAATGTTAGGCTTTCTAAATAGTAAGAATTCATTACAGTCTGCATTCCAAGACATGGACAGATTCTGACACATTGTTGGCTCACAGTAGTTTTTCGCAAGCACCTACGTGTAATGCAGAAGGTTCACAGAGGATAAAACCATAGTCTGGCAATAGTATCATTGAAAACTGCCAGATCTGTCAGAAGAAGGCAGCCATATCAGCCAGCTGGCAAAAGTCAACCTCTTCACTTAGACGAATAGTACAACAAATATTTATATCAATTTCCTGTTCGCTGATACTACTGCTGAGCAATAATGAATAAACAAATAGAGTTTATATTAGCTTGACATATAGGATTATCTAAAGCTTGCGATTCCTCAAACATGTCAGTTAAAACATAGATAGCTCAAGTGTGTTTGCACTGGCTAATTCCTTTTTTTTCAAAATGAATAATGCTTTCTGTGACGCAGATAAGAATGTGGGTCACAACCCTCTCTTCCCAGACTATTTTTCGATCCGCGGTTTATGTAAAAAGCAGAGTTGTTTAGGTTTCTATATCCTTTGTTTTTACGCTTTCTAAGTCGTTGGTGAAGCAGGATTGGCACTTCTCACGTGGCTAGCATCCCTTAATGCAGAGAAACAAGGACTATTGGTGTCATCCTAGCACCTTTTGAAAAACTGAGCGAAATACGTCCTTTACTTTGGCTGTGGAGGTTTCTCTGGTAAAAAATCCTATAGGCTGCTAAAAAGAGGAGTTAATTATTACCCAATAAAAATTCCACAACAGTGTGTAATTCTTTATCTTTCATCTCTTTCTTGCCGGGCCTCCTTAAAAAACAGTGCAATAATGGCTCTCTCTATTATCACCCATAGTGCGGGTGGCGAGACTTGTTATGTAGAGTAAGTTGAGTCTTTAACCATAAACTGCCAAGTTTCAGAAGTTTTCCGTACTTGAGCCATTTGCTATAGAGATATAGATAAAGAGATATATGGTATATATATAAATATATAGACATTTAGTGTTTATATATATATATATATATATATATATATATATATATATATATATATATATATATATATACTTTTTTTTTTCCTTCTAACCCCTGTACCACCTCCTATACCAGCAGTTTGTTAGTGCTTAGTGTGCCATTACGTGTTTCGGCCCAGAAATCAGGCCTTAATCACATGACGCAGTGTGCCATCGACCACCCATTTAAATCACACCCCACGTGATAAATTAACTCGTAAAGTAAATGACAGGTTGTCTCGCTTTTAAACCAAACATCCTCGGGGTAATACTAACCGACTAGTACATATTGCAAAAATGATCAGTTTGTAAATTCATTTTCACTAAATTCATCACATCAGTGGTATTATTTACGTTGCTATTATTTTATGCTACTTCGAAGGGGAAGAAACAAGTTGAACTGTCCTCAGTTTATCATCAACAAAATCCCAACATGAAATGTGATACTTTCTCCACTGTGACGGATTGTTCAGACCATTAGCCTCATGATTTCATTACACAGATGGTGCCTCAGATTCCGCTTGGCACTGATTAACAAATACATATATTTCCGTAATTAACCAAACACAAAAAAGCACAAAACTGAAGCAATTATACTGTAAACACCCCCAGCACCCCAATCCAGCTCATGAGAGCCATTAATGTGTTTATTACACTATATAAGATCTACCACGCCCACAGTGGACCGATTTAATAAACAGATTGCACAATCCACCTTTTCAGCATTATTTGTGTCATCTACAAAAGTTACTCTGTGCACTGCTATATGACACACGAAAATATCACAACCCACACTTTTGACACCCACGATCATGCCTAAGTGGCTCTAAATGCATTATGATCTTAAAAACCAATCACAGCCGAAATGGGCCAATTTAATGGGGGGATTGCAGATAAAATGTATTCAAACATTCCGCTGGGTATTGATGACGCAGAAATGGAGGTTTTACATTTATTAGCGCATAAACGTAGTGCCGCAATAATCAAGTGTGACTTTAACCGAACTAATAAAGATTGTACGGGGACAAATGCGCCCTCAGAGTAGTTCGCCAACATTTATAAGCGTGCTTTATATAACGTGATGTATTAGAATTGTACTAATCTGACATAACCGTAAACGTGTGCAATGATTTGCTTGTTTGAAATGTTTTAACTTAGCATAACTTTAGTAGAGGCTTCGGCCTAGTTGCCTTGTCTCACGGTTTAGATGCTCGTGTTTTTCTAACGTGCTAATAAAACGTGTATTCTTGCTTGAAGCTGTACTTTTCCAGTGAGATCGGTTCACATGCTTATCTTTAAGGTTTCGTGCCAGCCTGGCATCTTCTTCTTTGCTCCAAGGTCAATCTGCAGGTGCAGACAATGGACGCTCTGAAAGTGAGTTAATTGGTAAAATATGTTGCAACTTACGTTCCCGACTCCAAGGATAATGTATGCCTAGGTAGAAGCTTGTGAATTGTAGTTTTTGATTGGACAATTTGAAGCCAACCTATGAACCCTCCAATGGAAGACCCTACTGGATTTGAACTGTTGTTTATTTAAACCGGGTGCACAAGAAGAAAGCAGCCATTAGCCATTCGCCATTACGCGCCCTTACCCATTGCACCCATTGAGGACATTAGACATTGCAGCCATTATGGCCCATCTTGCCGACCTCGTCATTTTGCCATCTTCTACGATGCCAATTGATGTTTGACGCCCTTTTGAATGAGACTTTGATGCTTTCTCTAATCGAGAGAAAGAGACTTTAAGTAATTCTCGCCCTAGAGACTTTAACTTCGATTTGTCCCTTTGCATGAAGTAGTAGTTTTGTCCTTTTATCTTGCCGCTGTGAGGCAATTGCCCCGTCCACCCTGCCCTTTGCCCCCGTCCCATGCTGATCGAAACCGGTACCTGTGAGACGAAGACTTCCTTGAATGCTGATTGAATTTGGTAAATATGAAAGGAAAATGTACAATTGCATTGTGTTTCTTTTTAGGTGACCAACTGCTGATTTTTGATAAGAGCCCTAGTTAGGAGTTTTCCAAATTAATGTTGCTAAATTGTTTTTGCATGAAGTCCCACATGCAGATGCTAATTTGAGGTTAGATGAGGATTCATTTGTTGCACGATGCAATTTGAGACCTTGTTATGCTGACTAATGTATGCAATTAGCCCATTACAGATTATAGTTTTAGTGGTTTGCGTTGCTATTATCGAATGCATTGTTATTCAAATGCTGCATAGATTGCATCTTTTTCGCCGTTATGGACAGCTATTAATGTTCATTTACATATATCATTTGGTGTTGAGACACATTTATATCGTGCTAGCTTTGTTAATATAGGGAAATAAATTCATTAACTTTGAATAAACTGGTGTGGTTATTCATGGCCGAAAGGTCATGGTTCGCCGAAATGTTTTCTGGATTAATTGTGAAGTGTTATGTTGATCAGGGCATTGCTTATGTTTGTTATTGATTATTGATTTGATTAAATTGACTAATCTCGGGTGAAGAGAGCCCCACTTGGTCAAAAGATTAATCGACCCAAGAGCGTCCAAATACAGGTAATTTATTAGGTCGGAACGCTCTATCAGTAGATGGTAGCAGAGGACGGTTTGGCATTTTGGGACCCCACTCGAGAGGTATATGGTGTTGAATTCGATTTTTCTTGGGTAAAAAGATTGAGAGAATGATGATGCCCTAAGTCCCCCGCGACTTTCCCGGGATCTCGGAGCTTGCGAATGGAGAGAATGGAGGTGTGAAATCGGCGTTGGCGATACTAGTGACGGTATGAGTGAAGTCAGGGTTTTGCGCTTGCACAGCTTATTGCCGCAGATTGTTTGAAAAGGTTGCGAGGATTTTAGAGAATAGCGGAGGTGCGACTCCGAGTGTGAGAGTAGGGAAGTCGTCGAACTTCATGTGCATGTGGCGCTTTGTGCAGGAAAAAGGTCCACGTGGTTGTTGTTGTTGAGACGGGCCCTGCGAGGTCAAGAGACTCCGGAGTATGTTGAAAAGTGTATGAGACACTTGTTTTATGTTGTGGTCTGGTCGGTTTAATAGGTTGACCGGGCGTGGTCAACGAGTCGGTACGTGTGTTAAGGGAGTGAAAGAAAACTTCGACTTCGGGCTTTGACAAATTCTAAGTGCACTAGAATAGATCACTGACAAGTTGAGAGCAGAGTCTGCGGGTCAGATTTGCTTGCGAAAGTGGGGACCGAGAAAGATGGAATAACTGCCGAGGCTAGTGAAAAATCCCTAAGGTCCTGAAGCGATTGTGTTACCCTTCCTGTAGTAAACTGACAGATCTGTTTTATTATTATTTGGTTGCTCGCGATACATGCCAGAAGTTGTTACGAGAGGAGCTGAGTGAAGGAGGACTAGCCGCGAGGCTTTGTCAGCCGCAGAGTGTGTGAGTGTGACGTCACTAGGAGCCGCGCTGGGATAGGTTGGTTGCAGAGAAGGGTCGCGCACGGATTGGACGCAGTCCGTGGGGCTCGATTGGAAGGGGAAAGGCAAGCGAAGAGTATTCCGGGAATTAAAGTCACTTATTGATTACAAATTTTGTGAAATAAAAGACGAGAAAATGAAATTTTTTAAAGCATTAAAGAGTGCGATGAAGGGGGAGTCTTACATTAAAGCGAGCGTAGGAGAGGAGACGCCACCCGAAGGTACACCAGCTTACATTGTAATGGAGGAAAGGGGGGTAGCTCCGTGCCTTTGGCTAAAGCAATGGCACAAGCTGACAGAGAAACATGGGAGCGTAGCGTTCCCGATCCCTGGGACATTCAATATAAGGATCCTAGAGAATTTGAGATTCGCGATGTACGACATGAAGGTACCTCCGAGGCCAGCACAGTTTGAGGCTCTAGCGATTTGGGAGCTAATGGCTAGACAGCAACAGCAAAAGAAGTTCGAGACCAGGATAAGAAAGGCAGAAAAGACACTAGCGGACGCTAGGTGGGATAATGCACAGAAGGTGTGGAGGTCAGATATATTGCAGGGGATAAAATTGTTTCCCGCAATTGCTAAGGAAGAAGAGGCGACAGGCAAGAAAGCTACCTGTAAGACAAACAGGAGGTGTTCCAAAGATAGAGAGGACGAGGAAAAGTTAAGGAGAGAAGACGAGTCAGAGGATGAGGAGTTCATCATGCAATTGCTGAATGACCGTCCACCACCTTATGTAGAGAGTGAACAAGGTCCAAGTACCAGTTCTGCCCCTCCGGCACCGGTACAGAATAATGAAACTCCGAATTCAGAAACGCCATCGGGATCTAAGGACCCGAGTTTACTGTTCACCCCGCAGATACCGCAGGTTAGGAGAATATATCCAGATGTGCCTATATTGAAAACAGCAGAAAATTATCAGCCGCAGGTCCCAGGGTACTACAGCAGTTACAACAGTACGGGAATGGTTCTAGATCCAACCGTAATGGGAGTACAGAATGGTCGCAACCCAACATTGGCACAAGTTGAATCAACCCAGTTTTTGATGCCTCAAAAGCAGATGCAGGGGGGAACCGCACATGCTCAGATGACGGGGAGTCAGACGGGCATGCCGGCAATGATGACCCATAGTGTGGGAATGAACATGCCTCAGAACCTGGGGAATGGACAGAACCCAGATGCGATATCCCTACCCATTACTGTAGGTCCACCGGTACCTTTGTACATTCAGCCTAACTCAGGTATGAGCGGTCAAGGATCAGTGGTGCAGAATGGGACGGAAAGGAGGTACATAGAAAACACTCCAGAGACAACTCCGATAGCGGCTCAGCCAACTGGATCTGGGTCCTTGATGGAGTTTAGTCCCATATGTGCTCAGTCAACAGTGGTGAGGTCGAGTCCCCCACTGATGATACCGCTATCATCGAACACTGAAAAGTTGCCGCAACCATCGATGGCAGTCGATGTGAATGCTACACTGATGGGGTTGAATGCGCAACAGCTGACACAGTGGTTCAACAGTATGAATTCCACACAAAGCTCAGCCAGTGGGAAGGGAGAAGACTATCTGAATAGGGTCAGGTTGAACATGGAAGCAGAAGAATTGGTGGAAGGGACTATGGGTTTGAATAGGTTAGAGTCCTACTCGGAAGAAGAGCTGAGGTATCTATGTCCCAGGATTACGAGAGAAGTGAACAAGGTACATAGAAGGTTGCAAGAAATAGCTGACAAAAACAGGGTTGAGATAGACAAGACAAAACACTTGAGCAGGAGCTATAGATTGGATTTCAGGACCACAGACTTTGAACATATGAGGTCAGCAGGCATGAAGACGCACCTTAGAGAATTGCTGCAGAGTGCACAAGTGTGGAGGTGCTTAGACAAATGGGAAAGCAGGTGGGCAAAGAAAAAGGAAAAGAGGAAGGACAGTGTCCCAGAGCACAACGAGAAAAGATCACAGAGTAGTGATGCAATAACCATGTTACCAATGAGGGAGACAGCAGGGGGAAAATTAATACATGTACCGTGGCACAGAAGCGACATCCAGTCTTTTACGGATGATTTTCCCAAACTGAGAGAGAAACCGATTGAATGGTATCAACAGACTGATAGGTTTGTGAAGCTTGCAAAATGTCTTTGGGAAGACCTGAACACCCTCTTTGAGATTGTGGTTCCGGCAGATTTGTGGGAAGACTGCAAAAGGGCTGTAGGTTGGCCGACAAGTGAACCAGAGAGAGACAGGGATACGGGTGCACCATCACCTATGGTGATGAGCTTGTACTATAAGGTGATTGAGCATTTGAAGACGAAGGTTGCCGCGAAAAATGTGGATTGGCAGAAGATTGATCGGACTGCCCAAGAGGCTAAAGAGTCGATTCATGGTTACTATGAGAGGTTGTTGAAGGCGTTCAAGAACTACAGTGGCACGGAAACAATAGAGGCGAAGGACATGCTTCATTTTGTGTTTAGATTTGTGGAAGGGCTGAGACCAGAGATAAGTCAGATGATAAAGACGCATTTGATTTGTTGGCAGTCGAAACCGATTGATGAGGTGTTGAATTATGCGAAATACTGTAGCGACGAAATTGAAGTGAAACATAAAAGGTTGAAAGAGAAAGTGATGGTGATGCAACTTAAAGCAGCTCAGACAGGTTTGCAAGGGTTGCAAGGGTTCCAACAGCAGATACCGCAGCCGCAGCCGCAGGGAAATATGGTGTTTCAGCCACAGGCGAGAGGCAGAGGCAGAGGAGGTTTTGGGAGTAATGGTCCGGATTTGAACACTGTTGCGATTCCGAATGGTGTGCAGGCAATGAAAAGGGTGATGCCGTGTCACGTGTGCGGAATCGTCGGGCATTGGAAACGCGAGTGCCCGATGGTGGTGCAAGAAGGTGCAGGTGTTGGTCAGCAAAACAATGATGTCAATGCATTCCAGACAATGAGGGGACCGAAAATGAGAGGTCCAAACCCAAATTTTCAGGCCATAAATCAGCTGCAGGGATTACAGCCCATGCAGCCGCAGCAGATGCAGATGCCCCGTATGCAGATGACGCAAATGCAGCCAATGCAACAGCAGTTTCCCATGGTACCTAATCAGCAAATGCAAATACCTTTGGCACCAGTGAGTCAGCAGCAAGTGATGGTTCCTCCACAGGTCTCGGGTCAGGTGATGAGTACAAATGGCACAGTACAACAGTTCCCATTACACAGTGAGAATGGAATAAACAATGTATGGGAGAGTGAAAGTTCAGATGAGGAGGGAAATTGTGTGCTTGCAGCATCCTTGGAAGTTGATCAAAAGGGTCCATATGTGGAGGGAAGAGTTATGGGTCATCGTGTTTCATTCTTGGTTGACACAGGAGCCACACGTTCAACTGTTAGGAGCATTGAAGTACCAAATTTGCCACTCTCAGGGAGAACAGCTCAAGTAGTGGGAGTAGCAAACAGGCACCTGACGAACCCAATCACAGATCCAGTACAAGTCAGAATTGGTAACTATCAAGGGTTACATAATTTTGTGGTATGTGACTCAAGCCCGATAGCACTGTTAGGGAGAGACCTATTGTGCAAATTGGGATGTTCGATTATGTGTTCACACGATGGAATTAGAATTCAGACGAGCAGTGATGGGGAAGAAGAGGACAGTGTAGAAGGGGATGAGATGGAAACTGTCGATGAAGAATATCCTCTGATTAACCTTTTTCCGATGATAACTGAAGCAGATATTCCAGCTGAATTACGGGAAACAGTCGGAAAGGAAGTGTGGGATATGACAGGAAAAGAGGTGGGATTGGTGAAAGGAGTGGAACCAGTGAAAGTGACCGTAAAACCCAATGTAACCTTTCCCCAGACCCCACAATACCACATGGCACAAGACACCCTCATGAAAGTCGCCCAACTCATTGACGAGTTTGTAAAACAGGGAGTATTGAAAGAAGTGTTAAGCAGTCCATGTAATTCACCAATCATGGGACTAATAAAGCCGAGTGGGAAGGTCCGAATTGTGCAGGACTTGAGGAAAATAAATGACATCGTAATTAAATGCTGCCCTGTAGTACCGAATCCAGCTGTGATAATGTTTCAAATCCCTTGCGATGCCGAGTGGTTCTCAGTCATCGACTTGTCACAAGCATTCTTTTCGGTGCCTCTTCATGAGGACAGCCAATTTCTCTTTTGTTTCAAATTCTTAGACAGAGTTTACAGTTGGTGTCGAATTCCTCAAGGGTTTTCTGAGTCACCGTCAATTTTCAATCAGATTCTAAAGAAAGACTTGGAAGCGTTAGAATTGCCATTCGAGTCAACTCTAGTACAGTACATTGATGACTTACTGATTGCATCTAAGACAGAAAGTGGCTGCACAGCCAACACCATTGCTCTACTGAACCATTTGGGAAGGAATGGACACAAGGTGTCTCCTTCAAAGTTGCAGTTCTGTCAGAAGAAAGTGAAATACTTGGGTCATCAAATAGAGAAAGGGTCACGGAGAATAATGAAGGAAAGAATAACAAGTGTACTTCAAATGAGTCCACCAAAGACGAGGAGGGAGGTGAGGAAGTTTTTGGGGATGGTGAGCTACTGTCGCCAGTGGATTCCCAACTTCTCAACTCTAGCAAAGCCCTTACTGAAACTGACCCAGAAGGATGCCTTGGATGAAATTGAGCTGAAAGGAGATGAGATGGATGCTTTTATTGAATTGAAAGAATGCATGTGCAGGGCTCCAGCTTTAGGTATGCCTGATTACACAAAGCCTTTCACATTGTTTTGTCAGGAACGTGATGCATGTTCTTTGTCTGTCTTGACCCAAGCCCATGGTGGCATAAACAGACCAGTAGCGTATTTTTCAGCTACTTTGGATCCGGTAGCAGCAGCACTTCCAGGGTGTTTGTGCGCCGTAGCAGCAGTTGGTATCAGCCTCACTCAGAGTGAAGGAATAGTGATGGGACACCCATTAACAGTCATGGTCCCTCACTCAGTTGAGATACTTTTGACCCGCTCCCGAACGCAACACATGACTGGAGCAAGACTCACAAGGTATGAAACAATAATTCTGGGCTCACCGAATGTGCAGCTGAAAAGGTGCACTACGTTGAATCCAGCAACCTTGCTTCCCGGTGAAAATGCTGAAATTGAGAACGCTGAAGACGTCGAGCACGACTGCCTTCAGGTGACTGAATTTTGCACAAAACCCCGACCTGACATCAAGGATACTAAGCTTGATGAAAATGACCAAATTGTTTTTGTTGATGGGTCATGTTTAAGAGATGCATTGGGAATTTTGAAAGCAGGATATGCTGTATGTACTGTAACAGGTGTCCTAGAAGCGTCCTGGCTTCAAGGAGTCTATTCCGCACAAGTAGCAGAGCTTGTAGCCCTTACAAGAGCATGCCAACTGTCTACATTGATGAAGGTTACAATTTACACTGACAGTCAGTACGGGTTTGGAATTGTGCACGACTTTGGGCAACTATGGTCACAGAGAGGTTTCCTGACCTCTTCAGGGTCCCCAGTGAAAAACGGGGAGAGAATAAGGGAATTGTTACACGCCATTCAGATGCCAGCCGAAATTGCAGTGGTAAAGTGTAGTGCTCATACAAAAGGACAGGACTATGTTTCCCTGGGAAATGCATATGTGGATCAAGTCGCAAGATTTTGTGCCTTGAACTGTATATTGCTCAGGGATGAATGGAATTTGATAAGTGAGCCAGAGCTCGAACCAGCTGAAGCATTTGCCTTGAAGGTCGTGGATACAATGGATGAACTAAAAGCATTACAGAATAGCGTCAGGGAGGATGAAAGAGTTTCCTGGATTAAGTCACAATGTACAAAGAGACCAGATGAGATATGGGTTTCAAATGAGGGAAAATTTGTTTTACCAAATAGTCTCTTATCGCAGCTAGCGCGGTTCTATCATGGGCAGGCTCACCTAGGGAAAGATGCCATGATAAGATTGTTCAAAACTGATTGGTTTAACCCCAGATTCCGTCAAGTTGCGGAAGCAGTTTGCCATCGTTGTGTCATTTGTCAACAGATGAACCCAGGAAAGGGAACGGTTGTGAACGTGAGCCACATTGGCAGGGCGGGTGGCCCGTTCAGCATAATGCAGATGGACTTTATTGAGATGCCAGTGCATGGAGGTCTGAAGTATGTGTTGGTGACTGTGTGCATTTTTAGACACTGGATTGAAGCATACCCCACACGTAGAAATGACAGCCTTACAGTTGCAAAACTATTGTTGAGGGAGTTGATACCACGTTTCAGATTCCCGATCTCTTTAGAATCAGATAGAGGAAGTCACTTCAATAACGAGGTGATAAAGTTACTTTGCGCAGCGCTGAACATTGAGCAAAAACTGCATTGTAGCTATCGCCCTGAAGCCTCAGGACTGGTGGAACAAATGAATGGTACACTGAAATCAAGAATGGCGAAAATATGTGCATCGACAAATTTGAAATGGCCTGACGCATTGCCTTTGGTGTTAATGTCAATGAGAAACACCCCTGACAGAAAGACTGGATTGTCCCCGCACGAAATTCTCATGGGCAGGGCCATGAGACTTCCTGCAGTTCCTGCAAACGCGCTTTTGAATATTACAGATGATATGGTGTTAGACTACTGCAAAGGTCTGGCTGACGTGGTTCGCTCTTTCTCTCACCAGGTGGAAGCAACCACCTTGTCACCGATCCAAGGTCCAGGACACACACTGAAAGCAGGTGACTGGGTCGTGATAAAGAAGCACGTGAGGAAGTCGTGTTTGGAAACCCGTTGGAAAGGCCCTTTCCAAGTGATCCTGACGACCACTACCGCTGTGAAGTGTGCGGGAGTTCCCAACTGGATTCACGCCAGTCATACAAAGAAAGTGTTGTGTCCCACAGATGAGGAAGTTGAAGCGCTGAAACTGCCAGTACCTGATAACAAAGTGCCAAGCGCTGAGACAGGGCAAAACAGAACTAGAAGCGAACAGGCAGAAATAGAGGAGAGAGAAATATTCTCTGAGGACGAAACAACCGATTCACTTGGAGAAGACCAAGGAGAAACCTCAGACAGCGACGAAGCAGCTAAAAGTGACAAAGAGCCTGAAGAAAGTAACGGTGACAAAGGGCTCGAAAGAGGTGAAGAAGCAGGAGAGCCTGATCAGAGGAGGGCTTTCCCAGAAGCAGACGGTAAAGAAAAAGAAAAGGAAAACCTGACTGACTCCCCAGAAGGAGGGGACAAGGCAGAACAGAACGAAACTGTTCAGACTTCTTCAGAAGAGATCGCAGGTCCATCAAGTGGACACAGTGCAAAGAGAAGACCAAGTATATCATCAGTAAAAGTAAGAACTAGAGAAACGTTGAACGACAGTGAAGGGCCAAGAGTGAAAGAGAAAAGAAAGGAAGTGTCTGTCGTGATACCAACATCAAGTGAAGAAAAAGACTTGGCCAAAGAGGAAAGTACCAGTGAGGCAGAATCAAAGAGAGATGCAAAATTGAAAAGGAAAAGGATACCAAACAGGAGATATTCCGGTCCAGAATGGGCATATGTAGTCAATGACGATTGGACCGACGAATTTGTATCTCTTAGCCTCGAGAACGAAGAAGAAGAGATACCAATAGAAAAGAAAAGTTTTATGGACACTATTGACTGAAAAAAAAACAAAAAAAAAACTGATAAATGACATTGTTTGCTATAATCTAATGTGATACAACCAGCTGAGACATTGCTAAACCGGATGAGACATTTGCTAACTTGATAAGACTTTGATAACCTGATTGACTCTTAAACCCGATTTGAGACAACGTTGCTAACTGATAAAAGACTGAGTTATTGCCGAATTGAGACAAATGCTGCTAACCGATAAGTGACTGGGCTCCTGAAGAAAACTGTGTGAACATTGCGCTCGTTCAAGCTTTGTAACTAATTGCTAAATCGTTTCTTTATAAGTGCTTCTAGCTCCCTGATTCTATACAGATCATGACACAAAACAGTAGAGTGAAATATTGTAAATATGCGTGTATAGGCTTGATAACTGCATGTGTACTAATAATAATGGCAATAGTGCTTGCAACGCGTGGTGAGGGTGAGAATGAGAAAATTGATGCTTCTACTTCTGCTCCTGTTACTGTCACTGAACTAACCGCATTGAAAAGACTAGAATTAGATGAGAGACACTTGCATGATAAGAAGGAACTTTCGTATAATGTTTTCTATCGCCTACTAACAGAATATGTTGAGACTATGGATGCGAAAGATTGTTATGTGTGTACACAGATACCGACATCGGTAACGGAAAGGGTGACTTATCACCACATGCCGCTTACATATGGGATTACATGTAGTTTAGTAACTTCTAGATTTTATGGTCAAACTAACATACAGTATTTTTACTCAAATTATGATGTTACCTTTGCATATGTTCCTATAATAACGCAATTAAGCCAGATTGCTAAAGATTGGGATGCGAAAATAATGAGGGAATTTTTCGAGCCAATGCAACCTTTTGAAACAGCTCACGCTCATAGGGAAAACCTTACCTGCTCGCTCTCTGCAGTAGAAATAAGCTTTTTAGATCGCACAGACGATAGAAGGGCACAAATGAATGCGAAATTAGAAAAGGAGCTAAGTAAGAGGACTTCAGTAGATAATTATGCTTTTGCCGCAATAAAAACACAAGGGAAAATAGCTTTAGATGCTTGGCATGTAGGGAAATTTTGTATATATCGTGGTGAATCTTATTATGATAACATTTTCGTGGGAGCGAGTGAATGTAAACATACGTTTATCTTTAAGGCCAAATGGACATTCATGCTGAACGGACTTGACCCTGTCATACCTGGTGTATATTACATTTGTGGGCATAATGCCTATTATCGTCTTCCAAAGGGATGGTGGGGGAGATGTTATTTGGGTATAGTGTTCCCAAAGGTTTATCAACTGGATGACCTATCGGTGATTCCAAAGACGTCTGGATCTCATCGTATCCAGAAAAGAGAGACCGCAGCTGCTGTGGTAGGAGATATATTTGGAGCCATGATTCCTTCATTGGGAGTTGTGTTGAATTCCATCAAAATAAGAAAGTTGTCTATTATAGTGGATAACATGTTGACAAAGTTTTCAGGTGCTATAATCCTGATGGATGCTGAACTTGCAGCAGAAAGAGCTATGACTCTTCAAAACAGGCTTGCCCTAGACATTCTTTTAGCAAAGGATGGCGGCGTTTGCAAAATGCTTGGTGCGCGTCACTGTTGCACGTATATACCAGACAACAGTGTGAAAATTAAAACTATGCTTGCAAATCTAACAAAAGAGAGTGCAGACTTGAAGGAATTGAAAGAACCAGGAGTTTGGGAGAAGGTTGGAAAGGGAATTGCTTCAGTGGGAAATTGGCTTGGTGGCATTTGGAATGGAATATTACTAAAAATAATACAGGGAATACTAATAGTACTAATTTGCATCTTTGGGATTTGGGGAATAAAGAGGGGAATACTAATGATCATGGCAAGAATTAAAAGAAGGAAGGAAGAGAAAATGATGAAAAGAATGGCAGAAGAATACAAGGCAAGAACAAGGGGAACTAAAAGGCAAAGAGAACTGACAGAATTTTAATGGAATAAAATTTGTGGGAATGGTTTTGTGTGATGACAAGTAGTCATCAGAGGAGGGATTGATGACGCAGAAATGAAGGTTTTACATTTATTAGCGTATAAATGTAGTGCCGCAATAATCAAGTGTGTCTTTAACCGAACTAATAAAGATTGTACGGGGACAAATGCGCCCTCAGAGTAGTTCGCCAACATTTATAAGCGTGCTTTATATAACGTGATGTATTAGAATTGTACTAATCTGACATAACCGTAAACGTGTGCTATGATTTGCTTGTTTGAAATGTTTTAACTTAGCATAACTTTAGTGGAGGCTTCGGCCTAGTTGCCTTGTCTCACGGTTTAGATGCTCGTGTTTTTCTAACGTGCTAATAAAACGTGTATTCTTGCTTGAAGCTGTACTTTTCCAGTGAGATCGGTTCACATGCTTATCTTTAAGGTTTCGTGCCAGCCTGGCATCTTCTTCTTTGCTCCAAGGTCAATCTGCAGGTGCAGACAATGGACGCTCTGAAAGTGAGTTAATTGGTAAAATATGTTGCAACTTACGTTCCCGACTCCAAGGATAATGTATGCCTAGGTAGAAGCTTGTGAATTGTAGTTTTTGATTGGACAATTTGAAGCCAACCTATGAACCCTCCAATGGAAGACCCTACTGGAATTGAACTGTTGTTTATTTAAACCGGGTGCACAAGAAGAAAGCAGCCATTAGCCATTCGCCATTACGCGCCCTTACCCATTGCACCCATTGAGGACATTAGACATTGCAGCCATTATGGCCCATCTTGCCGACCTCGTCATTTTGCCATCTTCTACGATGCCAATTGATGTTCGACGCCCTTTTGAATGAGACTTTGATGCTTTCTCTAATCGAGAGAAAGAGACTTTAAGTAATTCTCGCCCTAGAGACTTTAACTTCGATTTGTCCCTTTGCATGAAGTAGTAGTTTTGTCCTTTTATCTTGCCGCTGTGAGGCAATTGCCCCGTCCACCCTGCCCTTTGCCCCCGTCCCATGCTGATCGAAACCGGTACCTGTGAGACGAAGACTTCCTTGAATGCTGATAGAATTTGGTAAATATGAAAGGAAAATGTACAATTGCATTGTGTTTCTTTTTAGGTGACCAACTGCTGATTTTTGATAAGAGCCCTAGTTAGGAGTTTTCCAAATTAATGTTGCTAAATTGTTTTTGCATGAAGTCCCACATGCAGATGCTAATTTGAGGTTAGATGAGGATTCATTTGTTGCACGATGCAATTTGAGACCTTGTTATGCTGAGTACTGTATGCAATTAGCCCATTACAGATTATAGTTTTAGTGGTTTGCGTTGCTATTATCGAATGCATTGTTATTCAAATGCTGCATAGATTGCATCTTTTTCGCCGTTATGGACAGCTATTAATGTTCATTTACATATATCATTTGGTTTTGAGACACATTTATATCGTGCTAGCTTTGTTAATATAGGGAAATAAATTCATTAACTTTGAATAAACTGGTGTGGTTATTCATGGCCGACAGGTCATGGTTCGCCGAAATGTTTTCTGGATTAATTGTGAAGTGTTATGTTGATCAGGGCATTGCTTATGTTCGTTATTGATTATTGATTTGATTAAATTGACTAATCTCGGGTGAAGAGAGCCCCACTTGGTCAAAAGATTCATCGACCCAAGAGCGTCCAAATACAGGTAATTTATTAGGTCGGAACGCTCTATCAGTATCAACCTTACGGAGTTATTTCATTTTGTGCATTACTTCCTGCCATGATCTCTCAAGGTCGCCATCTCGTTCCATTATTAGAACAAATTAACTATTGCCCTTTATTGGCCCAGTACTCAAAAGTCACCCTTCTCTTATATACAATAATTCTGATTCATACCAATGTGCTGTGTCATTATATATATATATATATATATATATATATATACTTATATATTATCTGTTTGCGATTGCCAGTAGGTAGTTACATTTAGGACCATGTTTCCATAGAAAAAATCGTTTTTTGACTTGCTTTTGTCTTTGGCACTGTATGACAAATCTTCAAAAAAAAATCCAAAAGGAGTGTGCCGGTGATTCTTGTTGCACATGGTAAGTTTGAAGTGATCCGTTAAGCGGGGCCGAGAAAAAGTGTGGGGTGAAAAATGTGCATTTTCCATGTTAATTCCTGTAAGAAGCTGGCCTGGTGTGTGGTGAGCACCTATGGTGTTCTCACCTTATTCCAAGTATTCCCTATTAGTAAGATATAGACAGTGTCTAGGAAGCCAGGATGTCTAGAGGTAGTTGTGGATGAGCAGCCAAGGCTTATCGAGGAGACATGCAAAGCTCATGCAATACCACTGTTGTCACATAGCACTAACATACATCAAAGAACCACACAGTGTTACAAGTATTATAGTAACACAACTACTAAAATACGGTATAGGCAATACTCTACTAGTAGGTGAGTAAACACACTATCATATACACATTAGTAATCAGGAATTGGTATAAAAAAACAATAGAAACCAGTGAAATAACAGAAATAATGGAGTCCCGAGGGGGTGGGAATCAAACCATATAATAAGTAAGAGGAATGCGAGAATCAGTCCCCCACCCAAGGAAGTGGAATCTGTAGAGGGGCACTAGAGGAACTAGGAACCCCAAAAAGTAAGTACGAGGGTGCCCCCCCAACGACCAGGAGAGAAGAGCTAAGTACCTTTTTTTCCCCCAAACGCACATGTAAACTTTGTAAAAGGACTGTGCAAGACCCAAGCAAGACTGGAAGAAACAGAAGAGGATGTGCAAATGAAGGGGACTGACTTCAGTTCTAGTTGGAGTGTCTGGTTGGGACAAGGGACATTACCCACCCTTTTGGAGATCCAGGACCAAGTTATGGTGAAAACCAGGAGTCGGCTGTGCAGCACAGGAGCAAGAGAAGAGTTCCAGATGTGATGCAGTCAATGTCCCACATCAGCAAAAGAGTTGCACTCTGTCAGTGGTGTGGAAAAAACCCTAACAAGCCTTGGCAAAGGCAAGAGTCACAGATGAAGAGTTACAGAGCTGCTGGGGACCAGGAAGGTCCAGGTGGACTCAACCCAAGGAGGTGAATCCCGGGTGACCCTCAGCAGTGAGCAGAGCCAGAAGTCAAAGAGGCTGCCCCCACAGGCAAATCACAGGCAGCAGACACAGGAGTTACAGTGAGACCCACTCAGCACACCTGGAGAAGAGTCCCATGTCACTGGAATATCAGGCAGGAGACTGTGCTTCACAGGGAAGAGTGCTGGAGGCTGGGGCTGCCCTGCAAGTAGAGGCAAGAGCTTACTGTCTCCCAAGTTGGAAAGCTGGTAGAGCGGCCTGAGGGGACCATTCCACACCACCACCTGTATTGCAGGATCTATGCAGTTTTTTTGCAGTAGAGAAGATCCATGCAGCTAGACATTGTTGCAGTTGGTGCCTGCGGAAGCAGGGGAGTGACTCCAGTCCAAGGGAGATTCCTTCTGACTTCTTGTGCAGGCTGAAAACTTGTCACCCTCGGAGGATGCACAGCCAGGGAAATCTTGCAACTGCAGGAAGGAGCCGGAGAAGCAATGTTGCAGAGCGGAATCGTCGCTGGAGTTGTAGATTGTCTGTTGCTGGCGAGTCCAGTTGCAGTCCTGGTGGCAATAAGATGAAGTTAACGATACATAAGAGGCCTGCTGTAATCTTGCACATAAAATCTGAGGACCCACCTTGAAGGGAGACCCTAAATAGCCAAGGAAGAGGGATTGGTTACCTAGTCAGGTGACCACCTATCAGGAGGGGGTTGTTATGTCACCTGTCTGACCTGGCCACTCAGATGCTCCCAGGGGCCTCTGCCCACATGGTTTCAACATGGCAGAATCAAGTGGCCACCTGGAGGAGCTCTGGGCACCACCTCTGGGGTGGTGATAGACAGGGAGTGATCACTCCCCTTTCCATTGTCCAATGTTGTGCCAGAGCAGGGACCGGGGGTCCCTGAACTGGTGCAAACTGGTTTATGAAAGGAGGACACCAAATGTGCCCTTCAAAGCATACAGTGGCTTGGGGAGGCTACTCCTCTCAAGCCATGTAACACCTATATCCAAAGCGGGAGGGTGTGGCATCCCACTCCCAAAGGGAATCCTTTGTTCTGCCTTCCT
This sequence comes from Pleurodeles waltl, assembly GCF_031143425.1. Classification (NCBI taxonomy): domain Eukaryota; kingdom Metazoa; phylum Chordata; class Amphibia; order Caudata; family Salamandridae; genus Pleurodeles; species Pleurodeles waltl. The sequence goes on from NC_090439.1 coordinate 349,833,878, forward strand.
GGGCTTGAGCTGGTCAAGCAGCAGGAGGGCAGAAACCTATCTGCAGGATGGCAGCAGCACAGGCTGCCCAGGAAACCCCTGCAAACTAGTACGAGCAAAGCTAGGGGTCGTCGAAGGAGCCCCCAAAGTGCATGGAACCATACAACCAATACTGGCAACAGTATTGGGGTATGATTCTGACATGTTTGATACCAAACATGCCCAGGTTTGGAGTTACCATTATGTACCTGGACATAAATAGTGACCCATATTCAGTACACTGGTAAAATGGCTTCCCCGCAGTTACAAAGTCCAGGAAAATGGAGCTGAAGTTTGTAGGGGCACCTCTGCTCATTCAGGGGTGCCCTCATACACAGGCACTGGCACCCTGCTCTCTGGGCTAGGATGGCCTCCCATAGGGGTGACTTACAGTGACCTGGTGCAGTGACCTGTGGTGAAACGGTGCATGCACCTTTTCACTGAGGCTGCAGTGGCAGGCCTGCCGACACATTTTGCATGGGCTTCCATGGGTTGCATAATACATGCTGCAGCCCATGGGAAACCCCTGGTGCCCCAATTCCCTGGGTACATAGGTACCACATACTAGGGACTTACATGGAGGCACCAGTGTGCCAATTGTGGGGTGCACAAAGTCAGGGACAACCACATTTAGAGGGAGAGAGCACAGTCACTGGGGTTCTGGTTAGCAGGATCCCAATGAACACAGTCAAAACACACTGACGGCAGGCAAAATGGGGATACTTTCCAACAATTCCCATAGGAATTTTGAACATGACTACAACCCGAACCACTGGACGGAGTTATGCCAAAATTGGCAGAAAGGTAGCTTTTGTGATGTAGATTACAAATGTTGTTATTTAGTGTAAATCCGTTCAGAAGTTTAAGAGAAATTAAAGGAAATCCATATTTGTAAATCTAGGGCCAGGAGTTATAATTTCCGTAGGCCTCGAGTTATAGTTGATAAGTCTAACTGCTCAATTTCTCTGGTGTTGTATACGTTTTTCAAATGAATATGTAGATTAAGTGGCAGCAAACCAGAAACACCCAACCCACTTTGATCACAGGTGATGAAACAAAGAATAATGAAGCTTTTACAATGAAAACACAAACAAAATGAAACAAGCATTTGCAATGCAACAGGTCTCGCGTTGGCTCATGTTAGAGCTGATAGCTTTGTAAACTCCTAACCTGACTTTTCACCTATCGGCAAAAGTGCATTTATGTACGTAACCCAAAAAAGTGCAATTAACTGTGTAAAGTGCTTGACTTCTGCCAAGCGAAATCGCGCTAGGAAAATAGAGAAAAAGTAGTCCACAAAGCGGACAGAAAACAGAGAGCCTCCCATGTTTTCTGTACTTGGTCGATGCGCTCGAGGAGGGCTAGCCACCGAAAAGGCATGACGTATGCATGCCTTCAACTAATGAAAGCAAGCAGATTTTAATAGGCAAGCCCACGAACCAATGAAAAACACTGATGTGACGTCTACAGGGCTCCGAGCCCTTTTCTAATACCTAAAGCGTCTCGCTGCGATACCCATGCGCGAGCGCATGCAACGCAGGCTCGACCCTAAAAAGGACAACTGCATCTCCCACTCAAAGAAATATAGATAGCGGTCATCCTAAAGTGTACAGCTCTTATCACAATCCCCTACCTACTAGGAGACCAAGCTCCATTTATTCACAGTGAGTCATCTTGACAAATTAAATAAAATAAACTATCATATTGCTAGCGCAGGTTTTTTAATACATTTTCTTTTATAACTCTGTTTTTATTGAGTTCAGAAAATATAATCAACAAAAAACATCACAGTGCACTGCTTACCAATGCAAAAGATTACAGAATCTTCTTTTTTTTAATCACATTCCTATAGGACGAATTAAGCACATAGTCTGAAATAAGAATTTATAACACCCACTGCAGCAGAAAGTACACTCCACCTACCCACCCAAAGAGGATCCACCCGAGACCAAGTCTTACATATCTTAAGAATCGCGTAGATACAACCTCGCCACAGTTGGTTGTCACTCTTCTAATCAAAACAAGGAGCACTTAATCAGTCATCCTCATCCTTACTCCCCTCTGTACTTAATTCTTCCACTCCAGTGAACCAACCCAGTAATGTCCACCATGCAATCACATCCGTAAGTGCCACCTCCCCTCTTCGTGTCATGGGCATATATTGTTCTTCAGTAGCACCCAATTCCATCAAATCTCGGATCCAGCAAGTGATGGAAGGGCACCGGGTGCTCAGACAACCAATGGCCACCCTGTGTTTAGCCAACACCAAGGCCAACTGTGTGAGTTTGTATGGGATATTCCTGCCCAGCGGCCTCCTCACCACTCCTAGGAACATGTCACAGGTGTTACTTCTAGCCCCAATCCTGTTACCTCCTCTACTCTACCAACTACCTCCCGCCAGTATCGGTGCACCATCTGACAGGACCACGCCAAGAGTAGAAAGGAAGCATCTAACAGGCCACTTCTAGGACAACCCGCCCCCTTGCTGGGTCATTCTTATTGATACGGTCAGGTGTGATGAAGGTTCTGTGCACAAAGTTGAAGTGTAATAGTTTGAACCTGTTGTTACAGGACACAGTATGCACCGGCGATAACGTCATTGCCCAATCCACATCCTCCATAGGTTCTCACATTTCACACTCCTATGCCCTATGTGCAATACTCTAAGGACCCGGCTGATCCTCCAGAAGGGCTTTATAAAACCGAGTGATCGGATGGGTCTCCTAACCCTACTTTAATAGTCCATTCAACACCGACGATGCCCGGGGGGGGCAGCGGAAACCCACACCAGATCTCCCTAGCCACACTCTCCATTTTGGCATATTGCAAGAACTGACCTGAGCCCAGTCTGAATGTATCCCGAGCATCTGGAAATGAGATAAACTCTCCACTGGGGTATCAATCTCCCACCACTTCACATCCTTTCAGCCTCCTGCCTTCCGTAGACATTAAGGTATCCATGTCTCTGAAGGGGGCTAAGTCCCAAATCTTTAATTCTCTATCAAACGGGGCATGTCGGAGAACTTTCTTGACTGCCTGCGCCCATATCAAGGCAGTGGTTTTAACCAGATATGGTACGTCTGACCACCCGACATCAGTAGATTCGCTAGCGTCTTCCCACTTAACAGTCCTACAAACAGTCTCTTCTCTCAGTTGTCCGGCTCGGTCATCCACTTCGCAGCATGCTGTAGGTGCGCCGCATAATAATAATGTCTAATATAAGGGATTGCCAATCCTCCCTCTTCCATCTCCCTCTGCAGAGTCGACAATGCCACCATGGTGCGCCGCCCAGTCCACACCAACGAAATCAACAAGCTGTCCAGTTGATTAAAAAGTTGAGCAGACAGCGGGAACAGTGAGTTCTGTACCAGGTAAAGACACCTTGGCAAAAATACCATCTTGGCTACAGCCGTCCTCCCCGTTACCGAGAGAGGCAGTCTATTCCAAAACAGTAGTGAGCGTTCACGGCCGGACACCACTCGTTCCACATTATGCTTTTCATGGGCTGCCACAGTGTGAGTTACCCAAATATCTAAAGCTTTCAAGCTCCCATCAGATGCCCACCACCGGTAACCTCTCCTGGGTGCACCACAGAGAGAACCCAACGGGTACTGGAGTGACTTCTTCCTGTTCATTGAAGACCCGACACAGCCCCAACAGCCTCCAACAGCTGCAATAATGCAGGCACCAAAACACGGGGTTCCTAAAGATACACAAGTGCATTTTTGCATATAAAGAGACAGTATGTGTGGTCTGCCCGACCCGGATACTCCAAGGATCCAGCTCCTCTCAAATCCAGATCGCTAATGGCTCCACCGTCAAGGCAAAAAGAAGCGACGAAAGCGGACAGCCCTGTCTAGTTCCCCTGCCAATCTCCCATGATTCTGAGAGCTCTACTCCCACTCGAACATGCACGGAGGGTGCAGTATATGGCAACTTCAGCCACGCACAAAATTGTGGGCCAAACCCTATAGCTTGCAGCACTGCTAGTAGATAGCCCCATTCCACTGTGTCAAAGGCCTTTTCCAGGTCCAACGACACTAGCTCTAGTTCATCTTCCCCATCCACAGTTTCATGCAGAACATGTGCCAAGTGACGTAAATTGTAGGTCGTGTTATGACCCGGAATAAAACCACATTGATCATCATGCACCAACCTCTGAATCACTCCTCGAAGCCTAGTGGGCAGTATTTTGCAAATAATCTTCACATCACTATGCAACATAGTAAGCGAGTGGTAAGAGGAGGGATCACCAGGATCCCCACCAGGTTTAAGCACCAAACAGACAATGTCTTGGTGCATGGTTTCCGTCAGGATGCCACGGAGTCGTGCCTCTTCAAACGCCGCCAACAATTTCTCCTGCAGGAGAAGGGGAAAAACTTGATATTGGCAAAATCGGTAACCCTTCACCCCCTGGTGACCTAGATTTTGTTTAATAAAATGGCTGTTTAAAGAATTAAACTGTGATTTTTCCATTGTACCGTCTAAATGTGCTCGTAGCTAAAAGTCTTTCTCATGAGAATCAACTGCTAGAAGGTGCTGTTCTTGCTAAAATATAACATTATGAGTGTAATGTGTATAAGACTGGCTTTCTCAGGAGGAGAACAATAGAGACACTGACTGGAGTATAAGCTGCAACAGTATTGTTACCTGGCAAGCCGGATGATGAGGACATTGCAGGAGAAGCCAATCACGACATGTGAACGGAGTAGTGGTAGAATTCATAGATTTGAAGTTTTAGTTTTATTGGATAAAGTTTGAATATGCGATCCTCTGCCTAATAGGGACTTGGTAAATAGCTTTAGGGAATGTAACTTAACAGGACTGCACCAAGAGAAGACAAGCCATTCTTTCTATTCTTCTTGAGGGTTTACCTCTATTCCTTCGAGTTGTTTAAAGATTTTGTGTTTCTGAACTTTGATGACTGAACTGATGTCCTGATGACGAAGACTATCTCAGCTTGCCGATCCAATTGAGGAGAGGTATTCTTGTAGCCATGTGTTTGTTATGCCTATTTGCTTTTTCTTTCTAGGTACCAATCACACTGTTTGATAGAGTTAGTTAGATGTTTTCCAAATTTGTGTTTGCCAAATCGTTTTGCATGAAGCCCAACATGCTGATGCTAATCTGGTGTTAGTTAAAGATCCTCACATATGAAAATCTGTTTATAGGGAATAATACTTGATTAATTTCTCAGCTGAACTCGAATGTATGTAATCACTTTGTTGCAGTTGACTTTGTTTTTAATGTGTACCATAACCTTAGAATGTGTTGTAGTTCAAGCTTTGATTAGATTAAGTTTCTTCCGCCGCTTTGGACAGCCAGTATTGTTTCTGTATTTGATTCATTTGATTTTGAGATTAATCTACATGACATTAGCATTGCTAATATAGAGAAATAAATATTCTAACTTTCATTAAAAGGTGTGGTTATTCATGGCTGAAAAGTCATGGTGCGAGACAATTAGTGATTCTATTGATTACTACTGTAATTGATTGTTATTGATTATTGATATTGTGTATTGGTTATTGATTATTGATTTGCATGTCTGGAGCTATGGTAAGAACATCTTAATTGGGAGTTAAACGGTTCATCGACCTATTGTCGTCCCCTTGTAAGTTTACTTATTAAGGTCAGACACGCTAACACTTCCCAGGTGAGACGTATCAAGAAGAAATATGTTTATTTCTCCTTGTTTTACCTCTTTCTTTGTATGCTGCATTCTGCAGCACACATAGAAAGAGCAACTTGACTTACAGTATTGTTTTTGTCCAGGAAGGTGTCCCTTCCTCCACAAAAACAATTCTGTCTGCAACACAGTCATCCTTACATCAAGGGGCAAGGGTGCCTGAGTTGGCGCTAGGCAGCACATTGTGCGCCAACACAGGGAAAAGACAGGAATGCATCGTATAATGTATAATATGGTGCATTCCTGCCCTTTCCCTACCAGGCAGCCCAGGGCAGCAAGGTGGCTTGCTGCACTGTACGATTTCTCGATAAATGTGAAGCTTATTGTGTATATTAGTGTAGTGAGTCCTAGTTTGTTTTAATGGGATACAGGAGTTAGCTAAGCCTTTGGCTTGCAGACCCTTGCACCTGTCACCTAGTGACTTTTATTAACAAGAAAATTGTTCTCTCTCCAATAACAATACAAAATATTCAAACATTCAAAGATCCAAACGAAACCAAAAATATCAAAATACAAAAAATATTTTTAATATTTGTTATTAGTAATATTGAAAAAATAAACAATAATCTATATACCTTTTAACAATGGACATGGAAAAACAATAACACTAGGACCACACATAAAAGACTCAAGACAAAACATATATACATAAAAGATAAAACAACTAACAACAAACTACTAATATTTGCATCCTATATCACAAATATATCACACTTACAAACACATTTACAATATATCAGATAAAGAAATATATTTTTTCAAAATAATCTATCAGATGTAGAGCAATCTATGTTTAAATCTTCTTGTCGCGCATGAATGTTCACTGATTTTATTCTTCACTGTCTTTAAATAGTCCTTGACTGTCAATATCTTTGTTTTAATGTATTTCCATAGTCTTCAGTTGAAAAATTCTTGTTACATTGTGTCAATTTCCACTTTATTGGCTATTCAACATGGATAGAAATCTTGTGCCGGCCATCATATTCCTTGCCGACGCATGTTTCGGTGGATTCCAACTAGTGCTGATACTTTAAGCCACCTTCCTCAGGGCTGCACACAAACGTGTATATATAGGCTGGAATATTATCTACAAACAGATAAGTGAGGTCCAATGAACCATATTTTACTTAATAATTCTAACCATGTCCTTCTCCTATTTTCAAACAAGATTATACATGCCACCAAGTGGTCTGAGCTTTTGAAGTGCTGAAGGTGTCTTTCAAAAGTTAAAATAATAATAATAAAGTTCAGTCACCAAAAAAGATGTAACAACAAACCACATTCATCACAGAACACCCACACCATAAACACCATGTGAGTGCTCACAATAATTACTCAACCTTAAAATACTCTTGTGTCACACCTTCACTTCTTCGACAAAACAATGTTACCTCTCTTTCAATCCCTTTATAGCATAGTCCAAATCCTGATGAAAAATCCGAATTTTAAAGCTCCATATCGAACAACGTGGGCTAAAAGCAAAAAATTCAAACTTAAAAATGCTTTCCCCAACGTAGTCAATAATCGATCTATATTCACCAAAAAGGGCCTGAGTTGCGAGCTCATAACATATGCCCAAAGAAATTACCAAACAAACTTGCTCATACCTCCTAACCAATACACCACACTACGTGACTTCACACAAATCTACATTTATATACAACAATCCTAGAGTAGCACCTGTACATGCCTCTGCACCAGTCTGCCATTATACCTAAATATTCACCACTTACTATTGGTCTAGTCAAGAAGTAGGATGATATCCACAGCCGCTTTTGCTGAATGTCAAATGTACCGACTTACCAAACCCTTTTCGGTGCGGCCCTTATATTCCATTTCACTCCCATTGGTCATAGTAATAGACAACGGGCTAATGTCAAATAATGAGCCCGACTACCGTATTCCTGGCGGACATCTTAAAGCCTACAAATGAGAGACAAAACTTGCAATTCACACTAATCTGGTTAAAAAATCCAAACCACGCTGATATCCACAGCCGCTTTCACTTTTATCAAAAGTGCCGACTTCCCAAAAATTATTCGGCGTGGCATTTCTATTCCCTTTGCTTCACATGATACACAGTGACAAAAGACAGGCTAGATTCAAATCATTAGCCCGACTACCAAGATAGTGACGGCCATCTTGGAACATGTATATAAGAGGCAAAAATGCACTTCACATTAATTTTATCTCTCCGTCTCAAGTCCATATCTTAAAAGAATCGTCCTAATTGTCATAAAGGACAATCACTTTAGTGTGTAAATTATGACTTGTCTATTCTGCAAAGCTACTCATAGCACTTCTAGAACGTAGCAATATCTTGATACACAAGAGTATAATAAAATTTAAAATGTATATACCAAATTCCCGTCAGGCTTACACTTATAAAAATTCTCAAATATCCCCAGACACTTTGACAGGTCTGAGTAGCAAAGTCTATAAGTTTGAACCACTGTCTCCTAACACTCCCAAGTAAATAAAGACTAATAGCATTCTGCCATGGTATTTCCACATTCAATCCTTTTTTATATGTGTCTAGGAAAAAAATCCAGAACATCTCTCGTTTTTTCCTTTTCTTGTCGCAGTCTTCTGTTTCACTAGAACCAATTTTTTCCAAAATCGTCTATTTAATATCTTCTTCTTTGTGTTTGAACTCTTGCCAATGTGAAACCAAAGGGGCACCTAGTAACTTTTACCCTACTTAGCTGATCTGCTTTAGCACATTTATTTAATTAAATCTTTTAAGATGGCTGCCTTGTTTTTAGTTAGGCCCATGTTTTAGTTATCAGTGCCACCGCGCTAAGGCATCAATATCAAGCTACAAAGATAAACATACTGTAAGTGTTCACATTAGGTACTTTCCCTCTTCACTTTTTCAAGGGAATTGTTTATGTAAATTACCGTCCCAAGCATGTCTTGTTATCTATTGTTTGGGAACAGATCTACGTCAGGGGGTCAAAGCTCACCTGTTTAAATACTTCTCACTTAAACAGATAGTCAGAGGGATTCCAACCAGATGCCATTGTTGCTATTGATGCTGCATATCACCTTGATGCTGACCTAGTCTTCGTGTCCCTACACAGTCTGAGCTAGAGACCTCATTCCAAGGTAACCAGGGTGGGGGTCTGTTCTCATGGACATGGCATTGGCAGATTAGGTTTAACATACCTAGCTCTCTTTTAGGTTAGAGGTTAGGCTCATTGTGCTAGGGTATTAGGACATATATCATATCTCATGTCGTTTCATGTCATTGAAAGATGGTGTGGGTCTTTGTATTAATTACTCTTGTCTTTACCATTCTGTTTCTTGCACTGTTCATTATCCTAATCATTGCAGCCCATACAACTTATCGCAGTTTTCAGTTTTGCTAAATAACACCTATTGAAACTTTACTACATCTTCTTCATTGCCTGTGTTTGATTGAGGCATGTTGTTCATGTGAGAAAGGGGTAATCTCCATTTAACCACAACACTCCCTGAGATGTCACACTCATAAGTCCATCCGTAAAGGCTGCCACAAATCACCTTTTACTGTTTGAGTTTCTGGTGAGGTGCTGCTTGTGAGTTGGGAGGTTTGGGACAACAGTTGTGATATGTTGTAGGACTGGCATAGTCACCTACAAGCATAAGTACTTCATCCTCAAACCAGCAGTCTTGCCTAAAGCAAGAGTCAAACTGTGACATTGCGCCACCAACGATGGTGTTTAGGCACTAATTTACAGATACCCCGAATATCACTGCCTCACATACTTCAGGTACCCTAAGTACCATCATACCGAGACGTCCGTGGTCTTGGGGAAGATCCTCCTCAGCTGAACAGGGAGTAACTAATTAGGCTGTAGGTTGTTCGAGCTCGAACTCTTAAAAGGACTTTGCTCCCCATTTGGTGTTCCATCTCTCTTACCCATTTCACAATATGTCTAACGCCATAGAAATTCCTGAGAATGCTAGACAAGCACTAACTCTACACCTAGTAGCACATGGCTTAAGAGAAAAGGGCGTGGATGTTACATTCATAGTGGAAGCTAGTGAAGCTTACCAAACAGAAACATTTTATTCCTGGTTTCACTTTCCCAAGGAAAACAACACTACATTCACATTCCACACATACAGATTTGCAAATGTACCAATAAGGTACCAAGCATTCCAGTATCATGAAATACCGCTCACTTAACAGGAGCATCAGAACTGGTTTGAAGGCACCCTACCGCATATATTACAACCAGTGAGATTAGGTCCCCTAGGTAATAAAGGACCAATGTGGCCTATGTTTGCCACATACACACCTCACCCAGGCATACAAAACATGCAGGCAGCAGACCTGTGAAAATTATATCTTGAATTAGTAATACTCTACAGATTACTTGTTCAGTTCGTAATACGAACTTTGAACACTACACCAACACGTCTCGCACCACCAGCACCTGCTCGATATCAATTGGCTACAGGGATTAATCCACAAACAGTACATACTATCATCTGTAAGATACCCACAGAATGAGAGAAAATACTGTTCTGGATAGCCCAGAAAACAAATCAGCTGGAAGCTGTGTTTCCCTATAGGGGACGACAGGAGAAACATAGAATTCTCACAATGTGCTTGCCCTTTGGGATAGTTCCCTTGGTGGATGACTGCGCCACATGAAGTACAGTCTTTGCTGCAATTTATACTACCACACATGGTAACCCGACACTTGCCAATTTGTCGGAAGTGTTAAAACAATTACAGAATGAGCATGTGACTCACCAGCCCTAGATATGGGGAGGAAATTAATGTGTAACTTCGACGCAGTCTCCTCAATAATACTCAGTAATATCAAAGGGGAAGCGGAAGCACTGGCTATACACCAGCACGTCAGAGAGATTTGAATTGTGACCGGGAGAAATAGCTACTGAAAATTATTTCTGACACCTTGTTGTAATTTAATAGCGATTAGATTAAGCATTAGCAGAAGACATCTTGTATTTAGCAACTATTGTGAACATTTGGCGGAATCCATTTTGTATTCATGGCAGCCATTTTCTCTGCCATGTGCTCGCCATGTGCTCTGTCCTACCTTTCTGTTAACTACTCTTGAAAATCTGTCTAGTGACAAGTTATATTTAGCATCTCCCACTTTCGCACATGCCCAGTAAGATCTGCAGCTGTTAGTAATCAGTAACAGAAAGTAATGTGTCAACTAGTCCTTGAAACTGTTAGTCCCTCCTACCTGTCGACTGTGCATTTCCATATGACCTTACATATATGTAAGTCTTGCTTCTATAATTGTACCACCTTCTTTTAGCCCCTGCGTGGGTATAAAAGGACCATGTTCTCTTAGTTCAGTGTGCTGCTACTTCAAACATTACCAAAGGGTGCTGTTTGATCTGTAGTACCACCTCATGAGGTTTAATAAACTTTGTCTTTTATTTCAGTTTCTGTGCCAACTTCTTCCTATATGGTCTGAGGACTTTGTGCAGAGAAGGGCGAACCCCTTGCACTAGTAGGCCTTGCTGTGGCTTACTTCAACAAATTGGCGCCCGAACAGGGACTCATCGGCGACTCGGACGCCCAACGGATTGGTCGCGACGAAGGATTGGGATCTCGCTGCGGACGATCAATGCCTGAGGAGACCCAAGTCTTGGCAATCACAGCGTTTTTCCCTTCTTTCTGATTTAACCATCTAGGTGGCACCGGTCCTCGACTGAGATCCTTTTTGTTCATTCGTCATGCAGTGACCATTTGGTCGATTTTAGAACTTGGCAGTTGGAACCTGTACACCCTGTGATTGCTAAGAGCCGTTTTACGGCACTTGCTGTGGGTTTTGATGCCTTTGTTTGGTAATGAAGTTTAGCACTACTTACTGTGGCTCTCGTGTTTTGGATGACTAGTCAATTTGTGTCCTTTGAATTGATATATAAATTGCAATTTATATAGGCAGGTAATGAGGAGAATTTTCTTCTATAATGTACAGCACATTATGAAATAAATACACTGTTGCGGATCCTGAATTACGTTGGCCTATGCATGGGTCATTTGATTTGCAAAAGATTGAGTATGTGGAACAATGTATGTGTAAGCGAAGGTCTAGGCAAGATATGTTTGACTGTGTACGAATGTGGGAGAAAGAAGTGCGTGGACGAGTGAAGCGTGAGGAAGCCTTGCTTGAGAAAGAGCAGCGGAAGAATGTATATGTGAAAGCATTGGAAATGAGAAAGAAAGAAATAAATGACTTAAAGGAGCTAGAAGAGAAAGAACGTAAATTACAGGTAACTGGCCAATACACCGTTAGGCAACCTCTTTATCCTATCTTTAATAAACCACACAATGATTGTTTGTTACTAGATCGCCCTCCACCTCCGTATGTCGTTCCTTCTACCCCTCATGAGTTAGCTAATGTCTCCGGTTCGGAGCAACAGAAGATACGAGACAGTCGCTCTATGTTGCCTGCTGACCGTGCGTCTGAGCTTAGATCTATTGCTCGTAAAACAATTTGTAGCGTTGTCTCTGCTTCTGAACTTTTAGACAGCATGAAAGAGTGGACGGAAAAGGAGCAGCTATATTTTACTGAGGCATTTGGCACAGAAGTTATTGAACTATATCGGAAATATCCTGATGAGTTAGAGCCCGATGATGTAGCAGCTGATCATAAGCAAATGCGTGATGGTCTTTTTGTTTTCTCCCAGGTGGCTGATGCAATCAGGCGTTTGGTGAAATTATGTGCTGCAGCAGTCCGTTTGCAAGAGGAGAAAAGGGCTGTGGACGTAATTGCACGAACATCTCAGACCGGCGGGGTGCAAGCTTCCATCTTCGGAACAGATAAGACTATGATAGTTCACGCGAAACCAATGCGGGAGGCCGCACCTTTGTATGTTCCTCCTAAAGGATTGGGTACAAGTGATGATAAAACTTCTGTTGATGCTAAGGGTTATTTTATTTATAAGTGGGTGTATACTCCTTGGAATAGGGCAGATGTAATGGCACTTAAAACAGCATTACCTGACCCGCGGAAAAATCCAACCGCCTTTTATGAGGAAGTTGAGGGAGCAATTAGTTCTTGTACTATGACTTTGGCTGACATTGATTTATTTTTCGGATTGATATTACCGCCAGATATGTGGAGAACTGTTCGTAAAGTTGATGATCGTGTAGTTTTTGGGGCAGTATGGAAAGAATTAGAACAGATGGACGGGGATAGGGAACCTGCAAAAAAGCCAAATCAGTTGATTCTAGATCTTCCCACAGCCAAATTAGTTAAGTTAAAAATGATTACTCCCCCTAAAAAGATAGATTGGACTGTTTTAGCGTCTTGTAAGCAAAAGGCAGATGAATCGGTCTCTGATTTCTTTACATGCTTCGAAGAAGCATTTCATGATTTTAGCGGACAGTTATTGTCAGATGATACGGGCAGACATTTGTTTGTCGATAAATATGTCGCAAATCTGTTACCAGGAATAGCTAGTCGTCTAAAAGCTAGTGAAAGTTCATGGATTACCTCTACTCTGGTTTCTCTTTTGACTGTGGCTCAGTATTATGAACGTCAGGAATTAGAAGCAAAAGGTAGCAAGGATAAAAAGATTAAAGACGAAGGTTATGTTGGCTCAAACTTGTGGTCCGCCTTTTAGAGGTAGTGATAGAGGTGGACGTGGATCTTATGGTTCTTCTTACACTCGTTCGAATTTGTCTGTTGATCAGTGTGCGTATTGTAAGAAATTTGGGCATTGGGCTGCCGATTGTCCAGCACTACGTGTTCAGCAGTGTTCACGTGGTCGGGGACAAATGAGAAATCACTCAGGATATTCAGGGCCTAGAAGAAGCACGAATGATCATGCTAGGGTTGATGCTAATGTACGAGGGCAGGATGGGTTTGACACTTTTGATAAACGGAACCAATACCAGATGTCTAACTATGTGCAGCCTGATTTCCAAGATTCTGCTTATGCACAGGATTGCCTAGGATGGGGTAAGGAATCAGTTGAAGTTCCAGTAGATCAGAGGGGTGCCTATGTTACAGCACATGTTTTGGGTTCTACTGATCAGTTTCTGGTTGAAACAGGAGCTACTCGTAGTGCCTTGTCTAAACAATTGATTCTAAGAGCTCCCCTGTCTGGCTTAACCATTACATCGAAAGGTTTCGATGGAACACCTTCCCCTAGCCCATTGTCACTACCACTTGCATTCCATGTTGATAAATTTACTGCTCCATGTCCATTTTTGCTTTCTCCAAATACACCAGACAATATTGTGGTTCTTGATATGCTCAAGTATTTCAGGGCTACAATACGATGCTCTACTGGAGGGGTGCGTGTTATTTTAAATGATAATCATCCGGTGATGGAAAGAGTTTGTCTTGTTAAAGAGGATATTGCATTAGCTTCACTCCCTAGTACTTTGTGGGCTACTTCAGATACTGATGTGGGACAAATGATTATTCCACCGGTACATATTAGTGTCAAGGAGGGAGCTGTATCGCCACGTTTGCCTCAATACAAAATTTCACAGGAGGGCGAAGAAGCACTCACACGAATTGTGCCTGATCTTATTGCAGTTGGAGGTGTTGAGGAAGTTCCGTATAATGTTTGTAACAGTCCAATTCTTCCTATTCTGAAAAAGGATACTGATACTAGGATTTACCAATTCATTATTGATTTCCAAGAAGTCAATAAGATTGTGATACCACAATATCCTGTGGTATCTGACATCACAACACTTCTTACTTTGGTTCCCCCGACAGCAACTACGTTCTCTGTGATAGACTTGAAGAATGCTTTCTTTTTAGTCCCTATTCATCCTGATAGCCGATATTTGTTTGGTTTTACTTTGAATAAACGATCATTTAGATTTTGCAGAGTTCCTCAAGGCTATACTGAGAGTCCTAGTACTTATAGCCAAGCGTTAAAACGACAACTTGATTCTTTTGTTTTGCCTGAAGGTGAGGCTCTCATACAATATGTCAATGATATTTTGTTGGCAGCTGATACCCCTGAGCTATGTGAAAAATGCACTTTGTCCTTACTTTCTTTTCTTGCTTCACACCATCATAAAGTGTCACGAAAGAAATTGCAATATTGTAGACCAAAGGTAACCTATTTAGGTCACCTTTTGTTTAAGGAGGGCCGTGCACTTACATCAGATCGTATTCTTGCAATTTTAGACACACCAGTACCCTCTACTCAGAAAGATGTTTGTGCATTCCTTGGTCTTACTTCTTTTTGTAGGCAATGGATATTAGGGTTTTCATACATTGTCAAACCTTTGCTAGCACTTTTGACTAAAGATACTCCAATGCCCCTCCCATGGACAGATGAATGTGAGACTGCTTTCCGGCAGCTACGACAAGCCCTTTGTTCAGTACCAGTGTTAGGTACTCCAGATTATATGAAGCCTTTTGCACTTTACGTTCATGAGAAAGATGGATGTGCATTGTCAGTTTTAGTACAGACACATGGCGATAAGCAGCGTCCCTGTGCATATTTTTCAGCAGTACTTGATCCTGTCGCTCAATCGTTGCCTGGGTGTTTTCGTTCAGTGCCGCAACAGCTGTGTCAATACGTCAGAGTGAAGGGATAGTTTTGTCACATAAGCTGTTGGTGTTAGTACCCCATGCGGTTGATGCTCTTTTAAATCAAACAAAGACACAACATTTAACTAGCGCTCGCCTGACAGGATATAAATTGACATTGCTGGCTCCTCACATTACACTGAAGATATGTGCAACACTAAATCCAGCCACTTTGTTGCCATATCCGGTGACTCAGCCTCAGTCACAAGAAACACATGATTGTATATTCCTTACCGAAGAACAGACAAAGGGTCGTATTGATTTACAAGATACGCCCCTTCCAGATGTAGATGGGGAATTGTGGGTTGATGGGTCTTGTTTGAAGTTGCCAGACGGTACGACCTCAGCTGCATATGCAATCACCACAATACACACGGTAGTGGAGACAGCTCACATACCACAGAAGTCAGCTCAAGCAGCTGAACTAATAGCTTTGACACGAGCATGTGAGCTTAGTACTGACTTATGTGTGAACATTTATACAGACAGCCGCTATGCTTTTGGAGTGGCTCATGATTTTGGTTTGCTTTGGAAGGAGAGAGGCTTTCTCACATCCCACGGGATGCAGATAATGCACGGAGAATTAGTGCATAACCTCTTGACTGCAGTGATATATCCAAAGAAACTAGCTATTGTAAAATGTAGTGCACACAAGAAAGTGACCGATAAGATAGGGCAAGGTAATGCCCTTGCGGACCGCGTAGCACGTGGGACTGCGATGCAGCGAAGTACTACTTCCATGTATGTAGTGAAGTCACAAGCTGAACGTTGGCATAATGCTAGACAAGACACATTAGATATACAGAAATCTGCTTCTGTGAAAGAACGTGAGCAATGGTCTGAAGAAGGAGAATTGGATGATGAGGGCTGTTGGCGGAATAAGCAGATGGATAAATGGAAATTGCCTATAGCTTTTGTACAACCTATGGTTCAGATGGCACATGGGCTGGCACATGTTGGAGCTTCAACAATAACGAAGTTGCTGATGCAAGTTTGGGAGCATCCAGAAATTTCCAGTACAGCTAAGAGAGTAGTAAAGTCTTGTTTGATCTGTTTACAATACAATCCTGGAAAAGGGACACTTACTGCTGCGGGAGGGTTTGCTACACCAACCGCACCTTTTGAAGTTCTACAAATGAATTATATTCAGCTTGAACGCGGCAACAATTTAAAGTATGTCTTGGTGGTGGTATGTGCCTTCAGTAAATGGATAGAGGCGTACCCCACAAAGGATAGTACTGCCATTACCACAGCGAAGGTGCTTTTGAAAGAATTTCTCCCTAGGTTTGGTGTTTGCAGACTTTTATGGAATGATAACGGACTTCATTTTGTTGGGGAAGTTATTAAGTATATCCTGAAAGGATTAGGGATCAAACAGAAGTGCCATGCGATTTCCACCCACAATCAGCAGGGTTGGTGGAAAGGTATAATGCTACTTTGAAGCTGAAGTTAGCGAAGATACAGGCTTCCACATCCTTAACTTGGCCGGATGCATTACCGTTGGCATTATTGTCTATTAGGTCAGTGCCACACTCTCGAATCTGCCTTACTCCTTACGAAATAGTGTTTGAAAGGCCAATGAACATTTGGGGAGTTCCTACGCCAAATTCTGTATATGATGTACCTTGTGTCCTGATGAATGATTATTTGGCCCAGTTAACCGACAATTTGGTTTCTATTCATCAACAGGTTCGAGAAGCACTTCCTGACAGATCTAGAGGTGAAGGCCATGAACTCCGACCTGGTGACCAGGTGATGATTAAGTCCTTTGAAAGATCAAGCAGCTTGGAACCAAGGTGGCGAGGCCCAGAGCAGGTGCAGGACAGCAGTTCGAGTGATGAACCGAAAGAATTGGGTCCATAGTACTCACTGCAAGAGAGTGCTACCTACCTTGGTGGAACCTGCTGTGCTGACCGATCATCGAGAAATTTTGACTACGGAAAAAGGCGTGCTATATCACCTGACGAATCTGCGGAGCTCTTCCCGGACCATACAATTTCTGGAGTGTTGCGATACAATTTGAGACCGAGGAAAGACCCCGTAGTGCTGGAGAAAACTGGTTGAGCCACCGCCCTGGGTTAGTGAAACGGAGAGCCAATGTGGCAAGGAGGGGGATCAGCCATGCATTAGAGTAGTGTCACCCGTCTTGGCCCGTGGTGAAGAAATCAGCGGCTGCCCAGGGATAAGAGCTCCAATGATTGTTTTTTATTAATTTCTGAAAGGGTCGATTATCACTGTTGCTAAAATGAATAACAAACTGATCATTAGTACTATGGGGTTTGTTGTTGTTTTGGTGGCTATAGCAATAATCTCCAGGTTTGTTGAAAAGAAGGCTCCTGCTAGTGAGTTTTTTGTTGCCACTACTTCAGTACCAGAGGATCACTATTACTTTACGCTTCCCTATCAGGAGCAGAAGCACCGTCAATCGTACTTCAATAATGCTTTCATTCAGATGTTGCATCATACTCATAATGCTACAAATACTACTAACTGTTGGGTATGTGGAATGATACCTGCGCATCAAAAGAAAGGAGGAACACCTTTCATTCCTCTTCCTTTTTCACACAATGGTTTTTGTCAAGCTTGGTATACGCTTTTGTTTGCTTCTGGAAAACGTACAGAGGGCGGACTTCTTTTTCGCCTTAATAAAGTATGCTACCAAGACAAAGATGGGTATCCCCAAGCCAAAGGAACAAAATGGGAATGGGAAGAGTATCAACCGGACAATGTTTCAATACCATATGTCTTCACAAATATAAGAGACTCTGACAAGAAAGAACAATTTGTGATTTCTGCTACAAAAACTAAAGCAGATTTATGTATACGCAGCATTGGGCAAATTCCAGTAGGGATAAGCAATTGTACCTTGATTTTAACTATTGAGGGTGTAAATAACAGTTGTTTTACAGCTTCACATAATACATATTTTGTTTGTGGCGACTATGGATATTACCAACTACCTGTTAGGTGGTCAGGTGTGTGTTATGTATCTTTTCTATTACCCCCTGTGTTTTTGGCCCCTTCATCATATCACCGAGATTTTAAACTGTTCAATGACATCATTAAAAATAGATATAAAAGGACAATAGGTACAAATGAGGTAAACCAAACGGATACTAGCCTGCAACAATATGTTGATTTTAATTTAGGGTTGTTCTCCTTTGTGGGTGCTGCGTTAAACAGTAGAAAAGTGAGACGATTGACTAGGGTTGTGGAAGCTGTTACCAATCAGGCAGCTCTGGCACTTGGGAATATTACTGAGGAGCTCCAAAATGCGAGGATTGTAGCGCTCCAAAATCGTATGGTACTAGATGTGATATTAGCTGATCGAGGAGGTGCGTGTCGCATCATCGGTAGTAGTTGCTGTGTTTTTATTCCAGATCACTCACCTTCAGTATATGATGCAATATCTAAATTGCATAAAATTGCTGCAGAAATCCACACAGAGACTGGTACTTGAACTTTTTATGGATGGTTTTGGGCTCTTGTTTCCGCTTGGGGCTTGAAACTACTGACTATCCTGTGTGTAATGATTGCAATATTTTTCACATGCTGTATCTGTATTCAGTGTGGTCCAATGTTCTGCTCCATGTGTATTACTGCTTGTATGCCTACCAAAAGAAATATTACAGAAATGAAAGCACAACACATGTTAGATAAGGAAATAGCTGAAATGATGAACATAAATATACAAGATGAATATTTAGATTATCCCAGAAAAACGAATGTCTTCAGCTAATGCTGAAAGGGTCGACTGTTGTAATTTAATAGCGATTAGATTAAGCATTAGCAGAGGACATCTTGTATTTAGCAACTATTGTGAACATTTGGCGGAATCCATTTTGTATTCATGGCAGCCATGTTCTTTGCCATGTGCTCGCCATGTGCTCTGTCCTACCTTTCTGTTAACTACTCTTGAAAATCTGTCTAGTGACAAGTTATATTTAGCATCTCCCACTTTCGCACATGCCCAGTAAGATCTGCAGCTGTTAGTAATCAGTAACAGACAGTAATGTGTCAACTAGTCCTTGAAACTGTTAGCCTCTCCTACCTGTCGACTGTGCATTTCCATATGACCTTACATGTATGTAAGCCTTGCTTCTATAATTGTACCACCTTCTTTTAGCCCCTGCATGGGTATAAAAGGACCATGCTCTCTTAGTTCAGTGTGCTCCTTCAAACATTACCGAAGGGTGCTGTTTGAACTGTAGTACCACCTCATGAGGTTTAATAAACTTTGTCTTTTATTTCAGTTTCTGTGCCAACTTCTTTCTATATGGTCTGAGGACTTTGTGCAGAGAAGGGTGAACCCCTTGCACTAGTAGGCCTTGCTGAGGCTTACTTCAACAACCTATACTAATACAGGACGGGATAGTTTGGGAGCCAAGCCAAAGAAACTTGAAATACAGAGTACCACCCCTAAGGAAGGTACAGGAGGGTTCTAAGAAGAGCTGGTATAAGCAAAAACAATTTAAAGATTGATGAAATCAGAGAGCAGATTCTCCACATCTGTAGAACTCCAAAAGGAGAAACACTCTCAGAAATAGAGAAAATATAAAAGCCACTGACAGATATACTCATTCACGTCCCTCTTGTTCCTTTCAGGAGGCATCAGATAGACGTAGTGAGAGAGGGGGCCGTCCTGATCGATGTCCTGAATACGTGAAACAGAAGAAAGTATGATTTAAATATCCAAATTGATGGAGATGTAGAGCGCACCATTGGTGTGAAAATTTGGGATGAACTTAGTTGTGATATCTTGCTGGCTGAGAGGGACAGGCCACCTTAGCACGTCCGTAAGCTCCCACATGGGAAAGATGTCATTTTGCCTTCTTTCTCTAATCTTGATCCGGAGGCAGTAAAATAAGCCTACCCTGTCAATTGGGCTCTGGTGCAGGCAACTGCATTGTACCACACTCATATATGTTGGGGCAAGGATTCTCCTTGTCATGTAATACCTATCAGGTCTATGCCCCAACCTCAGCCACAGTATCCTGTTAAACACAAAGCAAAAGCTCCAGTGAGGGAGATCCTCACTAAGCTTGAGTACCAGGCAGTAATTGAAACCTGCATCTCTGCAATGAATAACCTATTATTCCCTGTTGCAAAACCAGACCATTCTTATAGAATAGTCTTAGATTACAGACACTTAAACAGTCATACACGTACATATGCTATATAAAATTCACATAGCACAGCACTAATTAACAACATAGTTCGTAAAAAATACAAAACAAACATTGGATATTTCCAACGTTTTTTTCTGCCAGAACTTAGCACACGAAAGTACGGACCTGAGTGCATTCTCATTTGACTCACAAAAATGCTTTTGCTATTTACCCCATGGATAGAAGAACAGACCACGGCTGTTCTCAGCCTGTGTAACATCAATACTGCATGATATTGATCCTGAGGCGTTGTCCTACGTGGATGACATCTATCTCACAGATGACGACCTCAATATTCATCTTGCCAGGGTCGATTGGGTTATCTTAGGATTCGCAGTCCTTGGCTACAAATTCAATTTTAGAAAAACAAAAATAGCCTTTCTCAGCGTACTGTTCCTGGGATACGAGCTATCCCAGGAGGGCAAGAGCCTGTCCCTGCACTTTCTAGAGATAGTGCACAACTTCACCCACCTAGCACTCTGAAGAAACGAAAATCTTTACTTGGTTTCTTCAGCTTTGGCAGAACATACATTCCTGACTATACACAACGTATCAAGCCACTCTATTACTTAGTATGTCCTGATTTTTCTAGCAGACACTGGACAGTTGAACACACACGCATTCTTAGGGAATTGCAAAAGGACATGCTAGAAGCAAAACACTTGCACACATGTGACAACAAGACAAATTTGGTCATCAGAATAATTGCTGATGCCATTGGGTTTACTTATGTCACCTTTAACGAGGGCGACACAGTGCCCATAGCATACAAATCTCATTTATATTGTAATGCAGAACAATGTTTTGCACCCACAAAAAAAATTCTAACTGCAGTTCAAATGGCTGTCATTAAGGAGCGGCCACTTGCCCAAGGGAAACGCGTCATTGTCGTTACGCTGGTGCCAGCCTTAGAGGATGTCACCATAGCAGGCGTTCCTAATGCAAAAGGATTATATTCACGCTGGATTCAGTGGGCAACCTCCCTGACTGCCACAGATGTTGACTACATCTTTGATCCAAAACTTCAAACACAGGAATTTCTGCAATACAAACAGGAGTATGCCGCTCCTCTAGATATTTTGCCACTTGACAGGTACCATACTGTCATTTACACTGATGGTTCAGCACAACCAGCTGTGCAAACATCAATATTCAGCTACTTGCACAGCCGTGAGTGGAGTGATGAAGGATGGAGTTTTCCACCCCCACAATACCTACACGCAGACTCTAGGGGATTGCACTGCTTATTTGGCTGAACTCAAAGCCCTTATTCTAATGGTAGAACACACAGAGCCAGGATTGCTAACTTTAATTGTCTGTGACTCATACTTCTGCATCCAGTCCTACAATGATTACCTCAATCAGTGGAAGCTGAATGGGTTTAGAGACTCCAAAGGGAACACCATAAAACACAATACATTGTGGGGGAGGATGGCTGATTTCAAGGATAAGCTACCGTGTGTCCATGTAGTACATATATTGGGCCACCAATGTGTAGAAGTACGTGTTATCAGCAAACCTTTGGCTGATGAAGCAGCCAAATCCACAGTAGCTGCATCTTCTGTGGCTGCAGTGTCTCGTTCACAGACAAGATTGGATAATGAAATTCTGACTACCGTGAAAGCTTCTGCTGAAGGCAAGTCCCTTCCAAAAGAATACCCTACAAAATACTCTTACCACATCAGTGCACAGAATGTTGCCTATGCAACAATTCCTAGGGTTGGAAATCGAGCGATGCCCAACAAAGACCAGAGATTTGATCTAATGAAAGCAGCGCATGAGGGTGTCGCTTCTGCTCATGCTGGTATTTCAGCCATGGTAGCACTCTTACAGAAACCCTTCTGGTGGCCAGGTCTACCCAAACCGACAAAACAGCACGTCCTTGTTGTGACATTTGCAAGCAAATTAAGGACTCAAACATCAAACGTCCACCTCCGACATCCCTCTTAGTGTCCAGCAGGCCACTACAATGTGTGTACCTGGGCCATTGCGGTCCACTTAAACTTGATGGTGCATACAAATACATCTTGGTTGCTGTAGATTCTTGTTCTAGATTCCTGTGAGTATGGTCTCAGCGGTTGGCTGACGCTCAAACTGTTATAAAAGACTTTCTGATTTTTATTGGTACATATGCAGTTGCAGCATTCCATTCACACCAGGGCCCTGCCTTTGCCTCTAAGGCATTCAGGAACACCATGTGGACGATGGGTGTTGAACTCCATTACTCCTCACCATACCATACAGAGGGAAATTTGGTCATGGAGAGGTGGAACCATGATCTAAAGCAGTCCTTAACAGCTAGGGTATTAGGTTCTGGCCGCAGCTGGCTTCATTACCTGTATGGGGTCCAGAGGGCACTGAATAATCTGGCAAAACAGTCACAGGGGGGACGCACTCCCCATGAGGTTCTCTTTGAGATACCTATGTATGTCCCAGATCTTGATGGCCCTGGTTTGGTGGCAGCAGACACACCTTTTGACATAAATGAACATCTCACTGTTTTACAGGAGCTTCAGCAATTTTGAGAATAGAAATCATCCGCCAAGCTGGCACCTTAGGAACAAGGGATTTAACAACAACTCCACTGGCTGGAATCCTAAAGTCGGGGATCCAGTTCGTGAGACGATCGCTGTGAAGAAGAAATTCAGTCCATATTACAGAGCACCGGTCCCTGTCCTGGGAATACAAGGTACTAGAACTGTCATCTTACCACTGCTGCCTGGTTCTAAAGCAAACAGATTAATTTCAATTGATGACATCAAAGTTCACCATGTGGCCCATCCTGCACAGTAGTCCCAGAGGTCCCATTGGGTAGTTCCCGGTCCCCTCTCACTACCCAACAAGATATACCTCTTCAAAGAAGAAATAACAACACTACTTCTGACTGCACATGCATGACCAACAATGCTACAAATACCTCCTCGACCGTGGGGAGGGCAGAAAATTAGTTCTTGCTGATTCAAGTTACCACTTCAATGACAGCACCTGTCCAAAATTTGGCTGTTTTCTACACCAACACTGCACAGACTGACAACACGTCTACTATGAGCCTCCACATGAAGTGGATCCATTCACCAGTAATGCACCTGCCCCTGCGTTTGCAGAGACTGCCTCTGGTTACTTCATCAACATTGATGACTTTTCTTCAGACTCATCTACTCCAGTAATTGAACATGTATCAAAGAGACATAAGCTGTATTGATGGCTTAAAAATAACTACTTAATATACCTATGGACCCATTTATGGTTCTGCTTGACATTTTTTGCATTGTTTCCATGAATTGGTTTCGTGACGGTTTTCTTTTTGCTCATAAATGGTCATTACCTTCCTGAACGCTCCTCTGTTGCACCTGTGGATGAGGTCTTAACTCCATATCTTTCCTCACATAAGGTCCAAAGGTTCTTGTCCCTTGTGAGCATTTCGCTGTACCAATTCTTGATGGGATTGTGTGGGACAACATTCCATTTCATAAATACGGGCCTACTGAAGTCATTCAAATTTCATATGTCTTCAAAATTTCTATGACAGCTGTAATTACACCTGGTGTTGTATCTGATGAATGGGATGTCCAGACAGTTGATTCCATGTTAACTGAAATGAAGGACTATTCAGTGTTTGAAAGTGATGATGTCTATAGACATACAATGAATTATGGGGAAATCTTCTGTTACAATAACTGGGGACATTACTACCTGCACTGTGCCACTAGACACAGACCAGTACTTAACTACATACAGTGGGAACACTGTTCAACACCACCTTTGGGGAGCCCAAAACATTATACAGATAAATTTACTTTTTTTCTGGGCATGACACGAAACGTCCAGAGTCATATTATTTCAAATTACCTCCTTCAAAAATTAGGAACATGTTGCTAACTGATCCAAAGCTGATTTATTCAGATTCCTTTGTTTCCCGTCTTGCAGTTGAAGGTTACGAATACTTGGAGGAACACTGTTGATTTAAAGAGTGTTTAGGGAACACAAGATTGGCAAATACAGGCTGGGGAAGCTTTATTTAGAGCATAACTGATTCCTGTGCAAATGATCTTTTTATCTTTTTTAAATGACACAATTCAACAGACATCCTGTCTGGGGTTAGCAAAAATAAAAGAAATGAACACACCCAGTATCCCCACACCGGCAAAGTTTAACGATTGGCAATTCTTCCTGAATGTCACAGAGGAAGAGCTAGTTGCAAAGGTTCAGGCTAGTACTTATAACTCTTCACTTTCCAGTCCTGCCAGGTGGTTGATTTGGCTAATAGACACCAATGGATATCAGGCACATTTTTTTAATTCCTTAGGGGTTTTCAAGATTAGCCGCCAGACCCTCGCTTTGTCTCGGGTCAGCACACGGGTATAGTTACAACATACAGTGTGGGTAAACTGTGCCAACAATGGGTACAGTCTAACATGTTAGCCGAAGTTAAAGAACATCTTAACACTCTTTCTGAGGATATAGGGGGTCATTACAACGCTGGCGGTCAAAGAACACCAGGGATGTTTTGGCGGATTTCACCACCAGCAGGCTGGCTGTGAAATTCCTGGTATTACGACCGCGGCGGAAGCGCCATGGTCGCACCGCCGGGACCGGTGGTTTCCCGCCACTTTAGTCCCGGCGGGAGTAATCCTCCAGGGCAGCGCTGTATGCAGCGCTGCCTAGAGGATTACGAGTCCCTCTCCCGCCAGCCTTTTCATGGCGGTTTGCACCACCATGAAAAGGCTGGTGGAAAGGGGAGTCGCGGGGCCCCTGGGGGTCCCGGCACTGCCCATGCCACTAGCATGGGCAATGCAGGGCCCCCATGCCACGGCCCGTGTAGTTTTTCACTGTCTGCTTTGCAGACAGTGAAAAGCGCGACGGGTGCAACTGCACCCATCGCACAGCCACAACACCGCCAGCTCCATTTGGAGCCGGCTCCTGTGTTGCGGCCGAGATCTCTGCTGGGCCAGCCCAGGCTTCCGCCCGCCAGCCCAGCAGGGATCTCCTGTTGGCCGAGGCAGGAGTGCGGCCGCATTGGCGGCCACCCGACAGTCAAGCAGCCCGCCAAGGTCTTAATGACCCCCATAGACTTTTAGGACTTTTTGCTAGGTCCTAGAAAGCCACGGTCTAAAAGATTAATTTATGCTATGCATAATGAGATCTGGAAGCTTTCTCAGATAGAAGGCAGATAGACACTGAAAACTTAGGCTTTAGCTGTTGTCAATAATGGCGTGGACACTCTGTCCAACAGGATTTATTCCCTAACAAACATAGGCCCTCATTACAACCCTGGTGGTTGGTGATAAAGTGGCAGTAATACCGCCAACCATGGCGAAAACAGATCAGACAGACAGCCACTTTAACAAACTGACTGCCAGGCCGGAAGCAACAGGCACCTCGGCGGTAACCGTCTACAGCCAGGCGGAAGACAATGATCCACCCACTGTATTAAGACAGTCCAATCCGCCACCTTGTCTGGGGAAGTACCAACAACATAAAAAAGCCTAGCGGAAACACTGCATAGAAGGGAAATAACTCACCTGTGAAGACTTTGGGAAGAACCACGCCGCCATGGAGCCCGAGCTGGATGTCTTCCCAATGATCTTCTACGTGCTGCACCACTACGAACACCAACGATGGCGAAGACGACCACGGTGAGTAAAGAATCCGAGCACACAGGGGAGGGGGGAAGAGAGTGACACACACACACACAACACAAAACACCCCCACCTCCAACACAATACACACATACAGCTGCCGTAATATAACATATACACCCCATACCCCTCAGGAATAATTCAAGGACAACTACTATAGATTAAAAAGAGTGTAATAAGATGAAATAGTAGCAATACGTGCATCCAAATCAAAAAGTATATACATATTTACAAATGTAGGGACACTGCCCAGTCTTCAATGTTCGTGGGCCACAGGGCCACATTACAGAGTCCAAGGCCCCACTTTACTCCTGCACCAACATGGAGAGAACACTGCAGGGGCATCATTTGGAAAATAGGCAGGCACCTCAGGGGGACGGGGAACGGGGTGGGCACCTCAGCCAGCAGATGGAACAATACTACTGGTCCTGAAGGGGGCAACATGCCCATTGCTCTTTGTCCTGGGGAGTGCAAGGCCACAGTCTCTCAAGTGGATGACTTGCCCACTGGCACTGGAGGGGGCATCTTACCCTGTGCTTTGGCCTGGGGAGTGGAAGGCCACAGTCTGCCCTGTGATCTTCATCCTGGGGAGGATAGGGTGAGTGGATGGCATCTCCATTGGGAGAGGGCATCATGCCCTGTGATGCAGATCTTGGGGAGTGCAAGGTCACAGTCTCTCAGATGGGTGTCATACCCACTGGATTTGCTGGGAGCAGGCTGCACAACAGCCCATGGACACAGGTCTACAGAATGTCCGCCGGGGGTGACAGCTGTTCAGTGGTGGCAGTGGTGCTGCTGCAGCTGGTGCTGGTGGTAGGGGGAGGCTCCAGTCCATGCCCTGCAGCCTCGGACGGCTGCCCACTGGTGCTGCTGCTCATGGTGATAGTGCTGGTGGTGGTGCTGCTGGTGGAGCTGGTGGTGGGGGAAAGGCTCCAGCCCATCCCCTGGAGCCTCAGACGGCTGCCACCTGCTGGTGGTGGCAGTGCTGCTGGTGGAACTGGTGGTGGGGGGAGGCTCCAGACCATCCCCTGCAGCCTCAGATGGCTGCCCACTGGTGCTGATGCTGCTGGTGGTGGTGCTGGTGGTGGTGCTGCTGGTGGAGCAGTTGGTGGGGGGAGGCTCCAGCCCATCCCCAGCAGCCTTGGACGTCTGCCCACTGGTGCTGCTGCTGCTGGCGGTAGTGCTGGTGGTGGTGCTGCTAATGGAGCTGGTGGTGGGGGGAGGCTCCAGCCCATCCCCTGCAGCCTCAGATGGCTGCCCACTGGTGCTGATGCTGCTGGTGGTGGTGCTGGTGGTGGTGCTGCTGGTGGAGCAGTTGGTGGGGGGAGGCTCCAGCCCATCCCCAGCAGCCTTGGACGCCTGCCCACTGGTGCTGCTGCTGCTGGAGGTAGTGCTGGTGGTGGTGCTGCTGATGGAGCTGGTGGTGGGGGGAGGCTCCAGCCCATCCCCTGCAGCCTTGGACGGCTGCCCACTGCTGGTGGTGGCCGTGCTGCTGGTGGAGCTGGTGGTGGGGAGAGGCTCCAGCCCATCCCCTGCAGCCTTGGACGGCTGCCCACTGGTGCTGCTGCTGCTGGTGGTGATGGTGGCAGTGCTGGTGGTGGAGCTGGTGGTGGGGGCATGCTCTAGCCCATCCCCTGCAGCCTCGGATAGCTGCATCACCATGGTTGGTGGTGGGGTCTGTGACTGAGTCCCAGCATCAGGCCCCTTGTCCTTACTGCCTGCTGGTGCAGGCCCCTTGCCCTTCCTTTCTGCAGCACCTGGGGCTGGCTCCTTGGCCATCCTTCATTAAGCTGGGGCTGGCTCCTTGCCCTTCCTTCCTGCAGCTGGAGCTGGCTCCTTGCCCTTCCTTCCTGCAGCTGGGACTGGCTCCTTGCCCTTCCTTCCTGCAGCACTTGGGCCTGGCTCCTTGCCCTTCCTTCCTGCAGTACTTGGGGCAGGCACCCTTTCTCTCTGCCTGGCTGGTGGCTGGGATCCTTTCCCACCTGGAGTTGCTGGGGACACTACTGTGCCCGTGGACTGGGTGGCTGAGGTGCTTGCCTGGGTTTTGAGCACCCTGGCCTGACATGAAGGATGGGGGGGAGGGGGTGAAGAGGTCAATGGTGGAGAGGAAAAGCTTCTTAGGGACATTGGGGCAGGAAGAGGGAGAAGGCTTGGGAGTTGAGGGAGAGGGCGTGGTTGTAGGAGGTGTCAATCTAGTGTGTTTGGGTACAAGTGCATGGGCTGGAAACTGCTGTGAGGTGGATGGCTGTTGGGTGTCTGAGTGCTTGCGTTTGTGTACTTTTGGAAGATGGGGCACAGACACAGAAGGAGAAGACACAGGGGACGTGTGCATGGATGTGGGGGTGGTGACTGCCAGAGAGGTGTGTGTTCTGATAGGTGTGCTGGTGATGGGGGTAGTGGATGAGGATGTAGTGCATGCAGGTGTGAGTGGAGATGCAACTGGGAGGGAGGCGGAGGACGAGGAGGAGGGGGCCAAAGTGGAGGCAGTGGATGTTGGTATGTCTGCATCTGGATGGTGTTTGTGTGACTGCCTGTGGGATGAAGTGTGGTTCTTGTGTTTGCCTGTGCCACTCTTTTGTGTTGTTCACAATGGTTGACTGCCAAACAGAGATGGATCGCAGGAGGTCAATAGCCTCCTCTCTCAGAGCAGCAGGGCTTACTGGGGCAGGGCCTGAGGTACCTGGGGTGAAGGAGATGCCCACCCTCCAGGGTGAGCGGGCACGGGAAACTCGCTGAGGGGCTGCTGGGAGGGAGGTGCTGGTACGGGGCGGTAGCTGGGGTGGGCACAGAGGTGTCCACCACCACTAGGGAGCTTCCATTGGAGGGGGTATCCGTGTCCGAACTGTCCCCTCCAGTCTCCGCCATGGTGCTTCCCTCGCCCTCCGTCCCACTGGTGTCCTGAGCATCGGTGGACTCTGCCTCTTGGGTCCTGTGGGATGCAGCTCCCTCGGTCGCAGGTGCCACTGCTCCTCCACCAGATGGTGTTAATGCACATAAGGACAGGGTGACAAAACAAAAAGGGGGGGAGAGACTGACGGCACTAACACCACCATTGGCGTACACAACACCATCACACACAAGGAACAGCCCTACGCACTAGACAATGCACTACCAGTTACAATGCTAGTCACCAGGCCATGGGTAGGGACACATACTGCCAACTGCAGCATACCTGAGACGCACACACCCCTGCCCAGTAGTGGATGCCTACTAGCTAGGTTAGAGGAATTCGATATCAGAACCCTGGCCAACATGGGACCTACACTGCAATGTCAGGCCTGGCCTAGGGGCACCCACAGACACACATCCCCCACCCGGATACCTTCCCACCAGGCATAAGTAGAAATGAAGGGCAGTGTACTCACCCCCTTGTTGCTGCTGTGATGCCCCCAAGCACCCTTCCAGGTCCGGATAGGCCACTGCCAGTATGTGGGCCATGGGGGGGTCAGGCTTCGACGGGCATCCCTTCCTCATTGGGAGGCCAACCCCAGCTGGGCCTCCACCATCTTCCTTTCCCAGCAGCTCAGGTCCTCCCAACTTTTGCGACAGTGGGTGCTCTGCCTGCCGTAGACCCCCTGGGTCCGCACGTCCTTGGCACGCCATATACCCTTCTTTTGATGGGCGCTGACCTGCAGAGAAATACACAGGGAAAGGTATTAGTCAGACTGTCCTGGCTGTTACATTCATGGCCCACCATGCCCCTTCCCATCCCCATTAGCACAGACATGGCCCAGCATACATGCTTCACACTGCCCATGGCCCATCCACCAACTCCCCCTACACGAGGCCTTCACACACACCACTCCATGCATTCATGCCCCATGCATCGTACTCACAGTGTACTCACCTGTTGGTTTGAAGTCCCATACAGCAGTCGGTACTGGGGTAGGACCCCATCCACTAATCGCTCCAACTCCGCCGAGGTGAAGGCAGGGGCCCTTTCATCAGTCACACACGCCATGGTAGGTTCCAGACACAGGTCACAGCAGCACATGCAGTGTAGGTCCTCTCGTGTTAAAGGTCAGGTAGCAAGTGAGTGAACAGATAGAAAATGGCGGTCACGTCCACGGCAGTGCGTACTGTCACTGCCGGCGTAGATCACTATTGGCCACTGTACTTCATAGGGCCCAATGATAACCAATGAGGATTTGCACAGCAGTTCCCGACCGCCTCCTGCAACAGCACACAACTTCAGCGGAATTACCTAATTTCCACCTGTCTCTCCATACTGGACAGGTGGATGCCATTTCTAGGGGGGGTCATGGATCCTAACTGCATCACAGTTCTCAATTTCACAATCTGGACATATTTCACCGACATATTGTAACAATCACAATATGCATTGAACTGAAGAGGTTACATTGTACAGATTATGTCCAGGTGCTCACTATTTTACCCCATAGGTTACAACCGCTGCGGATAAATAGAAGATGGAGACATCCCCCCGTGTACAGACCCCTGGTGGACTTGGCAACAATGGAGGACAGGCACATTATCCTCACTTATAGACTGGACAGGGTCACAATCACAGAGCTGTGTGCCCAATTAGAGCCTGACCTGATATCAGCTATCCGTCATCTCACTGGGATCCCCCCCTCTTGTGCAAGTGCTATCTTGTGCAAGTGACAGTGGGCTTGGCAGCAGGAATGTCACTGCCAATGTTCTCAATAGTGCTGACCAGAGTGTTGTTTGCCCTGATTCAACACATGTGGAGCTACATTGTTTTCCCCCAGGTGGAGGATTTGGCCACAGTGAACGCTGACTTCTATGCAATGGGACATATCCCCAAAATAATTGGTGCGATTGATGGGACACATATCGCATTTGTCCCCCCCCGGCAAAATAAACAGGTCTTCAGAAATCGAAAAAGTTATCACTCGATGAATGTGCAGATGGTGTGTTTGGCGGACCAGTACATCTCCCATGTCAATGCTAAGTATCCAGGCTCAGTGCATGATGCTTTTATCCTGAGGAGTAGCAGCATCCCAAATGTGATGGCCCAACTCCAGAGGCACTGTGTGTGACTAATAGGTGAGCCCTGGTTCCCACCCAGTGGATGTTGGTGTGTGGGTATGGTGTGGGACATAAGGGTTAATGTGTGGCTAACAGTTGTCCCATGATAGTTTCAGGTGACTCTGGTTACCTCAACCTCTCATGGCTTCTGACCCCTCTGAGGAATCCCAGGACAAGGGCAGAGGAACGTTACAATGAGGCACATGGGCGAAAAAGAAGGCCAGGTTTCGGTGCCTCCATCTAACAGGTGGATCCCTGTGCTACTCACCCAAAAAGGTCTGCCGGATCATCGGAGCATGCTGTATGTTGTACAACTTTGCCTTGAGACGCCATGCGCCTTTTCGGCAGGAGGAGGAGGCTGGAGATGGCCATGTGGCAGCAGTGTACCCTGTAGACAGTGAAGATGAGGAGGCAGAGGATGAGGACAACAGTGCAGTCATTCGTCAATACTTCCAATGAAACACAGGTAAGACAGTGTTATTTCACAATTAATTGACAGTTTGATGTGTGACATTGTCACTGGCAGGCTGTGAATTCCTACTTCTGTGGCCACTCACTGTACCCATTGGCATCTCTTTTTGCAGATGTTGGTGCCCCACTATTGCTCCTGGTGTGTTAACTGCAGGCAATTACAGGACTTTCCTTTGTAAACATTACTGTACAGTTGAATTGCAATTTAAGAACCTTGTGAAACAAATACATTTAGAAATCATTTGACATACTCCATACTTGTATTTTTTCTAAGTATATTTATTGCGGTGCTCTGACGAAAAGAGGGAAGTGCAATGGGCTGGGGTGATGATGGAGGAATGTCCAGGTTAGAGTCCATTCTATTTCTACCATAGATGCATTGTCCAAGGGGGCATAGGAAGGGGAGCAATGGCAGTTCAAGGTGGACAGCGTGACAGAGTGGGACACAAGGGTGACAATCAGGAGAGTCTTATTTCCTGGTGGGAGTCTTGGCA
Source organism: Pleurodeles waltl (assembly GCF_031143425.1). NCBI lineage: Eukaryota > Metazoa > Chordata > Amphibia > Caudata > Salamandridae > Pleurodeles > Pleurodeles waltl. Next base: position 349,865,912 of record NC_090439.1, read on the forward strand.
ATTGTCACTGGCTTCTGCCTGGATCGCAGGGAACTTTGCGGGGTGGTTCTCCTTCTGCAGGGGGGAGGGGTGCAGGTGGCCTGCTGGTCCTGTGGCAGGGCCTCCTGTCCACTAGCGGCAGTGGAGGCGGAGGGCTGTTCAGTAGTCTGGCTAGTGGCAGGGGCCCGCTGGTGTGCCACTGCCTCCCTCATACTGTTGGCCATGTTTGCCAGCACCCCTGCAATGGAGGCCAGGGTGGTGTTAATGGACTTCAAGTCCAGTGTATCCACCACTCAAGATGACTATGTTTACTTTGTATTGGACAGGGTGGTGTGGTACTTCAGCTGGCAGTGTTGTGGTCCAGTGTAAGAATGTTGGGAACTGTGGCACATCTGACAACAGCCTAAATTGTAACTCTATCCTGCAAAACTGACCAGTGGCAATCACTAATGCGGTTAGGTTCCTCTGTATCACACCAATGTGTTCTACTGGTACTCCCAGCTGATGATATTGCCCTAGACTTACTGTATAGCCATTCCTGTGGTATATAGATAGAGAAGCATACGTGCGTTCTTCATTTGTGACATACTCAGTGAATTGCTTGTAGGGGATGAGACTAGCATAAACATTTGTTATGTTAGGGGCCTTGTGTGTAGCTTTGTGCCTCCACAGTACTGCACTTTTGTAATGTTATTCTGTGACTAATGACATAGATACACACATCACAATTATTTAGCATAGTAGATGGCTAACAATACACTAAGACATTCTGATTGTGTGGAAGGTGTTCATTTACAAGTGTTGTAGCGAGATATTTACAATGTCCAGGTCAGTGACCCCATTTGTGAAATCCATACAATTGTGTCACAAGTCCAGGGTTGAGGGGCATGTCATGGGACACACTTGAGAGAAGTGTTGTGAAGTGTGGAGGAACAATAATTGTCAATTGGTAAGTGAAAGACAATGACAGTCCATAGCAGACAGGTCAACAGTGTGTGGGTGAAGAGTGCACATATCCAACTGTGCTAACACTGGCATGATCTCAAGCACAGGAAAAAGGAGAACACTGCCCATGTGGCATGGGATGGTGCTACCCGGAACTCTTATGAGTGAAGCTGATCTGTTCCATATCTTCATCCTCTGATGTGTGTGGTGTCTCCTCTGTCCTTTGATGGTGGTAGTGGGGAGGTAGTGGATGCCACACACTTCAGGGGTTGAAGTTGTGAAATACCAATTCCCGGCAGCTCCCTTTGTGGAACAATATATGGCATCAGTGTAGCAAGAAGGAGCAGCTGATTTTTCAGGATAGCAGCAACATGCCGGTGGTAGACAGCCATCTCTGCCCTGAGACAGGCCACTTCCCTTGTGCATGTAGTCCAGCTTGTTCTCAATCACGTTGCTGCCAGTTTGGGTGGGCAGTTGTTGTGGCCTCTCCCTCGTGGCAGCAGCTACGTCCCTCAGACACTGCTAGACTCTATGCAGTGGGGACTGTGTGCCTCGTTTGGCTGCTGTATTTTCATTGGCCGTAACAAGGCATGTGCGCATTCCCTCAATGTTGGCTGCCACAGTCTCCATCCCCACCTGCTTGGCTAGCTCCCGGTGGACTCCTACCACTGTCCTCTCAAAGCTGGTCCCTGGGTCCTCAGAGTCCTCAGCTGTGTTGGTGCTGGCAGGTTGTAATATTGGGGTGTGGGTGGGGCATCTGGGATGGCTGCTACATTATTTGTCCTCCTTGCAACTGGAGGTGGTGTCTGGAGAGATACCAGGACTTCTTGGAGGGTCTCTTGGCTGATGGTTGTCAGCTGGTCATCCAGGTCATCGGGGAACTCCAGAACAGGCAGATCAGCAGGAGAGCCATCATGGTGTAAAATCAATCTTTCAATGTTGTGGCAGTTGACATGTCACATCACTGACTTGCTATTGGAGGCTCATTGTCAACTTACTTCTCAAACATTGTTCCTGTACACCATGGTTGCAGTCTATCAGCCCTTTGCCCCACATGAGTGTCATATGAGGGGAAGATCAGGTGGTGCAATTGGCTAGGTGTGATGTATATCTTTTTGGTGGCTTGACACACCATCTTGTTATTGTGGACCCTTCCTATGCATCAATTTGCATGGTAGGGCCTTGCAATGGGTGTTGCAGTGGGCAAGCCCCAGCAATACACATTGCAATATGCCCCAGTCCCAGTTTTATATGTTTCACATACACTAGGGTGGTACCAAAACCTTACACCACCCCAGGGATGGCATTACCAAGGCAATATGCTGTTGTATCCTTTAATTACACCTCATATTGATGTATGTGTATGTGTGCTACATTGCACAGCACACACTGACCTAGCAGATTTCCTTTTCAGTTTCTGTGCTGGAAGGTGCTCCTTCCTACACAACTATGATCTCCTTCTCAATGCAGCTATCCTTGCACTATGATGCAAGATGTTCAGCATTGTGGCAGTGCAGCTAATTTGACACAGGCACAGAGGTGGACCCAGGGATGGCTAGCATTAGTGTCATTTGTTGGTGTGTACATCATTTTCTATATGCCAGTGCCTGATGGAAAAAAAATAATGGAAATAGCCAGTTGACTAAAGTTGAACTCAGGTCAGGGCCTTGAGCTAGTTTGATGGTGATTTTGCAGGTTTTTATACTGGTGCATACATGGACCCTCAGTACAAGGCCGGTAGTCCTAGCACCACCTGACTGCCATTTTCAATACGACCACCCCCAACAGCGCAGGTGGTAGTGACACATATTGTCCACGGGGAATGCCCCGAGGGCCAATGGCCTGGCACTGGCAGGTTGCCGGCAGCTTACAGACTGGCAATGTCACCTGTCTTGTGACACCAGACATGTATTACGATCAGTGCTAACCTTCAGGTATGTTCCCTCTTTTCCACCAGCCTTTGCATGGCTGTGAAACCTCCCTGCAAAGGTTGGTGGTGATGTGATGTGGTGTGCTCCTGAGTGCCCTTGCACAGCCCATGCACCTGGCATGGGCAGTGCAGGGGGCCCTTGGCCCTGGCCCTTTCGCTTGCCACTTCTTGATTTGCAGGGCTAAGAGCAGCATGTCCTGTCACACCCAATGGACCCCAAGACTGGTGCTGACTCTATTTGATCCATCAACAATGTAGTGGTAACTGCCCCACAGAGCTGCCATGAGCAGACAGACTTACACCTGCCATCCCAGCGTATAACTCATTCTGCCAACCGCAAAAGGTACATTGCACTAAAAAATTGCGCTAGACAGCGCTAAGCTTTTGACGCAAAACTCAGTTAGCACAGTTTTGTGCCAAAAAGTATATACGTGGGCCCAAATATCAACAGTGACTTGCCAGTGACTGACATGTTAGGAGAATGGGGAAAGGTGAAATGGGCCCCCCTACATGGCACTGGGTGCAATGGCCCCCTGTGCTGGCCATTGGAGTGGTGGGAAAGAATCCTGTCTTTTCTAAGACAGGAGTCATGTGGTATGGATGGTTTTGCGTCAGAAAGTGACGCTAGGCTAGTTAGAGTCATTTTTTTTACTCTAAACTGCCTAACGTCATTTTTTGGTGCAAAACCCCCTTCTTCCATACCACCAACCCCACCCGGCTAATGTCATTCTTTTTTTTTTTACGCTAGCCTGCCCTTTACACCTGCTTGCACCATTCCATAAATATGGCACCCAGTTGGTACTCAGAAACGGTACAAGCTGGTGATAAACCTTTTGGTGCAAAACTGCGATAATGCCTAAATGACCCCAATGGTCTAAAAGCATCGCACATTTTGTGCCCTGAACTAGCACTTCCGATTTCTTATTTCATGTGATACAGTTTCGAGCCTCTGGCTCCAAAACCGACAATTTAGACCCAAGACTGCACCACCTCAGTGGAATGCTTACCAGTAGTGCCTGCAGTATGTCTAGAAAGTTCCAGCTAGCATCTAAATTTAGGGGCATATTTATACTCCGTTTGCGCCGAATTTGCGTCGTTTTTTTAGACGCAAATTCGACGCAAAACTAACTCCATATTTATACTTTGGCGTTAGACGCGTCTAGCGCCAAAGTTCATGGAGTCAGCGTCATTTTTTTGCGTGAACACCTTCCTTGCGTTAATGATATGCAAGGTAGGCGTTCCCGTCTTAAAAAATTACTCCGATGCATATGCGTCGGATTTATAATCCCGGGCAAAAATGACGCCCGGGAGTGGGCGGGTCTAAAAAACCTGCATTAGCGCCGGATTTTAGCGCCTGGGTCAGGGCAGGCGTTAAGGGACCTGTAGGCTCAGAATGAGCCCAGAGGTGCCCTCCCCTGGCCCCAAGGACACCCCCTGCCACCCTTACCCACCCCAGGAGGACACCCAAGGATGGAGGGACCCACCCCAGGGACATTAAGGTAAGTCCAGGTAAGTATTTTTTTTATTTTTTTTTGTGTGGCATAGGGGGGCCTGATTTGTGCCCCCCTACATGCCACTATGCCCAATGACCATGCCCAGGGGACAGAAGTCCCATGGGCATGGCCATTGGGCAACGGGGCATGACTCCTGTCTTTGCTAAGACAGGAGTCATTTCAATGGGGGATGGGCGTCGTAAAAAAATGGTGCAAATCGGGTTGTGGCGATTTTTTTGCCTCAGCCTGACTTGCACCATTTGTGGACGCCCATACGCCATTTTCCCCCTACGCCGGCGCTGCCTGGTATACGCCGTTTTTTTTAACGCACACCAGACAGCGCCGGCGGCTAACGCCGGCTAACGTCATTCAATAAATACGGCGCCCGCATGGCGCTTCAGAATGGCGTTAGCCGGCGCTAATTTTTTTGACGCAAAACTGCGTTGGCGCAGTTTTGCGTCAAAAAGTATAAATATGGGCCTTAGGCCTATATTTATACTTTTTGACGCTAAACTGCGCTAACGCAGTTTAGGGTCAAAAAATTTTGCGCCGTCTAACGCCATTCTGAAGCGCCATGCGGGCGCCGTATTTATGGAATGGCGTTAGACGGCGCAATCAGACCGGCGCTGCCTGGTGTGCGTGGAAAAAAACCACGTAGACCAGGCAGCGCCGGCGTCGGGGGAAAATGGCGCTAGGGCGTCTTAAAATGGCGCAAGTCGGGTTGACGCTAAAAAATCGTCTTAACCCGATTAGCGCCATTTTTTCGACGCCCAGACGCCATTTAAATGACTCCTGTCTTAGTAAAGACAGGAGTCATGCCCCCTTGCCCAATGGCCATGCCCAGGGGACTTATGTCCCCTGGGCATGGTCATTGGGCATAGTGGCATGTAGGGGGGCACAAATAAGGCCCCCCTATGCCACAAAAAAAATAACAAAATTAAAAAAATTATACTTACCTGAACTTACCTGTACTTCACTGGGATGGGTCCCTCCATCCTTGGGTGTCCTCCTGGGGTGGGCAGGGGTGGCAGGGGATGTCCCTGGGGGCAGGGGAGGGCACCTGTGGGCTCATTCTGAGCCCACAGGTCCCTTAACGCCTACCCTGACCCAGGCGTTAAATTCAGGCGCAAATGCGGGTTTTTTTGACCCGCCACCTCCCGAGCGTGATTTTTGCCCGGGAGTATAAATACGACGCATTTGCGTCGCCGTCATTTTTTTAGACGGGAACGCCTTCCTTGCATCTCATTAACGCAAGGAAGGCGTTCACGCAAAAAAATGACGCTCTTTCTTCATACTTTGGCGCTAGACGCGTCTAACGCCAAAGTATAAATATGGCGTTAGTTTTGCGCCGAATTTGCGTCGAAAAAAACGACGCAAATTCGGCGCAAACGGAGTATAAATACGGGCCTTAATATGTTAAATACACTGGCCCATCTATATACTTTTTTAGTGCCGCATTCGCTCCGCTTTTTGAAGAAAAAGCGGCACAAACTAACAAAATACAATTGTATTTTGTACGTTTTTGCCGCTTTTGCGTCAAACAATGACGTAAATGCGGCGCTAAAAAAGTATAAATATGGGCCACTGTACGTCTGAAGATGACAAACAGTATTATTTGGCTTCGCGAGATGCACCATTCATTCTTAACTCATTGCTTAGTTTTTAAACGCTCTTCAATAATACTACCGCCACGTTTATGTGAGTAATCAGCAGAGAGAAATGGTTCCCTCTGGTGGTCTAGCTGTAAAATTTCACACTCGCTCAAACTTGTGGATATCAATATTTTGTACTTTGAATAATTTCAGTAGTACATTGACTAACATGATATCTACACACAAAATACGACGCCTTGTTGTCAATTAGAAGCAGGTTGTAGAAATATAACTCAAGGAAATTCTGGATATTTATTTACCAAGTCACTCAGAAAAATTGAAAGGCAGGCAAATTACACATTTTAGAGTGTACTAGACAGAAAATAGTTTACTAGCACTAAACAAATGGCCCTACAAGTAAAGCATCAGACCGTCCTCTTGTCCTAATTAACCTTTGCTGAACATCGAAGAAAACGTCATGTAAATTACTTAAAAGCGAAAATGTTTTCTGCTCATATTTGCGCTTTCCCGGATACCTCGATTACTGCTACACAGCACGGTTCCGAAAAGTAAGTAAGTGAAAAATAAAGAACAATTGCAGAATACATGTTTTGTGTACTGATGCAAAATGTAACCACTAACCCAACCTGAGGCGTCTGTTGGAGTAATTTTTAGGTCTCGACTAGCGAACGCATGCGCTGTCTCGAAGAGACATGTTGTTTTCAATCTGTGGACTTCAGCCTGCCTATGGGCTTGCTCCATCATCTCTCGCATATTGGTGTACCCATTTGTCCACGGTATGCATCTGTTTAGCCCTCCCACAGAGCATTGACCAAATACTTGTGTCCATCAACTGCTTCCATTTTAGGAGCCACTTTTTTTCTTTATGTCTGAGTACTCCACATGAGTGTTCCTGTTTTTACAAGTTCCGTCCTACCTGACCAAAACCAGTTGCTTCTTTTCCCATGTAGATCAGCTTTATTATTCACCTTCTTACCAGCCCTCACTCCTTTTCTGTTCCATTTTGTAACTTGCTTATGGTGTTTTACTATTACAAAAAAAAGAAAATGAATTAGGTACTGAAATTCCACTTCAGAAAGCTTGGTTTGGCTGCAGAGCTCTCTCCCTGCAGCTTCCAGACCGCTTACCTGGTGACCTTCCTCCTCCCATTCCTTTCTCTTCTCCAACAGCTTGCTATTTCATTCTGTGATAGTGCCCCTGCTCCTCCATGAACCCCACTGCTCCCGGTCTCTGGCAGTCCATTGTCTTGCTGCAGTTTGAGGAGTATGATCTGTGCCCTCAGCCCCCCAGCGTACTACTGCAGACAGAATCTCTTGTACACCATGTGGAGCAGTGTGCTGTAATTTGGTTAATGCTGCTCAGAGCAGGCGTTAAAAGGAGGCACACCATTGTTTACAATGGGCCTCAATGGGCTTTGCAGGATTAGGGTCACAATTTTTTACGTTAATCATGCAAAGCTCCAAACTACCGTCAACAGCTTTGATGCTAGTTCCCTAACTATCGCCATGGTGTGCCATATCTTAGACACGGCGCACACCTGGTGGCATTAGGGGGGCTAATGGCCCATCAAAGTGGCGCTGCACTGAGTGCAGCATCACTTTTCTTAAATCTGGCCCTAAATTGTTTCCTCATCTCGCCAACCAAGATTATCTAATTTTCTCATACAGTTGACAGGCCCAATCAGCCCTCACTGCCAAATCATTATTATTTTTGCAGTTTTATATAGTCTGAACGGAACCCAAAGGTTATGTAGTGCTTTACATGAGCACCAGCTACATTACACAGGGTCATATTAATTTCTTTTAGGCAGTGACCTGCGCAGGATCACAAGATGTTGAGCAGACGCTGGGATTCAAACCTGGTTCCCCAATTTCAAAGTTCATAGCTCTGGTCCTAATGTATTCCAAGTCAACAGCAATCTAATGCCGCAGAGATCACTGTAAAATATAGCCACCAGAGGCAGACTGCCCTCCTCACCCAGCTGACCTATGAAGACAACAAGCATTCAACTTCACATAATTCAACACAACGTCACATAATTAAGTGCCACGCAATTCCACAACACCCAAATCCACAGCTCATAATTCCACTGCACACAACATATTTCAGTATCTCATACTTCCACACCACTCAATTCAACTCCACATCATTCCACTCCATGCCACATAATGACAATCCAACCAATTCAACTCCACAAATTTCTACTCCGCTCCATGCCACATAATTCCACTTCACATAATACCACGTCATGCAGCATAATTCCATTACACAGCACACAACATAACTTAACTTCAGAAAATTTCACTACACATAATTTCACTTCAACCTACATAACCTGACACCATATAATTACACTCCACATCTATCCACACAGCTCCAAAACATATAATTACACTACACAAAATTCAACTCTGCACAATGCCACATATTTATACTCTGCATAATTCCACACTAAGACACACCCACTTGCAAAAAAGAACAAGTGATAGACAGAATACTGAACAATGTCCAAAATTCACCCCCAGTACAGAGATCTGTGCCTAAATCCACCATATTGGTGCTACACATGCCATTCCAGTTTGGATCCAGCCATATGCAAACTAGTCTTGACCCTGTCACCCATGGGAACAGTCAAGCCCAAACTGCCAACCCCAGTTATCCCTGGATTGGAACCAGCATTCTGGGAACCAGCTTCAGCAAATCACCATTCTCAGCTAGGCTAGCTTGACTGCAGTATACAAGCAAAGACAAATGAGCTACAAATAATGTTCACTTTTATCCAACATAGGAAAAAACAATTTAACTGCAACAAAATTTAAAGACAAAAACTATTTATTACAAATGTATGTCAAACAAAAACACATCTCAATATGCAAATATACAATTATATAGAGGTAAAGCTGGGAAAACACAAGAAATATTTCTATACATATTTACACCTATATACAAATAAATAGACAAAGACGAACTGACACATCAGACAAGACAGTAAAACTGATCCAACCATAACAAAACACAGACATATACAAAACAATTTTTTTATGTAATAGAATACAGAAAACACATTTTTTACACTTTCTTTTTCTGGAACTGAAATGATATTCACATAAGTACCATATTATTATTCAATTCCTGATCATACTAGGAAAAAGAAAAAACATTGTATCTCGACTTCATTAATTCAAAGTTCATGTAAACAACAAGCAGTAGTAGGAACAAAGCCTACGCGCGTTTTGGCGGTAACCACCAAATTAAAAAAAAAACGCCTTCTTCAGGGCCATTCCTTTCCCGTCATTACTGCATAATATGGCAGATTAAGTGGGTTCTCTTCTTTCCCATTACCATAAAACCCGGCGATGTTGTTAAGTGAAACCCGAATGGTCGTTTAAAGTAGAAAACTTCTCTGGGGGTTCATCAAAATGATCCACACACCTCCTCTAGCAGTTTTTTTATTTTTACTGCAGAAGCAGCAAGTTGATCCTCCTGCTCAACTCGTTTGCGCGAAATTATTTTGTTGCGTTTTTGCTCCTTCTGGAGTTGATTTTCCAGGCTTGTTATTTTCTCCTCTGAAACTTCAAGCAGAGTCCCTCTTAGTGGTCTACATTCGACCACAAATACGAGCGGCATCCATATTAGTCACCAATGACTGCAGTAGCATGAGGAGCACAGGTCCCACGTCTGGGCATACCCGTCCCACTTAGGGCAGCAATTACAAAAAGAACAAGTGATGGGCAGAATAGTGAACAATGTCAAACATTTGCCCTCAGTACAGATGTCTGAGCCTAAATCCATCATTTATTTTGCTACCCAGGCCCTTCCAGTTTGGACCCAGCCTATGCAAATCAGTCTTGACCCTGTTCCCCATGGGAACTGTCCAGCCCAAACTGCCAGGCCAGGTCTTCCCTGGACTGGAAACAAGCAACCTGAACCCTGAAGTTTGATTCATTCCACATTCCATCCATCATTTGCATTTCCTTGCTTTTCTCGCCCTAAGGAGCATATTTATACTCTGTTTGCACTGAATTAGCGTAATTTTTTAAAACTCAAATTCGGTGCAAAACGAACTCCATATTTATACTTTGGTGTTAGACGCGTCTAGCACCAAATTTATGGAGTTAAAGTCATTTTTCGGAAGTGGAAACATACCTTGCCTTAATGTAATGAGGTGCAAGGTAGGCGTTTCCGTGCAAAAAATTACTCTATGGCCTTAACGCCATATTTATACTCCCATGGAAAAATGGTGCACCGGAGAGAGGAGGGGTCAAAAAATGGTGTAAAGCTTGCTTTGCCCCATTTTTAAACGCCTGGGTCAGGGCAGGTGTTAGGGGACTTGTGGGCCTTTAATAAGCCCACAGGTGCCCTCCTCAGGCCCCAAGGACACCCCCCACACACCAGAGGGACTGCAGAGGATGGGTACCCCATCCCAGGTAAGTACAAGTAAGTATTGTATTTTAGTTTTTAAAGTGCCTGAAATGGGTCCCCCTACATGGCACTGGGTGCAATGGCCATGTCTATGGGATGGCCATGCCCATGGGACCTTGGTCCCCTGTGGTGGCCACTGGGGTGGTGGGCATGACTCCTGTCTTTTCTAAGACAGGAGTCATGTGGTATGGATGGTTTTGCATCCGAAAATCCCGACTAACGTCATTCTTTTTACGTTAAACTATCCTTTGCACCGGCTTGCACCATTCAATAAATATGGTGCCTGGCTGGTGCACAGAAATGGTACAAACCAATGCTAAACTTTTTGGTGCAAAACTGCATTAGTGCAGTTTTGAACCAAAAAGTATAAATCAGGGCCTCAGTGCGCCGGGTATGCTCAGACGTGGGTCCCCGTCTCACTATGCCACTGGATTCAAGCTAGACTGGCTGATGAAGGGTGATACCCCGAAACCGGACCCAGGATGCTTGTTTCCAGTGCAGGGAAGACATGGGCTGGCAGTTTGGGCTGGACTGTTCCCTGGGGGAACAGGGTTTAGACTGATTTGTATATGGCTCGGCCCAAACTGGGGTGGCATAGTGAGCAAAATAATTGATAGACTAAACCCAGATCCGTAACTGGAGTTGAATGTTTGATTGGTTCCACATTTCATCCATTATTTGTGTTTGCTTGCTTTTGTCACCCTAAGGCCTATATTTATACTTGTTGATGCAAAACTGTGCAAACGCAGTTTTAAAGCAAAAAGTATTGCACCGGCTTTAAACCTGGACTAACGTCTTCAAAAAAGATGCTAGCCGGGTGTGGGTGATGGAAGGAAAGGAGGGGGTTGTGGGTCAAAAAATGACGTTAGCCTGGTTAGAGGCAATAAAAATTCTCTAACTAGGGGGGGGCGTGGCTTCGGGCGTCAAGATGGCGGTCGCACTCTGAGAGTGCTCTGGACCCCTCCGTCATCCGCCCTTAACTAACGCGGTCCGAAGGAGCAGAAAGACGTCGATTTAGACTCCCCTGTGATCCTGGGGCCCCGAGAGAGGTCGACCGACACGAACGAACGGGGATCGGACACCTCGCGCTTGTGCGGAGATCCGGCCGACTACGGGAGAGGAAACAAAGATGGCAGGCGCAGCAAGAAACGCCCGGCCGGGCTGAGATTGCGGCAGACCGGGGAGGCAGCGTGAGGCCCTGGGGGGGCCTGGACCGTGCCCCAGCCGCGGATCCCTGTCGCTGAGGGACCGGCGGGACCCCGAACGGGGCTGGAAGCACCAGGTGAGAGGCGCGGCCCCTGTGTGGAGTGACGCGGGCGCGGCCGGAGGGGCCGAGACTCTCCCCCGTCCGCCCAGCCGGCCCGCAGGTCTGAGCTGTAGCGGCGGGGCAGGAAGAAGACGTAAGGACCGCCGACGTGGCTGGGGCCCCTTCCCCCCGCGGACCCCTCTGGCGGAGAGCAGGCATTGGGGCCGCGCAGGAGGTCGGGACCCGGCTGGGAGCCGAGTGGAGCCCCGGGAGGGCGAAGACGAGGCTAGATGACTTGGGAGAGGAAGGGGGGGACGGCGACTGGTGACACACCCCCCCCTCCCGCCGCAACTACAACAGGGGAGGGATCCGGTGGCCCGATTCCGCCCCTCCCTCGGGCCCTCGCCCAGACGGGGCCCAGGTTGGCCCATGGCAGGAGCTGGAAGCGGGCTGAGAGCCGAGAGGTGGAGGAAAACACGGAGTGGGACCCGCTGTTGGAGTACCAGACCCTGAAGGTGCAGGGGCCCGGGCAGTGACCGTGAGAGGATCCCTCCCATCTCAATGGAGGGGGCGAGGAGGGGAACTGGCGGAGAGAAACCGACGACCCGGCCCCTTGCGGTGCCGATAAATGATGCCCCCACAGGGCCCGGGAGAGAGTAAAAGAGACTAGAAGAAGCCCCTGAGACAGTGACCTCCTGCCGTCCTTGCACGGAGCGGCACGTTGGAATCTTCCTCGGTCCAAAGCACTTGATAGTAAGCTGAAGCCTCCGGCCTGAAAACGCAATAAAGAGGGTGTGAGGTGCCTGACCCACTCTTCCCAGGTGCCACGATGGGAAAAGACAAAACGAACAAGCAACCTCCGCCCTCCCAACAAAAAATCGATCAGTTCACGACTGCGACGGGCCAACGGGGAGGGGTGTAGGAAAGTACCATCTTGCCTGGCATGTTACCCCCATTTTTCACTGTATATATGTTGTTTTAGTTGTATGTGTCACTGGGACCCTGGTAACCCAGGGCCCCAGTGCTCATAAGTGTGCCTGAATGTGTTACCTGTGTAGTGACTAACTGTCTCACTGAGGCTCTGCTAATCAGAACCTCAGTGGTTATGCTCTCTCATTTCTTTCCAAATTGTCACTAACAGGCTAGTGACCATTTTTACCAATTTACATTGGCTTACTGGAACACCCTTATAATTCCCTAGTATATGGTACTGAGGTACCCAGGGTATTGGGGTTCCAGGAGATCCCTATGGGCTGCAGCATTTCTTTTGCCACCCATAGGGAGCTCTGACAATTCTTACACAGGCCTGCCACTGCAGCCTGAGTGAAATAACGTCCACGTTATTTCACAGCCATTTTACACTGCACTTAAGTAACTTATAAGTCACCTAAATGTCTAACCTTTACCTGGTAATGGTTAGGTGCAAAGTTACTTAGTGTGAGGGCACCCTGGCACTAGCCAAGGTGCCCCCACATTGTTCAGAGCCAATTCCCTGAACTTTGTGAGTGCAGGGACACCATTACACGCGTGCACAATGGTAACTCCGAATATGGCCATGTAACATGTCTATGATCATGGAATTGCCCCCTCTATGCCATCCTGGCATAGTTGGCACAATCCCATGATCCCAGTGGTCTGTAGCACAGACCCTGGTACTGCCAAACTGCCCTTCCTGGGGTTTCACTGCAGCTGCTGCTGCTGCCAACCCCTCAGACAGGCATCTGCCCTCCTGGGGTCCAGCCAGGCCTGGCCCAGGATGGCAGAACAAAGAACTTCCTCTGAGAGAGGGTGTGACACCCTCTCCCTTTGGAAAATGGTGTGAAGGCAGGGGAGGAGTAGCCTCCCCCAGCCTCTGGAAATGCTTTGTTGGGCACAGAGGTGCCCAATTCTGCATAAGCCAGTCTACACCGGTTCAGGGGACCCCTTAGTCCTGCTCTGGTGCGAAACTGGACAAAGGAAAGGGGAGTGACCAATCCCCTGACCTGCACCTCCCCTGGGAGGTGTCCAGAGCTCCTCCAGTGTGCTCCAGACCTCTGCCATCTTGGAAACAGAGGTGCTGCTGGCACACTGGACTGCTCTGAGTGGCCAGTGCCACCAGGTGACGTCAGAGACTCCTTGTGATAGGCTCCTTCAGGTGTTGCTAGCCTATCCTCTCTCCTAGGTAGCCAAACCCTCTTTTCTGGCTATTTAGGGTCTCTGTCTCTGGGGAAACTTTAGATAACGAATGCATGAGCTCAGCCGAGTTCCTCTGCATCTCTCTCTTCACCTTCTGATAAGGAATCGACTGCTGACCGCGCTGGAAGCCTGCAAAACTGCAACATAGTAGCAAAGACGACTACTGCAACTCTGTAACGCTGATCCTGCCGCCTTCTCGACTGTTTTCCTGCCTGTGCATGCTGTGGGGGTAGTCTGCCTCCTCTCTGCACCAGAAGCTCCGAAGAAATCTCCCGTGGGTCGACGGAATCTTCCCCCTGCAACCGCAGGCACCAAAAAGCTGCATTACCGGTCCCTTGGGTCTCCTCTCAGCACGATGAGCGAGGTCCCTCGAATCCAGCAACTCTGTCCAAGTGACTCCCACAGTCCAGTGACTCTTCAGTCCAAGTTTGGTGGAGGTAAGTCCTTGCCTCACCTCGCTAGACTGCATTGCTGGGAACTGCGACTTTTGCAGCTACTCCGGCCCCTGTGCACTTCCGGCGGAAATCCTTCGTGCACAGCCAAGCCTGGGTCCACGGCACTCTAACCTGCATTGCACGACTTTCTAAGTTGGTCTCCGGCGACGTGGGACTCCTTTGTGTAACTTCGGGTGAGCACCGTTTCACGCATCCTTGTAGTGCCTGTTTCTGGCACTTCTCCGGGTGCTACCTGCTGCTGAGAGGGCTCCTTGTCTTGCTCGACGTCCCCTCTCTCTCCTGGTCCAATTTGCGACCTCCTGGTCCCTCCAGGGCCACAGCAGCATCCAAAAACGCTAACCGCACGATTTGCAGCTAGCAAGGCTTGTTGGCGTTCTTTTGGCGGGAAAGCACTTCTGCACAACTCTCCACGACAAGAGGGATCTGTCCACCAAAGGGGAAGTCTCTAGCCCTTTTCGTTCCTGCAGAAACCGCAGCTTCTTCTGTCCAGGAGAAGCTTCTTTGCACCCGCAGCTGGCATTTCCTGGGCATCTGCCCATCTCCGACTTGCTTGTGACTTTTGGACTTGGTCCCCTTGTTCCACAGGTACCCCAGATTGGAAATCCACAGCTGTTGTATTGTTGGTTTGTGTCTTTCCTGCATTATTCCTCTAACACAACTTCTTTGTCCTTAGGGGAACTTTAGTGCACTTTGCACTCACTTTTCAGGGTCTTGGGGAGGGTTATTTTTCTAACTCTCACTATTTTCTAATAGTCCCAACGACCCTCTACAAGGTCACATAGGTTTGGGGTCCATTCGTGGTTCACATTCCACTTTTGGAGTATATGGTTTGTGTTGCCCCTATCCCCATGTTTCCCCATTGCATCCTATTGTAACTATACATTGTTTGCACTGTTTTCTAAGACTATACTGCATATTTTTGCTATTGTGTATATATATCTTGTGTATATTTCCTATCCTCTCACTGAGGGTACACTCTGAGATACTTTGGCATATTGTCATAAAAATAAAGTACCTTTATTTTTAGTATAACTGTGTATTGTGTTTTCTTATGATATTGTGCATATGACACTAAGTGGTACTGTAGTAGCTTCACACGTCTCCTAGTTCAGCCTAAGCTGCTCTGCTAAGCTACCATTATCTATCAGCCTAAGCTGCTAGACACCCTATAAGAGGGAGACACGGCTAGCGGAGGACCAGCCCCGGACGGAGTGAGTGCCATTCTCCAAGCTATTCAATCATCGCAGATGGCCGTAGAGACTAAAATCGGAGAGGTGCGAGTTGATATGGGCCTCATCAGACAAGACCTGAGAAACGCAGTGAACCGAATTACTGAAGTGGAATCCCGAGTCTCGCAGAACGAAAACGATTTAACTGACCTTAAAACTAAAGTAGCCCAACTACAAACCCGAACCAGCGAGCTTCACCGCCGTGCAGAGGTCGCGGAAAATCGGGCAAGGCGCAATAACCTGCGATTCATAGGTTTCCCAGAAGGCATAGAGGATGACAAGGCCGCCGAATTCCTAGAGAAGTGGATCAAAACTTGGATGCCGGACCAGTCCCTCTCGCCCTTGTTTGCTGTTGAACGAGCCCATAGGGCGCTCGCACCTCGCCCCCCTCCAGGCGGCCCGAGACGTCCGATGATCGCACGATTTCTTAACTTCAAAGATAGAGACAATATCCTCAAGGAAGCGAGGCGGCTGGAAGATCTTCAATTGGAAAACCACAAAATCCTAATTTTTCCGGACTACACCAGAGAGGTCCAAACCCGCCGCAGGTCATACGTTTATGTTAAACATAAACTTAGGGCAATGCAACTCTCGTACATGCTCCTTTTTCCTGCACGCCTCAAAGTTCTCATGGCCGGGAAAGTTTCCTTTTTTGAATCACCAGAGGTGGCATGGGATTGGCTGACGGAGGAGGGCGTCGGAGCAAGAAAGGGTCCCCCTAAAACTACTGGGAAAACCCCGCGTATCGAACCTTACTCAGCAGATGGACGCCGGAGGAGCCGGAGGCGCACCAGATCCCGGAGAGGCAGGCGGAAAGACTCGAACACTCCTGCAGATGATGAGACTACCCAGGACCCTAATCCTCAGACCGAGAGTACCACTGATGCCCTCCCGGGGCCTCGGACACCATCCCAGACAGCGGAGAACGACTGCTTGAGTCAATCTCCGGTATTCGGCTGACAAGATATGAGCGGTCCCTTTGCTGGACGCGAGAGGAGATTGGCCACGCTTGGTTTGCCCGGGCAGTCCACGGTAGGGCTGCCATTGATGACACCGGAGACTTCCAAATGTATGACGTTGGGTGCTCGATTTGTGACTGTTAATTGCAATTGATCCGAATGAAAGGAGGGGTCCACCACTCCACCCCATGTCAGCTCTACTGGCTGTCTGGTTCTGGTTGGGTATTTGGGCGACAGATGCTTCCGGGGTGGGAGTATGGAGAGTGGGGGGTATTTGGGGGGGGGGGGAGTTTGAATTAGGTTTAAAGGGCGACAAGTTAGTTAGCCTGGTTTGTAATTTTAAGGCTTCGGCAACACGTTTGAAATGGTCATCCCTGGGCTCGCACCCACACACCCAATCTTGTATAATACCTACACATCTCACGCCTGGCCCTCAATGACCCAGGTTCTCTCCTGGAATGTAAACGGCCTATTAGACAAGATCAAAAGGTCAGCAGTATTTAACATTCTCCGCAGATACTCCCCCTCAGTAGTCCTCCTGCAAGAGACCCACCTCTTTGGGTCCAGGTGCCCTATGCTTGCGCGAGGAGGGTATGACAGGGTATACCATGCGGGATTCACCAGAGGCTCCAGAGGAGTAGCGATCCTCCTCCACCGATCTCTTCCCTTGGTGATCACAGCTACACAATCCGATCCGCAGGGTAGATTTGTAGTAGTCG
Source organism: Pleurodeles waltl (assembly GCF_031143425.1). Classification (NCBI taxonomy): domain Eukaryota; kingdom Metazoa; phylum Chordata; class Amphibia; order Caudata; family Salamandridae; genus Pleurodeles; species Pleurodeles waltl. Next base: position 349,883,077 of record NC_090439.1, read on the forward strand.
CAGGGACTCTTCAAGGGCACCCATTAAACCTGGTGTGCGCCTATGCTCCTCCAGCAGGGCTTGACGCCTTCCTACATTCGCTCCACCAAGTGACCTCAGGACTTCCCCAAGGGACCACCCTACTGGGAGGTGACGTCAACGCAGTTCTTGACCCAACTCTGGACGTCTCTGGGGGGATCACCATTAGTAGAGCTTCAACTCTAAGCGACTGGATTGAGAGCCTCGGTCTGTGCGATGTGTGGCGCACCTGGCACCCCAGAGAGCGCCAGTACACGCACACATAGGCGGCCCACCAGACGCAATCCAGAATAGATCTGGTGCTTATGCCCGCCCTAGACTTCTTAAATGTTGCGGGGGCAGAGATTCTCCCCCGTGGGGTCTCAGATCATGCGCCAATACGTATCCGAATGGGCGGAACGGACCCCACCAGACGGCCTATGTGGCGCCTGAACGCCTGGCACCTACAAGATAAAGATTATACCCAGGAGATCAGGAAGCATCTTGGTCAATATTTTGAGGTAAACGAAGGCTCGGTTCGGTCCCCAGGGATAATATGAGACGCTGGTGAAGCCACTATTAGAGGACACGCCAAAAGCATCCTTCGGTCCCGTGAACGAGACCAAAATTCCCAGATCTCTGAGCTGGAGAACAAGGCCCTAAGACTGGAACGCCAGCAAGTAAACTTGGCATCGGCCACTACTATGAGGCAACTGACTAGGGTGAGAGAGGATATCAAACACATAATGCTGGAGTCGGCCAAGCACATGTGGAGAGCCTCAGCAGCCCGAATCTATGGATGGGGGGATAAAAACGGGAAGCTGCTGCACTGGCTAGCCACCCGCCCCATGGTGAACAGAATTATACCTGAGATCTTATCGGACTCGGGCTCTCTTGTCAAAACATCTGTGGAAATTGCACAGTGTTTCGCCTCCTATTACACTAGTCTATATGCCAAGCACCCAGCCCTGCTATTGAAAGAGAGGCCCCCCTACTAAACGACATCACCCTTCCTGGGGTGTCCCCGGAGACGAGAGACAGATTGGAGGAGGCCATTAGCCTCGCAGAGATTTGCAATGCAATATCTAACCTGGCATCAGGCAAAACCCCAGGCCCTGACGGCTTTCCAGCGGAGTTATATAGTAAATGCAGCGATATCCTGGGTCCCCATCTGCTTAACATGTACGATGAAGCAGAAAATCTAGGCCACTTCCCTACTGAGATTGATCAAGCGACTATTGTGGTGATCCCCAAAACCCAACCTCCGTCACGACACTGTTCAGCGTACCGGCCCATCTCACTCCTAAACATTGAAATCAAAGTGCTCTCCTCGATCCTTGCCTCCAGGCTGAAGGAGGTAATGCCCACGCTGGTACACCATGACCAGTGTGGTTTCATGCCTACCCGTAGCACTAGGCACTGCATCAGACGGTTACATCTGGCCCTGGCGCACCACAAAACCCTATCACATACGCACTTGGCACTACTCTTACTGGATTTTGAGAAGGCCTTTGACACAGTAGATTGGTCTTACCTCGAACAGGTCCTACATAAGAACGGGCTCGGACCTAAATTTCGAGGACTAGTGAAACTCCTCTACTCTAACCCGACTGCCCGAATCAGGGTGAACGGAGTAGTCTCCGACCCATTCCCCATTGGCCGTGGAACTCGACAGGGATGCCCGCTATCCCCCCTACTCTTTGCACTAGTAATAGAACCATTGGCGATATTACTGAGAAGTGACCCACTGATTGAGGGCTGGCGCTGGCCCTCTGGTTCGGAGGATCGAGTGGCGTTGTACGAAGATGATGTGCTCCTGTACATCTCTAACCCACCCATAAGCGGCCCACGTGTCCTAGAGATCCTGAGACTGTTCGCGGAAGCCTCGGGACTGGTCCTGAATCCAGCCAAGTCCTTGCTAATTCCCCTGCATCGCTCTCGCGACTGTATAGATTGGCAACGAAACATCCCAGTACGGAGAAACAGCTTCAAATACCTGGGAATATACATTTCACTTCTACCCGAGTTAGCATGGGAACTCAATGTCACACCGCTAACAAAGAGAATCAAGTCCGATCTCCTACGCTGGAGAGCCCTCCCCCTGAATGTACTTGGCAGAATTGCGCTGTACAAGATGATGATCCTTCCCAGGCTCCTATACCTCCTGCAGAACTTTCCACTTCCCATTCCCATGAGATGGTTCAAGGAGATGGACTCCTTAGCGCGCCAATTCATTTGGAGCGGCACTCGCACTCGACTGTCGCTCAAAACATGCCAGAGGGACATATATGAGGGTGGCTTGGGCATGTCTAACATCCAATACTACTATCTAGCGATGCACGCACTCGTAATCAACGACTGGGTGGGAGGTGGGTGGACAGACCCTGCATACCAACTAGAATTACAGACAATGGGCTACCCACAGATCTTTGGCGCACTATACGGGAGCCCGATCCCCCGAGAGACCCCAGACGTGACCAAAGTGGTACTACAGGGATGGCGGACAGCCCAGAAAGTGACGGGGTGGTGGAGACGCCTTACCCAACAAACCCCGCTATGGCAGGGGAAGCAGCTGGTAGCAGGTCTGGAAGGCTTTCAGAACTGGGACAACATAGGTATCTCCACGCTGGGTGATGTCTGGCGAGGGTCACACATACGGTCCTTTCAAGACCTTCAGACACAATACTCTTTAAACAAGACACAGTCCCATCGATATCTTCAGCTACGCTACGCCCTACTAGTTCATCTACAGGCAGGGGACACTATACCCGAGCACAGCCCCATGGAAGCCAAAGCATTGATGGGAGACCTAGGCAGGGGAGGGGTTTCCCAGATATATCGCACCCTGATTACCACCGCAGGAGGCCCCCTGAGAGAGCTTCGTCAGAGGTGGGAGGATTGGATGGGACCCATGGAGGAAATGGACTGGACAGAAGCACTGATGGCCCCACGCTCCCTTACAATGGCCACACGCCTCCGGTTAATACAAACATACTTTCTTCATACCGCATATCTCACACCCGCCAAATTACATAAAGTGGGCCTCCGCCCCTCGGCGGAATGCCCCCGCTGCAGGAGTCACACAGCCGATTTCTTCCACATGGTATGGGCATGCCCGACCATAGTGGCTTATTGGGAAGTGGTGGTGCAGGAGATCTCTGGGGTCTTACAAGTAGAGGTAAAGAGGTTGCCGTTGCCCCTCCTTCTGGGTGTCATGGGAGACCCAGGGCTGCGAAGAGCAGATCGGTCCTTCTTAGAGGTGGCATGCCTAGTGGCCAAGAGAGACATAATGGCAGAGTGGAAGGCCAGAATTGCTCCGACACTGACTAAGTGGAGACGGGGAGTGGATTGGTGTGCGCAGCGGGAGAGACTTGTATATGAGGCCAGAGGTTGCTTACACAAACATAGAAAAATATGGGGGAAGTGGGAGGGCATAGCGGGCTTCTAAGCTCTAGACCATGCGTAATGTTTTCACAGTGTGTGGCGGAGGCCTAGGGTTTGACCATTATTGTTTGATGCCCGTTGAAGTGTATACATTATTGTTTTATGCAAAATCAATACATTTTCTTTATCAAAAAAAATATATATATATTTCTCTAACTAGACTAGCGCCATTTCCTGGCACACAACCACCAAAAACATGACTCCTGTCTTAGGAAAGACAAGCATCATGCCCACCACGCCAATGGCCAGCACAGGAGACAAGTGTCCCCTGGGCATGGCCATTGTGCCATGCTGGGGGCCCCAAGTTCAAGCCCCCGATGAAAAAAAAAAAAAAAAAACGTACCTGGACTTACCTGGGATGGGGTATCCCATCCTCTGGTGTCCCTCCTTTGAGGGTGGGGGGTTTCCTGGGGCTCTGGGAGGGGACCTGTGGACCCATTCCTTGGTGTTTAACTATGGAAATGGGTCCACAGGTCCCCTAACACCTGGTCTGACCCAGGCATTAAATAATGGTGCAAAGCTTGCTTTGCACCATTATTTAGCCCCTCCTCCCAACCCGTGCGTCATTTTAGCATGGAGGATAAATATGGGGCTATTGGGATAGCACCGTTTTTAAGATGGGAACGCCTACCTTGCATCTTATTGACGCAAGGTAGGTGCACACATCCATAAAAATGGTGAAAACTCCTATATTTTGATGCAAATTTGGTTCAAACAGAGTATAAATATGCCAGATGATGGGTGATGCTTTAGAACCATATCAGATAAAGGTAGCCTATTAGTGGCTGGAAAAATCACTAAAACAAAGATGTTATCCACATTTATTCCCCACTGGAAAAGATGGATATTATTGTGAATGTCCAGTCCATATTTCAGCATGCGTGTACCAAGATACTAGATTATATGCAGGGGATACATGACTTTGTCAAGATATTCCTTATATTCTCACACTACTATATGTAAGTGGAATGTCTGTCACCTTTTATGCTGCTTCACATAATATGCAAATTGGAACAGGCTTTACTATTGTAACAGCACAGGACTTTGTTGAAAAGGTGCATGAAAAAGATGAAACACTAGAAAAGGGGTCTCCAACCTTTTCTGCAGTGAGAACTACTTCTGTTCACTGAAAATTATTGTGAGCTACTGAAGTTGAAGCAACTTGCGCATTGTTATCAGACACCCCCAAGCCCAGCTTCACTGACTTTAAATCTAATGTTCACAGAGTCATAATACTATGGTTTGAACAAAATACTTTGACTAGAGGTACTATGACAGGGCTGCCATGTGTGTCAGTGAGAGTGTGGTCTTCAGTGATGTATGAACATGTGTATATATGCATGGGATATATGTGTATGGGTGACTAAAAGCCTGTGTCATATGTACTTGTGGCACAGGACATACCTTTCGCCATTTGTAGCAATGTTACTTTGTAACACAAACAAAAAATAATTTTTTTAAAAGGGAGGAATTTAAGTGCAAAAATGTTCATTACATGGAGCTTTTTTACACTTTAAATTTCCTCCATTAAAAAAATAATTGCACTTTTCTGTTATAATTATGGCACAGTGTTCTAGTGGCCACTGGGCACAAGATTCCTGCTGTTTGTAAATACACTACTTTGTAAAAACTTGAAAAACAGATACAATTAGAAGGACAAGTTAACAATCATAAAGTAACATTTCATTTTAGTTTTCTCTGTTTTAAAAGCATTGAGAAACATCATTTTGTTCTCACCTTCAATATTGAGTTGACAAGGACTTTTATTTAAGAGTTAAATATCTTAGAGCCTGGTTTAGATCCCAGCAGAGAGAAATACTCTGTCACAAACATGATAGATATCCTGTCCGCCATAATATGATTCTATTATGACCTATGGGGACCGTAACACAATGGACAAGATATCCATCACGTTTGTGATGGGGTATTCCCTCTGCCAAGATCGAAATCAGGCCATTGGTGCTTCAATTCTTCATCAGTTTGCCTCACCACATTAAAAGGGAAAATGTTACCCTGTGCCTATTTAAAAATTAACTCAAGGCAGTGAGCTACTCTGAAGGTGATTGGGAGCTACTGGTAGCTCATGATCTACTGGTTGGTGACATTATGGCATGTCAGCGAAGGTCAAATTAATATTGGCTACGAAGACATAGAGAATTTAAATGTAGGCTCAAACATTTAGGACCACCTACTTGGTTTAATTTTTTAAGCTATGCTGAGTATGGACTAGACAATTTGTTTCAATTTCTTCTGAAATGTAATGCTAATATACCAGACATTAACTGCAAAATACCCACAGGAACATGTTCTTTGAATCCAGCCAAAGTTTACAGATACTTCAGTCACAAAGTTCAAACTACGCTTCGATACTTAACCAACAAAAGGAAAAATCCTATTGGAGAAGTACTTGATGTCGTTTGGCAAAAAGAGTATCAAGCAAACGGAACACCATACATCCATATGCTTCTCTGAATCAAATATTCACATAAGTTTGAATACAACTCTGATCACTCAGTTCTAAATGTTACTGAACATTATGACCCTCATTATGACCCAGGCGGTGAGTGAAAAAGTGGCAGTACTACCACTAACAGGCTGGTCCTAAGTACCGCCAAATTCTGACCATGGCGGTGATAACTCCCATAGACAGCCAATGTACCACACCAACTACCAGGGTGGAAACAACACTCACCACAGCGGTAACCGCCAGCAGCCAGGCCGAAGACAAAGTACCGCCCACCATATTAAGACACACCACTCAGCCACCTTTTCCGGGCGGTACCAATGCCATTAAAACCCTGGTGGAAACGCATCACCGAAGAGAAAGGACTCACCATCAGAGACACAGGGAAAAACAACGCCACCATGGAACTCGAACTGCAAGCCTTTCCGATGATCTTCTACGTAATACTCCACCTGGAATACCAACGCCAACGAAGACAACAACGGTGAGTACAGCAGCCTAGCACACAAGGGAGGGAGGGAAGAAAACAAGAGTGACACACACATGCACAACACACACCTGCCACACACACACACACACACACACACACACCATACACATAACCAGCTGCACATGAAAAACAATTTGTCCCAGAAAAACAGCAGAATAATGCAAGGACAACAGGAATGGACGAATGTGTTTGTAATCATATCAATATCAAAATAACTAATTTGATTTGTCAATGAAACAGATATGTACACATAGGGACACTGCACAGTCCCATGTTCAAAGTGCCCACATTGCCACAGGGCACAGTCTAAGGCCCAACTTGAATCCAGACCACACCCGGATAGTACACTGCAGGGGTATCAGTTTGCAAATAGGCAGGCACCACAGATGGAGGGGGGCACCTCAGCCGGATGCAGGAACAAGCCCACTGGTTCTGGAGGGGGCTCCATGCCCATTGCTCTGTCCTGGGGAGTGCAAGGCCACAGTCTCTCAGGTGGGTGACTTTCCTACTGGTTCTGGAGGGGGCAACTTGCCCATTGCTCTGTCCTGGGGAGTGCAAGTCCACAGTCTCTCAGGTGGGTGACTCTCCCACTGGTTCTGGAGGGGTCAACTTGCCCATTGCCCTGTCCTGGGAGTCCAAGGCCACAGTCTCTGGAGTGGGTGACTTTCCCACGTGTTCTGGAGGTGGTAACATGCCTATTGCTCTGTCCTGGGGAGTGCAAGGCCACAGTCTCTTGAGTGGGTGACTTTCCCACTGGTTCTGGAGGGGGCAACTTGACCATTGCTCTGTCCTGGGGAGTCCAAGGCCACAGTCTCTGGAGTGGGTGACTACCCCACTGGATCTGGAGGGGGCAACTCGTAAAGCAGCCCCTGGATTGTGGCCGACATGGCATCCTCTGGCAGTGATGGCTACAGTGTGGTGGTGGAAGGAGGAGCCTCCTGGGCAGCCCCTGCACTTTCTGATGGCTGCACTTTGGTGGTGGATAGAGGAGCCTCCTGGACAGCCTCTGCACTTTCTAATAGCTGCAGTGTGGTGGTGGATAGAGGAGCCTCCTGGGCCTCCTCTGCACTTTCTGATGGCTGCAGTGTGGTGGTGGGTGGAGGAGCCTCCTGGGCAGCCTCTGCACTTTCTGATGGCTGCAATTCATCAGCTGTTGGTTTGGGCCCCGTGACAGCTGGTGGTGGTGTAGGTGTCACGCTGACAGCCTCCGCTGGAGTGGAGGGCTTCATCTCCTCCAGTACATGGGGCGTGGATCCCTTACCCTTCCTGGCAGGGGTGGATGAGCTCTTCCCCTTCCTGCTTGGTGGTACAGGCTCCTTCCCCTTCTTGCCTGGTGGTGCAGGCTTCTTCCCCTTCTTTCCTGGTGGTGCTGGCTCCTTCCCCTTCTTCAATGGAGGTGTGGTATCCTTACCACCACGAGTAGGTGGTGCTACCACTGTGTCCTTGGTACCCTGCTCATGTGGGCAGGACGGGGACTAGGGGGAGGGAAGAGGTCAAGTTGGGAAAGGAAAAGTTTTTTAGTGACATTGGGGCGGGAGGAGGGAGGAGTAATGGAAGTGGAGGTTGAGGTAGTGGTTGTTGGAGGTGTTTATCTGCTGGATTTGGGTGCAGGTGCATGAGCTTTATGATGATGTAAGGTGGATGGCTGTTGGGTGTGTGAGTGCTTGCGTTTGTGTCCTTTAGGAGGGTGGGAGAGGACAGAGGGGACGCATGCATGGCTTTTGTGGGGGTGTCTGTCAGTGAGGTGTATGTTCTTGGTGTGGTGATGCTGGTAGTGGATGTTGATGTAGTGCATGCAGGTGTGAGTGTGGACGTGACTGGGAGGGAAGTGGTGGAGGAGGAGGGGGGGAGCCAGTGGAGGCAGTGGATGTTGTGTCTGTAACTGTATGGTGTTTGCATGAGTGCTTTTGGGATGAAGTGTGGTGCCTGTACCACTCTTGGGTGTTGTCTTGTGTGCACGCTCGTCTGTATGTGTCCCTGGGATGGGTTGGGGTTGAGGAGAATGGGACTGGGAAGTGGTAGTTGGTGGGGGGGACGGTAGAAACAGGGACAATGGCTGCCATCAGAGAGGAGGCCAGAGCTTGAATCAATCTCTGTTGGGTTGCCAATCCACTGTGAATGCCCTCCAGGAATGCATTGCATTGCTGCATTGTGGATGCCAGCCCCTGGATGGCATTCGCAACGGTTGACTGCCCTACAGAGATGGATCTCAGGAGGTCAATAGTCTCCTCACTCAGGGCAGCAGAGCTCACTGGGGCAGCACCTGAGGTGCCTGGGGCGAAGGAGATGCCCACCCTCCTGAATGAATGGGGCACGGGAAACTTGCTGAGGGGCTGCTGGGAGTGTGGTGCTGGTACGGGGCATGCGGATATACCTGCAGCTGGGGTGGTCACAGAGATGTCTGCCACCACCAGGGAGCTCCCATCGGAAGAGGTATCTGAGTCTGTGTTGTCTCCTCCAGTCTTTGCCGTGGTGCTCCCCTTGCCCTCCGTCCCACTGGTTCCCTCTGCATCGGTGGACTCTGCATCCTGGGTCATTGGGATGCAGCTCCCTCTCATGCCGGTACCCCTGCTCTTCCACCAGACGATGCTAGTGCACACAAGGACAGGATGAAAAAACAAGAAAGGGGGCCAGAGAAACTAAGGATACACTGGGTTGATAACTGCCCCAACACCACAGTTGGCATACACATCACTGTCACACACAGGGAACAGGCTTAAGCACTATGCATTGCACTACCAGGGATATGGCTAGTCACTAAGGCAAGAGGAGGACCACACCCCGCCAACTCCAACACTCCTGGGACCCACAATGCCCTGGCTGAAATGGACTGCTAACACGCTATGTCACCTGCATTTGCCATACACCCATTACTCTTCAGATGACCTATGCTGCAATGTCTGGCCTGGCCATAGGGGTATCCACTAACACATATCCACCACCCAGATACCACCCCACCAGTCAATATATGTATTGATACCCACTGTACTCACCCCTTTGTGGCTGCTGTGATGCCCTTAAGTGCCCTTCCAGCTCAGGGTAGGCCACCACCAGTATGCAGGCCATCAGGGGGGTCAGGGTCCGACGGGCACCCCTTCCTTGATGGGAGGCCATCCCCAGCTGGGCCTCTGCGATCTTCCATGCCCAGCGTCTCAGGTCCTCCCACTGTTTCCGACAGTGGGTGCTCTGCCTGCCATAGACCCCAGGGTCCGCACGTCCTTGGCGATGTCACACCATAATCCCTTCTTTTGATGGGTGCTGACCTGCAGAGGGAATACAGACAGGAGAACCCTATTAAGCAAACAGTCCAGCCTGTCACAGAAATGGCCCACCATACCCATTTCTATCATCATTGGCACACACATAGGCCAGCACACAACATGTGCACCGACAACAGACAATCCCCCCACCCACTCTTACACGATGCTTTCACACACATCTCTGTGCATCCTTGCCACATGCATTGTGGCCAAAGTGTACTCACCTGTTGGTCTGGAGGCCCATAAAGCTGTCTGTGCTGGGGAAGGACCCCATCCACCAGTCGCTCCAACTCCTCCGAAGTGAGGACAGGGGCCCTTTCCCTGGTCACACAGGCCATGGTAGGTTCCAGATACAGGTCACAGCAGCACACACAGCGTAGGTCGTCTCCTGTTGAAGGTCAGGAAACAAGTGAGAATTGAGATAGAAAATGGCAGTCACGTCCACGGCGGTGTACACCGTCACCGCTGGGGTAGATCCCCACTGGCCACTGTACTCCATAGAGCCCCATCTTATCCAAAGAGGAATTGCACTGCGGTGCAAAACCGCCTTCCACCATGAGGCCCAATGTCGGCGGAGTTACCTCACTTTCACCTGTCCCTACATACAGGACAGGCGGTCGCCATTTCAGGGGGGGACAGGCATATCGACAATTGCGTGTCACACATTAGATTGGCACATACTTCGCCATTTACACTGTAACAATACATAAGAGCACCATGTGGACTGCTATTGTGGTTTTGTTGTTCAAATTGTGACAGCCTACTCACTCTTGTGTCCCTTAGATACCTACCACTGCAGATAAACAGGAGGTGGAGACATACCCCGTGTATAGACCCCTGGTGGACTTAGCTATACTGGAGGACAGGCACATTATCCTCACTTATAGACTGTACAGGGCCACAATCACAGAGCTGTGTGCCCATGTGGAGCCAGACCTGATCTCATCTATCCTTCATCCGACTGGGATCCCCCCTCTTGTGCAAGTGCTATCAGTGCTCCATTTCCTGGCGACCGGTTCTTTCTAAGTGACAGTGGGCTTGGCAGCAGGAATTTCACAGCCAATGTTCTCAATCGAGCTGGCAAGAGTGTTGTCTGCCCTGATAAAACACATGTGCAGCTACATTGCTGTCCCCCAGGTGGAAGATTTGGCCACTGTGAAGGCCAGATTCTATGCAATGGGACATATCCCCAATATTATTGGGGCAATTGACGGGACACATATTGCGTTCTCCCCCTGCCAAAATGCACAGGTGTACAGGAATCGTAAGAGTTTCCACTCCATGAATGTGCAGATAGTGTGCCTGGTGGACCAGTACATCTCCCACATTCTGTGTGGCTGTGGCATGATGGCATTAACTACCTTTTACCTCTACTTACTGTCACCTATGGTTTATCATTTTACAGATGTTGGTGCTATGACAACTGTGTACTGATGTGCTGACTATAGCTAGTTACAGGTCATTATTTCTGTGCTCTCACAGTGTACAATTCATTTGCAATGGATATGACTGTTTCCATAAACACACTTTTTAAACACATGACATTCAAGTAGTCCAGTTGTGTTCAAGGGTGTTTATTTTAGTGCTAACAAATTTAAGGGAAAAGAGCAATGGAATAGGGTGATGATAGAAGAAAGTCCAAGGGATTGTTCCATCTGTTTGTAGCACAGGTGCAGTGTCCATGAGGCATAGGAAGGGGAGCAATGGCAGTTGAAGGTGGACATGATAACTGAGTAGGACACAAGGGGGACAATCAGGAGAGTCTCATTTCCAGGCGGTGGTCTTGGCAAGTGTCGATGGCTTCTTTCTGGGTCACAGGAAACGTTTGCGGGGTGTTTCACCTTCTGCAGGGGTAGGAATGCTGTTGGCCTGTGGCTCCTGTGGCAGGTCCTCCTGCCCACTAGTGGCAGCGAAAGAGGAGGGCTGGTCAATGGACAGGCTAGTGGTAGGGGCCCGTTGGTGTGCTGTTGCCTCCCTCTTGATGTTGGCCATGTCTGCCAGCACCCCTGCTATGGAGATTAGGGTGGTGTTAATGGCCTATAAGTCCTCCCTGATCCCATGATACTGTCCTTCCTGCAGCCGCCTGTTCTCCTGCACGTTGTCAAGGATCTGGCTTATCGTGTCCTGGGAATGTTAGTAGGCTCCCAGGATCTCCGAGAGTGCCTCCTGGAGGGTTGGTTACCTGGTCCTGTCCTGCCCCTGGTGCACAGCAGTCCTCCCAGTGTCCCTGTTGGCCTGTGCCTCTGTCCCCTGAAGGGTGTGCCCACTGACCCCAGGTCCCTGATTGTCTTGGGGGCAAAGTGTGACCTGAGGTCCCTGTAGAGGTGGGCAAACTGCTGATTTACATGTCCTGGGGACAGAGGTGTGGTTACGCTGGGTGGCTGCTGTGGTGTTGGATCCTCATGGAGGAGGCTGTGTGGTGGTCTGTGAATGGGCTTGGGTGAGAGGCTGTCCAGTGGTCCCTGATGGGCCAGGTAGGTCATTAAGAAGTCCAGAGTTATTGTCATCACTGGGGGCCTGGATAGTCGTGGCACCTCATCTCCACTGACATTGGCTGGGGTACCTGTGAGGATGTAAGTGATGTATTATTCTTCATGTGTATGACATTTGTACATCCCTGGCTTCTCCTCTATCGTTGGTGTTGCCCTGCCACCTTTTGCTTGTGTATGGTGATGTATTGTGGGATTGTTAGTTTCCCTATGCTGTGTATGCTTTAGTGATGGGTGTCCATGCAGGGCTGGGAGGGGTGTCAATGAATTGGTATAGCATGCAGGGGTTGGCATTGGGGTTAGTCAGATGTGTAAGTGTAGTGTGTGGGATGTGGTGGAGTAATGAGAGTGAGGGTGAGGGTGTGAGATGGCATGCAGGTATGGCGGTGATAAGTAGTAAATATTGACTTACCAGTCTCCAGTCCTCCATCTACTCCAACGAGTTCCTCAGGATGCAGTATTGCCAGTACTTGCTCCTCCCATGCTGTGAGCTGCGGGGGAGGAGGGGGGGTCCACTGCCAGTCCTCTGGATGGTGAGCTGGTGCCTTGCAGCAATGGAATGTACCTTCCCCCGTAGGTTGTTCCACCTCTTATTGATGTTGTCCCTTCTTCTTGGATGCTGTCCCACCGCATTCACCCTGTCCACGATCCCCCACCATAGCTCCATCTTCCTTGCAATGGATAGCAGCTGTACCTGTGCCCCAAACAGCTGTGGCTCTACCTTCACAATTTCCTCCACCATGACCCTTAACTCCTCCTCAGTGAAACGGGGGTGCCTTTGTGGTGCCATGGGTGTTATGTGGTGTTTGTTGGTGAGAGCGTGTGAAGTAATGTGGTGAGGTGTGTAATGTGGGGTGCGTGAGAGATATATCGGTGTAAGTGGTGTGTGTCTAGTTGTCTAAGTGGTCTTGTTGTTAGTCAGGTGGCTATGATTTGTAATCTTAAAGGCTCATGGGTAATGTGGGTGTGTGTTTTATAGTGGTGTGGGTTTGATGTATGTATGGGTGTCAGGTGTGTTTTTGTTATTGGCCAATGTGGTGTTGTTTTGTATGTTGGTGTCCATTCTGAGCACGGCGGTATGTACGCCAATGGTTTACCGCTGTTAAATGTCCGCCGTGGTGATTTGTGGGTCATAATGTGGTGGGCGTTGTTTTGTTGGCGTAATGGTATGGGTTTTTGGACTGCCACTTTATCACTGACCTCTGGACTGGCAGATTTGTGTATGTGGCTGTATTGTGTCAGATTGGTGTATGTGTCATAATATGGCGAATGGATGTCCGCCACCGTGGTGGTATGTTGCCGACTGTCAGCGTGGCGGTAGGCAACATTTACCGCCAATGTCATAATGAGGGCCTATGTGACTTGTGACATCCCCCCCAAAAAAAAACAACCTAGCTGAGCAAGTTTTACTCTTTTGATCACATAAGTATGGTAAATGCTGCTTAAGAAAATATTGGAGAGCATCTAAATATTTCTCAAAATGTCACTTTGAATTACCAAGACCAGTTATACTGACAGGGAGAGTCATCAATTTAATGTCATCTTTAAGAGATGTGGGGGTCATTCCGACCTTGCCGGGCGGCTACCGCCGGCCGCCAATGCGGCCGCACTCACGCGGCCCCCATTCCGACATTCCCGCTGGCGCAAACCAAGTTTGCACCCGCCGGCCCAGCGGGAATGAGGCCGCAACACAGAAGCCAGCTCCTAATGGAGCCGGCGGTGTTGCGGCCGTGCGACGGGTGCAGTTGCACCCGTCGCGCTTTTCACTGTCTGCTATGCAGACAGTGAAAAGCTGGCCGGGGCCCTGTTACGGGGCCCCTGCACTGCCCATGCCAGTGGCATGGGCAGTGCAGGGGCCCCCATGGGCCCCAGGACACCCCTTACCGCCAGCCTCTTCCTGGCAGTGCAAACCACCAGAAACAGGCTGGCGGTAAGGGGGTCATAATCCCCAGGGAAGCGCTGCTTGCAGCGCTGCCCTGGCGGATTATCACCGCCGGGGCATAAACGGCGGGAAACCGCCGGCCCCGGCGGTCCGACCGCAGCGGTACCGCCGCGGTCAGAATAGGGAAGAAAGCCCCGCCAGCCTGTTGGCGGTGCTTTCGTCATTTTTGCCCTGGCGGTCTCGGACCGCCAGGGTCAGAATGACCCCCGTGGTTGCTAGAAAATCACCAACAAACACATAAAATCTTAGGAGACCACAAGCATCACAATGAATAAAAGACTACAACCCTTTAATTCTACATATGTGGGATGCTAACATGGCTATCCAATTTGTTGCAGATAATTCAACATTGGTTGCACAATATGTTACTTCCCACATTACAATCTCAGAAAAACAAATATGAAGGAAATATGGGAAGACATATCTGCCCAGCAATCCTTAAGTATATGATTATGCAGATTTAGACTACAAATACTATCTCACTGTGAGTTTAGTAGCTATGAAGCATGTGACCGTTTAAGTTCCTTAAGCTTATGTGGTAAATTAAAGATGTTCATGTGGCTTAGTTTAGGCTTGTCAACATCACATTCTGATTCTGAGTTCTGAAAAGCCTACCCATGCCTACCTAAAATTAAATACCTTGCACATTTTAATCGCACAAACAAGACATTTAAAAAAATTATTTTTTGACACCTGCAGCCCCAAAGAGAAGTCCATTCTTAGAAAAGCTATGTCTCTATGAAGTTGTTCAGCTCTTCACATATAGAAACAATGTGGCAGGCAATAGCAACACTGGTAAATTTTGAGTAGAATGTACAGATGGTTGTTTAATTCATCATAGTAAACCTACTCTTACTAATCATCATAAACTAAGTTGTGACACAGGAGAAAAGAAAATGTTTTACTAGTTAGCGCTTCTTCAACTATTTGAACTGTGGTGCAAAGAAGAACTTTTAGGACCCTTTCAAAGCTATGAATATGCATTTAATATTTGTAAAAATATTATATCATTGCCTGAATTGCAGACATTCTTATAATTTCTCAATCAAGATATAGAAGAATAAAACAATATTAATGCAGAAATTAAATGTATCGCTCCATCTATGAATAATACTTTTTCTTCTAGGACAGCTGACTTATTTGCACAATCAGCTATTGATACTGAAGCTGTGGTTGCTATGGAAAAGGTTCAAAATGCAATGAACCAAATCAAAAAGGATGTTCATAATTTAGATAAGTTAGTATCTCAATTAAATGTGAACAGCTAGAAATTTACAAATACATACAAGATACAGTAGATCATGATCTTCAACAATAAAAGGAATATGTGATTGGGCTACCTATTAACCTACATTACGATATGTAAGTGGAAGTGCAGGCACAGGGAAAAGCTTTCTTGTTAAAGTAATTGCTGCTTATGTGAATATAGTTGCTAGCTCCAATTTATCTTGTGTAGTTTCTGTTCCTACTGGCTTAGCAGCACATAACATCAAAGGAATTACCTTATATCATCTGCTTTTACTACCTGTGGAGCATGATAACAAAATGGAATATATAAATTAAATACTGATACCTGCCAAGAACTTGGTGGAGTTCTTACA
Organism: Pleurodeles waltl; assembly: GCF_031143425.1. Classification (NCBI taxonomy): domain Eukaryota; kingdom Metazoa; phylum Chordata; class Amphibia; order Caudata; family Salamandridae; genus Pleurodeles; species Pleurodeles waltl. Next base: position 349,898,764 of record NC_090439.1, read on the forward strand.
AGTTAGAAGTTTTGATTATAGATGAAGTTAGTATGATTTCTAACTTAGTGTTGGTGTTTGTTCATCTTCGCATGAAGGAGATACTCAAAACGTATGATGCCTTATTTGTTATTGTGTTTGGAGACTTGTTACAACTACCACCTGTAAAAGGCAGCCAATTTTCAACAAACTTTTGCAAGACTAAATTTGGAATTGTTTGCGATGTATAGGAAATTGCCACATATGGTTTAATTTCCGACATACAGAATTAACATAAAATATGACGCAAGCTAATGGTGAAGTAGAGGCCAAGATATTGAAAGACATTTGCCTTGGCATAGTAGGAAATAAAGCAAATATTATGATAGGGAGCACAATACAAAAAGTTATTTCCTGACCTTTATTCATGTGCTGAAGATATACATTACCTTCTTTCAAAACACAAGTTGTTGTCTGTTGACTTCCAAATGTAGAAGAAGGTGCACAATTAAACTATGAAATGCTACATCTTGAAAAGTAAACAATTCTTCCTTTTCATTCTAAAGATAAGTGGCAAACCATGGACCAAACATACCTATAAGCAAAACTTTAGGTACTGAATTACAAAATAGATGGAAAAATCAGTTTCACATACTGCAGGATTGAAGAAAAATTTACAGCTATGTAAAATTGTTGTGTAATTGTAAGTCAAACTCTAAGGGGCATATTTATACTATGTTTGCGCCGAATGTGTGTCAAACATTTTGACGCACATTCGGCGCAAAACGTGCACCATATTTATTCTATGACACCTGACCCCGCGGACGTAAAAATTCCTCTGTGTGAGTTATTTTTTGGATGCGGGAAACTGCCTTGCGTTAATGACATGCAAGGTAGGCTTTCCTGCCCAAAAAATGACTTTAAGGCCTGTGCGCCTTATTTATACTCCAGTGTCATTTTACGCACAGGAGGAGGCGGGCCTTAAAAAACAGCACCCAGCCTGATGGCGCCGTTTTTGAACACCTTGGTGAGGGCAGGCGTTAAGGGACATGTGGGCTCACTTCCATGGTCTCTGACCATGGAAGCAGTCCAGAGGTGCCCTTACCTGCCCCCAGGGACACCCCCTGCCACCCTCGCCTACCCCTGGAGGACACCCATGGATGGGTGGACCCATCCCAGGTAAGTACAGGTAAGTTCAGGTAAGTAATATTTTTATTTTGAAGGCGCATGGGGGGCCTAATTTGGGCCCCCTACATGCCACTGTGCCCAATGGCCATGCCCAGGGGACATAAGTCCCCTGGGCATGGCCATTTGGCAAGGGGGCATGACTCCTGTCTTTGCTAAGACAGGAGTCATTTCAGTGGGGGTTGTACGGCAAAAAATGGCAGAAGTCCGGTTTGAGCCATGATTTATGACTCCAACCTGACTTGCACCATTTTTTTACGCACAACCCCCATTTTCCCCTACGCCGGCCCTTCCTGGTTTGAGTCCTTTTTTTAAACTCTGACCAGCCCGCAGCGCCAGCTAACGTCAATCCTTAAATATGGCGATGGTTTGCGTCAAAAAGTACCAATATGGGCCCAAATATGGAAGAAGGGCTAGCAAATGGAGCCATATGATTTGAAGTGGACGTTGTTACATCTGCTCAAATTTGACCATATTAAATAGCAAAAACATATGTCTCATGTGCAGTAATATTCTTACTTCTGAAAGATTTATATATTTGTAGAGAACAGTTTCTCTTTATTTGGCTTTTGTGGTAACAATACACAAATCAGAAGGACTAAGCTTAGTTTATGCACTTATTAACAATGAGTCAATGGTGTATGGAATACGCTGCTCAATCTCGAGTTAAAAAACGTAAAGGACTGTATATTACCAAATTCGATGACACACAGATTAATGCAGACAGTAGTTGTGTAACAGAATATAATCATTTGCGAAATAGATATGCTCCACAGAGACTGCAGCATCAGGACAGTACACAATTTACTTAAAGAATAACACAGGCTAGACAGAGGCCCTCATTACAACCCTGGCGGTCGGTGTTAAATCGGTGGTAAGACCGCCAACAGGCCAGCAGTAAAAAAAATGGAATTATGACCGTGACGGAAACCGCCAACATAGACAGCCACTTTAACACTCTGACCGCCACGGTGGTACAAACAAACAGCATGGCGGTCACTGCCAACAGACAGGCGGAAGGCAATGTACCGCCCACACTATTAAGACAGGCCAATCCGCCACCTTTTCCGGGGTGGACTCAACGCAAACAAAAACACGGCGGAAACAGGACTTGGAAGGGGAAACACTCACCTCTACACATTCCACGAGGAACCAGGACGCCACGGAGACTGAACTCCAAATACTCCCTGCGATTGTCTTCCTGCTCCTCTACCAGGAGCACGACCGGCGGCGGCGACGACCACGGTGAGTACTGCACCTATGACACACGGGAGGGGGGGAGGGGAAAGATAGTGACACACACATGCAAAATGCAACACCCCCACCTCCACCCTCACCCACAACAACACACACACCAATACATGCTGAAACATTACATTTACACCCCCCAAGCCTCCCTGGAAGAATGCAAGGACAAAAGGAAATGAGTTGAACTAATTGTAATCATGTAAAATCAATTAATCCAAAATTTATATACACTATAAACAAATATGTACACCAAGAATTCAAGTCGAGGTACTGCACCAATACAGTCTGTGGACCACTGGGCCCACAATGCATGGGCGAGGCCCACACAAGATACCCGATCGAAACGGAGAGAACACTGCAGGGGCATCAGATCGAAAAAAAACACAGGCACCTCAGGGGGAAGGGCAGGGGGGCACCTCAGCCGGATGAGTGCACAACACCAGCTCCACGAGGGGGCTCCATGCCCATTGATGTATCCTGGGGAGTGCAAAGCCACAGTCTCTCAAGTCTTTCCAGTGGGTGGTGTGCCCACTGCTTTATCCTGGGGAGTGCAAAGCCACAGTCTCTCAAGTCTTTCCAGTGGGTGGTTTGCCCATTGCTTTATCCTGGGGAGTGCAAAGCCACAGTCTCTTAAGTGGATAACAATCTCCACTGGTTCTGGAGGGGGCTTTGTGCCCAGAGTGCTTCATCCTGCCAAGGACAGAGGTAGTGGATGCCTTTCTCCACTGGTTCTGGAGGGGGCTTTGTGCCCAGAGTGCTTCATCCTGCCAAGGACAGATGTAGTGGATGCCTTTCTCCACTGGTTCTGGAGAGGGCATTGTGCCCAGAGTGCTTCTTCCTGCCAAGGACAGAGGTAGTGGATGTGATACTCCACTGGTTCTGGAGGGGGCTTTGTGCCCAGAGTGCTTCATCCTGCCAATGACTGAGGTGGTTGATGCCTTTCTCCACTGGTTCTGGAGGGGGCTTTGTGCCCAGAGTGCTTTATCCTGCCAAGGACAGATGTAGTGGATGCATTTCTCCACTGGTTCTGGAGGGGGCTTCGTGCCCAGAGTGCTTCTTCCTGCCAAGGACAGAGGTAGTGGATGCCTTTCTCCACTGGTTCTGGAGGGGGCTTTGTTCCCAGAGTGCTTCATCCTGCCAAGGACTGAGGTAGTGGATGCCTTTCTCCACTGGTTCTGGAGGGGGCTTTGTGCCCAGAGTGCTTCATCCTGCCAAGGACTGAGGTAGTGGATGTGATACTCCACTGGTTCTGGAGGGGGCTTTGTGCCCAGAGTGCTTCATCCTGCCATGGACTGAGGTAGTGGATGCCTTTTTCCACTGGTTCTGGAGGGGGCTTTTTGCCCAGAGTGCTTCATCCTGCCAAGGACTGAGGTAGTGGATGTGATACTCGACTGGTTCTGGAGGGGGCTTTGTGCCCAGAGTGCTTCATCCTGCCAAGGACTGAGGTAGTAGATTAGATACTCCACTGGTTCTGGAGGGGGCTTTATGCCCAGAGTGCTTTATCCTGCCAAGGACTGAGGTAGTGGATGCCTTTTTCCACTGGTTCTGGAGGGGGCTTTGTGCCCAGAGTGCTTCATCCTGCCAAGGACTGAGGTAGTGGATGCCTTTCTCCACTGGTTCTGGAGGGGGCTTTGTGCACAGAGTGCTTCATCCTACCAAGGACTGAGGTAGTGGATGCCTTTCTCCACTGGTTCTGGTGGGGGCTTTGTGCCCAGAGTGTTTCATCCTGCCAAGGAAAGAGGTAGTGGATGTGACACTCCACTGACGGTGGTGCAACATGCAAGCTGGCCAGGCCCTGGAACTGACCACCAGCCTCGTACGAATGACCACTGGGGATGGCAGCCATGTCTGCGGTGGTGCCACTAGCTCAGGATGTGGCGTGGCTGCTGGCGGTGCTGGTGGTGCTGGCGGCGGGCTCAGTAGCGGCGATTCTGGTGGCGCTCATTGGCCAGCGGTGCAGGTGGGGTGCTCACTGACCTTGGTGCTGGCGGCGGTGTCCTGAGCGGCGGTGCTGGTGGCGGGCTCACTGACCTTGGTGCTGGCGGCGGTGTCATGAGCGGCGGTGCTGGTGGCAGGCTCACTGACCTTAGTGCTGGCGGCGGTGTCATGAGTGGCAGTGCTGGTGGCGTGCTTACTGACCTTGGTGCTGCTGAAGGGCACAGTGTCTGCGGTGCAGGTGAAGGGCTCAGTATCTTGGTGCTGGCGGCGGTGCCTGTGGCGGCAGTGCATGTGGCGGTGCCGGTGGCGGTCTTGTCTGCCATGCAGGTTGGCGGCGACGTTGACTTGCCTTTCTTTTTGCCCTTCCCCACCTTGGATGGTGGTGCAGCTGTCTTGCCACTCCCAACTGTTGTCCTGGCTGAGCCCTTGGTGGCAGGTGTTTTGGCCTTCTCCCTCCGGGATGTGGGCAACTTCTTCTGTTTTGGAGGTGGGGGAATGTCCTTGGCCTCGCTCCTTGGGACACTGGCAGCCCTGCTGCTTGGCATACTCCAGAATCCTGTTACTGCTGGCACCACTGTGCCCCGTGATGTGGTGGCTGAGGTGCTGGGTTGGGACCTGGAAAGGCGGGCCCTAGTGGACGGAAGGGGTGGGGGAGGTGAAGGGAAGAGGTCATCGTTTGACAGGAAAAGTTTTTTAGGCACACTGCGACGGGTAGATGGATGGGGTTTAGGAGTGGAGGAAGAGGTGGTGGTTGTAGGGGGTGTTTGTTTGCTGAGTTTGGGTGAAGGTGCATGGGCTGGAGGCTGTCATGAGGTGGATGGCTGTTGGGTGGGTGTGTGACTGCATTTGTGTACTTTGGGAGGAGGGCTCACAGACACACTGGTAGAGGACACTGGGGATGTGTGGATGGTAGTGGGGTGGTGATTGCACGTGAGCGGTGTGTGGTGATGGGCGTGCTGGTGATGGAGGTAGTGGCTGAGGATGAAGTGCATGCAGGTGTGAGGGGAGACGTGACAGGGAGGGAGGAGAGAGATGTGGAGAAAGGTGACACAGTGGAGGCAGTGGATGTTGGTATGTGTGCATGGGTATGATGCTTGTGTGAGTGCCTGTGGGATGTGTGGTGCTTATGTTTGCCAGAGCTACCCTTCTGTGTTGAGGTGTGTGCATGCTGGCCTGATGGTGTGCTTGGGATAGGCTGAGGTACTGGGGATTGGGTCTGGGTGGAGGAAGTTGGAGGGGGGAGGTTGGACACAGGGACAATGGCAGCCATCAGTGCTGAGGCCAGAGTCTGAAATGCTCGGTGTTGGGCTGCCTAGCCAGAATGAATGCCCTCCAGGTATGCATTTGTCTGTTGCAACTGCCTCCCTACACCCTGGATGGCATTCAGAATGGTAGACTGCCCAACAGTGAGGGATCTCAGGAGGTCAATGGCCTCCTCACTGAGCACAGCAGGGCTGACTGGGGCAGGGGTTGAGGTGCCTGGGGTGAAGGAGATGCCCACCCTCCTGGGTGAGCGGCCACGGGGCACACGCTGAGAGGCTGCTGGGAGGGCGGTGCTGGTAGGGGGGGTGGCGGCTGTACCTGTAGATGCGGGGGGCACAGAGGGGCCCGCCACCGCAAGGGAGCTCCCATCAGAGGAGGAGTCGGTGTCTCTGGTCTCTGCTCCAGTCCCTGCCGTGGAGCTCCCCTCGCCCTCCGTCCCACTGGTGAATTCTGACTCCGTAGTGTCACCCTCCAGGGCCATGTGGGATGCAGCTCCCTCCTGCTCCGGTGGCACAGCTCCTCAGCCTGATGATGCTAATGCACACAAGAACAGGGAGACCACAAAAAGGGGGGGAAAGAAAGTAGAAAGACATCTTCAGTACATGCAATACCGCTACAGTTGCCGGACACTACAGACACAGCGGCCTTCTGCACAATGCCATGCAATTAGAGTTCCCTAATTCCTCACAGGGACATGAGGTACATGGCCTATGCCTGATTGCTGCACACATGGAAGTCACAGAAGCCTGATTAGGTGTAGATGGCTCTTACTACTGGAGGGGTTGGGGTGCCACTTAGCCTGCCTCACAAAGTGTCCTTGCCTACAAGGCTCGCCCTAGCCTAGGGGAACCCACCGCCCACCTACCACACCCAGACACCTCCAATGCACGAAGTCAGATGGATGTGACTGTACTCACCCCCTTGTGGCTGCTGTGATGCCCTCAAGCGCCCATCCAACTCCGGATACACCACCGCCAGGATCCGGAACATCAGTGGGGTCATGGTGCGACGGGCACCCCTCCCACATTGGGAGGCCATCCCCAGCTGGGCCTCTGCCGTCTTCTTGCTCCAGCGACAAATGTCCTCCCATCTTTTACGGCAGTGGGTGCTCCATCTGTGGTGGACCACCAGGGCCCGATGTCCTTGGCGATGGCACGCCAAATATCCTTCTTCTGGTGGGCGCTGACCTACAGGAATAGTACAGGGGAAAAGGTACAACATTAATCGTCCGGACCGTCACAGTCATTGGCCCACATTCCCACCCTTGCCCTGACGCACATACACTCCACCGTCGGATCATGCAGGCCTCACCCCCCCATCTCCCATCCACACCACTACAAACAGGCTTTGCCCATAGAGCATGCTCACAGTGTACTCACATGTTTGTCTGGAGGACCGTATAGTAGCGTGTACTGGGGAGGACCCCATCCACTAGTTTATCCAACTCCTCCGATGTGAAGGCAGGGGCCCTTTCCCCAGACACATGAGCCATTGTCACTTCCAGACTGAGGTAACAGCAGCACTTGCAGTGTAGGTCCTCTCCTGTCGAAGATCAGGTATCAAGTGAGTGAACAGACAGAAAATGGCGGTCACGTCCGCGGCAGTGCATATCATCACCGACGGCGAACATAGTAATTGGCTCCTGGAACCAATGTTAACCAATGCAGGATTGCGCCGCTGTCTTCGACCGCCTACCGCGACGGTGTACAACGCCAGCGCAGTTACCTCATATCCCCTTGTCCCACATTACAGGTCAGGCAGCTGCCATTTCAGGGGGGCACATGGCATTATTTTTAAATGCATCACACATATCTAGGCCTTGCATACACACTAAGACAGGCACATAACAGATTGACAAATGTGTGCAATAAAGTTGTTGTTTTGGCACCTCAGTGTTGGCTGACCCTCTGCTCGCTGTTCTCATCCATAGAGCACATCCGCTGGGGCAGGTGATGAGATGGCGGCATCCTCCGGTGTACAGACCGCTGGTGGACCTGTCGACAATGGAAGAGCGACATGTAATTGTCACCTACAGACTTGATCGTGCCACAATCCAGGAACTGTGTGCCCAGTTGGAGCCAGCCCTGATGTCAGCTATCTGCCATCCCACAGGAATCCCCCCTCTAGTGCAGGTCCTGTCAGTACTCCATTTCCTGGCAAGTGGGTCTTTTCAAACAACAGTAGCCATAGCATCAGGGATGTCCCAGCCTATGTTCTCAAACGTGTTGTCCAGAGTGTTGTCTGCCCTGCTGAAACACATGCACAGCTACATCGTTTTCCCTGGTGACTTCTATGTCCTGGGACATATCCCCAACATCATAGGTGCCATTGATGGGACACATGTGGCCTTGGTACCCCCCCACAGGAGTGAACAGGTGTACAGAAACCGGAAGAGCTACCATTCGATGAATGTGCAGATGGTGTGTTTGGCCGACCAGTACATCTCCCATGTGAATGCCAAATTTCCTGGCTCAGTGCATGACGCTTACATTCTGAGGAATAGCAGCATCCCTTATGTTATGGGGCAACTGCAGAGGCACCGTCTGTGGCTATTAGGTGAGGACAAGGACCTTATACAGTATGAATAGTTGTCTGGGTCTGGGGTTGTCCCTAATGGTTAGTGTGTGTCTAACAGTTGTCCCTCGACATTTGCAGGTGACTCTGGCTATCCCAACCTGTCATGGCTACTGACCCCAGTGAGGAATCCCAGGACAAGGGCAGAGGAATGCTACAATGAGGCACATGGGTGAACTAGGAGGGTTAAAGAGAGGACCTTCGGCCTCCTGAAGGCCAGGTTCTGGTGCCTCCATATGACAGGTGGTTCCCTATACTACTCAACGAAGGTGTGCCAGATCATCGTGGCCTGTTGTATGCTGGACAACTTGACCTTGCGACGACAGGTGCCTTTTCTGCAGGAGGATGGTCCAGAAGGAGGTCTTGTGGCAGCTATGGAGCCTTTGGACAGTGAAGAAGAGGAGGCAGAAGAAGAGGACATAGACAACAGAAACACCGTGATCCAGCAATACTTCCAGTGAGACACAGGTAAGAAGATATCACTGCCTCCTACATCTGATAAAATTGTTCGACCTATCATCTGTCTGTCACATTCACCAAGTGTATGGACCCTAATTTGTCACTTTCCCTTTCGATTTCACAGATGTGGGACCCACTGTGTGACCTCTGCTATGTTACCTCATAGACTAGAGCTATGTGACATAGGTATGTTGACAATGCAATAGACATTGCTATTTCCCTCAGATATTGCAAATACACATTTGTGAAAGCACAGACTGACTCCAGATTGTTTTGTGATTCAAGGGTGTTTATTTAAGTGCTAAATAGTGGAGGGGGTTGTGGAATGGGCAGGGGTGATGGTGGAGGATTGTCAATGGCAGAGTCCAGTTATTTGTCTCGCAGGTGCATTGTCCAAATGGGCATAGGAAGTGGAGCTAGGGCAGTTTAAGGATGGACAGGGTGACAAAGTGGGACAGAAGGATGACATTCAGGGTGGTCTCATTTCTTGGCAGGGGTCTTGGCATTTTTCTCTGTCTTTGTCCTGGATCTCAGGGACCGCTTGTGGGGTGGTTCTCCATCTGCAGGGGGTGGGGTGCTGGTGTCGTGGTGGTGGGCAGTTCATCCTCCAGGCTAGTGTCAGGGGCCCCTTGCTGTGCCACAGTGTCCCTCCTGGTGTTCACAAGGTCCTTCAGCACCCCTACAATGGTGCCCAGGGTGGCGTTGATGGATTTGAGTTCCTCCCTTAACCCCAAATACTGTTCCTCCTGCAGCCGCTGGGTCTCCTGAAACTTGGCCAGTACCGTTGCCATAGTCTCCTGGGAATGATGGTACGCTCCCATGATGTTGGAGAGGGCCTCGTGGAGAGTGGGTTCCCTGGGCCTGTCCTCCCCCTGTCGCACAGCAGACCTCCCAGTTCCCCGGTTTTCCTGGGTCTCTGTCCCCTTGAACCGTGTGCCCACTGCCACTTCCCCCAGGTCCCTGCTGTTCTTGGGGTTGTGGGTTAGCCTGGGTTCCCTGTAGTGGTGGACACACTGCTGCTTGACGTGTCCTGGGGACAGAGGTATGGGCCTGCTGTGTGGGTGCTGTTCTGGTGTTTCCTGAGGGGGGAGGCTCTGTAGTGGCCTGTGGCTGTGTGAGAGGAACCGACTGTCCCGAGGTCCCAGATCTGCCAGGCTGGTCATCTAGATCCAGTTGGACAGAGCTGCTGTCATCACTGTGGGCCTCTTCTGTGGGGGGAGTGGACATGTCTGGAACCTCCTGTCCGGTGACATTGGGTAGGGGTCCTGCAGGGGTGCAAAGGCATGATTATTGCATCTGTGTGTGCCATGGTGTTCAATGGGTGGGTGACCCTGTACCCCAGTGCTTACATTCTTGTGTAGGACCTTGTGTGATATTTGTTTAGGGGTCTGTGTGGGTATCTGTAGTGGACATGCATTGGTGATGGGTGTTCATGCTTTGTTGTTGCATGCAGGGCTTGGTGTTGGGATGTGTGGTTTGTGATATTGGGACATATGTGAGGAGTTGGAGTGATGGGGTGAGGGCGAGGCTGGGGGTATGTGATAGCATGCAGGAAGGGTGGGGGATGAAGTAGTGAAAGATTTGACTTACCAGAGTCCATTCCTCCAGCTACTCCTGCGAGGCACTCAGGATGCAGTATAACCAAGACCTGCTCCTCCCATGTTGTTAATTGTGGGGGAGGAGGTGGGGGTCAGCCGCCAGTCCTCTGAACCGCGATGTGGTGTCTTGAGACCACGGAATGCACCTTCCCCCGTAGGTCGTTCCACCTCTTCCTGATGTCATCCCGTGTTCTTGGGTGCTGTCCCACTGCGTTGACCCTGTCCACGATTCTGCACCATAGCTCCATCTTCCTAGCTATGGTGGTGTGCTGCACCTGTGATCCGAATAGCTGTGGCTCTACCCGGAGGATTTCCTCTACCATGAACCTGAGCTCCTCCTCAGAAAACCTGGGGTGTCTTTGCGGTGCCATGGAGTGGTGTGAGTGATGTGTGAGGTGGTGTGTGTTGTGATGTATGGGGTGATGTTTAGGGGGGTGTGTTGTTTTGTGCGTGGATGTGTATGAGTGATGGTGTTGTGTGCCTCTGTATGCTGGTGTGGTCTTTGCTTTGCTGTCTCTCTGCTTCTTCCAAATTGTTCGTTGTAAGGGTTTGTGGGTAATGTGGGTGTGTGTTTTATATTGTATTGGGTGTGTGAGAGTGGTGTGTGTACGTGTATCAGGTGTGTGTATTTGGAATTGTCCAATGTGGTAGTGTTTTGTAAATGTGTGTGTATTTTGAGCTCGGCGGTGTGTACCGCCAATGGAATACCATGGTTGAAAGACTGCCGCGTGGATTCGTGACAGTGTGGGCATATTCCTGTTGGCGTGAGGGTGGAGGTTTTGTTATCACCAGTTTATCACTGACCTTTGGTGCGGCGGACTTGTGTGGGTGTCTAGATTTTTGCGGATTCTGAGCTGTGGGTCGTAATAGCTGTGGCGGGATTCTGCGGCCGCAGCGGTGTGTTGGCGGTCTTCTGCACTGCGGTAAACAGGATTTACCGTCAATGTTGTAATGACGGCCAGAATGTTCTGATACTACTCTTACGTATAAGCACATACAGCCTAAGAATTTACATGACAGTTACCTTCTTTTTTACATCAATACTTCAAAATTACGAATGTACCATTATTATAACACAATGCAGGTACTTAAGAAGTGTAGTAAGGTAATTCAGGGGATGTTCCATTTTGTGGCCTGTCATGGGTGATGACATTTGTAAAAATCTCCTCTAAGTGTTGTTGTCTTCTATGCTTTCACAGGTATCAAATTACTTAGCTAGAAATATTGACAGTTGGGCATAGCATCTATGTTGTTTCACAATCCATTGTTTGTTTTTCACCCAGTGTTTCATGAGAGGCTGCTACCATATGATCATCTTGAACTGTAAAAGTTCCAAATTATGACATAGTAGTGTAGCAAACATGGTAGTTTTGTCTGAAAACACATAAAAAGGAAAAAAAATTATGGATTTACATTTTGTTTTGTTTATTAAATACAATTAGATATCACTGTAGTAGTCTGTTATCAACTCACCATTTACTATGAAGGTGCTATTGACCACACGTTTAATTTACCTCATACTTACCCTTTATCTCTATATTACCTCCAATTTGGTATTTTTGATACCTGAGAAATGGTTAATATTGTTTGAAGCTCTTTATCCTTTGAGGCATATGATTAGTTTTGAAAATAACTATTTTTCTTCTTTTTAAAAAAAAGATTTTTTCAGGACGTTTTTAATTTTTTACAATGTCAGCCAACCAAAAAGAAGCCTTAACAGAGGCGAGAAGGACAACAAAGGAAACAAAAAACTAAAACTGTTGGGGGGGACACTGGTGAGCCACAACAAGCTCATGATGGTTGGTCATATATCCCTTTCCCGCAACAATGACAGTATGGCAGAGGGGACAGTATGTCGTGATACTGCCATACTGCTCTGTAATTTCTCTTTTCTGCCTCAACACATGTATTGGTACCAGGAGCGGGTACTTATAGAGAGACAGATGCACCGGATAATGGTGAAGGTGCTGATGAAGCAGAAGAGGTTGAAGGTGTTATACTAGCTAAAGAACTGCTCCCCCTGCCTATTCTCCTGTTTTTGGGCTCATCTAGGTTCTTCTGATGCCTTATTTCCACACTCACTAACCTGGTGGAATGAACTGCTTGCAGGTGTTTTCTCATTCTCTTGGAAACAAACAAGTAGTGTTTCACATTCCCACTGAAAATAACTTTGCTGCATAGGTTGCAGATTACCAGTTTTGAATTCACCTTTCTTCCTCCAGGTGGCAATGAGAAAAAATACAACACAATTGAGATCTTTAGGGACATATTTAGGAAAAGTGGTGCTGCATCCAATGCAATGCCACCTTACTTGTGCCCCTTAGTGCCTCCCTAAGCCACCATCTATGTGCCATATTTAAGATACGGTGCACCACGGCGGTAATAAGGAAACTAGTGTCAAAGTTTTTGCCACTTTGAGGATTAGCTTCAAAAATGTTGACGCTGACCTTGAAAAGCACATTAAGGCCCATAAATAATGGTGAGCCTCCTTTTAACACCTGCTCTGTGCAGGCATTAAAAATGGCACAAAAAATGGTGCAAACAAATCTTCTAGATTTCTTTGCGCTATTTTTTTGCCCCACCTAATGGGGGAACCCTCCCTTGCACACATTATGCCAAGTGCAGGCATAATGTAACGCAAGGGGTAACAAAGTAGCACAATGCACGCATTGCACATCTTTGTAAATCTGGTGCAGTGAGTTTTACCATTACAATAAACAACTAGCATTGAAACCCTGAATCCATATTTCATATCAAAAATAAATCTTTGGTCTGAATATAATTTTAAACTACAGCACTATTTTCTAGAAAACATTAATGAATGTACAACAATGATGTAGACAACACTGCCGACCATAATGACGTTTGAACTTTCTGAAAAGTATCTTCGTACCAGAAAGAAACAATTTAAAACAATTAATACCATAAAAATATTATCTCAAACATATATATATTTTTTTAAAACATTGAAATTCCATGAAAAAAACTAAGGTTGAAGATAAGATTTAGTTAGTAAAACGTATTATTTGTATACAACACCAACTTAAATTACACACATTTTAGTAATTGTAAAGATAACTTAAAATTATAATTTGGAGTTTGCAGCCCACCCAAAACTTCCTATATTTTAAGTACCTCTGTGCACAATGTTGACGCTATCCACACTTCATTAACTATGACTTGGCCCAATATCATGCTTAGGGCTCCCATAAATTATGTTGCTTGAGATGTCATGAGTAATATTATTAATGCTATTATTTAACATGTTATAAATAATGTAAAATGAAAGGGGATAAGCAGTGCATGGGGAAGTACTTGTTTCTTGAATGTGTGGTGTCTTGAGTCAATCAAATGCCTCCTTTTTCTTGTTTTTGGTTTTCTTAGGATTTTAGGATCATCCTCCATGTATCTGTTCATGTACAAAACTCTATGGGACTGTGCATCTCTTTTCAGATCTTTAGTTCTCATGCAATGACAGAGATGGAACTTTGTTTTCAAAAATCTAAAAATGTACTCTCAAATTTTTTAAATGTGTCTTTGTTGATAAAACAAATTGGAATATGGTGTTGGAAAGCAGGTTGCATGAGCTTAACTAAAAAATCATATGTGAACTGTTATATTTCAAATTTTTAACCCTGGGATTTGCAGTACTTGGAATCGGAAATCTAGTACATGCCACAATTATGCATGCCTATTTCCTAGGCATCGCAGTGGATCTGTGAGTCTTTATGGACCACTTAACTTTCGTACACGTATATTTTCACTCCTTGCCAAAAGGAGAACTTTGCAGTAAAGGAGAGTGTACTTTTTTTGTTTTTTTTGTTGTGTTAGTCTTTTGGGGGAATCCAAAGGATTATGCTCATCTATAATGGCTTCTGGGCAAGAGAAAGAGGAATCCAGAGGAACATGGATAGGATAGAAATGAAGAACTGCAAGCTATTCTGCCTGAGGTTTCAAGATCTCTACCAGAATCCAATGCCTGGAAATGGCTTGCTATTCCTCTATGTGAAAAACATTGCCTCCTAAGTATGTCATGTGCACTTTGTGCGACAAGTAGCTGAGAAAAATTAGTTGAATAAAATACAGCTTTGGAACATCTTTAATGCACAAGCACCTTCAAGCAGAGCATGAATGGCAGTACAATTCTGAAAAGAGGAAGAGGGATGATGAAGACATTAGTACATCTTCTGCGATGCAACACTGAAAGATTCTTGCATCAGGAGCAAGAACAGATTAATCTCTGATTTCCAGTTGTGGGCTGGCTGTGCTTGGTGTGCCACAAAGTCATCTCTTGCGGAATGTTCAAGTTGCAGTTTTGTTTTGTTTTTCCAAAAAAAAGTAAAAGCACAAAATAAATGGAAACTACTTTTTCAAAACCAACTTTAATGGTTTATAGAAATGTAAAAAATCTATGTTGTTTGCTTTGTCTGTGAGTGACAGTGAAGAAAGTGGTGGACGGGAGGAGAGACGGGTGAGTAAAACAATGAGTGAGAGAGACTGAAAGAAGTAACATGGATTGCTCACAGGGCTTCACTTCAGGTCTTGCCTCCACTGAGGATGGACAACCCCTGCTGTGCACGAACTTTAGCTGTGCAAAATGGGGTTTGGCTGCAGGGCCGGGCCCCCCCCCACCCAGCAAGACAATTCTCCTACCCTATCACAGGTGGCAAAACTCCACCACACATGGCTTTTTAACTATATGCAGAGTGGGATTGGGCACAGTGCCTAGCTGGAGGCAAGGCCATGCACCCAACCTGCACTGACCTCCTGGTCAGCGTCTGCTGCCCTCCCCAGCTCCTCTGGCTGTGTCTGGCTCTTCCTCTTGCTGGGACGAACTGAGAGTCTCCTGACTCTCAGTTCGAGGCCCTCCTCCTCCCACAGGCTCATCCCTCTGCCTCATCCCTGGTGGTCTAGTGGCCATCACAAGTAAGTATCTCTTTTTCTCTGTCTCTCTTTCACTCTTACTTTTGCTGCCTATTTTCTTTTTTCTCTCGTTTTTTCTATTATTCCTTTCCCTTTTTTCCCCTTTTTCCTCAGTCCCCTTCGCACAGTGAAGCACCTTTCCCACCCTCCCGCCTCCCAGCTGACCGCTCCCCCCACCCCTCTCCCCTTCTTAATGGCGGCCTCAGTGCTGTGAGAGGGCAACTGCACTGACCTCCTGGTCAGAATCTGCTGCCCTCCCCAGCTCCTCTGGCTGCTGTTGCCTCTGCCGCTTGCTGGGACAAACTGAAAGTCTCCTGACTCTCAGTTCGAGGCCCTCCTCCACCCGCAGGCTCATCCCTGCACCTCATCCCTGATAGTCTAGTGCCCATCACAAGTAAGTATCTCTTTCTCTCTGTCGCTCTTTTACTCTTGCTTTTTCTGCTTATTTTCTTTTTTCTCTCATTTCTTCCTTTTCCCTTTCTCCCCTCTTTCCTGTGCCGCCTCCCCACTGTGAAGCACTTTTTCCGCCCTCCCGCCTCCCAGTTGACCGCTCTCCCCACCCCTCTCCCCTTCTTAATGGCAGCCACAGTGCTGTGAGAGGGCACCTGCACTGACCTCCTGGTCAGCATCTGCTGCCCTCACCAGCTCCTCTGGCGGCTGCTGTTGCCTCTGCCTTTTGCTGGTACGAACTAAAATTCTCCTGAGTCTCAATTCGAGGCCCTCCTCCACCCGCAGGCTCATCCCTGTGCCTCATCTCTGGTGGTCTAGTGGCCATCACAAGTAAGTATCTCTGTTGCTCTTTCACTCTTGCTTTTTCTACCTATTTTATTTTTTCGCTCGTTTTTCCTTTATTCCTTTCCCTTTCTCCCCCTCTTTCCTCTTCCCCCTTCTACCCAGTGAAGCACCTTTCCCACCCTCCCCCCTCCAAGCTGGCTGCTCCCCCACCCCCATTGCTTCCTAATGGCAGCCACAGTGCGGTCGTGCAGCGGACGCGTCGCTGGTGTGCCAAAGGAAAGCCCGTCTGCGCCAGTCCGTGTATGGACCACGCCCAGCACCAGGAACTCTGGAACTCCATCAAACCACCTCCTGGGCTGCCTCCGTTCCAACTCCAAGACCCTCCTCCGCCTCAACACCGGACGTCTCAGAAACTGCTGCACCATCTCCCCAAGGACACCCATGAACTTTTCACCTGCAGGAACTGCAACTTCAGGGCCAGCCTCAACAAGCTGAAGGTACTGTTCGAACACAAAGCTACCAACAACCTCCACAACACCATCAACTGCCTGCTCCTCAACATCGGCTCCCTCCACAAACATGCCACTGAACTCTGGGACTCAATCAACACTTCCCAATAGGACATCATCTTCCTTTCTGAGACCAGGCCCAACCCCACCTCAGGTCCAGACATCGCCATCGCCATTCCCAACTTTTACAGCATCCCAAGGAGGGACCGGCCCTCCCCCCCCCGGGCAGAGGACTCGCCATCATACACAAGTCCTCACTACGTGTCAAGGCCTACCCAGAAGAACACTGCATCTCCATGGAACACCTTCACTTCCTGGTCCACTCCAACCACAACTCCTCCATCCGCAGCACCATCCGCGGCACCCTGGTGTACAGGCCACCCGGCCCCGCTCAAACTTTCATAGATGATGTCATAGACATCGCTACCACCCAGGCCCTGGTGTCAGTCAACTGCCTCCTCCTCAGCGACCTGAATTTCAACCTCGAGGGCCACACCTACCCAAACACCAATGCTCTACTCGACAACCTCGCCACCCTCGGCCACAGACAACTAGTCTCTGCACCCACACACATCGCAGGACACACACTGGGCCCCATCTTCACCTCAAGCAACCAGATCACCACCAAGACCATCTCCACCCCAGACTGGACTGACCACCGCTGCATACACTTCACAATCTTGCACCCAGCAGCCGCACCCGTACCTCCAGGACCCCCCATAGGAAATGGAACAAAATCACTAACAAGCAACTCACCTCCCCCCTCCGACAATACCAACAGAGCTGCACGCAATCTCAATGCATGGCTCACTGAATGCACCAACACTCTAGCCCCTCTCCATCTCACATCGGCCAAATGTGTACCCAAGAAAGCCAGCTGGTTCACCACCAAACTCCAAGAAACAAAGCGTACCCGCAGACGTTTAGAGATAAAATGGAGGAACAGCCATACCAGCGAAGACCTCGTCTCATTCAGAGCTGCAACCACCGCCCACCGTTGAAAAATCAAGAACGCTAGGAAGGATGCACTCCGGAAGAACATCAAGTCCTCCGCACACAACTCTAAGGAACTCTTCTCAGTCATCAATGAGTTCACAGATTCCCCCTCCAAAGCCACCAGCATCCCCCGTCACAGGACCTCTGCGACAAACTCGCCTCCTTTTTCCACCACAAGATGCAGGACAGCTACTACAGCTTTCTCCTGGAAAATCCTGGCACCAGAACCCGTGACCGACCAACCCCCCTCAGAACCCACCCAGACCATCCACAGCTGGTCCACGCTCAACCACAGAGGAAACAGTCTCTATCAACACGGGCACCTTCCCCCTGGACTGCAAACACGCTGAAATATGCCCTCTCCCGAAGAAACCCTCAGCCGATCCATCAGAGTTAAAGAATTTCCGGCCCATCTTGCTGCTACCCTACCCCCGTCAAATACTAGAGAAAGCAATCAACGCACATCTACGGAATTTCATCGAGGCCAACAACTCCCTGGACAGCTCCCAGTCCGTCTTCCACAGCAACAACAGCACAGAAACAGCCCTCCTGGCAGCTACTGATGACATCAAACTACTCCTAAAATGCGGCCACACCGCAGCACTCATACTCATCAACCTCTCAGCAGCATTTGACATGGTCTCCCACAGCACTCTGTGCACCAGACTCCATGACATAGAAATCTGTGGAACAGCCCTGGAATGGATCCACTCCTTCCTCTCCGGGAGGATGCAGAGGGTCAGACTCCTGATCTACACTTCCAGACGCACAGGAGTCAACTGTGGAGTTCCCCAAAGAACCTCACTGAATCCCACTTCAACTAATACATGGCCCCTCTCGCTGCTATCATCAAATGCCACAGTATGAACTTCGTGTCATAAGCCGATGACACATAACTCATAATTTCCCTCACTGAAGACCCAAACACGGCCAAAAGGAACTTCCACTCAGGAATGTAACCCATCACCACTTGGATGAGAGAAAGCTTCCTCAAGCTCCGCTCTAACAAGAATGAGCTCATCATCTTCGAGAATACCACCTCAGCTTGGGACAACTTCTGGTGGGCCACATCCCTCAGCAACCCCTCCTGCTCCCGCAGCATCTGAGCACGGCCGCAACTTAGGAATCATCATCGACTCCTCCCTTTCCATGACCCGCCAAGTAAACTCTGCCGCCTCCTCCTGCTGGCACACACTGCAAACTTTGAAAGATCTTCTGATGGATCCCAGCAGACTGCCGAAGGACAGTCACCCATACCTTGGTCACTAGCAAGTTGAACTATGGCAATTCCCTCTACACTGGCACCTCAACCAGGAACATCACAAAACTACAACTCATGCAGAACGCCACCGCCAGGCTCATTCTGGACCTCCCTCACCGAGAACACATCTCCCAACACCTGAGGACACTCCACTGGATACCGGTCGAGAAGCAAATCACCTTCAAACTTCTCACTCATATGTATCCAAGGCCATACACAGCGCATGACCAGCCTACCTGAACCACTATGTCTCCGTCCACACCTCTACCAGATCCCTCCGCTCTGCCCAGATGGCCCTGACCACCATCCCTTGCATCCGCAAAACCACTGCTGGAGGACGATCCTTCACCTACACTGCAGCGAAGAGCTAGAACAACCTCTCCCTGCACCTCAGACAAGGCCCGTTGTTCACCATCTTCAGGAAGAACCTCAAGAGTTGCTCTTCGGATGAGGACCCTCCCCTCAGTGCCTTGAGACCCTCATGGGTGAGTAGCCGCACTTTACATATACTGATTGATTCATTGATTGATGGAATCTACCACTGGTTGCCAACCTCACTGTGCACGGCCTTTGTCTGTGCACAGGAGATGTTTTTTGCAGGCTGTGCACCCAAACTGACGCAAGCAGACGCCACCCTCTGTGCATGGTGCTTGACTGTGTGTAACTACAGAAGGCCACAGGGCCTAACCTTTGGCCTGGCCCTGTGCTTATCCCTTTGCAGGTGGCACAAAATGATGGCTCACAGCCTTAGACTGTGTGCAGTAGGGGTTGACAATAAGACCTAGTCTCAGGCCAGGACTCGCTCCCAATTTGCCGTAAGCAGCCACTACCTGCCTTGGTTATGTGCAATGGGTTTTGGTCTCCAGCCTCCAGCCAGCCCATTTACCTAACCCACTGTGGGGGTCCATTCCCCACTGTTCTAGGAGCTTGGACCTCAAAACTTGGGCTTTCGCCAGGCCATGATTTGCATTAGGTTTTTAACACGTTTTTTGGATTGACGGATCTTTATTTGGAACTGCAAATCATGTGTGTCTTCACACCCAAGGCAAGCTCTGCAAACTCTTGTAGTTCCTATCAGGGGATTCCAGTTCTGAATTTGTATGCATGCATTTTCCCATCAGCAACAGAAAGGTTTGTGAAGCTTGCTCTGTGTCTTCATTACCTGTGAATGAATCCTAACCCTGGATTCTCTGCACCTTTTTGGGAACCTCAGACGCCTGACAGCTTCTATGTGAGCTTAGTCTGTAGTACTGACTCAGCACTATATGGGCACCCACTAACATTTCAATTGTTTGAGTTTTTTAAAAACTTTTTTGATTTTTATTTACTTCATGGGTCTTTTGTGGTTCCCCCCACTATGACAAGACCATCATTATTTGCCTGCCCTCTTATATGGCTTTTTCACTTTTAATTGTTTGTGTTCCAGAGCCCAACAACCTGAGATGACCACTGCAGGAGAAATGTTTCTTCTACAGCAGTCAATTAGATCACTTGATAAGTAGTAACAACTTTGGAACCACAAACTAAGGATGAAGGGGGAAAGACTCACTCATCCAAAGGGATTGTTTTGACTTTTGAATTTCCGGCTTTCTGGGTAATTCGCAGATCCCAGCGGTGAATATATACAAATGTGCAAACCTTTAATTCTTGCTTTCCAACTTTTTTTAAATGCTTAAATCTAAAAAGTGACTCAATAGGTTTGCACCAAACTATCAAAAGTAAGCTTTCTTAGTAAACTTCTACTTTCCTGCAAAGAATGGTGTAAATCTGTTCAGAGAGTTTGTAATTAAGCATGAGCAAGGTTTTCAGTGGGAGCTAAAACAAGAAAACACACCTACCCCTACACCCATTAACTTTTTTTCTCAACACAGATCTGCATTAGAATTTACATTTCAGAACTTAGCTGATTACATCATGAGATTGCTAAATTTGGTGCAGTTCCATCCATAGGATCAAACTCTATAGGTAAATCATCAAATGCCTTTTCAATTGAAAGTGCAGACTGCCACTGTGTAATATATGTAGATGTGGCATCCATGCACCTTGCCAATATATGCATAAGAATACTATACCTATATTTACTTTCATATTTTTTCTTCATTATATTTTCATAGTAGATTTTCTGACATATACACAAAGAAGACACATTTTAAATATGTATACAGCAGAGTTACTGGTACCAATCTTACAGTCATTGAATAATCAATTAATCAATCAATAACTTGTAAAGAGCGCTACTCACCCGTTAGGGTCTCAAGGCGCTGGGGGGGAAGGGGTGCTACTGCTCGAATAACCAGGTCTTGAGGTGTTTCCTGAAGGTCAGGAGGTCTTGGGTCTGTCGTGGTGGACAGGAAGGACGTTCCAGGTTTTGGCGGCGAGTTGCGAAAAGGATCTGCCGCTGGCTGTGGTTTGATGGATGCAGGGAACAGTGTGGAGGGCGAGGTTGGCGGAGCGGAGTTGGCGGATGGGTGCGTGGAAGGTGAGTCGATCGCTGAGGTAGGCAGGGCCTGCGTTGTAGAGAGCTTTGTGGGTGGTGGATGAGGAGTGTGAAGGTGATCCTCCTGTTGACGGGGAGCCAGTGTAGGTCTCTGGGGTGGGCTGAGATGTGGTCGTGGCTTGGGATGTTGAGGATGAGGCGTGCAGAGCCATTCTGGATATGTTGCAGTTTCTTCTAGAGTTTTTCCGTGGTTCCTGCGTAGAGGGCATTGCAGTAGTCCAGTCTGCTGCTGACGAGGGCATGGGTGACCGTCCTTCTGGTTTCGATGGGGATCCATCTGAAGGTCTTGTGAAGCATGCAGAGGGTGTAGAAGCAAGAAGATGAGATGGCGTTGACTTGCAGGGTCATGGTGAGCGATGAGTCTAGGATGAAACCTAGGTTGCGTGCGTGGGTGGTGGGAGTTAGTGCGGTTCCTAGGGTGGCTGGCCACCAGCAGTCCTCCCATGCGGAGCGGTTGGAGCCGAGGATGAGGATCTCAGTCTTGTCCGAGTTCAGTTTGAGGTGGCTCAATAACAAAAACAGGAGGTACCCTTGTGCACTTGGAATTTCTGCACACTATCATAGTATATTCTAGTGCTTTTGTTCATTCCATGTCAGTGAGGTTCCCATCCTATTCCAAGTCTCCTTTGTCTGGAACCTTGTGATTGTAGCTGGGGAAGGTTTAATCAGCTCCCTTTATGGCAGAGATATAGCTTTTATTCTACCCCTTGTGTCAAAGGAAGTTGCATTAAGGCATCTTTCGGGGGTTTGAATGTGATCAGCCCAACATCAAGGGGCAGATTTATCATAATTTCATGCAGCACGGTGCAGCATAATATGATACAGTGCACTCCTGCCCATTCCTTGTGCTGGTGCACAATGTGCTGCCTTGCGCCAGTCATTGCACCCTTGCACCATGGTGCAAGGATGTCTACATTGTAAGCAGGATTTATTTTGTGCAGGAAAGTCTTCCTGCACAAAAACAATCCTCAGAGGCATTTTCCTCTTTCTAAATATGCTGCCCAATCCACCACACTTAGAAAGAGGAAACAAGGAGAAATAAATATATTTCTCCTTATTACACATCCCCTGGGAAACTGTAGCATTTTGATCCATTCCAAGGTTTGCCAGTGTTGGTAAATCTGGGAATCCACTCAAATCCATGGTTGGATGCCTGGGAACACCCACGCTCCACCCATGGAGCGCCTCCCAGGGCAGAGTAATGCAAGGCAATGTTATGCAAAGCCCTGTGTTACTCAAGATTTATCTAGCCACCCAGGGTCACACATGGTAGCCTTGCCTGGCTTGATAAATCAACCTAGGTTTTGTGTTGCCCTTGTGTCCCCTTGGGGGGCACAAGGGAAATGCAAAACTATGATAAATATGTCCCCCAATTTGATGGTGTTGTAAGGGCACTGCACTTCAGTTTGCCCACTGCTCTCATGAATGTTTCTCCTACCTCACTTTATGAACGAATGCCCCTCATTTGAAGCAGGTCTATTAAGTCCGGCAGACACAAAACAGGATCTCATTTGGATACAACAGCAACAACAGCATATATTTATTTGGTATCTATATTGTTGACACATTGTCACCAGCAGTACCTGGCATTCCTCGCTAGCCTTGAGCAGTTGAGCATCAGTTTAATGCATATCAATACTGTGTAGCAAGATTGCAATGAGTCCCGCTGCAAACTTGAAACTCTTTGAGTTTCCATCATCACAAAACCAATTTATGGCCCATCGCATCTAGGTCCACAAATGCTACTTTTCATAGTTAGTTGAATTAGGTATTCTAAGCACAAACCTGGTTACTTTCTGTTGAATCTTATCTGAGGCTACCATTTTTCAGTCTGTTCCCCTAGTCGGATATGGTAAAAGAGCATATAGTGCATTGAAGAATTTGTGTTTTACAATAATCAGCAGTGCAGTGAAAAAGTATAGTAGCTGGGGTAGCTTTATCATCTTTGATATCTTTGATATACAGATCCTATTCACAAGAGACAGGAAAAGGGTGATCCAGTAAGTGACCTACTTGCTTGTTGCTACCACTGATCTGCTTATGTTGCCAGCCATCAGCTTATCATCCAGGTGATACATTTGCACTCCTAGGTATTTGAATGTTTCTTGTTACCACCTAGTCATGAATACCAGCAGACATTTGCATTCTGCCTCTCCCATCTGCCTTCATGTGCAAAGACAGTATTTCTCCCACTTTACTTTAGGAAGCCATACATTGCCAAATTCTACTAGAGACCTCAACACAGTTGGTATATTACTTTTTGCCGATAAAATATGATATTGTGTGTATAGAACAATCAATATGGTATCTGCCATTTCTAGTCTCAATTTTCAGTAATTTCCCTGAAGAAATTGGCCAATGGCTCCATAGCTAACGAGAAAATCACAACAATTGCAGACTACAGCCTTTGACCAAGTCCCCATACTGGTATGACATGTCCAGTGCTTACTGTGGCCATTGTGTCTGAGTAGAGTAATCCTATCCAGGTGTGGATCTCAGTCCCTAATTCCATTTTCTTTGGAATTGCAAATAGATTTTGCCTGAAGGCTTTCTTGATCCAGTGATGCAAATACCAGCTTCAGTTTAAAATCATAGCTCACATCCATAATATAAAACAATCTTACCAGACGATACAAGGTAGTGTGGCCCAGGACAAACCAACTTTAGTCACTGTCTATAAGTACAGTGAGAATGAGCATCAGCCTGTTGCCTAATTCTTTCCCTTGTGTTTTATAGTTTAGATTAAGAATGGATAGGGGACAGTATGAGTTGACTCTAGTGGTTCTTGGCCCAGCCTGGGTAACACTACTGTGATCACTTCTCAGTTAACTGGGGCAATGATCCTCTTTGTATAGCAGTGTTGTGCATAGCTAAAAGGTGTGGGATCAAACGTGAGTAGCATACAGAGTAGAGTTCTAGCTGATTGTTTTCCCCATTGCTAACTGGTGCACGGCTGGTTTAACTTCTGTAATTGTCAGAGCTGCATCCAACTCTTCCTGCTGCCACAGCAACACCATGGGTAGGACAGTTGTGTTTAGGTACACTTTTGTACGGTCTTGTACGATGGCTGGAGAACAGGGTCAGACTGGGACA
This sequence comes from Pleurodeles waltl, assembly GCF_031143425.1. Lineage (NCBI taxonomy): Eukaryota > Metazoa > Chordata > Amphibia > Caudata > Salamandridae > Pleurodeles > Pleurodeles waltl. Next base: position 349,923,001 of record NC_090439.1, read on the forward strand.
AAATATAGGCCTGGGCACCAAAGTAAAAATAGCCCCATTAGCAAATCAGGGCAGTTTTGAACTTATCAAGATATGCTGTATATGTGTTTGGCAGGGTATAAGAAACTACATTCATTTGTGCCTGCTACAGGCAATATTTGTGGTAGTGTCAGGCACATTGCCAGTAAACACCAGCTTACCACACCAGACCATAAAAGGCCCACAAACAGCCAGAACACTAGCAAACACATTGACCTGCCAGCCCAGCCCCTCAGGCACTGTCTGGCCCTCATGGGATGGGGATAGCTGGCGGTAATAGTTAGCGACCCGTTAGGTTGGTCACAGCTCCCCAGCTGCTCCACGGTCTTCCCACCAGCTCCACCCACATTCTCTTCAGCACATCTTGTGATGCTACTGTCCAGGCTCTGCCACACTCGCCATCCCACATAGGCCCCTTCCACCTCACAACACATTTAGGGGGTCATTCTAACCCTGGCGGTCCAAGACCGCCAGGGCTAAAATGACGGGGGCACCGCCAACAGGCTGGCGGTGCCCCGCTGGGCATTCTGACCGCGGCGGTTTGACCGCGGTCAGAAGTGGAAAACCGGCGGTCTCCCGCCGGTTTTCCGCTGCCCATTTGAATCCTCCATGGCGGCGCAGCTCGCTGCGCCGCCATGGGGATTCTGACAGCCCATACCGCCATCCTGTTCCTGGCGGTTCGCCCGCCAGGAACAGGATGGCGGTAGGGGTTGTCGTGGGGCCCCTGGGGGCCCCTGCAGTGCCCATGCCAATGGCATGGGCACTGTAGGGGCCCCCGTAAGAGGGCCCCACAAAGAATTTCACTGTCTGCATTGCAGACAGTGAAATTCGCGACGGGTGCCACTGCACCCGTCGCACCTTCCCACTCCGCCGGCTCCATTCGGAGCCGGCGTCCTCGTGGGAAGGTAGTTTTGCACTGGGCTGGCGGGCGGCCTTTTGGCGGTCGCCCGCCAGCCCAGTGCAAAACCCAGAATACCCTCAGCGGTCTTCCGTCCGCGGAGCGGTATTTTGGAGGGGGAAGTCTGGCGGGCGGCCTCCGCCGCCCGCCAGACTTAGAATCACCCCCTTAAAGTAGGATGCTGCGTTGCCACGAGTAGTAGGTGCTGGTGCTCCAAAGGCATGCCAAAGGCAAGCCTCTTGGCACCCGTCCATGACTGGATCGCGCACAACAGCAGGACACCTGGTCCTCCCCCCTTTTACTGCTACACCACCAAGGAGCTTCAGGCCCTGAACATCGGACCCCCGCAACAACAGCTGCTTCACGGCCTCCCCACGATTGACCAAAGGACCCTTCAGCTGCCAACACTGCCACTTCTCCTTCAATATGGACCCACCAGCCCTAACGATACCCGTACCGCACCCTCACAGAAGACTACAACCAATAAAAAACCTTTCCAGTCCATCCTGCTCAACGTCCTCTCCCTATGCAAACATGCCACGGAAATCTGGGACACCATCACCACCTACGACCTGGACATCACTTTCAACACTGAAACGTGACTTACCTCCTCCTTAAACCCTGACATTGCCAGGGCCACCTCTGCTGGCTACAAGATGATACACCGAGACCACACTAACAAACATGGCAGTGAAATCGCCATCATATTCAAGGAATCCATTCAATTCACCATAACAGACAATGACCAAATAGCCTTCATGGAACACCTCACCTTCTAACTCCAGACCAATGCTAACACCACAATGCAAGGCACCTCACTGTACAGACCTGTGGGACCATGCCCTGCCTTCTGCAATGCCATCACCAACCTCATTGCCCCCTTCGCCATTGACTCCCTTCACTACCTCCTACTCGGCAATCTCAATTTACACCTTAACAGCTCCAACTCCACCTCTCTCCCGGAGAACCTCAGCAACATTGGCCTCACCCAGCTTGTCACCGAACCCACCCACAAAGCTGGGTACACACTGGACTCCATCTTCACTTCCAGCGAGAGAATCAAATTCACCCATCTCACGGAACTCACCTGGGCTGACCACTACATCGTCCACTTCACCATCTGCAACACGCAGCACACCATCTCCAAGCACCATAGCACCATAGCACCCACTATCGGTGCTGGGGCAAGGTAATTGAGGCCCTATGGACACAGGCTCTGGGCACGTCGCAACCTAAGCCCACTGCAGACATCAACCACGGCATTCAGAACTTCACCACCTGGATCACCAAATGCACCGACAAAGCTGCACCACTATAACAAGCTAAAACCAACAACACCTCCAAGAAAGCAGGATGGTACACTCTGGAGTTCAGAAATGCCAAACACAACTGCCACCTACTCAAGAAACAATAGTGCACAACCAAAGACCCCTCCGACAGAGCAGCACGGAAGGTGGCCCTCAACAACTATCACCATTACATCAAGGCAGCCAAGAAAGCAGCTATCACTGCCCACATCTCAGTCAACCACATGAAGGAACTCTTCAAAACCATCAAGGAATTCTCCAACCCAACAGCCACAGACACCACCATCCACCCAAACCAGGAATTCTGTGACACCCTCTCAGACTACTTCCACAGCAAGATCACTGCCAGCTACAACTTCAACCCACCACTTCCAACCTTGACAATCTCCCTCAAACAAAGAGCTCCAGCCACACGATAACCAACTTGTCCTCAAACACCACGCAGACCACCCCAACCATTATGAGATCCATCCACTAGGGACCACTGTCCCCTGCTCGCACCATTTTTTCAACCTCAGAACTTACTCCATCAGCACAGAACTAACCAGCATCCTCAACCCCTCCATGTCCACTGCAACCTTCCTGGATAGATGGAAGCACGCAGAGGTCAGATACCTCCTAAAGAAACCCTCCTCCAACCCCAGCAACATCAAAAAATATAGACCAATCTCCCTGCTCTCCTACCTTGCCAAAGTACTCAAAAAAGCCAGTGACCAACAATTTTCTGAACACCTAGAATGAAGCCCTCACAATCTGTATTCTGCGCCAACCAAAGCACAGAGACCTCACTGATCGTCACCACAGAAGACATCAGGATCCTCCTTGACAGATCGTACTGGACCTCTCCATGGTGTTTGACACAGCCTCCCACCACACTCTTCTCAGCAGACTCCACAACATAGGCATTCAAAAAAACGCCCTCATGTGGATTGTCTCTTTTCTCTCAGACTGCACTCAGAGCATCCGCCTTACCCTCTTCACCTCTGCACCTAAGACCATCACCTGCGGCATACCCCAAGGATCTTCCCTCAGTCCCACATTTTTCAATATCTACATGACCCCCCCTTGCAGGCAAAGTCAGATCCCCTGGACTCAACATAGTCCCCTGCGCAGACAACACCCAACTGATCCTCTTGCTCACTGAGAACCCCCACAATGCCTAAACCAACTTCTGCAATGTCTTCACCAATGTAGCAATATGGATGAGAGACAGCTGCCTCAAACTTAACACTGACAAATTGGAAGTCCTGATATTCGTGAAGAGCACCTCTGTATGGAAAAATAACTGGTGGCCAGCAGAACTAGGACCAACACCCACCCAATCTGACCACGCATGAAAGCATCATCCTCAACAGCCAACTGTCGATGAAGCAACAAGTAAACCCAGTCTCCTCCTTCTGCTTCTACATACTCTGAATGTTCCACCAAATTTTCAAATGGAATCCACCTGACACCAGAAAAACCATCACACATGCACTGGTCACCAGCCACCTGAACTTCAGCGATGCTCTCTATGCTGGAATTCCCACCCAACTTCTCAAAAGACTCCAGACCATTCAGAACACCATAGCTAGACTTATCCTGAACCTCAACAAACACACCAGCATCACTCCTCACCTCAGGGACCTCCAATGGCTCCCGATTCAGAAGAGATACCAGTTCAAGATCCTCACACTGACACACAAAGCTCTACAAAATCAAGGGCCATCCTGCATCAACCATGGACTAAGCTTCCACATCCCCGCAAGACAGCTGTGCTCCACCACGCTTAACCTTGCACCCCCCGCACATCCATCGCACCCACAGTGGGGGCCGCGTGTTCTCTACATGGTAGCCAAGTACTGGATCAACCTGCCGCCCCCCACACCTTGTGATGAATCCCTTTTTGGCAGTTTTCAGAAGAAGACTCAAGACATGGCTCTTTGACATGGACATGGCACTCTCAGCACCCAGATACCCTTAGGGGTGATAGTGCTGCTCTATACAATGATTGATTGAATGAATTTCTTATTTATTTCCATTTGGAAGCCTGCTATTGTGCCCATTGCCTTGAGTATAGATGTGTGTGTGTGGTGGGGGGACCAGGGGAGGAAGTGTGTCTGTGATCCATCGACTTCCTGAAATGATGTCAGCAGGGGAACTGATACTGGGCTCCATGGACACTCTGCCAATGAGTACTCATGTTCAAACTCATCCCTTTGAAGTGTCAGAGAGTGATCGTCCAGCCTGGCAGCTGTTTCTCTGGTATAGCTTGAAGAAAGACACATTTCTCATGACAATCTCAATACGCTTCTGGGCAGTTATCAAGGTCCCTTTTACAGATGTCACTTTCCAAGCGACAACCTCAAAAGGCAGCAAGAATTTGCTCCAAGGATGCTGGTTTATGACTAGCACCAGATCACCAATGTGAATGCTTTACTTCTGGCACATCTTGTCAGAGAGATATGGTCATTCTGGGCCTGGTGCTGAGGGAGCGCTTTATCTGCTTCGTTCCTTAATGTTGAGAGTTCTACCACATGGGGAATGTTGTCATTCACTGCCCCAATAATGCATATAGCACTGGGGCTTACCTTGGTTGTGGCATGTGGCATGAGACGGCATTCCCTCAGAAAAGTGTAGAGAGCACACTCCTTGTTCTGTCCAGTTGGCAGGGTGATTCTGAGGGCTTTCTTTAAAGTTCACATAAATCTTTCGGTCTCTCCATTGGCTTGATGCCAACGTGGGGTGATTCTCCTGTGATGGATGCCATGAGACTGTAAGTATTCAGTAAACTCCTGACTTGAGAATGGGGGACCACTCAAGAAACCATTGGCGGTCATGACCTTTTCCAATTGGGGAATCATTTGACTGGCTGTCGCTGACTGTATGATAACAACTTCAGGGTACTTTGTAAAATCATCTGTGATGACTAGCATATATCTGCCATCAGGTAGACTTCCAAAGTCAGCACTGGCCCTGTGTCATGGGAAAGGTGACGTGATCTGTGTGTTAATAGGTGCCGATGACTCTGCAGGTCCAGCATCTTTACATTGCCTTAGTGTACGTTCTACTAGATCATCCAGATTCCAGAACCTAGCCTTGCACCTCAGTCTGGATTTGGTTTTGACAATCCCTTGATGAGCTGTGTGAGTGAGGTCAACCACTTGTTGCATGGTTCTCAGGATTACCAATCAGGGGCCTCTAATTTGACATCCTTCAGGAGAGACAGCTAACTCCAATTGAACATTGTGGAGGAAGGCCAGCATCAGCCTTGCTTCCTCTGGAGGCCTTTTCAGTGACTGTGTTCCAATTTCCAGATGCTACTACGGCAATGGCCAGCTAGAGACATTCATCAGTAGCGGTGGCTGGAACAATGTCCGCAAGAGAGATGGGCAGTGATCTGGATCACTCTACCACTAGTTGAACATACTCCTCCGCTTCCTCAGCATCTGCCTCTTCTTCCACTGTGGCTGGCCTTGCATGTCTGGATAAATAATTAGCAGGATTTTGTGATCCAGGGTGATATAACACTGAGAAATGATATGCCTCAAGTTGAAGAATCAATTTTTTTACTCTTGGTGGCAGTTTGGAGGAGGATCTAATGAACAGAGGGACAGTGGTTTGTGGTCCATATGAGCCATGCATGGTTGGCTGTACAGTTAGATGTGAAAATGGTGGCAGTTGCAATGTACTGCAATGGCTTCTATTTCAATGTGGGAGTAGCTCCGTTCTGTCTCAGTCATGGCATGACTGGCATACGCCACTGGGGCCCAATCATCATTTGTTTGTTTTTGTGATAATACAGCCCCTAAACCAGAGGGGTTGCATCTACCGATTGCTCGGACTCAAAGCTGGGGACAAAATAAGTAAATGTGGTGTCTGCCAACAAAGCTCTTTTGGTTGCCTGTAAAGCCTCTTCCTGGGTGGGCCCCCGGCTCCATGTGGCATTGGCCCTGACAGTTCTTGAAGTGGGACAGGGAGGGCAGTCAGGTTCTGGGTCAAATGCATGTAATTGGGAACCATCCATAAAAAACTGTGCACACCCTTGACATTGGAGTGTTCCAGTGCTGATTGGATGTTGTGGACTTTTGCAGGATCTGGCATAAACCCCTCCTCCGAGAAACAATATCCAAAGAGCACTATCTCCTTCTGAAGGAATGCACATTTCTCTTTGTGGAGCATAGGATCACTGTCCCGTATTCATCGGATGTGGCTCGGAGATGGTTCACATGCTCTTCTAGTGTAGGGTTGTGAACTAAGAATGTCATCACTGACATTGATAATGCCTACAAGACCAGTTAAAACTCCTCTGATTACGTCCTGAAATACTTCTGCAGCACTCAACAACCCAAAACGGAGGCGCTTGTACTGCAAAAACCTAAATTGGAGGAGCAGGTAGTGATTGCTCAAGATTCCTGGGCAAGCATTAACTGGTGGTATCCTGCACGGAGGTCCATTTTGGAGAACCACATTGAGCCACTGACTTCAACTACAATGTCATCAACAGTGGGTGTGAGGTGTCTTTCTCGTCAGATGGCCAGATTAGGCACATGCATATCAACACAGATTCTGACCTCCCCTGACTGCATGGGTTTCTGCGCCACCACTATTGGAGACACCCATGGTGTGGGGCTGTCAATCTTCTCAATGATGTCTGCTTGTTCTAATTTCCGTAGCTCAGCTTCCACCTAGAGGCACAGGTGGAATGGTACCCTCCGATGCTTCAGCACAGGTTGTATAGAGTCATCAATGTGAAGGTGTATAAGACAGTCTTTGAGAAATCCAATACCTGTTTAAACTAGAGACTGTAAACACACAAGGCGTGTGGGGTGCTAATAGAGGCAGCAGGCCTGGTTAGTCAACAACAGAAGTATGAGTGTGGTGAGTGGCTAGACCTTTGAGGGAGTTCCCTTTACGCCCTAGGTGTTCTCACAACCATTATATTGTCATGCTTCATCATATGACAACTTAGCCCCACCCAGGTAAGATGATACTACCTGGGCGGACTCAACCTCATTGTTAAAAGAACTGCAGAGGGAGTGCTGAAATTTAATCTAGCTGGATAATACAAGGGATCCAGGTAAAGGTTGTGAATAATAAAATTACCTTACAAATCACCTGTTTTGTTTGAAAACATTTTAATGTAGGTGTTCGTAGGTAAGAATAAAAATAGGGGTGATGACTCTGTTGAGAATAATGACTCAAGGGGTCTTAAAATTGGGGACCAACATATTTCTGCCCACACTAAGAGCCAAAAGGTCTGGGGCATTCATCAGGGTCGGGGATCCCTACGAATGGAGAGCCAAATTATATGCTCAACAGAAGGATAAGTCCTCAAGAAACTGTATGTATATATATATATATATATATATGAGGGGCCTACCTGAGTAATTCTGGGGGAGGCCTAAAGAGAAAAAAAGGATAATGATAAATGATTGTGAGGTAACTGTGCCACTTCAATCCAAACCACAGCACACTAATGGTGTCAGGAACATGCCGTGGGCAACACACACATACACATGCAAGGGAGACAAAGTGATCTTGGGGCAGGGGCAGTCTATTAGTACAGACTTACACTGAGCAAAAAGGCAGTTAGCCTCTGGTCTGGGATGTTAACAGTGGGGGGCTGTCCCTAATAGTCACACTCTGTGTGGAAGAAGAAGACAGGATCCAAATTGAGGATCAATGAAAAATAAAGATTATGAATAAAACTAAAAAAAGCAATTAGCTAAAGGGGGATAGCTGTTGAAGGTTGGTAGACTAGCTGCAGAAATAAGGGGATAATGTATACAAAGTAATTAGTGGATTAGTCTGACAGGGAAGTATCACTTTGTGATACGGTAGGAAATTAAATGTCCTATTGGAGAACAAACATAAAAAGCCAGTATACTAGGATGTTTACCTCAGGTAAGGATAAGCCTAGAAGAATGAAAGGGGGCCTCCCTAGGGGAGTAATAGAACTTACAACTTCAAAGGCCGCAGCCTGGTAATGCACCTAAGGTCCGTGTCCCAGCCGCTCGTGTGCTGCCATGCGAGTGCAGCGGTATTTTAAAGAGGTTAAATTAATTGGTGCTGATTAGTTGCATAAGCGCCTCGGATGAGGCGTGGAAACAAATTACTTCTGGCTGCCCCGCCAGCCATAGATCGAACGTCCTGCTGCAGAGTCAGCCGGAGGGGCAGGAAATGACTGCAAGATGCCGTGCATCTATCCAGGCCTCGGAGTGCCAGGAACGGTAGTCCCTCCTCTATGAGGCTTGCGTGCCCGGTGGTTGCCGTGGCAACCTGGAGGTGTAGACGCTCCGTTCAGAACTGTCGGAGCCATTGTGCCGGGCCTACGGCTGGTTTTCCCTTGTCCAGTGAAAGAGCAGAAGGGGGGTGTGGGGGGGCTAAGAGGGCCTGAGAGGAAGGAGGGAAAGGAGAAAAAAAGAGTTATAGTGAAGGGGGGGTTGGGTGCCAAAGGGGGCCTAAGGGAAAGAAAAGGAAGAAGGAGCAAAAGACTTAAAAGTGAAAGGAGGGGTGGGTGGCGGGGTGAGCGAAGGAAAAGGGAACATAAAGAGGCCACCAACAGGAGACTCAAAGGGGTGAGAAAGGCACATGAGAGGAGATTGAACACAAAAAGAAGAGCGATAGTAAAGGGAAAAAGAGGAACATGGGAGGGCGAGGAGAGGAGAGGGGGGAGAGGTAAGTGGAAAGGGGAAAAAAAGAAAAGGGGATATAATAAGGAGGGCTGATAAAAGGTGCTGAAAGGTTGGAAACAAAGGGAGAGGCAAGAGGGGGAAGATGGTAAGAAAAAAGAGAAAGGGGGAGGAAAGAGCAGGAGGTGGGGGAAAGGTTGGAGATGATCAATAGAGGTTAAAGGGGTTAAAAGATAAAGGAAGAGGGAGTGGAAAGTAGAACATAGGGAAAAGAGTAGGTGATATACGGAGATGCTGTGGTTTTTACAGAGCCGACCATTGGATATTGTCATTGAGACCCATGGTGTCTGTATGTAGCCTCCACACCCATCTCTGTTCGTAAAACAGCAATTTTGGCTTCAAGTTCATGGTCAGATTGTTAAGTTTGTTGATGACTTACCAATCTATGGCCCTCATTACGAACATGGCGGTCCATTCCGCTACGCCGGCGGTGGTGGTAGAAACCGCCAACAGAGGAGCGGTTCGGACCGCCAAATAATGATCCAAATGCAACACACGCATCCCGCGAACCACCCACCGCCAGGATAGGAGTCCCACCGATGATGGCAGAGTCCACCCACAGGCCGTCGGAAAAGCCTAACCCGCCCATCAAATTATGAACCACCATTCCGCCGCCAGTTCCGGGGTGGGAATCACCGCCACACAAAGCCAGGTGGAAATGAACCAAATATAAGGAACCACGTACCGGAGTCCCACAGAACATGCAGCGGCAGCCATGGATAGAGAGCTGCAGATCATGCCAGCCCTTCTCCTTGCCATATACCTATACGACCGAGACCGCCGACGAAGATTCTGTTCACCGCCGACACGGCGGTCGGCGGTCTTTTCCACCATGTTCATAATGACCGCCTATGTCATCGGGATTATGATTGTTCGTGATGTAATGTTCTGTTAGGTGGGTAGCATCCCGTCTGCATCTGATCGTGCATTCGATGTTCACAGATGCGTGTGCCCACTCTCCTGGTGGTCATGCCGATATACATGAGTTGGCACGGGCATCTAATCATATAGATGATGTTTTTGCTATTGCAGTTTGTGAGATTCCTCAGTTCCCTTGGTGTCTGCAGGCCTTGTTCTAAAATCCTATTAGGGGATATCAAGAAAATAAAAGATGATTTGGACCTACGATCTGAAAAGGAAGTGATATTAAAATTTATGGAGACAATGAATATAAGATTGAAGAAATATGAGGAGGAAATTCAAATAAAAAAACAACAAAAATTACACAGAGATATAGGTGACTATGAAAGCGGAAGAATCTTGACTTTCAGCAGGAAATATGATCATTTATATAAATCACCCTCTGTTTTCCATTCAATGGAGAAGAGACAATCTTCTTTGGAAACTGATGTGGAAAGTGCAAGGGAATCTGATATCCCCAGTTCTACGGAGAGTGAGACATCTATTGAGGAAGTCACTAACAAACCAGCGACTTTTTTGGATGAATATCGCCTGCTGAGACGTGGCAGGCAAGTCTCCAAGAATCAACAAGGACAAAGTTCCAATTACAAAGGCAGGACATCAGGCCAAAGAGGAAGACGGGGTGGAATAAGAAGAGGCAAGAAAGATTCAGAAATCGTAACAAGAACAAATTTCGATATGGGGCAAGTGGGAAAAACAACAAGAAGCTCCAATCTGCAGACATAATGGATATAAATATGGTGAATAAAACAGTTGTGAATTTATCTAATTTTGTGTTACCTGATAGCGATAAATCAACATTATGTTTAGGTCTCTCTTTCTGCCCCACAGAACGTTTTAACTATGCTGAGACAAGGATTTACATTTTTAAGTTTATCAGAAAACTGAAATTGAGAAAATGGTTTAAACAAAAGAATTCCCCTGATGTGGGGGATGGAGGTTCCCAAAGGGACGGTTCCCATGATGTGCTTACTATTAGTGATGTGGATTCTTTAATTGCATTGTATGAATTGGAGAACAACGAAGTAGACTGTACTATAACTAAGAATGTCTACCAAATTCTCGATGAGTTAAATATCACGTATGATTTGTCTGTTCCAACTGGTCTTAAGCCTATATCAACATTCTTTCCTATTATGAACCATGATAACATCGATACATTCTATGATATGGTGGTAAAAGATTTGACACAATTTTGTCATAAAACATGGTTCAAATCCAAATGTAATCATAATTTAACACAATCTCAGAGAAATGTCATTACAACTTTGGCTAGTGATAGAGATACCCTGCTGATAAGGGCAGCAACATAGTACTCATGGATAAACAAAATTACATTGAGGAAGTTATGTGTCAACTCAGTAACACACATTTCTATAAGGTTATCACCAAAGAAGTATATACTAATAGTATTGTGGGGATTTGGCAGTTACTTATGGAATGGAAAGATAAGGGTTTATTGCTATGGGAAGAATATTGTTTTTAAAAAGAGATTTACCCAAACTACCGGTGTTGTACATTCTTCCCAAGATTCACAATAATAGGACCAATCCACCAGGAAGACCGATAGTATCATCATGTGGTAGTGCATTGGAAAATGTTTCCAAATATGTTGATTATTTTTTTAGAGAATTCGTTGTCAATCTTCCATCTTATGTTCGTGACACTAAGGACTTCCTGGGTAAGCTTGAAGGAATTGTATGGGAAGATGATTTCCTATTACTAACTTTGGATGTCAATACCCTGTATACTATTATCGACCATGATAAAGGTATTGCAGCCTGTAGACATTTTTTAGATGCTAGATCGTTGAAATATCTGGCACATACTGGAATGATAATAGATATGATAAGGTATTGCTTGATGAATAATTTATTTTTGTTCAACGGGGTCCTCTACCAGCAGATTCTTGGGACTGTGATGGGCACTTTCTTTGCTCCTAGTTTTGCCTGCCTCTTTTTAGGCTGGTGGGAAGAGAATATTTTTAAAGACGAAGAAAAATATCCAGAAACCAGTCAGGCAATCTTATGGCTAAGATATATTGATGATCTTTTTATTATTTGTAATGGTTCTGAAGAAGATGCTACCCATTTTGTTTGTAAATTGAATAATAATGATTTGAATATAGGTTTGACGTATAAAATGAGTAGATCTTCAATTGAGTTTTTGGATACCCTTATAAAGATTGATGAACATAAGATTAATACTGAACTCTTTCGCAAGTGCACAGCAGGTAACAGTTTATTACATGCCTCTAGTGGCTATCCAGAAACTTTCAAATGGAGTATCCCCTATGGAGAGTTGTTAAGAGCTAAGAGAGTTAGTAGTACTAATGAAGTTTTTGACATTGAGCAAAGAGAGATGATCAAGAGATTTAAACAGCGAGGATACCCTGAGTGGGTTATCAAAAAAGCAACCGACAAAATCAAGGGGATAAAAAGAAGTGATATTTTATTTGATAATACTCCCAAACAAAAGATGGATGACAATGATGATACTAGACTTATTATGACTTATAATGATGACACAAAACAAATTAAGAATATTATTGCAAAGAATTGGAAGATACTAAAAAGTGACCCCGTTATTGGGAGTTCAGTACAAAATAGACCTCCGATTACATATAGAAGAGGACGTAGTTTACAGGATATGCTAAGATCCAATGACATTACCACTATGTCACAACTCAGACAACATGGTTTACATGGTTTCTTTCCAAGTGGGCATTGCAAAGCATGCCGTAATAGTGTTATGCGTAAACAATATGCACTATGCAAACCCGGTAAAATCAGGCCAATCAATCAATTTATAACATGTAGTACTCAATTTGTGATTTATATATTGGAATGTCCATGTCAAAGATGGTACGTTGGGAGTACTAAACACAGTATGAAGAAACGGATTTTGGAACATATGCGTGCAATAACTTCAGTTGATGAACATTATCCAGTAGCAAGGCATTTCAAAGAAAAACATAACTCTGATTGGACTCAGTTACCTTACTTCGGCATTGAACATGTCCCTCCATTTCATAAAGGGAGAAATAAAGAATTAACATTGAGGAAAAAAGAGTCAAAATACATCTTAGACTTTTAGACTAAGGGGGTCATTATGACCGCCGGGGCCAGGGTCGGAGGGAGCACCGCCAACAGGCTGTCGGTGCCCCGCAGGGCATTCTGACCGCGGCGGTTTGGCCGCGGTCAGAAGAGGAAAACCGACGGTCTCCCGCCGGTTTTCCGCTGCCCTGCTGAATCCTCCATGGGGATTCAGACACCCCATACCGCCATCCTGTTCCTGGCGGTTCGCCCGCCAGGAACAGGATGGCGGTATGGGGTGTCGTGGGGCCCCTGGGGGCCCCTGCAGTGCCCATGCCAATGGCATGGGCACTGCAGGGGCCCCAGTAAGAGGGCCCCACAAAGAATTTCAGTGTCTGCTGTGCAGACACTGAAATTTGCGACGGGTGCAACTGCACCCGTCGCACCTTCCCAGTCCTCCGGCTCCATTCGGAGCCGGCTTCCTCGTGGGAAGGGGTTTCCCGCTGGGCTGGCTGGCGGCCTCCTGGCGGTTGCCCGCCAGCCCAGCGGGAAACACAGAATAACCGCAGCGGTCTCCAGACCGCGGTGCGGTATTCTGGAGGGGGGAACTCTGGCGGGCGGCCTCCGCCGCCCGCCAGAGTTAGAATGACCCCCTAAGATACCTAAAGGATTGAATATTGGGGAAGAGTTGAATACCCATTTATATGATAATTAAGGAACAATCTTAATAGGGTATATGACAGTGGTTATCCATTTAACATAAAATATTGGGCAACAATTGGATACCCGTATATTTGAAAATCACTTAGTATTTTAGATAGGATTTTGTGTAATGACTACCAATAAATTTAAAAGAATTTAAAAGAATCTGAAATGTTTGAATATTAATAGATTATGTAAATAGGAGATTTTAGTTTCCGTAATAAGTATATCTTTTATGATAAAGTATTTTTTAGTAGTTGATAAGATTTGGGGATATATGGCCGATTGATTAAAGTTATTTATTTATTTATATGTCTTTCCAGATTTAATGGGTCGGATGGAAATTATGCTGACTTCCACTTGCCACCGCTCTCTTTATAGTACACGTTATTGGGTGTTTTCAGTGCAGATTCACAGATAAGAAAATGTTTAAAAATGTATTTTATATCCATTGATATAGTTGGTCCGTCCCATTAATATTAAGTGCATAGAAATTGATATAGGGGTATTAATATTACAGTTCCTGTGGTTAAGGATTGTTGATTTATTATTTGAATTCTTCTTTACATCCTGTGGTTTTAGTTCACCTTTGGGCTTAAAATTTATAATATTTTATTATGATATAATAGTCCGGTGGATTACCACTGCAGCTACAACTTTACCTTCTTCTTTTGTACGATAATTTACCCCAATATATATTTATTTATATATTTATATTTATATATTTATTTATTTATATGTCTTTTGCAGTTTGATAGTTTTGTATACTAGCACAGATTTTACTAGTTATTATAACCTTGATGTATACCCAATGAGGTTGTGATTTGATGGTTTCCATCTTTTATCTGGTATCTGCTGTTTTTGTCTCATTTCTATGTTTATGAACGAATAGTATTTAGCAATGGTGGATTGGTGGTGAATATCACGTGACCAAGGCTGCTGTGTCAGCCGAAACGCATTGTGCTTTGATTAAATATGTTTTTCACTTTCCTTGAATCCTGAGCGTGCTATATTTTTATTTTTGTTTTTTGGATTACGAATTAACGGCTTGTGAGCACTTATCCGTCTGTTGAGCATATAATTTTGCTCTCCATTCGTAGGGATCCCCAACCCTGATGAATTCCCCAGACCTTTTGGCTCTTAGTGTGGGCAGAAACATGTTGGTCCCCAATTTTTAGACCCCTTGAGTCATTATTCTCAATGCAGTCATCACCCCTATTTTTATTCCTCCCTACGAACACCTATATTAAAAAGTTTTCAAACAAAACAGGAGATTTGTAATGTAATTTTATTATTCACAACCTTTATCTGGATCCCTTGTATTATCCAGCTAGATTACATTTCAGCACTCCCTCTGCAGTACTTTTAACAACGAGGTTGAGTCCGCCCAAGTAGTATCATCTTACCTGAGTGGGGCTCGGTGGTCATATGATGAAGCATGACCCTATAATGTGTGTGAGACCACCTAGTCTGTAAAGGGAACTCCCTCAAAGGTATAGCCACTCACCACACTCATACTTCTCTTGTTGACTATGCGCTCAACCAGCACTTCCTGAACAGGCCCCAAGAGACCTGTTTCCTCTATTAGCACCCCACACACCTTGTGTGTTTACAGTTAATGACCCATATGCAAAAACCCAGATAAAGGTGGGACGTAGAACCGGTTGAAACTGGAGTACCTTTAAGACATCCTGTACCAAGCTATTAATTGAAGCTACTGTGTCGATTAACGCTCGCAACTGATGGCCTGCCAGGAGGATGTTGCACTTAGGAATGTGTCTCCCTTGATACCCACTGGGTTGTAGTCCATGGATGACATGAATAGCTCCTTCTGGGTTATGATCGTCCATGTCTTCCTTTTCATCTGGCTTTGTGGGAGTCTGCATCGTGTTAATACCTTGAATCTCTGCCCCTTTTTGGGTGTGGAAGAACAGCACGCATTTGCAAAATGGTTGGGTTTGTTGCAGGCCGAACATCATTTAACGTTTGTCCTTCGTGTGGGTAAGGCCCCCCTCATCAGTAACATGTTCTGGGAGTTAAATTTGATTTGGAACTTGGTTTCTGTTTCTCTGTGCTCACCCCGCCACTGTATTGACTGGCTCCATCTTCACCTGGTGTTGCAGATACACCTTGATATGTGCTGCATGCACTTTTCAGAGTTCCTTGGATCAACCCGCTGTCAGTATGTCAGCCATTGACATCCCTGGGACTTGGATAATGTTTTCTCTGAGCTTGACAGAGGAGCATCCCGGGATAAATTGAGCTTGAATTTCATCACAAGCACTGGGTAAAGTGCAGGTGCTGGCTAGGTCTTTAAGGCGAGTATAAAAAGTGCCCATTGATTCTTCAGGTAGCTGATGGGTTTGGCATAACAGGAACCTCTCATAATCGAGATTTGCGAGGGTTTGGAAATGCACAGTCAATGCATGTTTTAACATAGTGTATGTGCATACAGGGTCAGTCTCAACAACATACTTCCACAGTTTATGGATTGCAGCACCTTCCAAGTGCAATAACATAGAACACAGTTGATCATTTTCCATGCCTACAGCCACAAAATAGGTCTCCAGCCGCTCAAACCAGTCCTTCCATCTTGCCGCTTGAGCGAGTGGGGGGCCATCACCACAAATGGTTCTTGAGCAGGTACAGACGCCATCATGAGGTCGACAGCAGGGCTGGTTTTAACAGTGTAGGGGTCAACACTGACCTTAAGTGAAAAGTCTGGGGGAGGAGCAGCCGTAGAATGGAGTAAGATAGCGCCAACAGGCATTGGTCTGACCCGTTAACTTGGTGTACATGTTCCATGGGTGCTGGATCGTGTGTTGTTGCTTCTCTACACAGACATGTGAGGCCTAGTAAACTGTGCACATGGAGAGTATGCAGGATGAACTCTACGACTAACAACAGGTGGCAGCAGAGATGCCCAGTTAGGCGCACCTGTCATATGTGTGGCAGGCTAAAATGTAGGCCAGAAGGTGCTCCACATCTGGAAAACATCACTGAGGCAGAGAAGATGTTGTATAAACCAATGGGTGCCTCACATAAGTGGCCCCTGAATTCAGGATCAGCAGGCGGCAGCCTCTTCATCGCAGACACCAGTGCACTCAGGAGGCTGGGAGACAGACAGACGAATGTGTGCACTGCCGTGTGCAGATGCATGGGTGCAGAAACTGGAACAGCCCACCGTACAGGCGAAAGAGCAGCAGAAGATGCTCCGCAGCCCACAGCAGCCAAGCCAAGTAGAACAGGCCACAGTTGAGGAACCGTAGCAGCAGGCGATGCTCTGCAGCTCACAGGCAGGAGCACTGGTCACCCCAAATTGGATGCAGAGCATGATCGGAGTGGGCAAGTACCCCCTCATCGCTAGTTGTGTTTGTGTGTAGGCCTCTAACTGGTTAACAGCACGTCTGCATGAACAAAACACACAGACTAGGACATAGTGAATTACTGGCCAACAACCACAAGGTCGGGCTCCGGGGCCATTTTACTCTCTTTGGACATGATGTCACCGCAGCAATCATTGTCACTAACGGTGATAAGGTCCGCCTTTTAAACACCCCCGGGTGATCACCCATATTGGGCTGTTCCATCCCCAACATAAAAGGGGATTTCAAGTTTTTGCCAAGGATATTAGCCAGGTTAGCAAACTGTCAACCCTACCATAGTTTTCATGCTGTTTGAACCCCTGTTGTTTAAAGTCTAGATCAGCGATTCCCAACTAGAGGAACCACACTGAATCACACATGGAAGCCGGGGACCCTCAAGCAGTTTGTACGATTTAAATTTCTAACATTAAAATAGTAATTCACAAAAAATACACAAACAAGAACACACACAAACAAGTACCTGAATTACTAGAGATATAATTCTTTGATATTGAAAAAATATGCAATAGTTGAAAAATCTTAATGGAAAGGTTGGTGCTGCATCTCAGAGACTAATTTTTCAATGTTTGGTTTTATTTAGGAAAGCTGAATCACCAGGTCAGATTCTACATTTCCCAAACGATTTCTGTTTTTTGTATTTTTTAGGTACATAGGATTTGAGAAAGGTTTTTCACATAAATATGTGGTGGTGAAAGGAAGTAAAACCATAAGGGCCTCTCATCTCTCCATAGCCTCTCAGATATAATTCATTTGTTTTATAGCACCTCTCATACCAGTGTAGGTTGTTATAGCATTTTATCATTTTATAGAAGACTACAAGGTGTAGGATTCACATGCCTTCCACACTGGTAGGCATTTTCTAGGAGTCCTTGGTCTGGAGACGCTGAAACTCAGGATTCAGAACATAACACTGGTTACTATTGACTTTAACACTAATAACGTATTTCTACACAAGCAAACATTTTTTAGCAGCATAAGGAAAATGAAAGACCGGGAAAAAAAGCATAACTTTTTAATTTGTGCCATGAGTTTGCATGCAGCTCTTTGATGGCAGTTCAAATCTCACTGTGCTAAATTGTAACTTATGAACTGCACAATAACAACAGAATATCTGTGACAAAAGCAGTAATCCACTGTGCTATGCGCAGAAAATACTGTTCTTTGCATGATACATGCAGCAGGCATATTAGCCATCTGCGCTACCTTAGATTAGTCAAAATTGCCACTAGAAAAAACTCCCATCTCTTTACAGCAGGTATATATTTCACCAGAGTTATCGTGATGCTTCCATTTTTGCCCAAAAGCTGCTAGATGTACAAGGAACTTTGCAGTGCTTTTAAAAACTGCAGCACAAAGGAAGTAATAAATATTAAAAAACGCACGTGTTTCTTTTAGAGGCCCCTGGTGGAGAAGTGCCCAAGCCTGCCACCCCCTGGGAATGTGTCACAAACCCTGGGGGGCCACAGACAACAAGTTACGAACCACTGGTCCACGGTCAGGACACGTTCTCCATAAACCAATTAGTCATTCTGTGAATTATAATGTTTTAAATATGAGATCATGCAGCACAGTAGGTTGAAGTCTCCAGGATGATATGAAAGTGATCCGTCTTCCCCATTCCAAAGTCAGTAACAGTCTGTTATCGTTTGACAGCATAGCCCTAGACACTCAGAATTATGTGTTAGTCCCTGCCCCATGCCTGCTGTGTGTGAGGAACACGTCTATGCAAGTGTGTAAATCATGGATCAGGAAGCAGGGGCGTTTCTTTCCAGATGCTGGCGAGTTCCGGTGTTGCAGACAGTCAACAACTTTTTTAGATCTTTAGGTCCTGATTAATAATTTTTGGGGCAAAACTGCACTAACGCAGTTTTGCACCAAAAGGTTAAGCACCGGCTTGCACCATTTCTGTGCACCAGGTGGGTGCCATGTTTATGTAATAATGCAAGCCGGTGCAAAGGGTAGGCTAGTGTAAAAACAAATTACATTAGTTGGGTGGAGCTGGCGGTATGGAAGAAGGGGGTTTTGTACCAAGAAATGACGTTAAGCAGGTTAGAGTAAAAAAAATGATTCTAACCTGCCTAGAGTCATTTTCTGACGCAAAACCATCCATACCACATGACTTCTGTCTTAGAAAAGACAGGAGTCATGCCCACCTCCCCAATGGCCAGCACAGGGGACCAGGGTCCCTTGGGCACGACCATTGCACCCTCTGCTATGTATGGGGCCCCATTTCAGGGCCCCAAATGGCACTTTAAAAAATAAAATAAAATACTTACCGGTACTTACCTGGGATGGGGTCCCCCATTCTCCGCTGTCCCTCTGGTGTGGGTGGGGGTATCCCAGGGGCCTGTGGGGCACTTGTGTGCTTATTCCATGTTGTTCCACCATGGAAATAGGCCCACAGGTACCCTAACGCCAGCTTTGCCCCATTTTTTTACCCCTTCTCTCACCCGTGCACCATTTTTGCATGGGAGTGTAAATATGGCATGAAGGCTATAGAGTCATTTTTTGCACAGGAATGCCTACCTTGCATCACATTAATGCAAGGTAGGTTTACACGTCCCAAAAATTACGTTAACTCCATAAATTTGGTGCTAGATGGGTCTAGCGCCAAAGTATAAATATGGAGTCAGTTTTGCACCGAATTAGAGTAAAAAAAAAAAAATTACGCTAGTTTGGTGCAAACAGAGTATAAATATGCCCCTTAGGCCCATATTTATACTTTTTTAGCGCTGCATTTGCATTGTTTTCTGATGCAAAATTGGCACAAACTTGCAAAATACAATTGTATTTTGTACGTTTGTACCGATTTTGCATCAAAAAATGACGCAAATGCGGCGATAAAAAAATATAAATATGGGCCTTAGTGGCTCTGAATGCTCTAATCATGGGGAGGGAGAGTTTCCTATGTCTACATTGTGTGCCCAGTTGCACTCTCATCACCAAAGCGTTACAATATCTACCCTGCTAAGTCTGCTCAAGGTCATGTGCTCAAGGAAATAGGTCTGGGTAGTTTTGGGAACATATTTGCTGGCCAGCTATACACTTTTCTTATCTATTACCCCTTCGAGCATGACTTATCTGAGGTTAGAGTTGATGTCTTTTGACAAGAAGTATACAGGATCCCCTGTGCTATCCATGTTGTACTGCTCGCAAAAGCAGTGTAAGATGTGTCGAATGCTTGCCCCTTCCATTTTTGTGAAGCTTAGTTATCTCATCCCTCACAAGAGGGGTTTTCTTAGGATGTCTTTAAATCTTTTTATTCTATTGTGCTGCTCTCATGGATTGGTGAAGATATAGAATCACTATGCACTTTGTGTCATTTTTAATGACAATGTGTCTGTTAACTGTCAAGCCTGCATTGTATTCATGTATGTGATTTCAATTTCTTAAACATGTTATATTTTGACAAACTGACTTGTTGAAATAATACAATGAAAAACGTTTTGATGGTCCTTTAGTTATGTCTTAGGGTCTGACTTAGATTTTGACAGAAATACCTCCAATCTGCTGTTGCTGTGGACCAGAGGATGGTGTCAAGTAGACGGTGCTCTGACTGCTGTATTAAGATATAATGCGGCTGAACCAGCAACTGCCACTACAGAGTGCTCTTCCAAGCTGTCAAGCTGACTGGTTCCCACTGACCTCATTTAAATGCTACAGCCTCCTGGAGGCGGTTTACTGGTAGCAGATTGCTGTTGCAGGGTAGACCTCGTACAATGGCACTGGCTATGAAAGAGAGGTAAGTCACACAAACACACACTGTACTGTAGCCATATGTGTCCTCCTGCTCTACACACTACACAACACACCACAAACACACTATTATCCAGTGCCATTCCACCACAACATGTAAATGCCGGAAACACACATTGCCATCCATCCGTGACATAACATACACACACTATTTACACCACACCCACACACAACACAACCACGAGAACCAACACAAGTACACACTCATCTAAACAAACACACTCAAACAAAAGCACAACTACTCCCATTACAATGACCACCACACAGCAACAACACGCACCTGAATGTTACACACAGCAACACAGCACACAACCAAACGTACACAAGAACATCAGACCCATATGCAAGTGGCACACAATCAGATACATCCATATCACCCACGCCAGCTCCCTCCACCTCAACTAGCCAATCCAGTCACACACGCACATACATGTACTCACTCACATACACAGCTGGAAGCACAATATCACAGGTGCAGGGCCTTTTGCTATGTGCACATAGTAACATAGTTGACAAGTGAGAACGTTACATCATTGTGGTGCCAGCTTTCATTTGGTAATGAATATTGACACTAAAATGACATCTGTGTATGTGTGCCTTGTACCAGTGTGTCCCCATCCATGTCAGACGCAATTGTGGCCCTGACATATGCATGTCACAGTAATTAATTTTTTTTTTACTGGACATGTATATGACTGCAGTGGTTCCGAGCTCATGTGCAGTGACCACACCACATAGACTGGCAATGCGGATTCCCTAACTTCAAGATTGACTATGAGGGGATTTGGGTTTTCTCTGTGGCCAGTGGCAGCAGCAACCAGTTGTGTTCAGGAAAATAGGTAGGGCTTTACCTAATTTCCTCCCCAATCTGCCAACTCAGGTGTAGAGGGAGCAACGCCACAGTTGGCTTAGCGGAAAGGCACATCCAAATCTACTCGGTAGAAAGGGTGGCTGGAGTTCTGCCATCAGTCGCTTTATTCTATGGTACCATCAACGTGGCTGTTAAGTTCTGGAGGAGTCGGCAGAACTCGGTGCATTATCAGCTCTGAAACCACTAACATCCATCAGACGGGCTGACTGCCTAGTAGGTTGACGGGTTTTCTGTCAAAAAATTAACTGCAGGACAGTTACCGCCAAGATCTAAATCAGGCCCTGAGGCATAATGTTTGGTTAACAACAGTACTGAGTATCACGTGTGGTATATTTTATGAGTTCTTGCCATTTTGATGTCTGTCAGTGGTGTGAGGGGGGACTGTCCTATGAGAAACTCTGTATGCTCGCTCGAGATTGCTATCTGTACCTCCCTGTGTATTGCATTGTGTCTCTTATCATAAAAAACAATCTTTTAAATTAACACAAATTCCCTACCACTAGCGTGTCCTCAACAAGACTCAATCAAGAAAACTATAATAGAATAAATTGTCTCCCCAATTACCACTGTGAGAGAGCTTTGAGGTGGGGTGTCCTTTAATGCATGGCCCTCCCGGCTGCATTTCCTCTAATGCAAGGTTACCTTTGAGTCAGAACAGACATCAGACAGGTCTTAATGCCCTTCGAGTATCATCACATGCAGTACTGAAATCTTCACCATTCTAAAGTGTCTCATAGTGCAACGAACTTCACATCGGCTACTCTCCCTAGAGTTCAAGTTCAATTTAATTGGATGATATACAAGTGACTACAGGTGCAAGTCTGCAGGTCTGCTAGCAGGCTTTCCGATACTGTATATGTGCTGTCCACGTCCCCTTTTCAGTCTTCTCTTGGTTTGGCTCTGTTTGGGTGTGACGTCAGCAGCCAGCTGCACTCTCTTGGATACGACATATTCCCTTGAGGGGCCATAAGGGGGTCCAATACTGTTGTGTCTTTTGAGGTGATGGTGACCTGGGCATCTGTCTGCCCCAGTGGGGCCTCTTGCTAGCCCACCTTTGCTCTCCAGTAATGCCACATCTACCTAGGATTGTGTGAAGAAATGGGCCATATATTTATCAAGGATTTTCAAATTAGCAGGGAACATCAGGGAGTACTTTAGATCTGGATAGAGCAGTTGTGTTTTTCATGTAAGGAAAGAAGTTGCATTTCTGCAGGACTGCTACTGTACAGTCAGGTATGATGAGAACCTCATTGTTCTCAATAGTTTACGTTCCCTATCTCCTGGTGATTTGATATATGTTGTCTCCGTTTTTGAGGCTTAGTAAGTGCCTCACTATCTGCCTGGAAGGAGGTCCCAGCTTAACACGCATAATGGGACTGAAGCTGAACGTGCCTGTTCAAGCTAGAAACAAATCAGATGCAAGCAGAATCGAACATGACCTGGCTGGTTGTAAGCACCTTCTAATTGTATCCCAGAAGCTGTGTAGAGAAAGATAAGCTCCACCTGGCATTGTGTTGGCTTGAACTGGGCTGTGTTGTCTGGCTAAAAACATTCATTATACGGATGAAAAGGGAGAGAATAGTAGAAAATCATGCATTGCCCTATGAAATAGCTGATGTAGAAGGGCACTGATTAAAGTAACAAGTAGAAAGCAATATTCAATTTTCTGACAGGGAATTGCACACATATTGAACTAACAATGCTAAATATCCATACTGAAAGATTGAATAACCTTTTTATGCTCTCCTTCAGTAAGGAAATACTCACACCATCAACTGCCTTCTCTCAGCTCTCTACATTTTACTCATTTCTCCCTCTCAGACTTTGCAGCATATTCTTCCTCTAAAGTTAAGATTATTAATAACACTCAACCTTTACTGTTGGCAATGCCATTGCTACATTTGTACTATCCACCTCCCACTCCCATTAGAGTTACTAAATTAACCACTTTCTCTTTGATATCCCTAACAAAATGTATTCCTTTACCAAGAAATGTCGACCCTTCCTGTTCACCAACGGACCAATTAAGCCCACAAATGACACAAAAAGGATACAGGCCACAAAACGTCCCTCTGCCCAGACCAGGGCGATACAACAAACAAGGAAGAACCCTCAATCCAACTCGTATTCCAGTCAAACCACTGGAAGACACCTACCAATTATCAACAATTAAACGATGTGTCTAATTGAGAAAATATTTAAATAATGAACTCCCTGAACATAGAATTAGGATACCATCCATTACTAATGTGCATTGGAACCAATGAGCTGCTTCAGCCTTGAAGAAGCCCAAGGCCTGCACACCAATGGGAGCCGAAAGACGTATTGGCTGTACATCCTCTCATCGCTCAGTTACACCCATCATGGAAAACAATGAAATTAACAAAAAATGTAGCAATATTTTTTTCTCATATGAAATAAACATGGAGCTTGTATTTGACAATCATGCATTAACAATGTGCTTTTCTTCAGTACAAATGTATAATGTTGTGTGACTTTAAAATAGGGTGAGAGCATTCTCTTTACTAAAAGGTGTGGACTCTACACCTCACAGCGCACTGGTCACAGTGTAAAGTTTTTAATAGCTGGGCACCTAGAGGGGCAATGCTGCTTGCTACCAGTGCAGACGATCCAAGGGTAGTCTAGAAATCATGCAAGTCACGGGGAAGGGACCAATTGTCTAAATGGTAATTTCTTCAACAGGGCAATCATCTCTAGCTACATATGGTAACTGGTTGCACCCACAGGCTTTCACAGGAATAAAGCAGAATCACCTTCAATGACAGAAAGAAGCTTCCTCTGTTTCCTTCATTGTTGACATGCAGCACGTTTCTTATCTTGAGCAGTTGACCCCAATGCCTTTGTCCTTCAAAATAGTCGCCATTCAACAGTCACTTTCTAGATGTCTTTGCAGAAGGTTATTTTTGTGCTCAGATCATCTCAAGTACTTTGCCTGGTGAGCTGGCATCAGACTGGGAAGTTCTTTTCCGCAATCATAGACGCTTCTTCCTTTAGACTGGCAAGTTATTTTCCGTGTGCAAAGCAGTCACAGAAAGATCTTCTCAACCCCATACCTTATTTCCAGGTCTGGCAGAATGAATGGTCATTCAAGGGGATTCCACTCTTAGAGCTCTGCTTCCTTAACCAGGCCTGTGTGTGGTTCCTCTCAGAAGTTGAGTGAAACGTTGTGCAGTCCACTGGTCAATGAAAACAGTCTTTTATCATTTCCTGATAGACAGGCAAGTCTAATCAGGGGGTCTGTTACTTTAGAATTTCCTGCATGGCCCTCCAATGCTGGGGCCATATTTCCTGCACGTTCACACCATGATCACTGCAGGGGAAGAACGATCTCCCCTCCTCCCTGTCTCTTGGTGAATGTATGTGCTATTCTCAAGGAGGAATATCTGTGAACAAGAAGCAAGAGAGCCTTGGGTAAAGAAAAATGACCATCACCCTGAGAAGGGTGGGCATCCAAGGAGATTGAGCATCTGTTCTAAACAAAGAAAAGAGCTGGTTTATCCCTGTTGTAGCAAACGTTTTAGCACTGTCCCTCATGTCACATTGATCATCTATGCATGGCAATTTAAGCATTATGTTAATCAAAGTACTATTAGTTTAGTTGTAAAGTGGTGCACTGAAAAGCCATATTAACTTGCATTCACTGTACGTCACTACTCGAAAAGCATGTGGTGTAGTGTTTTAACTTCATGTTTAAAGAAATAATTTGTCTTTATATCATACTTTATATTGTAAACTAACAGTCTGCATTAAAACTATAATAGATTTTGTGTAAGATGTTTTTCAAAAGTAAGATGCAAATGCAGGGAATTTATTCACTATAGTTACATGAAAGGGTTAATAGAGTCTTTTCGTTTTAAATTTACAGCAACAAGTCTGGTATCTTATTAATATTGAATGTATGGTTTAAAATGCTTAATGTACATTAAATGTATAAATTAATATGCTGTTTTAATTCACTTGCTTTAGCCACAGTGAGGCCTGCAAGGCCCTGCTTTGTGACTGTGCAGAAAATATTTAGTCATTCTTGCTAACATGAACTTTCTTTTCAGACATCATTCTCATGAGAATTCTTGCTCAGAAGTAAATACTTTATTGTTATATGTATAATAGGCTTGTGAACTAAACCTTAACACCTGTACATTCAGGAACTGTGAAATACGTATGTATATACAAATTGATCAATTAGCATGGATGAGTTCTGATGGCAACCAGTTCACATTAAAAACCTGAGAACTTTTACTGATGTTGCAGTCTGAATCGTATGACTGCTTTCCATTGGACATTTTCACATTTTGCGTCATGTGGAGTGATGGATGGACGAATCTTCTCGACCTCTGAACTTTAAAATACTGTTCTCCAGTTGAATTTGCACCCACATTCTTCCTTCAGAGACTTTGCCACCCCATCTTTCTAGCTGAATCTCTTGGACTCTGAGAGATGTAGTCCTTTCTGCCCCTTTGAAATGCGTTGCTGAGACTTAGAGATTGTTTCCCCCAACCCAAGAAGACTCTTGATCGAGCTTCTGAAATGCCTATGTCTTCCCTTTTTACCTATCCTTTGTCAACCTTAGTTATCTTTTCCCCAGATTTCCCTGTTACAAATTATTTTTGCCCTTTTTGTGCTTTTTACCTACATGTGCTTGTCCCAGCACATGTTAAATGGATTTGCTAATTTGTAAGGTTTCCCTTTGCCCAAGTTATTAAGAATTGTAAGCTTAGAACTGCTAAATGATTAAAAGGATTGTTAACTCCATTTCAGATTTTCTTATTACTCAGGTGCCAGGCCTTTTTTTGGCTATTTTTGGCTATTTGGGGAAGTTTGCGCTTAGGCCCTCATAACTTTTCGTCCACATAAGCTACATACACCAAATTTGCGTCCTTGTTTTCCAGCATCCTAGGGATTCTAGAGGTACCCAGAGTTTGTGGGTTCCCCTGACGGAGACCAAGAAATTAGCCAAAATAGAGCAAATTCTGTTTTAAAAAAATTGGGAAAAAGGGCTGCAGAGAAGGCTTCTGTTTTTTTCCCTGAAAAAGGCATCAACAAAGGGTTTATGGTGCTAAAATAACCATCCTCCCAGTTTTCAGGAACAGGCGGCCTTTAATCAGAAAAACATATTTTTCAACACCATTTTGGCATTTTACTGGGACATTCCTCCTTTTTACTATTTTTTGTTCTTTCAGCCTCCTTCCAGTTAGTGACAGAAATGGGTGTGAAAACAATGCTGAATCCCAGAAAGCTAAACATTTTTAAAAAGTAGATAAAATTCTGAATTCAGCAAGAGCTAATTTGGTTAGATCCTACAAGGGTTTCCTACAGAAAATAACAGCTGAAATAAAAATATATTGAAATTGAGGTGAAAAAAACAGCCATTTTTCCCCACGTTTTACTCTGTAACTTTTCCCTGCAATGTCAGATTTTTTAAAGCACCGTACGTTTGTGGGGATATATAGGGCTTGTCGGTTCATCAAGAACCCTAGGTACCAAGAGCCAATAAATGAGCTGCGTCTTGCAATGGGTTTTCATTCTATAAAGGGTATACAGCAATTCATTTGCTAAAATATAAAGACTGACAAATAGGTATCAAGAAAACCTTTGTATTTCCAAAATAGGGACAAGATAAGGTGTTGAGAAGCAGTGGTTATTTGCACATCTTTGAATTCCAGGGTACCCATACTAGCATGTGAATTACAGGGCATTTCTCAAATAGACATCCATTTTGCACACTGTCTTACATTTCAAAGGGAAAAAATGTAGAGAAAGGCAAGGGGCTAAAACACTTGTTCTTCTATTCTGTGTTCCCTCACATCTCCCTATCAAAATAGTAATTCACTTGTGTGGGTAGGCATAGTGCACACAACAGGAAACGCCCCAAAACACAACATGGACACATCACATTTTTACATTGACAACTGACGTGTTTTTTGGAAAGTGCCCAACTGTAGATTTTGGTCTTTAGCTCAGCCGGCACCTAGGTAAACCTACCAAACGTGTGCATTTTTAAAAACTATATACCTAGGGGAACCCAGGATGGGCTAACTTGTGGCACTCTCACCAGGTTCTGTTAGCCAGAATCCTTTGCAAATCTCAAAATTTGGCAACAAAAAAAACACTTTTTCCTCGCATTTCAGTGATAGAAAGTTCTGGAATCTAGGAGAAGCCACAAATCTCCTTCCACCCAGCATTTCCCCAAGTCTCCCGATAAAAATGTACCTCACTTGTGTGTGTGTGTGTGTGTGTACCTAGTGCCCGCGATAGTAAATGCCACAAAACACAACATGGACACATCACATTTTCCCAAAGAAAACTCACCTGTTTTTTCCAAAGTGCCTAACTGTGGATTTGGCCTTAGCTCATCCAGCACCTAGGAAAACCTAGTAAACCCGGACATTTCTGAAAACTGGACACCTAAGGGAACCCAGGATGGGGTAACTTGTGGCACTCCTACCAGGTTCTGTTACCCAGAAGCCTTAGCAAACCTCAAAATTTGGCAAAAAAACAAATTTTCCTCACATTTCAGTGCTGCAAAGTTCCAGAATCTGAGGGGGGCCACAAACGTCCTTATACTCGGGATCCCCCCTTATCTCCCGATAAAAATGATACCTCACTTGTGTGGGTAGGCCAAGGGTCCGCAACAGGAAATGCCCCAAACCACTATGTGGACACATCAAAATTATTAAATACAAAATTACCTGTTTTTGCGGGGGTCGGCACCTGTGTTTTTGGTCCTGGGCTCAGCAGCCATCTAGGGAACCTAACAAACTCAGACATTTCTGAAAACTAGACACCTGAGGGAGTCCAGGGAGGTGTGACTTGCATGGATCCACAGTGTTCTCTTACACAGAACCCTCAGCAAACCTCAAATGTAGCTAAAAAACCAGGGGCCAGATGTATGAAACTCTTTTGCACTCACAAACGGTGCGAATCGCAAAAATCGGCCGTTTGCGAGTGCAAAAACGTGGTCTGCGATGCATGAAAGGCATTTGCAGACCAAAAATAAGAAACCACAATTTTTGCGATTTTTTGCGTTGCGACCTGGTTTTGCGAGTTTTCCAGTAGGAAATTGCGAGGCGCAAATTGCGATTCGCAAAATCCAAGTCGCAAAGAGATGCATAAAAAAATCGCAAATTGCGATTTTTCGCAGAATGGCATTTTGCACATGCAAAATACCATGAACTGAAACCAGGTAGTAACCAGGTTCAACCTATATAAAGAGGCCCAGAATGCCTCAGACTCTTTTTCACAATGGCTGCACTCTAAGTCATGGCGAGGAGGATGAGGATCTTGGCAGGTTTGAGGAGAGTGAGGAGGAGACAGGAGCGCATTTTCATAGTGCGCATTACACTTTTTGACCTGACAGAGGAGGAAATATATGAGAGGTACAGGTTGAACTCAGCCATGATACTTGATCTGATAGCTGAGCTACAACCCATACTGCAGCGCAGAACACTAAGGACTCACAGCATACCCACCCATGTGCAGGTATTATGCTCCCTACACCTCCTCGCCTCAGGGAGCTATCAAGGGGTCATAGCAGCAGCTGGAGGGGTCTCACAGAATACCCTCTCCAGATTTTTTAATTCTTTCATCAATGCCATGCTGAGCAAACTACAACAGTACATCAGATTCTCCCTCACCCCACAGGAAATACAGCAGACCAAAATAGAGTTTTACCAGATAGCACAGTTCCCACACATCCTAGGTGCCATAGATGGCACACATGTGCCAATATGTCCACCATCAGCCACAGAGTATGTGTACCGTAACAGAAAATACCAACATTCCATGAACATACAGGTGATATGCAATGCCTCCTACATCATTACTGATCTCGTGGCCAGGTACCCAGGGAGCGTGGCCAGGTACCCAGGGAGCACACATGATTCGTACATCTTTCGCCACAGCGAGATTTCCGCAAGACTGCTAGCTGGGGAGTTTGGTGAAGGATATCTACTAGGTAAAGTCACTCTGTACACTGGTGCATAGATGGAAACCCATGTCAGATGGCTCAGTTACTCATCACACCCTCTGTCCCTTCCAGCCCTAACTCAATCCTACAACACCAGCTGAACGGAGATACAATGCAGCACACAGGGCAACCCGCAACGTGGTGGAGCGCACATTTGGACTGCTAAAGAGTCGCTTCCGGTGCCTTTACAAAAGTGGAGAGGCACTACAGTACAGTCCAGAGACAACATGTAGAATAGTGGCTACTTGTGCAATCCTGCACAATATAGCTACAGCCAGGGGCATACCTGTAGAAATATGTGAATCTGAATCAGATGAGGATGAAAATCCTATACCACCTCTACAGCCAGCAGACAGGACCAGTGCAGCAGAGGGAAGGCAAAGGCGTGCCGACATCACACACAACTATGACAAACGCAAAACAACAAATAACCAGAGTTATGCACTATTTCTTCATAGTGGCAACAGCAGTCTAATGGCAGCAAGAGTCATTTTTTTCTACCACGCACACCACTCGGGTGCCCAGTTACGTCACTGGCACCTCTATTGTCACATTCAGTGGCAGTGCTGTGCCTGGCACTGCGCCATCTGGTGTCTGCTGCTGGTACGGCAACACTGCTGAGGCTGGAACTGTCCTCAGTGTCCCCCAGTGCTAGCACACTTGGAGTGTCTGATCGTGGTCCCATGATGTGTTCGATCACATTTGTGATCTGAACAAGTCCATGGACAACGTCCCTGCTGCTATGTAAAGCCTCCACTTGTGCAGCCACTGCGCGACGGGAAGTCAATGAAGTCGAATTTGCCATCCTGTTAGAGGACCAGCAGTAGCTGCCAAACATTGTACGGAATGTGCGCTCCTGTCTGCGCTGGCTCACCCTCTCATGGCGTAGCTCTTGGCACAGTTCACGGACAGCACTTGTTAGGTCCCTGGTGTCCTGTGAAGCCTGCACCTGTCCCTCACGCAGCTGTACAATATTACTATTGAGTGCGTCAAGTTGGCGATGCAGGCCCATCATGTTGCGGTTGTGTTCGTGCAGGTTTCGGTCTAATGCAAGGATCCGCTTATTTTGCAGACGCTGCTGCTGCAACATAGCAGCTTCCAGGCCCCCGAATAAGGAGGGACCCTCACCTCCCTCATGCTGCTGTGCCCAGGACTCCGTCGCAATCCTGCGTGGTGCTGTGGTTGGCTGACACCTGCCCTCCAGAATCTGGCTGCACCTGTCTGGTGCTGATGGTGTGCTTGGCTCTTCCTGCTGCTCATCAGAGTCGTTGCTGAGCTCTGGCAGTGGCAGTGCCCTGGGTCTGCATCGTCCCGTCGACATGTGGAGGGACCCACTGGTGTTGGAATCTGAGGGCAGATGGGTGTCTGTCTCTCCTACACATGTAGATGATGTGGCTGCTGGGCCTGGCCCACCTGCAACAACAATATGCAGCATATCAGTTCTGTATGTTACATTATCTGTCAGACAATGGCAATTAAGGTACAGGTACTTCTCTACACGGTGTTGTGTGTGTTGTGTTACTTTGAGTGTCACTATACTTAATTACATTGTTGTGCTACTTTCAGTTCTAGGTTGTGGACTGCCACTCCCATAATGCATTGTTGTGCTGCTTCTAAGATGTGGACTGGACTACTTCACACACTGTTTCACATTACATGCTAATTCCTAAGGGGCTTTTGTGCATATACATATACAATATTGCACCTACCTTGGCTGGTACTCGGTGTGCCGGAGGTGTCGATCTCTGTGACCCCAGTCACAGCTTCAGGGAGGAGTGTGGACTCCACTAGGTCCTCCAATGGTGTTGATGGTGCCTCTGTTGGTGGACCGCCACCTGTACCCCTGGCCTCCGCAAGTCTCATTGCCACCCTCTCCTTTGCACGGGACCGCAGGCCGTACCACCTTTTTTTGATCTCTGCGATGGAGCGCTGTGCCACTCCAATGGCGCAGATTTTGGACTGGATGTCCAGCCATAGTCTCCTCTTTTCACTCTCAGGCACCTGGAGTGAGCTTTTTCCAAACAGGTGGTCATGGCTCCTCACCACCTCCTCAGTTAGTACCTCAAGCTCCTGTTTGCTGAATTTCAGCTTGCGCTTCCTTTCAGCCTTCTCCTGTGCTTGGCCTGGGGTGCCCATGCTGGCTCAGGTGTTCTTGCTCCTTCTGTGTGGCTGAGCTGCTCTCTCTCATGATGCTAGTTTGGGTGTGGCACCTGAAACTGCCTGGGATGACTCATTTCCTGCTGGGGATGTCATCAGGCTCCTCCAGGTGTGCATTCTCTAACTTTCTCGCAGTTTGCGATTTTTTACCGAATCGCAAAAAAATCGCAATTTGCAATGATGCAAATTGAGATTCGGTAAATGGGCCTCGCAAACCACAAATAGTGATTTTTAAGAAATCGGTAATTCCGAATCACAATTTTGTTACATGGCCATTTGCGACTCGGAAATATCGATTTCTTAAAAAACGCTATTTGCGATTCGCAAGCTCCATTTTTCATATATAGGGCCCCATATTTTCCTACATTTCTGTGTGGGATCACCACACCGGCACAAATTTCCTCAGTCTCTAAATAAAAATGATACTTCACTTGTGTAGGTGGGCCAAGTGTCTATGACAAGGAACAGCCAAAAACATATTGAAATTGAGGGGGAACCAAAGCGTGTTCAAAAGGGTAGTTTGAAAATTAACCTTTTTAAGGCTGACAAGGGGGGCAGAATTTTTATCGTTACAGATGTGACAATGCTGGGTATTAGGAATTTTGTGGATTCCTGCTGATTCCTGAAGATTCCATCACAAAAATGTGGGGAAAATGTGTGATTTCAAGCAAAGTTGGAGGTTTGCAGGGCACTGTAGGTAAGGAAATGGTGTGGGGTGCATGTGAAGCACACCACCCTGGACTCACCCAGATGTTTGGTTTTCAGATGTGTCTAGGTCTCATAGATTTTTCTACATGGCAACATCCCAAATTCCAAAAAGTGCAGCCCTCGCCATTTCAAGCGGGATGATTTTAAGAGTTAGCCAAGCTCTCATGGCCCAAATGTAAAACCAAAACCCAAAATAATCAAATGTCCTCTTGGTTAATGTTGGGATAAAATCTTTTAGTGTACGGGGGAGAGCTGAAAGACTGCTACCCCCTTTAGTTACGGTGTGGGCATAACCATGCCCATACTGGTTGGTAGCCACCACCCCACTATTTTTTTTTTATTCCCTGGCATCTAGTAGGCTTTCTGCCCCACTGTGGAGTGAATTGGGGGTAATAGCCCCATCTGCCCACCAGTGTACAGAACAACTTTGTCCTCATTTATTTGGGGTGGGGGTATGGCCTAAGAGGTAGCTCCCCTTGCGTGAAATTGGCACAAAAAAAATACCTGGTGTCTAATGGTTTCTGCCCATCCAGTGAGGGCAGAAAAGGCCTAATGTAAAAATGACCCCCTGGGGAGAGACCCGTGCCAAATAAAAAAAAAAAAAACATCCCTGGTGTCTAGTTGGCATTTCTGCAGCCCAATCGCAGCCCAATCGCTTTATGATCAGGCTGCAGAAATGCTCAAACAGACATCAAATGAAAAGAAAGGTCTTTCCTTTCCTTTGATGCGTCTCTGCCCGCCCCCACCAACGATCGACATCAGCGTGCAATCACGTGCTGACATCATCAGATGTCACTGGGGGGCGGAGGGGGCCAGGGATGGAAGGGGAAGCAATATCCCTTCCGTCCCTGCCCTAGGGGGTGGGAGGCCCATGGGGAGAGTGATAGCACTCCCACTATGGGCCTGGTGCAGGAGGTAACGGTTACATCCTCGGCACCAGAGCGGTGCTGCAGAGGACGTAGCTGTTACATCCCAGACACCGAAGGGGTCAAGGACTTTTTTTTGTGAAATCACACAAATAAGTTAAAAAACTATTAAATATGAGTGTTGTTTGTTTGTTTGGGCATTCACCGGTATTACTTTGTACTTAAATTTGATTAAAACCTTTTTATAGTGGGGGTGACCTGAAGTTTAAGTATAGGCCTAGCTATTATTTATTTAGCATTTCATTGATTTTTCATTGTTTGTAAAAGAAAACTATTGCACAGCTCAGAACATGTCATTTTTGACATGTTTGTCATATCTGCAATATTATTTTACTATATGGCCTAGATTTCCAAAGGGCCATCTAGCCAGTAGGCCCAGTACTAGTAGTCATCAGTGCATGAAATAAAAAATTCTGTGCCATTTTGTGCTTCCAGACAGTTTTCCTTTGCCATAGGCTTGCATGTGTTCTTTCTTTGTTCCCCCTGCCTCCTTGCTCCTTGTTGGAATTGTTTGACCCTGTGGCTGGCAGCCATTTTGTGCTTGCAGCGAGTGTTCCTTTGCCATAGACGTGCATGTGTTCTTTCTTTGTTCACCATGCCTCCTTGCACTTTGTTGTTTGACCATGTGGCTGGCTGCCCTTTTGTCCATCCACGCAATGTCCCTTTGCTATAGGCTTGGATGTGTTATTTTTTCCCATGCCTCCTTACTGTTGTTTTACCATGTGGCTGGCAACCATTTTGTGCACCCTGCCAGTGTGTCTTTGCCATAGGCTTCCATAAAACATCATTAATTATTAATTATTTGCTTATTTTAAGCTTATATTTTAATTTTAAATTTTTATTTTCTATTTAAATTTTTTATTTTACATTGTTATTGTATTCTTTTTTAAAAGGACGCGCCTAACAGTTCAACCACCAGCAGCAGCTGGCAGCAGGACTCCATTTCCCAGCGTCCTGGTCAGGAGGCTGGGGACGCTTATAAAGCAGAGAGCATACCGCGGCGTGGGACACGCTTAGCTCTTCAACTACCAGCGGCAGTAGGACTCCATTTCCCAGTGTCCCGGCCAGGAGGCCAGGGACGCTGATAAGGGCAGCGAGCACACCACAGCATGGGACGCGCTTAGCGGTTCAACCACCAGCTGCATCAAGACTCCATTTCCCAGCATCCCGGTCAGGAGACCGGGGACTTAGATAAGGCAGAAAGCACACCGCAGTGCGGAACGCGCTTAGAGGTTCAACCACCAGTGGCAGCAGGTGGCAGGTCTCCATTTCTCAGCGTCCCGGTCAGGAGGCCGGGAACGCTGATAAGGCAGTGAGCACACCACGTCGCTGGAAAAAGAAGGGGACGGGGATTGTATCATAGTAAACTGTAGATATCCAGGTTTGGCCCACTGTTTGCTTCTGTCTTGCAACATTGACCCCCAGGCTTTGAGAAGACTGGCCTGGTTCCCCTAGGCTTCTTTTATAAGCACACGTGTCCATTAGATGGATCTTGCATAAGAGGCATTTCCAGGTTGCAGGAGGACTTGTCACTGCTTAGAATTTTGAAAAATAGAATCACGACACTCATGGATTTGGAGGTAATGATTGACTGGCAGGATGGGTGAACTTGTCCAGATAGGAGGAAAATGACAAGGTGGTTCCCTTGGGGTCCTCAGCTATAACCTGAGGTCTGGTTGTGTTGAGAGGGGTGTACCCTCCGTCTCTGTTAATTCCTTGGGATGTGGCGGGTATGATGCAAAGCTGCAAGACATGCAATGGGTAGGGTTTAGCTCAGCCTTTGACTTTATCCTACTACAAGAGACTTGGTCAGAAGGGGCTGCAGAATGGGATGGATTTCAGAAGTTTGCCGTTTCGGCAGAAATGGTGCCATCTAGGAAGGGTTTAGTAACCTTGGTCTGTGTCTCCGAAATCTACAGAGCATATCAAATTAAAGGAAGCCATCCGGGAATCCTCATTATCTGGGTTGTGCTTTCAAATAGGTATAATGTACTCCTGGTGAACTTTTATAAAGCAGTGTGGTATTCGAGATTCTAAATTATGGCCCTTTTTCTGCTCTGCAGACCCTGAAGGGGAGGGTGGAGTCCTGCTGTATGAAATGTCATGTGATTGTAGCTGGAGACTATAATGCAAAGATCGGGGGCTATCACACATCTGAAAATCCTAGATTGTAGATCAATTATGTTTTCATGTCCACCCCAGAGAGCAATTTGGTCCGGCATGGGGGTACCAAAGGCAGAACTTCAGTGATCACAACCTCCTTACGGTGTCCCTGAATTTTCCATGCAACAAGTTTATATCAGCGTGTTGTGGGCCAGTTTGCTTGAGAACAAAAAATCAGGTTCACAGAATATGCTGGTGGCAGGCAAACATCCCACAGGTAGTGGAAAAGGTGGTGAGCCAAAATCTAAACCTGATAGTAGGGATTCTCTTGGCTGAATCCCCCTCATCGGGGAAGGTGATTGATGCCATGAATAAAATAAAAGGTTCCATCAGAGCCATCTTAACAAAAAATGGGGAGGCCACTTCTAAGCAGAAGGGTGGATGGTTTAATAAATCATGCCACGCGGCGAGGAAAACTCTGAAAAGTGCACTGAAGATGGAGCCTAGAGATAAGGATTATGTGAGTAGTGTGAGGGCACAGCATAAGCTTGCTCTGAAGGAGAGAAAACGGCAGCTCAAAGAGCAGGCCTGGGAGGATTTGGAGTTTGTGGAGTTTGTGGAAGGTAGTAAATAGGGGTACCCTTGAGACTGGCACATCTGAGGGGCTGGGCTGTAATATTCCCTCTGATGATTGGGTGAGTCATTTTTGCAGTGTTTTCTCGGGAGCAATCTGGGAGGAGAAAGTGGATGATTTGATTGTTTTTATCCCAAATCTGTCCATTAGATTTACATAGGAGGAGGTAGTGGTGGTCCTGCAGGATAGCCCAAGATATAAAGCGCCTGGACCTGATGCAATCCCCATGGAACTGTACAAGGGTAATTCACAGTTGTGGCCACCTATAATTGTCAAAGTTTTAAATCCGGCAATGAGTGTAGGAATGTCCCCCTCTTGGAAATCTGCCTGCATTGTTCCTGTGTTTAAAAAGGGAAATGGCATTGACCCCAAATCCCATCACCCTATTTCACTCCTAGACTCATTGATGAAAATGTTGGGTCGGATAGTTCTACGACGCATTGAGGAGTGGGTGAGAGAGCACTATTTTATGACTAAGGTGCAATATGGTTTTAGGGAAGGACTGGGTACTCAGGAGCAGTTTTTGAACCTACTTCTGTTGATTGGTAAATATATGCAGGCGGAATGGGGTACTTTTTACCATGCCTTTATGGATCTTAGCAGTTCTTTTGACAAAGTAAATCGTAGGAAACTATGGGGACTCCTAGCCATGATGGGTATGGAGAAGCAAATTGTGGAGCTGCTGCGATATGTACACTCTGGAACTAATTCTTCGGTGAGATACTGGACCCATGGAGGAACGCACTGAACCCTTTAATTTTAATAGAGGTGTAAGACAGGGTTGTATTCTTGCCCCCACCCTGTTTCTTTTGTATGCAAATAGCTTGCGCAACGTTTTGGTTGATAGATGCAAAGATGTCCCTAAAAGAAATGGAATGAGTGTGCCGTATCTGATCTATGCAGATGACAGGGTGCTATTGGCCCGTACTATGAATCGTCTCCATGTGGCGGTCAATGCTTATGTTGCCTTCATGTCGGATTTAGATTTAGAGGTCAATATCACCAAAACACATTTAGTTGAGCAAAGTAGGGGCCTTGGTGATTTTGGCCAAAACAGCTGTGTGCATGAGTTTCCCTATCTAGGTGTGACTTTTGACGCTAAATGGTGTGGGTGCCCTGCATAGGGAGGTGATGTTTGCAATTTAATGCCGCTGTAGGGGCTACCTTTGATTTTGCAACAAGAGTGGGAAACACGCCTATAGCACCTCTGCCTGAGGTATATAGGCGTAAATGCTTCCCGGTCTTTTGTATGGCGCCTCACTCGATGGTTACAGAGGAACATTACTTCTGTAGAAAGTCCCTGGGTGTGGGGCAAAACACTTCTGGGTTTTGTCTACATGTGGAATTGGACTGGGAGTTTGTGGGTGATGGCATTAAGATTGTGCCCCTCCTATTGTGGACCTCCATGTGGACTAATGACTGCGCCTCCGTAAAAAGAGAGGATTTGTGACTGTCTGGCTTGTGACCGAGGCTCGGATATTAATTGGTTAGCATATATCAAACAGGCTGCCACGTTTCTTGGCCGAACCGGAGATCTTTAATGTCCCACAATGTTTAACACGTATTCATAAGCGGTGGGTGAAGGAGAACTTTTTTTTTAATTTTGAGAAATAATAGGGAGGCAGGGGAATTAATGAAACCAACTGTGAGGGATCTTTGAATGCTGAAGCTGCAGGTGGGTCCTGATGCATACCCTTTGGTAATACAAAATGTTTGGGAAAGGACACTTATTACTTGCGTCCGGTTAGGTGTAATCAAAAGTAATTTGTGTTTCCTGCTCGGTCACCATAATCCGAAATCTATACAAATTTGCCTGTGTGATACGGTGTCTTTCAAGTCATTAATTCATTTGACCCTGTTTTGTGATTTTCAAGCACCTTTTAGACGAAGATTTGCACTTCCCTTACTGAAGAATAAGGGTTTTGTGCAATATCCCCCAACTTATCTGTTGCTACCTATGGTCCCCGATGTCTCAGCGTGCCAGGGGGTTGGTTCTTTTTTAAATTGGGCTATATGTTGGCAGAACAGTGTAAATATTTACATTAGTTTAATATTTATCTTTTATAAGATTGCAAATGGGTTTGGGATTTGTATGACGTTTTAACAAAAAAAAATCTTAAATCTCTTAATTTTATTTTTGATGTCTTATGCGATTTATGGTTGTCATTTATATAACCGAATAAAGAAAGAATTGAAAACAATAAATTATATTTTAATTTCATTTTTAAAAAAAAAAATTTTTTTTTATTATTTTAGTTTTCTATTTTACCTTGATCCATCCATCCACATACAATACTCCATCCATCTATCCACCAAAGGTTCACAGCCGGTCTACAGCATTTGTTTTTTTTAGATGTATAATAATTTCATTTTCTCTTGGACACTCTGGCTGTGGAGAACTGCAGACAAATCAGTAGCATAATTCAATAATTATTCCAATTCCCCTGGACCACCTCGCTATCATAGGTTTTTCTTTAAGGATTATTCCATTAACCAATGCACATCTCTTTGACTACCCAAGGTGTCTCCATTAAAACAGATTAAGATAAAGAAAAGAGCCATACCTGCGTGTTGTACTGCTTGATTTGAAATTATGGCCCAAATTTATTCTTTTTGCCACAAAGCTGCGCAAAGGTAGTTTTGCGGCAAAAAATATAGCACCGGCCAGCACCATTCCACAGTGCTAGCCGGGTGCCAGATTAAAGGAATGCTGCAAGCCAGTGGTGAACTTGGGCTAGCGTCTTATAAAAAGACACTAGCCGGGTGGGGGTGGCAGTAGGTAATGAGAGGTTTGTGCTTCAGAAAATGACGCTATCCTGGTTAGAGGCAAAAAAAATACCTCGAACCAGAGTAGCACCATTTTCTGCCGCACAACCACCAAAAACATGACTCCCTTTTTTGGGAAAGACAGGAGTCATGCCCACTACCCCATTGGCCAGAACAGGGGACATGTGTCCTCTGGGCATGGCCACTGCACCCTGTGCCACGCAGGGGGCCCCAATTTTACTTACCTATACTTACTCTACTCACCTGGGATGGGGTCCCTCATCCTCTGGTGTCCCTCTGGTGTGGGTGGGGGTGTTCCTGGGGCTTATGGAGGGCACCTGTGGACTCATTCCATGATGTTTAACCATGGAAATGGGTCAACAGGTCCCCTAACGCCTGGTCTGACCCAGGCATTAAATAATGATGAAACTTCTACTGCGTTCACCGGCAATGTACCGTGCTGTAGCCTTGGAAGAAGCACAGAGTGATCAAGAATGTCTTGTTTGAGAACAGAGTGCTGGCCTAGGCAAAAACAGTTAGATAAACGGAAAATCAAACAAGACTGTAAAAATGGTTATTGTAACAATAATAAAATGAAGCTGAAGAAAATATATCTAGGTTAAAGTGCACAGCAGTCTAGTACGTTAAAATAACGTGCATGGAGCTATGACTAAAATGGCTACAAAACACCCTCCCCTTGTCGGTTGAAGGTGGTTCAAAGCCTAAAGACATATAAAATTGCCACTAAAAAGCTCAACCTAAGATATATATATAAAAGCAATGTCAATGATGACAAGTCGAAGGGACACGTGAGCATGTTATGGGACAATTTAAGACATGAACATGTGGCGTAAAATCGAATTTCAAAAGGCAAAGTCAACTTTGAAAAGTTCCAATCAAGTCCGGGACCATAGAGGACAGGAAATCTTCCACTTCGGCCGATGTTAAGGTTGGAAAGTCATCGCCAAGAAGGATCAAGGAGCAGTTGTGTTCCGTAGCCTCAGCCTCAGCCAAGGCGGCATTCCGTGGTGTGCCCAAAGATGAGTCATGAGCTACATCCTCCAGACAGGGCAACTCATAAGTAGCTTCTCGTAGCAAACGCAACCTCAATGCGCATGTCCGGTAATGAACCCTCAGCGAGAACATCAACAGATCAGCATCCAATGAATGCAAGCGCTGCGTAGAAAGACAGACTTTCAGTGCATGTTCGAAAGAGCACAAGAGGCACCGAAACACAGGCTGCACACAATGCAAAACCGGTCTGAATGACAAAGACCAACCACACTCCTATTGCTCCAGGAGTGTGGCTCCAAAATACTGCATCATGCGTTCACGACACAGCTGCTCTGAAGGGAGCACTTTCATTCCTCCTTGTTGCGGAAGGACAGCCATTGCGCATAAAAAATAGCAACAGAAAGATGCCAGCTAATAAAGCCAAAGTTATCGGAAATCCCCCCAAAATACTAGAAAAGATTGAGTGGATTGCTGATGGTATTAAACCCAATATGGAGGAAAAGGTGTGAATGAAACCAGAACCAACAGCTTTAAAAACAAAATTGCGATTCCCTGCTGTACTGGATGCATTAAATATCTGTCCCACGAGTTGACTAAAGTGACTCGGAAAGTTGGTATTTAAAAGGGACTGAATTTCTGCGGATGACCTTGCCACCTGAAGTGCGTAGGTCTCGCGTGCAGGTGTAAGGGCCACATGCTTTTGAAACAATAAAGCCTTGAGTCTGCTCAACTTGTCAAAATTCACATTTGAAGTAGCAATGTGAGGCCAAATGTCAGCTACCTCTTTTATCTTAGTGGGGGGGGAAGTACGTTCCCGCAGCATGTAACAACCTTAGAGAATGAAACGGCATAAACTATTCCGGCTCGCATACCACAACAGTCTTCACCAATGAGGAGGACGTAGCTTCTGTTTGAATGCACCTGGAACGTAGGTCTAATCAACTGGACTCGAACTCCCTTCAGATAACAATCTAAGTTTTCTGCAGAAACATTACACGCCCCATGCAAGGACAGCTGTTTACAAACCACTGAATGGCTGACTGAAGTCTCGCATTCACCACCACTAAGAAAGACATCTTTCATGCCACTGAGACATTTGAACGAGAAGGGAAGCTCCCACACCTCATGGATGTAACTATCTCCCAGCCTTTCATAACTGCCTACCGGAATGTGTTTTAAAAAGGAGGTGAATTGAAGTGTAGAAATAGGCAGATTGATGACTCCATGCATTAGCAAATCAGCAGATGGTATTTCAGCCACAGTGAGAGGCAACTTTTCTAATTTCTCGATATTAAGCATGATATAACTTGCTTCTTTCTTAGCCATTAGTTGTTGTCGCGTTAAATTAAAGGAAGAAAATATCTCCCTCGCACTGACATGCTGCCAGGGAACACGACCCGCCTTCAGTGTTTGAAGTGTCCAACCCAACTGCATAATGGACCTTAGCTGACTTTGTCCATGATATAAGGAAGACATATCTGTTTGTATGATGTCTATAGCAGAAGAAACAATGGTATTTAAAGTGCATATCTGGTCGGACAAGGTATTAGTCCCATTATCCACAACAGCTAATGCCTTTTTTTAGATTTTCCAGGTGTATTTGCATTAACGGGCAGCTGCTTCTTATTGGGAAAGCTTCCAAATTTCATTATTTACTTCATATAAGAAACGCTTTCATACAGTGTTTTCTGGGGCCTAACAGGAAATCCTGTAAATCAGTGTTATTAGACGGGAGACTGAGGTGTTCTCTAACTGCATCTAGTGAGGAAGTTCTTAACCATTGCTGGCATAGTTTCCCTACACTATGGGCCTGATTACAACTTTGGAGGAGGTGTTAATCCGTCCCAAAAGTGACGGTAAAGTGACGGATATACCACCAGCCGTATTACGAGTCCATTATATCCTATGGAACTGGTAATACGGCTGGTGGTATATCTGTCACATTTGGGATGGATTAAAACCTCCTCCAAAGTTGTAATCAGGCCCTATATGTTGTAACTAAACTCGCATGTTCGAATGATATATAGTGAGGGGCCGGCCTACTAGTTCTAAAAGCCCCCGAGGAGTGGATAAAACTTTGATGACACCCGTTGCTATCTATTGACCACACTAACCACCCACCAGGAAGTGTCAGTAAAACATTAAGGCCCATAATTATACTTTTTTAGTGCCGCATTTGCGCTGCTTTTTGACGCAAAAGCAGCGCAAACTTACAAAATACAATTGTATTTTGTAAGCTTGCGCCAAACTTTGAGTCAAAAAAGATGCAAATGTGGCACTAAAAAAGTATAAATATGGGCCTAAATGTACCATTTCTGGACCCATTTGTCGAGCTGATCTTCAGTTGCATTTGTATATTTTTGCCATTTATAAAACTTTGCAGGGCAGGTATACTGGGAATGTTTAATTCCTTAATGTTAGCTAAGCCTAGACAACTTGTTTGTTGTACTGTTTCATTTAAGAATATCATTTGAACAGGTATCAGGCATGGTCTAAAAAAAGCTTCCTTTCCCCTAATTTGCCAATGTCTACTTTCCCATACACTTATCAGATCAATAGACTTCAGCCAATATTCATAGCCTTCTGTAGTCAACCGGGAAACAAAAGATTCCGAATATATAAATTTCGTATTTGTCAATAGTATATGTATATCTTTCGTAGGTGGCAATTTAAAATAATATGACGCAGCATTTTTTACATTGTGCCCAGAAAAATATGTAAACTTTTCAGAATATGTTTTGGAACTCCCTTGTGGTGGAGTCGAACAATGTTCCCATTGTGTATAATTAAAAACAGTTTTGGGGCTGCTCGCTCTATGTATGAAATGGTGCCCATAATAATTATAGCAAAACATATCACCATCATTTTCTTTAGATTGATAAACATCTTTGTTTTCAAATACAGTATAACACTCCAATTCAGTCATCATAGAATCAACTATTTTCACATCCCAATCATCAGAAACAATGCCTGGTATTATAATATCATGCATTGATAGTTTGAACACATATGGTATTTGAATGACTTTCGTGGGACCGTATATGTCAAATATTACTTTGTCCCAAACAATCCCATCAGGAATTGGTACTGCGGAAATGTTCACAAATGATAAGTCTCTCCGGACCTTGTGTGATGAAAAATGTGGTTTTAAGACCTCCTCCACCAATTCAACTGTTGATTTTTCAGGGAGAAAATGACCATGTATTAACAAGAAGAAAGTGATAACAAAACCAATCCAAAGTAGGAAAGCTAGGACAGTCAAGGAAAGCCATAGATAGTTCCATGGAAAAATAAAAATATGTTTTTTTAAGCCAGTTCATTAGCTTAAGTGTTTTTGACAATTCAGGTGTCGAAGAGGCGAATAAGTCTGAGACGTCATCATTGAAGTCAGCAAAATATCCAGAAGCAGTACATGCAAAAGCTGGAGCTGTGGTCATTGGTGGAGTAGGTGTTTCCCGTGGTGGTATACAATAAATAGCACCATCCGTTTGTGTTGAAGTTGAGTCAAATCGGTCAATCATTTCTGTATTGTTCAATGTTAGTGGAAACAATGCAAGATCATTTTCCACCCTCCCCAAGCTCGGAGAGGAGTCAGGGTTGCTGTTAACAACTTGTAGAGGACCTTCTTGACCAGTAGTGAAAGGGATTCGGGAACTACTGGATGTTCCTCTTGATCTGCTGTGCAGGATCGGCCACATGATGTAGTTTGACATTGTC
Source organism: Pleurodeles waltl (assembly GCF_031143425.1). Classification (NCBI taxonomy): domain Eukaryota; kingdom Metazoa; phylum Chordata; class Amphibia; order Caudata; family Salamandridae; genus Pleurodeles; species Pleurodeles waltl. The sequence goes on from NC_090439.1 coordinate 349,966,581, forward strand.
GATGGAGACAAAATGATTTTCTTTGGCACCTTCCAACGGTGGTAGAATTACAGTTCTGGTACCGTGTAACCCCAATACTGGGACTGGGGCTCGATAGGAAGGGACAAATTCCTTTTTCACAGAAACTTTTTCACGTACAAGATTCCCAACTCTGGGAATCCAGTCGGTAGGTGTTACAGGCACATCCTTGATTCCTGTGGAGGCGGAACTGATAGAAGAATTATCGTCACTGAACTGTTGCAATTCCTGTAAGACAGTGACACGTTCATTTATGTCAAAAGGTGTTTCTGCTGCCTCCACGCCAGGACCATCAAGATCCGGTACAATTACGAACAGGCACTCATATGAAGTACGACCCCCCAGAGACCTTCTAGGCAGATTATTAAGTGCTCTCTGAACACCATACAGGTGATTAAGCCAACTAAGACCCGTACCTAAGATTCTGGCTGGATTGCTTTAAATCACGGTTTAATCGCTCCACAACACTATTTCCCTCGGGATGAAATGGAGACGAGTCCTGGAGTTGGACCACCTGCGAAGCCATGGCGTCCCTGAATGCCCTTGAGGCGAAAGCAGCGCCCTGGCCTGAGTTTAAAGCCGCATATGTACAGATAAAGACTCGCAAATCTTTAAATAACAGTCCGAGCGCCAGCCGAGCATTGTGGCCACACCCATAAAAATCTGGAGCATGAACCAACAGCGACTAATATATACTAGTATGCAGTATCCGGTGTTAGGGGACCACAATAGTCCAAGTACACACATTGTAATGGTTTGTTTGAAATCAAGAGGGGTGTCTGCGGTGGGCGTTTGACAGTGGAAACTTTAATCTTTTGGCAGATGTCACAGCAAAGGGCATACTGCTTGGTCTCTTTGTAGAGACCTGGCCACCAATAACGGGCTTGCAAGATCGAAATTGTAGCCGCCACACCAGCATGGGCAGATGCCACCCCTTCATGCGCTGCTTTAATCAATTGTGATCTTATATCTTTATTGGGAATGTCTTTTACCCCTATGCCTGGTATCTCAACCTCAGCGTTCAGCATACCTCCCATTCGGTAGGAATATTTGTCAGGAAATCCTTTTGGATAGGGCGTACCGTAAGCCGTAGCTGTCACGACAGTCCATATGTCTGCATCTGGTTTGGAACTCAAACAAGTCACTGCAGCTACAACAGCCACAGCCACTGCTGACTTTGTGGCTTCATCAGCCAATGTATTTCCAGCAACGTTTATCCCAACGCGCTGGTGTCCAAGTGTATGTACAACATGGACATTTGGTAGCATCTCTTACAGATCTGCTACTTTCCCCCACAGAAGTCTGTGTTTAATGGTGTTGCTTTTGGAATCTCTGAACCCATTCTGGCGCCAGTAATGCAGATATTCTTTGAAGGACTGGACACAGTAATGTGAATTACAAACAATCAGCGTAGGCTGTACTGGATCCGTGTGTTCCAGTGCCATCAAAAGCGCTTTTAGCTCTGCCAATTGTGCTGTGCAATCCCGTAGGGTTTGCTTAAATGTATGTAAGGGACAAAATTTATTATCCTCCATGTAGCCGCTTACGACAGCGCAAGCAGCAGAATATTGGTGTTTTGTGCCAATTGCAGGTTGCACTGAGCCATTGGTGTGCATGACTCTATGAAATTGTTCGATAGGCATTGTATTTGCTGGAACTGGGTATTCTAGTTCATACTGCAAAAATTCTTGAGTTTGTAATTTTGGGTCAAAAATGTAGTCTACATCAGTGGCTGCCAATGACGTGGCCCATTGTATCCATCCCGGATATAATGTTTTTGCGATTGGGATGCTGGCTTTTGTAACAGCCTCCAGGGCTGGGATCGGAGAAACGACAATAATGCGTTTTCCTTGGGCTAAAGGTCATTCTTTAATGTCAGCCATTTGTACAGCAGTGAGTATTTTCTCAGTGGGAGCAAAGTGGTGTTCTGCTGCTGAATATAAGTGCGATTTGTATGCAATCAGGACTGTCTCACCTTCATTAAATGTCACATAGGTGAAACCGATGGCACCAGCTATTATTCTGATGACCAAGGGGGGTCATTATAACATTGGCCGTAAAAGCCGCTTACCGCCATGCAGAAGACTGCCAACACACCGCCGTGGAATTTCGCCACGTCATTATGACCCACAGCTCGGAATCTGGCAAAATCCAGACACCCACACAAGTCCGCCACACCAAAGGTCAGTGATGAACTGGCGATAACAAAACCTCCACCGTCACGCCAACAGGAATACGCCCACAGTATCACAACCCATGAATCCATGCGGCGGTCTTTCAACTGTGGTATTCCATTGGCGGTACACACCGCCGCGCTCAAAATACACACACATATACAAAACACAATCACATTGGACATTTCAAAATACACACACCTGATACACATACACACACCACTCCCACACATCCAATACAATATAAAACACACACCCACATCATCCACAAGCACTTACGACCACAATTGTGACTGAGGGCCAGAGAGAGACATCACCATCTACAAACTAGCATCCACAGGCACTCAACACCATCACTCACACAACATCCACGCACCTCACACAACACACCTCTAAATATCACCCCACAGATCACAACACACACCACCCCACACATCACCCACACCACCCCATGGCACCGCAAAGACACCCCAGGTTCTCTGAGGAGGAGCTCAGGGTCATGGTGGAGGAAATCATCCGGGTAGGACCACAGCTATTCAGATCACAGGTGCAGCACACCACCATAGCTAGGTAGATGGAGCTATGGCGAAGAATCGTGGACAGGGTCAACGCAGTGGGACAGCACCCAAGAACTACGGATGACATCAGGAAGAGGTGGAACGACCTATGGGGGAAGGTGCGTTCTGTGGTCTCAAGACACCACATCGCGGTTCAGAGGACTGGCAGCGGACCCCCACCTCCTCCCCCACAACAAACAACATGGGAGGAGCAGGTCTTGGCTATACTGCATCCTGAAGGCCTCGCTGGAGTAGCTGGAGGAATGGACTCTGGTAAGTCAAATCTTAACTATTACATCCCCCACCCACCTGCATGCTATCACATACCCCCACCCTCGCCCGCACCCCCATCACTCCAACTCCTCATGTATGTCCCAATATCATAAACCACACATCCCAAACTCAAGCCCTGCATGTAACACCAAAGCATGGACACCCATCACCAATGCATGGCCACTACACATACCCATACACCCTCCTAAACCATTATCACACAAGGTCCTACACAGGAATGCAAGCACTGGGGTACACGGTCACCCACCCATTGCACAACATGGCACACACAGATGCAATAATCATGCCTTTACACCCCTTCAGGACCCCTACCAACGTTACTGGACAGGAGGGTCCAGATATGTCCACTCCACCCACAGAAGAGGCCCACAGTGATGACAGCAGCTCTGTCCAACTGGATCTAGATGACCATCCCGGCCCATCTGTGACCTCGGGACCTCGGGACAGTCGGTTCCCCACACACTGGCACAGGCCACTACTGAGCTTGCCCCCTCTGGAAACACCAGCGCAGCACCCACCCAGCGGGCCCATACTTCTTTCCCCAGGACACGTCAATCAGCAGTGTGCCCACCACTACAGGGAACCCAGGCTAACCCACCACCCCAACAACACCAGGGACCTGGGGGCTGTGGTAGTGGGCACACAGTTCAGGGGAACGAGGCCCAGGAACACAGAGGAACTGGGAGGGCTGCTGTGTGACAGGGGGAGGACAGGCCCAGGGAACCCACTCTCCGCGAGGCCCTCTCCAACATCATGGGAGCCTACCACCATTCCCAGGAGACGATGGCAATGGTACTGGCCAAATTTCAGGAGACCCAGCGGCTGCAGGAGGAACAGTATTTGGGCTGCAGGGAGGAACTCAAATCCATCAATTCCACCCTGGGCACCATTGTAGGGGTGCTGAAGGAACTCGTCAACACCAGGAGGGACACTGTGGCACAAAATGGGCCCCTGACACTAGCCTGGACGATGAACTACCCACCCCCTCCGCCGGCGCTAGTGGACAGGAGGCACCGCCACAGGACCACCACACCAGCACCCCACCCCCTGCAGATGGAGAACCATCCCACAAACGGTCCCTGAGATCCAGGACAAAGACAGAGAACAATGCCAAAACCCCCGCCAAGAAATGAGACCACCCTGATTGTCACCCTTCTGTCCCACTTTGTCACCCTGTCCATACTTAAACTGCCCGAGCTCCACTTCCTATGCCCCTTTGGACAATGCACCTGTGAGACTAATAGACTGTACTCAGCCATGGACATTCCTCCTCCATCACCCCTGACCATTTTACAACCCCCTCCACTATTGAGCACTTAAATAAACACCCTTAAATCAAAAAACAATCTGGAGTCAGTCTGTGCTTTCGAAAATGTGTATTTGCAACAACAGTGGCAAAATGCTATATCAAATGTAATATCAACATACCTATGTCACACAGCACTAGTCCATGCAGAAACAAAGCAGATGTCACACAGAGGGACCCACATCTGTGAAATCGTAAGGGAAAGTGACAACTCAGTGACCATACACTGGGTGAAAATGACAGACAGATGAGAGGTAGTAGAATAAAATCAGACGTAGCAGGCTGTGTTGTCTTCTTACCTGTATCTCACTGGAAGTATTGCAGGATCACCGTGTTCCTGTTGTCTATGTCCTCTTCTTCAGCTTCCTCGTCTTCACTGTCCACAGGCTCCGCAGCTGTCACAACACCTCCATCTGGACCATCCTCCTGCAGAAAAGGCACCTGTCGTCGCAAAGCCAAGTTGTGAAGCATACAGCAGGCCACGATGATCTGGCACACCTTCTTTTGGTGAGTAGAATAGGGAACCACCTGTCATATGGAGGCACTGGAGCCTGGCCTTCAGGAGGCCGAAGGTCCTCTCTATAACCCTCCTAGTTTGCCCATGGGCCTCATTGTAGCGTTCCTCTGCCCTTCTCCTGGGATTCCTCACTGGGGTCAGTAGCCATGAAAGGTCGGAGTAGCCAGAGTCACCTGCAAATGTCGAGGGACAACTGTTAGACACACACTAACCCTTAGCGACAACCCCAGACACTTAGTCACACAGTATAGGGTCCATGTCCTCACCTAATAGCCACACACTGTGCCTCTGGAGTTGCCCCATCACATAAGGGATGCTGCTATTTCTAAAAATGTAAGCGTCATGCACTGAGCCAGGGAATTTGGCGTTCACATGGAAGATGTACTGGTCTGCCAAACACACCATCTGCACATTCATCGAATGGTAACTCTTCCGGTTTCTGTACACCTGTTCACTCCTGCGAGTGGGGACCAAGGCCACATGTGTCCCCACTCGCATGTGTCAGTGGCACCTATGATGTTGGGGATATGTCCCAGGGCATAGAAGCCACCATTCACTGTAGGCAAATCCTCCACCTGAGGGAAAACGATGTAGCTCCGCATGTGTTTCAGCAGGGCAGACAACACTCTGGACAACACATTGGAAACCATAGGCTGGGACATCCCTGATGCAATGGCCACTGTAGTTTGAAATGACCCACTTGCCAGGAAATGGAGTACTGACAGCACCTGCACTTGAGGGGGGATTCCTGCGGGATGGCGGATAGCTGACATCAGGTCTGGCTCCAACTGGGCACACAGTTCCTGGATTGTGGCACGATCAAGTCTGTAGGTGATGATCACATGTCGCTCCTCCATTGTCGACAGGTCCACCAGTGGTTTGTACACAGGAGGATGCCGCCATCTCCTCACATGCCCCAGCGGACGATGCCTATGGAGGAGAACAGCGAGCAGAGAGTCAACCAACCCTGAGGTACGTAAACACAGCATACTCAGAAATATTAGCAAATCGAAATATGCCTGTATGAGCAAGGCCTAGATATGTGTGATGCAGTCTAAAATAATGCCATGTGGGCCCATGAAATGGCAGCTGCCTGACCTGTAAAGTGGGAGAATGGGATATGAGGTAACTGCGCTGGCGTTGTACACTGTCACGGTAGGCGGTCGAAGACCGCGGCGCAATCCTGCATTGGTTAACATTGGACCCTATGGGTCCCAGGAGCCAATGACGATGTACGCCGGCAGTGACGGTACACACCACAGCGGACGTGACCGCCATTTTCTCTCTGTTCAATCACTTGATACCTGATCTTCGACATGAGAGGACCTTGGAGAAACTTGTGGGTGGAGTCCTCCCCCAGTACACGCTACTCTACGGTCCTCCAGACAAACAGGTAAGTACACTATGAGCATGCTGTATGGGCAATGCCTGTGTGGAGTGGTGTGGATGAAAGATGGGGGGGTGAGAATGAGGCGTGCATGAAACGACGGTGAGTGCATGTGCGTCATGTCAAGGGTAGGGATGCGGCCCAATGACTGTGACGGTGCGGACGGTAATAACTTATCTTTTTTCCCTTTATTCCTGTAGGTCAGCGCCCACCAGAAGAAGGACATTTGGCGTGCCATAGCCAAGGAAATCCGGACCCTGGGGGTCTACCACAGACAGAGCACCCACTGCCGGAACAGATGGGAGGACATTCGCCGCTGGAGCAAGAAGACGGCGGAGGCCCAGCTGGGGATGGCCTCCCAACATGGGAGGGGTGCCTGTCGCACCATGACCCCCCTGATGTTCAGGATCCTGGCGGTGGCGTATCCAGAGTTGGATGGGCGTTTGAGGGCATCACAGCAGCCACAAGGGGTGAGTACACGCTCATTCTGCTGAGTCAGCGTGCATTGGAGGTGTCTGGGTGGGGGAGGTGGGCTGTGGGTTCCCCTAGGGCACGGCGAGTTTAGTAGTCAAGGACCCTTCTTAAGGCAGGCCCTGTGGCACCCCACCTGTGTACAGTGCCAACTACACCTAGTCAGGCTCCTGTGACATCCATGTGTGCAGCAATTGGTCATAGCCTTGTAACCCATGTACCTGGGATTGAATAGGGAACTCCAAGTGCACGGCGTAGTGCAGAGGGCTTCTGAGTCTGTCGTGTCCGCCAACGGCAGTGGTATTGCATGCACTCAACATGTCTTTCTTCTGTCTCCCCCCCCCTTTTTGTGGTCTCCCTGTTCTTGTGTGCATCAGCATCATCAGGCGGAGGAGCAGTGCCACCGGAGCAGGAGGGAGCTGCATCCCACATGGCCCTGGAGGGCGACACTACAGAGTCTGAATTTACCAGTGGGACGGAGGGCGAGGGGAGCTCCGCGACGGGGACAGGAGCTGACACCAGCAACACGGACGTGTCCTCTGATGGGAGCTCCCTTGTGGTGGTGGCAACATCTGTGCCCCCGCATCTACAGGTACAGCCGCCACCCCCCCTACCAGCACCGCCCTCCCAGCAGCCCCTCAGCGTATGCCCCGTGCCCGCTCCCCAAGGGGGGGGTGGGCATCTCCTTCGCCCCAGGCACCTCAGCCCCTGTCCCTGTCACCCCTGCTGCCCTCAGTGAGGAGGCCATTGACCTCCTCAGGTCCCTCACTGTTGGGCAGTCTACCATTCTGTATGCCATCCAGGGTGTAGAGAGGCAGTTGCAACAAATCAATGCATACCTGGAGGGCATTCACTCTGGTCAGGCAGCTCATCAGCGAGCTTTTCAGACTCTGGCCTCAGCACTGTTGGCAGCCATTGTCCCTGTCTCTAGCCTCCTCCCTCCAACTTCCTCCACCCAGACCCAAACCCCTGTACCTCAGACTATCCCAAGCACACCATCAGACCAGCATGCACACACCTCAACACACAAGGGAAGCTCTGGCAAACATAAGCACCACACATCCCACAGGCACTCACGCAAGCATCACACACATGCAGACACACCAACATCCACGGCCTCCACTGTGTCTCCCTCCTCCTCATCTCCTTCCTCCTTCCCTGTCTCGTCTCCACTCACACCTGCATGTACATCCTCAGCCACTATCTACATCACCAGCACACCCACCACCACACCCCGCTCACATGCAGTCACCACCCCCACTACCATTCACACATCCCCTGTGTCCTCTCCCAGTGTGTCTGTGAGACCACCTCCCAAGGTACACAACCTCACGACAGCCTCCAGCCCATGCACCTTCACCCAAAGTCACCAAACGTACACCTCCTACAACCACTACCTCTTCCTCCACTCCCAAACCCCCTCCATCTACCCGTCCCAGTGTTCCTAAGAAACTTTTCCTGTCCAACCTTGACCTCTTTCCCTCACCTCCCCCACCCGTTCAGTCTCCTAGGGCCCAACTCTCCAAGTCCCAACCCAGTTCCTCAGCCGAAACATCTGCGGGACCAGTGGTGACAGTAGTAACCGGCTTCTGGAGTGTGCCAGGCAGCAGGGCAGCCAGTGTGGCAAGGAGCCAGAGCACGGACAGTCCCCCACCTGTAAAGCATAAAACATTGACCAGTGCCCGCTGCCCAGGATACCGCCGCCAGCAGCCCCGCTGCCCAGGACACCGCTGCCAGCAGCACCGCTGCCCAGGACACCGCTGCCTGCAGCAACGCTGAACAGGACACCGCCACCACCATCCCCGCTGCCCAGGACACCGCCACCAGCAGCACCGCAGGCCAGTGAGCGCCAATGATTCCAACGCTACTGAGCCCGCCACGGGCAGGATGAAGCACTCTGGGCACAAAGCCCCCTCCAGAACCAGTGGAGAACAGCATCCACTACCCCAGTCCTTGGCAGGATGAAGCACTCTGGGCACAAAGCCCCCTCCAGAAACCAGTGGAAAATGTTATTCACTTGAGAGACTGTGGCTTTGCACTCCCCAGGATTGAGCAGTGGGCAAACCACCCACTGTAGAGACTTGAGAGACTGTGGCTTTGCACTCCCCAGGATATAGCAGTGGGCAACCCACCAACTGTAGAGACTTGAGAGACTGTGGCTTTGCACTCCCCAGGATTGAACAATGGGCATGGAGCCACCTCGTGGATCTGGCGTCGTGCACTCGTCCGGCTGAGGTGCATCCCCTTCCCTTCCCCCTGAGGTGCCTGTTTTATCTCTATCTGATGCCCCAGCAGTGTTCTCTCCGTCTTGTTCAGGTATTGAGTGTGGGCCTCGCCCATGCCTTTTGGGCACAGTGGTCCACGGACTATGATAGAGGAATACCTTGGACTTGGATTCTTGGTGTATATATTTGTTTATAGTGTGAGTATCTTAATATATGTATATATTTTTGATTACTGTCTTTGTATATATTACAATCATTCGACTAATTTCCTTTTGTCCTTGCATTCTTCCAGGGGGACTTGGGGGGTGTAACTGTGATGTATCATGATGCATTAATGTGTGTGTTGTCGTGGGTGAGGGTGGGGGTGGGGTTGTTACGTGTTGCGTGTGTGTGTCACAGTTTTTTCTCTCCACTGTGTCGTAGGTGCAGTACTCACCGTGGTCTTCGCCGTCGGCATTCGTACTCCTGGTAGAGAAGCAGGAAGATAAGGGCTGGAAGAATCTGAAGTTCCAGTTCCATGGCATCCTAGTTCCTCGTGGGATGTGTAGAGGTGAGCGTTTTCCCTTCCAAGTCCTGTTTCCGCCGTGTTTTTGTTCGCTGTGTATCCACCCCGGAAAAGGAGGCGGATTGGTGGCTTGTAATAATGTGGGCGGTACATTGTCTTCCGCCTGTCTGTTGGTTGTTACCACCGCGGTGTTTGTTTGTACCGTCGTGGCAGTTGGAGTGTTAAAGTGGCTGTCTATGTTGACGGTTATCGCCACAGTCGTAAATCCATTTTTTTTTTCGCTGGCTTTAACACCAACCGCCAGGGTTGTAATGACCACCCAAATGTGTTTTGTTGTCCCTTGTATGTAAATGTTGTGCTGCAAGCATGTCTGTTTGCAATTCTCTAAGAATGCGTGTATGTTCAATTGTCCAGAATTTGCTTGAAAAATCAGGACGTATCAGATCATATAAAGGTTTTATGCGTGTAGCATAATCTGGGATGGAAGTTCGGCCAACATTTAGGAAACCCAATAGAGATTGTAGTTTTTTTAATCGTATTTGGTGGTTGTAACTGTGTACATTTTTCTAAGAATTGTGGCGCTAGGCTCTTTCCTTCACTTGACAGCTCATATCCCAGAAACAGGACGCTGGTTCTGGGTGAACCACCAGAAGTTGAAGACAAATTCTATTTCCTAGACTGAGTATGCCAGTGCCACCATAGAACTTTTTAATTATTTCTGGTTGAACTTCTTTCCTTCTTCCTTTCTTTGAGAAGAAAATGCTACTGGAACATTATGTTTGTGTTGTATTTATGCTGCCTCACCATTTCTTAGTCACATATTACATGGCCAGATTGGACTTGGACCCGTGTATAGGGAAGAAGCCCCTACATTCCCTTTAGGGAAGTAGAGAGGAGACCTGCCACCCTCACATTCCATTGTGATCCTTTTTTTTAACATCACTTAGCAGGGCTGCCTCAGAAGAACATTGATTAAAAGACTGCCAGTGCCAAATTCCAATGTGTTGCTTCTTGCTACCAATGGAGATGATATTTTGGTCAACCACCATGCTTGGATTGAAAGAGGGAACTACTAAGTATTGCACCAATGAGTAGTGATATATTGAGTGATTGTGAGTGATGATTGATGATGCTTGTGGTGGTTGACAGTGAGTGAGGGAGTTCAACAAATTTGTAAAATTGATTCTGATGATTTGCAATTTTTGAGACCTGATGGGTGATAATTTTTTACTGAAAGTGATTAGTCTTTCAAACTTAGTGAAATTTACCTGCATGGTCCATTCCTTATTTCTGGTTCCTCAGACCAGTCATTTTAGTTACGAAACACAAATCTACACAAAAACCTCTAGTTCTGATTCTCTCTCCGTTCTTCAACAGCGGTGCACTTGATTACACAGGTCTACCTTGCTCACTTTGGGACTGGGACAGAGACCCTCAGAATCAGGAGAAGGAGGATGGAAGGGTTCAGGGCAGGACTACCTCAAAAGCTAGAAGGAGAAAGTTATCAAAGAGAAACCATGATGATGGCGAAGACATTGAGGCCTAGTACTCACTGAGGTCTCTGGACTAGAGAGACAAGCACTGATTTGGGAAATGCTGCTGAGTCTGTGTTTGCTGCATTGCTGGCTCAAATGTGAAACTCCTCTTTATGTTCTTGCTCTGCCTCTGAGTCGTCTTGGTACACTCCTCACTCCTCACGAAGCTTACCATGCTTCCCTTTGTCCTTCTCCTTTAACCTGTAATTCAGTTACTGTTTTTTTCAATATGCAGGCCTTCTCCTAGTGCATGAACAAAACTTGGTGAAAGCTCAAGACTCCAGCTTACCAACTGGACAGGTTCAGCCAGGCATCTAAGAGTGATAGACATTTCAAGAAGAATTGAGATGCACCACCCAATTTGGCAATAAGGTATAATTTTCCTTTTAACAATCAACATTTTTAGAATTGGTTGGGTTAACTTCAGTCCTCCATAATTTGTACTTTTCGAACGTAGAAGATATAATATTTAGAGATATTCTATCTTAGGTCTCTCTGGGGCAGAAGAACTGTTTGCAATGTATTTAACTGAACTGTGTCATACTTATCCCTTCATCATTTCCTTCCACAACAGATTGATGATGGTGTGCTGCTCAGCTCCCAGATGAATATTGATGTGGTTCCTTTTAACAATCAACATTTTTAGAATTGGATGGGTATACTTCAATCCTCCATAATTTGTACTTTTCTAACCTAGAAGATATAACATTTAGAGCTATATTATCTTAGGTCTCTCTGGGGTAGAAGAACTGTTTGCAAGGAATTTAACTGAACTGTGACATACTTATCCCTTCATTGTTTCCTTCCACAACAGATTGATGATGGTGTGCTGCTCAGATCCCCGATGAATATGGATGTGGATTCTTTTGTGTTGTGTTTGTCTTTGTCACACCTTTCCCAAAACCTCCTTTCCCATCCATTCAATGAGCCCCTGACCCCAAAGCTGTGTGATTTAGTGTTAACATTTTACACTATAATTTGATAAACAAATTGCTGGGGCGGATGTGGTGAAAGCGACACCAAGTCACTGCATGAATATTCCCCACTGGCCCCTTCAACATCATCATTCATGCTTTGTGTTGTGCGTTGCATAAATGCTTAACCTTGTCCAACCACTGTTGACTCTGACCCACTTCTCCGGACACCATGATTTAATTTCCTACGTTTAGTTTTTAGATAATAGCTCCCCGCCATTGCTCAGAAGAAGTGGATATTGCTAGTTTTTATTATCCTATCAGGTCTTCTTTGTTGTGTGTCAAATAATGTTATTGCGGCAGTCTGGCCTTAATCTTCATAAAGTTACTATGATATATTATGACCCACTAACTCTCTGTTCTCTGTTGATCTAGTTGACAGTGATGGATAACCCTTTGACTATTCCTGAAGTTGGAGTTTGCATAGTTGGGAATGACACCTTCTATTCTGTCTTCCTTCTTAGCGTGCTAGCCTGCTACTTCTACTACCTACCACCCCTAAAGGTGCCACCTTGGAAAAAACCCTGCAGTAAGAAGACTTCCTGGTTTCATCTATTCAGGTAAGAGAAGAACTATGGATTGAAGTGAAATTGTTTAGTTAGTAATTAACTCCTACTGAAGAAGATATTGTCTGTGTTTGTCTAGGTTTTGTAGGCAAGATAGGCAATGGCAAACATCCCCCTAGTGGTCAATACAGTTAAAGAGGACAGTAGAGAAAGCAAATTACATACAGTTTTGTAGCAGATTTAAAAACACATGCTACACTAAAAGACAGCAGTGTAAACTAAAACACCAAAATAAACATTTGAGGCATAAATCAAGTAAAATAAACTATCCACTTTTTATTTTTAACAAATACAAAAACCCACCCCTCCACATACAAAAGTCCTGTCCCCAAAAAGTCCTACGAAAAGTCCAATGTAAAAACCAGTCCTAACTCTCTCCCCACCCTCTCCATCCACAACAAGTACCCCTCCCACCAAAACAAAAAAAATTAAAAAAGAGTCAGAAGAGGTCATTCTCGACACGGGTCAGGACACGGCGTTGGAAGTTGCGGTCTGAGCGCAAGGGGGGTTGGCAGCAATGGAGGAACAGGGACTGGCAGATGCCAGCTGGCAGCTGCGATGACGGTGCCACTGGGAGGCTGGAGGTACTAATGGCTGGTTGGAAGAGCTGGGACAGTCCGGCATGTTGGCAGCTGCCTGGGCTTCGTCCTCTTCCTCCTGAAGGGGCACCAGCCACCAATATTCATTACGGATGCCCTCCAACCTCTGCCATCTCAGCCGGGCTGCTATCTCCTGGTGAGTTAGATGTCCACTAGGAGCAGCTACAGCAGGAAAGAAAAAGGAAAATGAAAATTGTAAACTGTGCTATGTGAAACATTTTTTTTTTATGTGGGGTGGCACAGTAGCAGTAAATTGCTGGTCCCCTAGGGACATTGGTATTTGATGTGTCAGATTACCACAAGTCATAGAGCCATTTTTTTACCCACACATACCTGACTGTACTTGAAGTAAAAAGGGTAAAATTTGAACTGGCATGAATCCATTAGGGAATCCATGAAATATTAATCACTTGTACATATGTCAAAAGGGATTTTGAAATATTTTTTGGGTGGCTGGGTCAGAACTTTGGAAGGAATAAAAGACTAAAGTATTGGAAGGTGACATAGTGGGCACTTGGAGGGAAGGGAAACAGACCTGGTAAGTTTGTAAAGCATTGACAAGAAAACTTTGTAAATATTGCATTAACTGAAGCAGATGCACATTGCAGACAACATTAATGTACTGCTGAATTGACCCACAATGCAATTAGATCATAGTAGCATGGGTGATTAATGGGGAAGGAGGTATGGGTGGGAGGATACATATCTGCCTTTCTTCACCTACAGTGAGTTAAAGGAGAAGACAGAAAATTAAAATACCCTCACTTTGAACCAAAGCTCTCATAACCATGCAAAGCAAGTGAATTACGTGAACAGCAGACACGTCCCTCTTCAGAACTGCTCCCTTGTTTCTTGATCCAAGCAATTATACATTCATCTTTTCATTCATCTATTCTATTTACCATTTGATACCCACCATTTAATCTTTACAGTCTCTTGCCAAGTCTTTCACTGTTCCAATCCAGCTATCTGCATATCCACCCGTCCATCCATACACCCTGCTTTCACCTATCCATCCGTTTACCTGCATATCGTCCATTACCATCGTTTGGTACCATCTACCCATTCCTCACCTGAGCATCAGCATTTACCCATCCACCCTTCAACCACTGAGGCATCTTTTCACCCCTTTCGTCCATCCTTTCACCCACCCATCCGTCTCCTATCTTAGCTAGTACAGACAGGAGGAAGTCAGGTACAAAAAATTTAAAATATATAAATGGAGGGATAAAAAGCATTTAACAAAGCTTTAAATCCCTCCATAAATAAGTTTTTTTTAAAAGGTAGACAGGCACAATAAAACTAAAAGAAAAATTATTCAAAATTAGGAGACGCTGAAATTTGCTAAATAGTAATAATATAACAGGAAGCCTTACTAGGGCCAGCAGATCTGCCAGCATCCACAGTGTGTGACGACGAAGCTCTCGCGGAGGTCACGAAGCTCTCGTGAGATCTCGTTCGTAGATCGGCAAACACGGCGGCTGTGAGTGCAGCTTCAGCTCCAGCGGGTAGGTGGCCCCGGGCCACCTCCCTCTCTTTTGGCCGGGACGGCGGTTGGAGGAACCCGGAGTTGCACGGAAAGTGCGGGAGCCGTGGAGACTCGGCGGTACAGCAAGGTGCCTAGGAGTGATGCCTGGACACCGCCTGGACACCGCCTGGACCGCCTGGGCTGCCTGGACTGTTGAAGGCAGGTGGAGCACTGGAGGAGCCCGGAAGAGCCCAGAAGACCCCAGAAGGAGCCCGGAAGAAGCAGGGGAGTCATGGGAGCCGCCAAGGTTCGGAGGCTCGTCGGTGCAGGAGAGAAGGTGACAGAAAAACCATGAATTGTTTTACCACAACATTGCATGGACACTTGCCCGTACTGCCAGAGGCAGGTGACCTGTGGATCGCGACCTGGCTGGGGACCGCGATACATTGGCAGCTAGCTGTTTTGTGGTGATTGAGAAGTGGGTCCTTTGGGCTTGGTTTTGTTTTGCCTTACCTTGTCCTTGCTTCACTCTTCTGGTCACACAGTCTGAAGCAACGTAGGTGCGAGTGCGGCTTATCGTCCTAAGCCATGTTTTCTGTTAAAGTTCCCCAGGAGTATCAGTCAAGGAAAAGCCAAAAGCACAGAACAAAAGGTTCCTGTTTAGATGAAGTCTATTTTGTTATATTCAACCTTAGGAGTGCCCTGTCTGGTAACTAAAGTCTCTGGAAGTGCCTTGGTTTGAGATTCGGCCTGCCTAAAGTATCTTTTGGCTTACCACTTCTCTCCCTATCCTGGAAATAATCAATACACAGACAAAGGGCCTAAGGGGTGTGAATACAGGAGCGGAAATGTAAAAAAAAGGCAAAAGAATTGTCAGCCAGGTGTCCAAGGTAATCCCTTTCCTGGACACGACGCCTAAACGTCTTTGAATGGGCAGAGCCTTTCTTAATCGGGCATGTAAAAAGACTAAATCAAAGAAAGAAGAGTATGTCCCACCTGAATACTAAAAATTGCTGTACAATCCTGCCTTTTCTGCATAAGGAGATCCCTGATGATTTCTCTTCCAAGAAGGAAGTCTTTGCAACTTCTGATGGTCTTGTTATTTCCGGAACTGCTTTGGCTCCATCTCTCCCTAACGGGCAGTCGCCCATTGCTGAGGGGGACCTGGATAATACGATGCTCTCTCCCGCCTACTCGGGTCCCCCCGGGATATAGGGGATTTCACCTTACCGGACATTGAAGTGAAAGGAGCATATGACGTAAAGAGCTTGTCCTCTTGCTGCACGTCCCTGTCCTTAGCCGGAAGAAAGGAATCTCCGTGTTTAAGACCTATAAGCAGTACACCTATGGAGTGCTCCTTATCTCCAACTTTTCCTTCTCTTTCCCCTGAGTTTTGTTCTCTAGAAATTTACCAAGTGCTCCTTTCGACCAACATACAGTATTATCAGAGTCTTTTAAATGCTTAGAGAGAATACTATCTTCTATTTTAGCGCTGTTAGAAACATCGATAAATAGCTTTGACCATTCTCAAGACACCCTAGTGGCTATTTTGAAAGTCCTGACTGGCCAAAAGAAGGAGGATCTACTTTGATAGAGATTGCTCCGATGCTTGCAAAGGAAGCTCCCAACAAACTGGGGGGGTAGTCATCCTAGTATACCGCTGTGCTCCTCAGATGTAATGTTGAACAACAACTCATCTAAATATCCCGTCCAGTCCACCAAGGGAACCCCGGCTGGTAAACCACGAGTGTCGCTTAGCCCCGTGAGATGTCTTTCAACTTTGAAAACATTGACTATTCTCTGGAAAACGTATTTTCTCCTGCACTTCCTCAGTTGAGTTCCTCGGTGGCAGTAAATCTGGAGTGATCTCGTTCCCTATTTTTTACCACAGACTAAGATCTTCCCTGTCCGCTCAACTGTGGAGTATAAGAGGAATAAATCTTTTAAGAAAGTAGACAATGTAGGGAAATTGAGAAAGCCTTTAAAAGGGAAAAAGCAGGGAAGAAAAGCTAAAAGGAAAATTTCCAAAAGAAGACCTAAGAAAGTAAAGTTCGATGTTCAGACTTCAACAGGAAGTCCTTCTCCCATGGAAGACAACAATAAAGTCTCTTCGGAGGATAGGCCTATCGATTGGAAAGACTCGGAAGACATAGAACCCCTCTCTTCTAGGGATGAACTTTATTTAGTTCCCTTCTTGGATCCTCCTTTGGATTGATCAGATGAACTATCAACTGTAAAGAAGGTTACATCTTCTCTTAACCCACACGCTGATGCGCAAACAAATTTAATAACTTTGCATTTAATTCCTGCTAATTTGGCTATTGGAGCAGTCAATTGCGAGATGGAGAATCCTTCCAGTCTCTCTGAGATGACATCATGCCTTTCGTTTTGCGCTTTATTTGATTCCCATTTACTTTTAAACCGTTCTCTTTTAATATCTTGTTTTAGAGATATACCGGAGTTAAAATTAATCGAAAGCGATGACATCTCTCATGTACTCCTGATTCAGGGTCTCGACTCTGTAAAGACTAGAGTTTGGTTATATTCCAAAACCATTGTAAATTTTATTTTATTAAATTGTGAACACCTGCTACGTAGAGGCATTGATGTTGTCCCCGTCAGGAGTAAGGATTCCCATCTGTGTAGAATACAGTTCTCTACTGCTCCTTGTATGAATAAAAGTAATCTTTTGTGTTGGAGAGAATCCCCTGTTCCCTCCCGAAAAAATGTTAAGGTCTCTCTTTTTCAGGGAGGAAGAGTGGTGAAGCTCGTTAAAGATGTCCCGTCACCTTCCTGTTCTTCCTCCAAGGATAACTGGAGCTGGCTGGCAGGGGCCTTAAATAATACCAGGGCAAAGAGGAGACTACTACAACAGGGCGTTTAACCATAATCTCCATGTGGTCTCTTGGAATGCTGCTGGACTAGAGAAACACACAGGTAAATTAGATCATGGTGGTCATTCTGACCCTGGCGGTCTTTGACCGCCAGGGCGGAGGACCGCGGGAGCACCGCCGACAGGCCGGCGGTGCTCCAATGGGGATTCCGACCGCGGCGGTAAAGCCGCGGTCGGACCGGCACCACTGGCGGGGTCCCGCCAGTGTACCACGGCCCCATTGAATCCTCCGCGGCGGCGCAGCTTGCTGCACCGCCGCGGGGATTCCGACCCCCCCTACCGCCATCCAGATCCCGGCGGTCGGACCGCCGAGATCCGGATGGCGGTAGGGGGGGTCGCGGGGCCCCTGGGGGCCCCTGCAGTGCCCATGCCACTGGCATGGGCATTGCAGGGGCCCCCGTAAGAGGGCCCCTACATGTATTTCACTGTCTGCTGCGCAGACAGTGAAATACGCGACGGGTGCAACTGCACCCGTCGCACAGCTTCCACTCCGCCAGCTCGATTCCGAGCCGGCTTCATCGTGGAAGCCTCTTTCCTGGCTGAAGGCGACCGCCCGCCAGCCCAGCGGGAAAGTCAGAATTACCGCCGCGGTCTTTCGACCGCGGAACGGTAACCTGACGGCGGGACTTTGGCGGGCGGCCTCCGCCGCCCGCCAAGGTCAGAATGAGGGCCCATATCTGCTCTCTCCAAGCAGATGTAGTTTGCATCCAAAGGACCTGGAGTGTAACTAATTTCTCTTACCTGGGGTACACAGCCCTTTGTCAAAAGGCACAGACATCCAGGATGGGGCATGAAAAAGGGGGTGCCGCTGTACTTTTAAAAGATAAGTATAAATGGGAGTTCTAAATTATTCCGGTCTCACAATATTCATATCAGACAATTAGAATTGTTCCTACATTGGAGGATGGCAGGAAAATGCCATTGTTACTGGTAAATGCTTATATTCCCCCTGAGAAGGAGTTTGATAGTATGTTGTTGCACATTCTGAATTGTATTTCTTCCTTTTTAAGTTCTCACGAAACTGCATTTGAAGTATTGACCGTAAAATGTTGTGGGTAAAATTATCAAAATTGGGGGTTCCTACAAATTTGCTACGCTTAATTATTGCCCTGCACTCTTCAACTTGGTGTAAAGTACTACTAGGTGGAGAGCAGGGTTTGTCCTCAGAATTCACGACAAAGAATGGTTTAAAACAGGGTTGCCTGTTGGCACCCCTGCTCTTTTCTTTATACATTCATGACCTTCCCTCTGTATTAGGGAACACCCAAGGTTTTCTGCCTATGATTGGAGGCGTTTCAATCTCGAGCCTCCTCTACGTGGATGACATTATGGTGTTGGATCTCACTCCAAAAGGTCTTAAAAGGCGGCTGGCTGCCTTACATGATTTCTCAAAACAGCATCACTTAAAAATAAATGTGTTAAAATCTCAAGTGGTATGCTTCTGGGGAAAAAAAAATAAGTTTACATGGTCTGTGAGTCAGCAGAGCTTGGAGTGGATGAAATTCTATTGCTTTCTGGGAAAATGTTATCCTGTTCCCTTACTGATCGAGACCATATAGAAAATAACATCAGCAAGGCTCTGTCGCAGTCCCATGGGATGTTAGCCTTTTTTAATGCCGTGGGTCAGCTGCATTTTTCCTACTCACTCTCTGTTTATCAAGTAAAAATTCCATCCACCCTTCTGTATGCCATAGAAGGAATAGCAATCACAAAATGGGAGTTTTTGAACAAGATAGAAGGACGGATTTTAAGAAGACTGGTCTCCTGTAATAATTCAGTTTTGGTGTCAGCCTTAAGGCTAGAATTTGGCATCAAGAGTATTTATACACAGAGCCTAGGTGCGGTAATTCGGAGAGCCTTCTGCCTAGCCAGAGTGCAGAGTCCTCTTTAAGATTCCTAGCATGTAAAGAAATATTTGGCTCATTAAGAGATAAATCTCAGTTTTATAGAAAGTTTAGCCTTTCTATGCAACTACTGCAGCTAGATGGTCACTTGTTTCTATCTCAACTCCCCTTGTCCTTTAAAACGAGCTAAAAGAGGTGACTAGGGGCAAAATCTTCTCTTTGGACATGGAGTGTTGTAAAAAAAATGGAGGCTAAGCACTTTAACTAGCTCTGTGATTTTTAATTATCCGCAACCTTACTTACAGTAGAATTTACCTCATGGAGTTTCATTGTTTCATCCTGTTGAGATTCAATAGATTACCTCTCAAAGACGTAACTGCTAAGTGGGATGGATCCTTGAACATTTGTGATTCCTGCCAGCGGGGGATACAAAACTTTAGGCATGTTTTATTTTTTTGTCCGAACTTAGTTGAGCTAAGGAAAAAATAGTTGAAACCGTTATGTGCTAATCTCAATATATGTTCACCAGATGAGATACTGAAATTTATGTATAATACTCCGAACTAAATATTTTGTTTTAGGATTTTAAAATTTGTAAAGACTTTTTAAAATCTTTATTGAACTTATCTCTCCTCTGATGGAAATATTGAGATTGAGGTTGCTACAATCTTAAAGCTCTAAGAGATTTTACAGTGTGGGACAAATTGTTTTGGGCTCTCCTAGGACCTATCTGTTTTGTCGTATGTACTAAACCATTTTGTGGACTTGCATCTATTCCTTTTAATGTTGGGTCTTATACCATAATGCTAGGCTTTGACCTTTATATGTGTAATCAGGTAGAGGGGGAAGCAAACGAAAGTGATCAAACACTAGGCTTTACCGATGATCACTGCTTCCTATGGAAATATGGTATGATTTCTTAAGTTACAAGTGACGGGTGGTGACCTGCTTGTATTGTATTGTAAAGACAACCTCGTTTTCCTCTGCTCCTTGTTTTTATGTATAGTATTTAAGTTAGTCAGTATGTATTCGGTATGGATGTTATTCTTTTTATCTTCTGTATTATAGATGAATGTACATGTGGACCTCTTTGGAGTTCCAGATTGTGAAATAAAATTGATTGATTCATTGGGCTGGCATGCACCCCTTGGCCACGCCAAAACCCACAAGGTAAGCGACTAATAGCTGCATCGTCGCTGACACTCTTTCTGCTGCTCTCTGCCATGGAGCTGGGTGAGAAAAAGAAAGGAAGAAAGAAAAAATATTAAAAAGGAAAAGCAAAAAAAAGTAAAGTATTCAAAAAGTCAGAAAAACACTCCAAAAGTGACAGAAATGTAAAATACACAAACACAAAGACACACACTGATAAAATAAAGGAACATGAGGGTTTCATAATTTAGAAAAAGGTGGGATTGAAAAGATTAAGTGTGATTTAAAAGTTAGGCCCAACACCATGCAAAGAGACAGAGAAAACAAATGGTCGCACCCATGCGAATCGGGCGGTGCAGTTTGCACAACATTTGCAACATGGGAATGCAAATTACAATCCCGAATGTGAAAAATGTAGTGCGAATGGGCACGCCATGCAACTCTGCCCACTTGCGGAATTCCATGGAGCTTGCAGAGTTTTTTAACCACTTTGTGGAATTCCACATAGTGGGACTCCACAAGCTCCGCCCACCTCTAATTTGTTCACAACACAGTATCCACTGCTTAATTTGATTGCTGAGAATTTTTCTGAAATCATTCAGTTGGATTGTTCAGATGACAAAGATTGCATGCTAGGTGCCTCCTTAGAAGTAGATCAGTGTGGTCCTTATGTAGATGCCGATGTAGTGGGTCATCATATGCCATTTCTGGTTGATACTGTTGCTCCAAGCTCCACTGTCAGAACAGGAGAAGTACCGCATTTGCCTCTTTGAGGAAGGAGAGTTCAGATTGTAGGAATCCCAAATAAACAATTGTCCAACCCAGTAACAGAATCTTTCCCTATAAAAATAGGTTCTTTTGAGGATGAGGACAAATTTGTGGGGTGCGATTTAAGTTCTGTGAGCTTGCTAGGTCATGTCATGTTGTGTAAACTAAATTGCTCCATTAGCTGCACACCCCATGGAATTACAATCCAGACAAATGATGAGGAAATACCATCCAAAATTGTGAATTAGTACCCAAGGGTCACATTGTACCCAATGCTGACATGCAATGATTTACCCGAGGATCTGATCAACACTGTGTCACCTGAAGTTTGGGATTTTTCAGGAAAAGAGATATGACTCATGAAAGGGGTTGAACCTGTAAAAATAACAGTGAAGCCAAAATCAGTGTATCAAAAAAATCCCACATACAACATGTCACCCGAGACAATTGCATGAATTACTCCCCTGATAATCTGTTTAGTTGAACAGGAAATTCTAAAGGGGAATTCAGTCTTGGTCAAATATACTGATGACCTACTTGTGACATCAAACACTCAAGAAGACTGTAGGAGAGATACATTCACTGTTTTGAATAATTTAGGAGAGAATGGACATAAAGTTCCCCGACAACATTACAGTATTGTAAGAGAGTGGTGCTGGGAAGGTGTTGCAAGAGAGAATTTCAACAGTTTTTAAAATGAATTGTCCTACCACTTAGAAAGAAGTCTGAATGTTCCTTGGAATGGTTGGCTACTGTCATCAGTGGATTCCCAACTTTTCTCTGTTGTTTCAGCCTTTACAGAGGCTGACACACAAGGATGTGTCTAATCTAGTACCATTGGATGACAACTGCAACCGAGCCTTCACAGAGCTGAGAGGAAATCTCTGATGTGCCCCTGCTCTGGGAAGGCCTGATTATAATACATGTTTTTCTTTATACTGCTGTGAGAGGGAGGGATGTTTTCTCTCACTTTTGAGTGAGTTGCACAGAGGTGCAAAAAAGCCTGTGGCTTATTTTTCTGCCACTCATAATACTTTTGCTTCAGCTTTGCCTGGTTGTTTAAAGGCAACGCAACCGTGAGCGCCAGCATCGAACAGTGCAAAGGCATTGTTATGGCTCATCCCCTGAACATTTTTGTGCCCCATTCAGTAGAAATATTGTCAACTTGAACTAAGCCTCAACACCTCACTAGAGCACGGTTGATTCATTATGAGCAGGTTATCCTCACAGCTCCTAATATTACATTGAAGAGATGTACTGTATTAAATCCTGCAAACTTACTGTCTGCCCATGTTGAAATTGTAAATTATTGCACTGATGAGCTCGAGCATGACAGTCTTGATGTTACTGAACTATGCATTAAACCAAGACCTGATATTCAAGACATTCCCCTTACTGAAAATGACTATGGGCTTATTTAGAATGTGGCGGATGGGTTACTATATCACAACAGTGATGGACGTCCAGACCAGCAAAATCTAAATCCCATTATATCCAATGGGAATTTAGATTTCCGCGGTTGGGACGTCCATCACGATTGTGATGGAGTAACCCATCCGCCCAGTTCTAAATCAGGTCCTATGTCATGTTTGTTGATGGCTCCTGTTAAAGAGACAAAGATGGTATACTGAGAGCTGTCTCAGTTGTGATCAAAGCTTCTTAGCTTCAAGTATTCTTTTCTGTCAAAGTAGCTGAATTATTTACTATTACAAGAGCATGCTGTGTTTCTGAACAGCTGAAAGTGACAATTTTCACTGATAGTCAATGTAACTTTGGTGTTAATCACAACTTTGGACAGTTATGGTCCAAGAGAGGCTTTTTGACCTCTTTTGGCTCACCAACTAGGAATGGGGATAAAGTCTATAATTTGTTGAATGCATCACAGTTGCCTGCAAAAACTGCTGTTGTGAAATGTGCTGCACACCGAAAGACTAATGATTATGTAACACTGGTAAATATGTATGCAGAGAAAGTGGTGAGATATTAGGCCCTAAGCTTAATTTCCTTTAATAAAGAGTGAAACAGTGAGACAAATGATGAGAAAGGTCAACATTTCCTGTAACCTGCTGTTGATACATGGGAAGAAGTTAAGAGATTGGAGAAAAAAGTGACAGAAGAGGAACAGCAGAGCTGGGTTAGAGCACGATGTGTCAAAAGAGATGAAGATGATATTTGGGTTTCAAGGGATGGAAGAGCTGTGTTGCCAAACAGTTTATTACCACCCATGGCTAGACATTATCATGGACAGGCTCATGTAGGTTGTGACACAATGACTAAAACCTTTAGCCAGACACGGTTTAACCCTAGATTTAGGTTGATTGCAGAAGCTGGCTGCCATAGATGTGTCACATGCCAGCAGATAAATGTTGGGAAATGCACACTAATCACATGGGCAGATCAGGAGGACCTTTTAAAAGAATGCAGTTGGACTCTATTGACTTACCTGTAAGCAATGGACAGAGATACATCTCGATCATTGTGTGCATATTCTTGTTTTGGGTTGAAGCTTACCCGACCAGGAGAAATGACATTCTCACAGTAGCGAAGCTGTTACTTAGAGAGTTGATCCCTAGGTTTGGATTCCAGACTTCTACAGAGTCAGACTGAGGGACACACTTCAACAATGAGGTCCTAAAAGTATTATGTGCTGTAGTTACAGACCTGAGGCTTCTGGATTGCTGGAGCAAGTTACTAGTACTCTAAAATCCAGATTAACAAAAGTATGTGCATCCACCACATTGAAATGGCCAGACGCATTGCTTCTTGTTTTGATGAGTATGCAAAGTACTCCTGACAGAAAGACTGGCTTGTCGGCTCATGAGATTATCATGGTTAAGAGCCACAAAATTGCCAGCTGTGCCTGCTAATGACCTTGTGAACATTACAGATTACTTTGTACTAGATTATTGAAAAGGCTTAGCTGATGTGGTTCATTCTGTGTCCCATCAGGTTGGAGATGCTACAGTTCAGCTGCAGCAGGAGCTCTGCCATGACCTGTGTCCAGGTGTCTAGGTCATGTTGAAAAAACATGTGAGGAAATTCTGCTTGGGACTGCATTGGAAACAGCTCCACCAGGTAATGTTAATCACTACCACAGCTGTGAAGTGTGTCCATCTCCCTAACTGGGTTCATGCAAGCCACACTTGTAAAGATCCAGGTCCCCTACATAGTATAGCAGCTGTTGCTGAAGAGTCAGTTACAGTGAGTGAGAGGGATCAGGTTAGTCAAGCTGCTGGGGCTGGACAAGTGGCTGCTATAGCACAATTCTGGTCTGAGGGGAGGGCTGAGCGAGTCAACAATAGTGGTTGGTACAGAAAGGTCGAGACAGAATAAAATGGCTTCTGAAAGCACAGGTGCTGATGAAAGACCAAAGGCTGTATTGAGAAAAGCTGCACCTGGAGACAACTGGCCAGGTGAGCAAACTGTGCCAGCTGTACAGGTGCCCCCAACAATTGCAAAAGTAACTGAGGATGCAAGTGAAAGTGACAGTGATGCAGAGGGTCTAGTGACTCAAAGATCAAAAAGAAGAAGAGTACCTAGTCGTAAATAGGTAGTACCTGAATAAATATATTTGCAGCAAATACATGGGAGAAGGAATTTGCAACCTTTGACTTTAACAATTCAAATCCAGTTCAATATTCTTGAGTTTGTGATTGCGGTGGAGCTGAACTTTGAAATCTCACTACCGCTTAATGAACAAAGAGTTTAGGTTTTGGGAGTGTTTTTTAGTGATTACGAGCTGTGCTTTTATTAGAAACATTTGAATCTTTATTACAAGCTTTTTGAACACCTGCTACTAGATCAGCGGCAGCTGCCGCAGATATCAAGGTGAGAGGTGGAGGGGGCGATGGGGATGGGGACGGGGGATAATTATTATTTTTTCTAAACGTACTATTCGTCACCGCTATCCTCTCCAGCTGCCTCACTCGACACCAGAAGAGGCTTCCTAGCAATCCTGGTGCTGCTTACATGCTACATATAGCATGTAAACAGCATCAGGAATGGTCTGAGTGGCAGTGGCTGTCACTCAGACACACAGACACAACCCTGGGACCTGTGCAGTTTCTGCAGTCCGGCTGTGTACACAGCTGGGCTGGAGAAACCTAAGTGCGCATGTGTGTTTCGACAGCAGTCTTAGGCTGTCCAAACACACATGCGCACTTAGGCCCTCATTATGACAATAGCAGTAAGTCCCGCTTACCGCCATGCAGGCTGCCTCCAACATACCGCGACCGCAGCGGTATACCGCTACCCATATTATGACCCACACATAGAAATACTTCACTATACAGACACACACACAAGTCTGCCAGCCCAAAGGTCAGTGATAAAATGGCTGCACCAAAAGCCACACTGTTACGCCAACAGAACTATGCCCACAGCATTATGACCCACAAATCACCGCAGCAGACATTCAACCGTGGGAAACCATTGGTGGTACATACCGCTGCGCTCAAAATACACACACACATACAAAACAACACTACATTGGACAATTCAAACTACACACACCTGACACCCGTACACACACCACAACCACACACCCACACCAACATAAAACACACACACACACTACCCACAACCCTTTACGACTCCGAAAAAATGTACAACTGAGAGAGAGAGAAAGACACCAAGAGCACACACAGAACCAGAGCCACAGAACACGATCACCAATACACTATCCACGCACCTCGTAGCACACGCCCCAAAACATCACCCCACACACCCTCACACACACCACTTACACTACACCCATGGCACCACAATGACACCCCAAATTCTCTGAGGGGGAGCTAAGGGTCATGGTGGAGGAAATCATACGGGTAGAGTCACAGCTATTCGGATCACAGGTGCAGCAGACATCCTTTGCTAGACATCCTTTGCTAGGAAGATGGAGCTATGGCGGAGAACCGTGGACCTGGTCAATGCCATGGGACAGCACCCAAGAACAAGGGATGAAATCAGGAAGAGGTGGACAACCTACGGGGAAAGGTGCATTCTGTGGTTACAAGACACCAGATAGCTGTACAGAGGACTGGCGGTGGACCCCCACCTCCTCCCCCACAACTAACAACATGGGAGGAGCAAGTTTAGACAATACTGCATCCTGAGGGCCTGGCAAGAGTAGCAGGAGGACTGGACTCTGGTAAGTCAACTCTTTACTACTTTCAACCCCCCCTACATGAATGCCATCACAAACCCCCACCCCTACCCTCACCACCATATCTCCACCACCTCACATACACCCTACCATCACAATCCAATTATCCCAATGCCAAGCCCTGCATGCCCCACCAATGCATGGACACCCATCACAGACCTGCATGGACAACCATCACCACTGCATGCACACTAGAAACAATCACCTAGCCCACCAAATAACAACTCTCACTAAGGCCAATCTGCCATGGCAATATCAACCATAGAGGGTCTGTTGCACTCCACCCCCAAACATGCTAGTGGGCATCTAGTACTGGGCAGGGTTCTGTGGGTCTCAGGTATGCTGCTATTGGTGTTAGGTATAATTCTCCATGGCCTGGTGACTAGCATTGTGACTGGTAGTGCATCGCCTAGTGCATAGGGCTGTTCCCTGTGTGTTGTGTATGCCAACGGTGGTGTTGTTGCTGGCATTGACCAAGTGAATCCTCTGTCTCTACCCTCACTTTTTGTTTTGTCACCCTGTCCTTATGTGCATTAGCATCATCTGGCAGAGGAGCAGAGGCACCAGCGACGGAGGGAGCTACATCCCACAGGGCCCTTGAGGTCGAATCCACCAACGGTGAGGGCACCAGTGGGACGGAGGGCGAGGGGAGCACCATGGCGGAGTCTGGAGGGGACAGTTCTGACAGTGATACCTCTTCCGATGGAAGCTCCCTGGTGGTGGCGGACATCTCTGTGCCCATCCCAACTACAGGTACAGCCGCCACCCCCGTACCAGCACCGCCTTCCCAGCAGCCCCTCAGCGTGTTTCCCGTGCCCGCTCACCCAGGATGGTGGGCATCTCCTTCGCCCCAGGCACCTCAGGCCTTCTCCAGTCAGCCCTGCTGGTCTGAGTGAGGAGTCTATTGACCAACTGTGATCCATCTCTGTTGGGCAGTCAACCATAGTGAATGCCATCCACAGGCTGGCAGGGCATTTGCAACAAACAAATGCATTCCTGGAGGGCATTCACTCTGGCGTGGCAGCCCAACAGAGATAATTCCAGGCTCTGGCCTCCTCCCTGATGGCAGCCATTGTCCCTGTCTCTAGCCTCCCCCTTCAACTTCCCCTACCCAGTCCCATTCCCCTCAACCTCAGCCTATCCCAAGCACAAAATCAGACCAGCATGCGGCCAAGAAAACACAAAAAACTCAAGCAAACACAAGCACCACACATCATCCCACAGGCACTCACACAAACACCATCCAGAATCAGACATGCCATCATCCACTGCCTCCACTGTGTCCCCCTACTCCTCCAAGTCCACCACCCTCCTAGTTGCGTCTCTAATCACACCTGCATGCACTACACCCTCATCCACTACCTCCATCACCATCACTACACACCCCTCACTGGCAGTCACCACCCCCACATCCATGCACACGTCCCCTGTGTCCTCTCCCACTGTGTCTGTGCCCCCTCCTTCCAAAGTACACAAATGCAAGCAATCAGACACCCAACAGCCATCCACCTCACAACAGCATCCAGCCCATGCACCTGCACCCAAACACAGCAGACACCTCCAACCACCACTCCCAAACCTTCACCCTCTTCCTGCCCCACTGTCCCTAAAAAGCTTTTCCCCTCCACCCTTGACATCTTCCCTCCCCCTGTCCTTCACTTCGAGCCAGGGTGGGCAGAACCCAGGCCAGCACCTTAGCCACCCAGTCCACTGTAGTTTTGGCAGCTACTACAGGTGTGAGAGGCTTCAAGGAGGCATTTGTCAGCACTGCCAGTGTTCCTGCACCAGCTGCCAAGGGCAAGAAGGGATCACAAGCTACCAAGGGCAAGGAGGCACCACCAACTGACAATGGCAAGAAGGGACCACCAGCTGCCAAGGGCAAAGACAAAGGTCCGGCCACTGCAGGCAGGATGGATAGGGGGCCTGGTGCTGGAGCTGAATCTGAGCACACAACACCAACCATGGCACTTCAGCCGTCCGAGGCTGCAGGGGAAGGGCTGGATCCTCCCCTCACCACTGCCAGCTCCGCCACCAGCACCGCCACCAGCACCGTCACCAGCACCGCCTCCTGCACCACTGTCTGCACTACTGCCAGCACCAGCAGCCCCAGTGGGCAGCCATCCAAGGCTGCAGGGGAAGGGCTGGAGCCTTCCCCCACCACTGCCAGCACCGCCACCAGCACCGGCACTACCACCACTGTGCAGCCGTCACCGCTGGTGGATGCACTGTAGTCCTACCTCCATGGAGTGTAATGCATCCTGCCCACTGCAAATCTCGTGGGTCTGACCCCCAGGTGAGGGACTGTGACTTTGCACTTCCCAAGTGCTGCATCACTGGGCACAAAGCCCCCTCCAGAACCAGTGGAAGAAGGCATCCACTCACACCTTCTTTGCAAGGGTGAAGAGCACTGGGCACAAAGCCCCCTCCAGAACCAGTGGAAGAAGGCAGCCACTCACCCCCTCCTTGCCAGGATGAAGCACACTGGGCAAAAAGGCACCTCCAGAACCAGTGGAAGAAGGCATCCACTTGCACCCTCCTTGTCAGGATGAAGCACACTGGGGACAAAGCCCCCTCCAGAACCAGTGGAAGAAGCCACCCAGGTGAGAGACTGTGGCCTTGAACTCCCAGGACCAAGCAGTGGGCAAACCACCCACTTGAGAGACTGTGGACTTGCACTCCCCAGGACATCGTAGAGGGCATGTTGCCCCCTCCAGGAGCAGTGGTATTGTACCATCTTCCTGCTGAGGTGCCACCCCTTCCCCTTCCCCCTGAAGTGCCTGTGTATTTTTGACCTGATGCCCCAGGAGTGTTCTCTCCGTATTGAGGCAGGAGTCAAGCGGGCCTTGGCCTATGTAATATGGCCCTGTGGCCAATGGACATAACGGATTGGGCAGTGTTCCTCCATTTGTATTTCTATATATACTGTGTTTATTTTTGCGGACATATTACTGTTACTTTATCTTATTACAATCACTTCATTCACTTCCTTTTGTCCTTGCAATATTTAAGGGGAGGCGTGGACCTTGGTAAGTCTGGGAATGTGCACGGGTCAGGGTCTGTCCGTGAAATGAGTTGTGACTCATATTGGGGTGTTTTACAGTTTATGCCCTGTGCTTACTTGCAAGGGTTTTCCCACCATACCTCCGGATTCTACTGAAGATGCAAATTTATATCTGACGCTATCCACTACAGCATTCCCCAGAGACGTCCCTTACGTCACACTGGGAGTTACTGCCTCAGTCATAACCTCAATAGCCTTGATAAAGTCACAGGTGTGACGAAACACGTGTTGGCTGTGCTTTGTGTGAACATACTGTGGATCAACAATCCGAATAAAGGAACTACTGGAAGACGAGAATGGACCTTGAATGATTTCCTTATAAATTTACTATGTTCCAGAATTCTATGTACCATATCTGAGCAATATGCTTTATGAGTGCGGTGGTTACACCTGTTCATGCCATGTTGTGTATTGTTGTACACTATATAGTGCCCATTGGGTAGTAGGGCACTCAACCACACGCACCGATCTTCTTTGCCTTCAATAACATTTTACCACTCTGGACTTCTATGTGGATGTGCGATTGATACCATTTTACTACCTCCTTATGTTTTGATTCTCATTCTTGTAGAAAAGGGAATAGTATTACCAAACTGGGAAAGAGAAGGAGCTCACTCAGTAGCTGAAAATCAAGGATGCTTAGCAGTAGACTGGCAACATGTAGGAAAATTATGCGTATATAGATCCAAGTCAAATCCTGAAACAATATTTGTAGGGACTAGTGAATGTAGAATGTAGACTTGTTTTGTTTAAAAGCATATGGACTTTTATGTTCACTGCACAAGACCACACAATATCAGGTGTTGATTTAATTTGTGGGAAAACGCCTATTACTAGCTGCCTAAGGGATTGTATGATACATGATATCTAGAAGTAGTCTTTCCAAAGATTTATCATGTGAAGCATTCAATGATCCAGTTTGGGATGAACAGTCAAACACCAGAGTCAAGGGAGGTGCCAGTGCTTCAGAACTAGTAGGTGATAACTTTGGTGCCATAATTCCATCAGTAGGTGTTATCCTGAATGATCACAAGATCAGGAAGTTATTGACTTTTATGGATACGTTTTCTGTAAATACTGCAGGTGCATTCTTGTTAGTAGACACAGAAATAGTTTCCCTAAGATAAATGGCTTTACAAAATTGTCTTGCATTAGACATCCTTTTCACAAAAGAGGGTGGAGTTTGCAAAATGTTACAAGTTCAACAGTGATGCACCTATATTCCTGATAACAGTAAGGAGCTGAGAAAGTATATTTTCGAAAATGACAGAATTGAAAAAGGACCTGCAGGGGTTAGAAGCAAAAGGTGCCTGGGAAGCAATAAGTAGTGGGTTTTCAGCAGTTGGAAAGTGGTTTGAGAGTTTAGGAAAAGGACTTATTGGAACCATTTTGAGGCCTATTTTGATTATAGCCCTGTGTGCCCTAGTTGCAGTTGGTCTCTATAAGTTGATCGAGAAGCTGAAAGAAGCCAAAGCAAGGAAAGGAGAAAGAAAAGAGGAGATTGAGATGGAGACTAGACAATGCCTATGCTATAGTGACATTAAGCAGTTAAAGGAGTCCAGAAGATCTTTTCTGGAACAACCTCAGAAAATTTGAGTTGTCTCATTGAAAATGAGAGCTGAAGTTTTATGTGATGGCTTAACTCAAGTGGTGCACTGAAAAGCCATATTAGTGTGCATTCACTATAGGTCAGAAGTCAAAAAACATGTAGTATAGG
The DNA here is from genome assembly GCF_031143425.1 of Pleurodeles waltl. Lineage (NCBI taxonomy): Eukaryota > Metazoa > Chordata > Amphibia > Caudata > Salamandridae > Pleurodeles > Pleurodeles waltl. Next base: position 349,997,770 of record NC_090439.1, read on the forward strand.
ATTTTACCTTCATGTTTAAAGAATTAATTTGTCTTCATGTCATAATTCATGATGTAAACTAACAATCTGCATTAAAACAATAACAGATTTTGTGTAAGAAATATATTTAAAGTAATATGCCAATGTAGAGAATGTAGTTATCCACTATAGTCATCTGAAAAGGTTAACAGAGTGTTTTCATTGTAAATGTACAGTAGCATGAAAATGTCTGGTAGCTTATTAATATTGAATTTATGGTTTAGGATGCTAAACGTATATTAAATGCATAAATGAATGTTCTGTTTTCATTCACTTGTGTTAGCCTAAGTGAGGCCTGCAAGGACCTGCTTCGTGACTGTGCAGAAATATTCAGTCATTCTTGCTAACCGGAACTTTACTTTCAGGTATCATTCTCATGAGAAGGCTAGCTTGGAAATACATACTCTATTGTTTTGAGCATAGTAGGCTTGTGAACTAAATCTTGAGACATGTAAATTCAGGAATTTTGAAACACATATGTATATAAAATGTTGAAATTCACATGGATGAGTTCTGTTGGAAGCCATTTCACTTATAAAACCAGACTGATGTTGAAGTCTGAATTGTATGACTGTTTGCCATTGGACATTTTCACCTTTCGCATCATATGGAGTGATGGATGGATGAATCATTGTTCTCTATTAACTTTAATATACCATTCCCCGAATGGATTTGCACCTGCATCCTTCTTTCGGATACTTTGCCACCCCATCTTGCTAGCTGAATCTCTTGGACTCTGAGAGGTATAGTCCTCTCTATCCCCTGCCCCTTTGAAATGCTTTGTTGAGACTTTAGAGATGTTTTTTCCTGACCCAAGAAGACTATTGATTGAGCTTCTGAAATGCTGACACCTTCCTTTTTTATCTACTTTACTTAGTTACCTTTTCCCCAGATTTCCTTTTTCCAAATTATTTTTGTCCTTTTTGTGCTTTTTGTCTTTTTGCCGACATGTTTGTCCCATCACATGCTAAATGGATTTGCTAATTCGTAAGGTTTCCCCTTGCACAGTTTATTAAGAATTGCAAGCTTAGAACTGCTAAATGATTAACAGGATTAGACAGTGTTTGTTGCCTCTCATCCAGATTTTCTTATTACTTTTACCGTTACTGAGTGCTTAATATTTCTGATGTTAGTCCATCTGAACTTCTTTAGGAGGTTTGGTCAACCTATTATGATTGTGTATATTTATGGTCTTGTTTTGAGAATGAACTATGTCACTCTGGGCATTAATCTGCAATAAAACCCTTGGACTTTATTTCAGCTTGGAGTATCATTTATGTGGCTAAATACGTCATACTGTTAACTTAATGGACCTTTTACGTTTTGACGCCTTTATCTCTACTCCCTTATGCTGGGCGAAAAGGTCCATCAACCTCGTCCAGGCATAATCCCATGAAGGAATATACTACAGCATCCCCAACCACCATGCTTCTCCCAGTACAAGAGAGGGACACAGGAGAGCTGGAATATCCAACATAACAGCTACCAGTTACATTAAACACAATGACTCACTAATTCATCCTCACAGAGGGAGCACTCAGTCTCTAAATATGCATTCCAGCACCAGTCAAAGGTCAAAAGAACGCAGGTAATGGAGATCGCACAGACCTTATCTGGTCGGAGATGGTACACAACCCCTCTCAAGGGGCAGAAGTACTCCCTGGCTGTAGGTTAAAGATTCACTGTCAATCTACCACAGACTCGGTAGAGAGGGCAGTATCCACTGTCTATAAATGACAGCTGCACTTTGCGTTCCTCTTCAACCTCTGAGCCAAATATATGGTCACAATTCATGGAAAGCGGGAGACCCTCAGTGGACATGTGTAACTGTCAGGTTGATTTAGGTAAAAATCAAAAGACCTACGGCAACTTTCCAGTGATTTACTAGGAGATCAACATTGTATGGGCAAACACGCTATTTGGAGCCATGCAGAACACATTCTATCAAAGTATTCTCATTCCTTAACCTTTGGACAGAATACTTTAGCCCTCATTTCAACCTTGGCGGTCTCCGCCGAGGTTCTACCGGGCCGAAGACCGCCAGTGTTGGCGGTCTTCCGCCAACCATATTATGACTGCTGGCGACCCTCTGCCCTTTTTTGGATGGAGAGCCGCCAGCAGCCATACTGGCGGTCGGCGGTGTAGTGGAGGCTGCTCCTCCATTACCGCCACGTCATCAGAACACCGCCCACCGTAATACGACTCAGTAGTCAGCATGGCGGTGTTCTGGTGACAGGGTGCTGGCGGCGGAGCAGCCCCCATGGATCCCGTTCCATCCCAGAGGATCACTGAAACAGGTAAGGTGATCTTCTGTTAGGGGAGGAGGATTGGGGGGTGTTTGTGGTGTGTGCGTGCAAGGGGGTGTGCATGTGTAGAGGGTTTGTGTGAGTGCGTGTATGCATGGGCGGGTGTAATGTGTGTAGGGGAAAATGTAACGTGTATGTATGTGCGCATGTGTGCATGTATGTGTGCGTGTATGTGTGTGAGTGGTGTGAGCGTGCGTGTCTGGGTGTGGGGTGTGTGTGTGGGGGTTTCAATGGGGGTGGTGGGGGCGGAGGCAGGGGTGAGGAGGGGGTCCTACTACCTTTCGGGCGTGGTAGCAGGGCCATGGGTGTTGGGGGAGGACTCAGGGGAGGGGGAGACCCCAATCAGTGCCAGGGAACAAATTCCCTGGCACTGAAGGTGCATACTGCCATGGATTTCGTGGCGGTTAAAAACCCCACGATATCCTTGGCATTATGCGAGGTCCTGATACCGCCGGTGGACTAGTAACGACTGCCGGGCTGCAGTCTGTGGCGGATGGTGCGGGACATTGGCGGTTTGGCATATGCCAAACCGCCAATATCATAAAGGGACGGTAATGACCGCGGCCTGTTTGCGGTCTTACCGCCATTTTTGCACCATCCGCCACGGTTGTAATGAGGGCCTTTGTGTGTATTTAACCCATCTGTGATCCTGGAATCCCACATCACTTCCTTAGTAATCACTGCCAGAAACCAAGAACTTAATTCATGCACAATCCACCCCCAGAACAACTTTCTTAAGTACAAACATTACTATGTTCACTATTTCTGAGCGGTCTACTGAAACAACATCCCCATTTGCCTTCCTTGATAGTGCTTCGATCAACATATGACATAAACTGTCACAAATTGATGACTTTTGTGACATGAAGGACAGCGCTAAAATGTAGACAACATCAATACTCATTCCTTCTATTGAAAACAGTGCTAAACTTTGCAATTAAAACATTAAGCACCTTCTTGAGCACACTCCTACACCTTACTATCAGCATTACATCAGCTGGAAACCTGCAAAAAACAGAGCACGTTGCCAACTACTAATTGTGTTTTTCGAAGCAATGCTAGCTCTATCCCCAAGATACCTTTCTCAATTTCTGAAAAAATATGCATTCTCATAACTTTCGATAAACTAACTTAAATCTCCTGATACTCTCCAAAGCTACCCGTGCTGCCTCACTTTTCCACACATTCCAGCTACCGAGACCATACAAAATTATTCGGTTCCCAGTGCACTGCACTACACTGCATCTCCTCTCTTCCTCATTTCAAAAGGCTCACCTACCTATACGTCAAGATGGTCCCAACTAAATGTTACTCACTCACTCTTGCACTTTTATGCTCTCCCACTACTACGTAATGTAAGTATGAGAATATGTATGCGTCCTAATTTGTTTACTCTTTTTGAGAACAACTGACTTGTTTGTATTAGACCTTCTTTCAACACCTATTATGCATTTAACACTCACAGATTCAGTCTATTACCACCCATTTGTTTACAACCTTTTGTCCCATAGTACATTTCCTGTTGAAATGCTTACTTTCAATTCAATAAACAAATAAGGGCTGTGGCCCGTACATGACTGGATGCCTGCTTCTCCACAAACGTGCATTTTCATTTCAAACGGTTCTGAACTACATGGTAGATGACTCACTACACTATACAAAACTATCAGCTAAACACATATTTCGCTGTAGGTGCTCAGTCTCCCTGGTCTATAGGCTCAAACCTCAGCTGCACACCGCAGGTTTTGGTGAACAATTACGAGCCTTGCACACACGTTGGATGTGAAATGAGTATAGAGACCAATTTGGCAGTTACAGCATGCCCTGAGTGGAGAGCCGGCCTTTCCCTTAAATAGAGTCTGATTCACTTGATAAGCTCTGTCAATTGGTGTAATTAGGGACTGATATTAAATGTATTTCCAGTTTGGCTTTCAGCTATCATTCAAGCCCTGGTACATGCTCAAATCGGCAAAACAGGGAACAACCGTGTCTCCTTTAACCAGTTGTTTTTGTCACACAAAAAAACATCGACAATAGTGTTCAAGCGTTTTGGTGGCCAATAATTCAGTAAGAAGAACATCTGAAACCACCTATGTACGCTTGGCAGGTGTCACATTCCACATGCACAAAACGAAACGGGAAAATGGGAGAAAAATATCATTAATTGACCAAGTCCCACTTTACTTTGAAAACAAAGGACCATCAATGAGCCTATCGCCCCCAGCTTCCCCATGCATTCAACTACCTCCCCGGATGCAGTAATTCCTCCTTCCCCTCCTACATCCTCCCGCCCCGGAAACTTCCTAAGGAGTTGAAAAATCTATCCCATGTGTCTACAACTTTGCCCATTTGGTGATTCATCTTGTATGTTGTCATATTAAACAAATCTTTTAACCACCAGTCATATCAATACTCTCAACGTCTTTGACAGTTTAAAAAAATCAACTTAGCAAGCATTCATCCATTTCTTAAAACAAAGTGTATGGTTTTCTATATACCTTGCAGAAAAGCTCCATGTCTTTACAACATGGATGTAGGTACTCCGTTTAACTTATTCTACAGTGGAGTCGTTTTATTTCTGACACTTAAGCATGATTAAATGGAAACCTTGGAAATACAGAACATAAAACCAGAATTAATAATCTAGGAACTACTTGCCTAGTAACAAATATTTCAGAAAGTTTGGTGTCTTGGCCCTCCCTTGTCTATGGAATTTTATTCTGGCAAATCGTAATAGTTGGTATCACAGTATTTTCTGTGGTTTTGGAGCTGACAATTTTCTATTCATGCATGGTCAACGCCAGATGAGCCATCACCTCTACGTCCCTCGTCACAGTCATTACTCTTGAGGTGACCCCACTTCCAAGACAGGAAAAATACATGGATTTTGTAAACAAAACCCCGATCCATCCTCCTGAGTGCTATAAGAGGGCTAGCATTCGCAGAAATACTCCTGTTTGTTTTCCCTGATTCTGGGACGAGGATGAAAGGCGTCGGTAGGGGAAGCAGCTGATCCTGGCAGCAGGTGGGGTTAGGCTTGCATCGCCTTTGGGGAGAGATTTTCTCATGGGAGATACTCTCTCCCAGTGTTACACTTTATGGATTTACCGCAGAAGGTGGCAGCATAGAAGAACCTAAGGATGGCCGGATGTATGGCTCCTTGCTGGCTGTCCATGGGATTTGGTGCGTTTGCAGTAGACTGGGCATGGTCTGCTCATGTGTGAGCTTTCATTTTGGGAGCCCGAAGGAGATGTGACTTCATTTTTGTTATTTAAGGGGTATGGAGCACGGAGGTAAGTGGTGGTTAATTATCCTGACTTTTCCATTTTGGATTGGCAATCTGAATTATTAGGATGCTGCTCGATCCCTTTGTTTGAAGACACCGTTTTTTCATCCATCATCATAGGAAACATACTTTATTTAGGAGACATGCTTCACCCTTTCGCTCCAGATCGCCTGTGTTCTCCCACTCTTCAGGTGTTTCCTATCCTTCGTTCAAAAGACAGAGAAAGAGCAGAGAGGAGAAAGAGGTAAACATTTCGAAGATTGTTTTGGGAACTTTAAAGATATTTCATAAAGACAATGCTAACTGAGTTCAATAGGAAATCAGCAGGGGAAGCACTGACTGCCTCAGATATTTTAGCTGATAGCGATGATTCTTTTCTTGCTCCAAAACATAAGGGAAGTAAATACATATAGAAATGTTGCAGTACTTTTTGAACGATCTGAGGGAAAATATAATTTTTGTTTCTGCCAAACAAACTCTCCATCGCCCAGGATTCTGCCCACAAGCAGTTTCAAAAGCCCATTATTTTTTTTATCTGCATATCTATCAGACTGTGTTACATGTGATTAAACAGTAGTGGATGGATGCTGAGAAAATTGTTTTTCCTAGAATCATGTTCAATCTTTATCTTTTGGAAGAAATGGAGTGTGTTTTGCCTGATAACCTCCGTATAGATTCGGTGGTGGCAGCCTTAGGTGCCAGGTCTTCACTCGTGGAGAACATTTTAAAGACCTCCCTGACAAAAAGGGTGATGCTGTTATAACCTGCTTATTTAGGCAGTACCCCTTGCCAGTATGGCTAAGTGGCCCTCTTTTTGACTTCCCCCTGCCTACGATCTTATTTCATGTCCCCCAGATTGTTGAAAGCCTCCTCTGGGTCCTTGCGGTGATCATACCCCTTTCAAACTTAGGCCCTTTTTACAACTCTGGTGGTAAAGTCCGCTGACCGTCGTGCTGACTGCCACCAACATACCATGTCCGTGGCAGAAATCCGCTACGGGTACAATGACCCACACTTAGAATTCCTCCACAATACAGACACCCACACAAGTCTCCCACACCAAAGGTCAGTGATAAACTGGCGATTGCAAAACCCACACCATTACGCCAACAGGAATACGCCCACACTATCATGGCCCACAAATCAACACAGCGGTCATTCAACTGCGGTAAACCATTGGAGGTACACACCGCCACGCTCAAAATACACACACTTTTACAAAACACAACCACATTGGACAATCCAAAATACACACACCTGATACACATACACACACCACACCCATACACCCAATCCAATATAAAACTCATACCCACATTACCCACAACCCCTTATAACGACATTTTTGGAAGAAGCAGAGAGACAGAAAAGCTAAGACAACACCAGCATCTAAAGGCACACAACACCATCACTCATACACCATCCACGCACAAAACACCACACACCCCAAAACATCACCCCACACATCACCTCACACATCACCTCACACATCACTCACACCACATCATGGCACCTCAAAGACACCCCAGGGTTTCTGAGGAGGAGCTCAAGGTCATGGTGGAGGAAATCATCCGGGTAGAGCCACAGCTATTCGGATCACAGGTGCAGCAGACGTCCATTGCAAGGAAGATGGAGCTATGGCGGAGAATTGTCGACAGGGTCAACGCAGTGGGACAGCATCCAAGAACACGGGATGACACCAGGAAGAGGTGGAATGACCGACGGGGGAAGGTACGTTCCGTGGTATCCAGACACCAGGTAGCCGTACAGAGGACTGGCGATGGACCCCCACATCTAACAACAAGGGAGGAGCAAGTCTTGGCGGTCATGCATCCTGAGGGCCTCGCAGGAGTAGCAGGAGGACTGGACTCTGGTAAGTTATATCTCTACTATTATATCCCCCCACCCTACCTGCATGCCATCACAAACTCCAACCCCTACCCTCACACCCATCACCCCAACACCTCACATATACCCTACTATCACAACCCACACATCCCAATACCAAGCCCTGCATGTGACAACAATGCATGGACACCCATCACAGACCTGCATGGACACCCATCACCAAAGCATGTCCAAGGGAGAGACTCACCCAGGGCACACAATCACCACTCACACAAGGGCCAAGGCGATATTGCAAGCACAGTAGTAGAGGGAAACACACCCATTGCACAAGATGGCACACACAGATACAATAACAATGCATTTACACCCCAACAGGACCCCTACACAACGTCACCAGACAGGAGGTGCCAGATATATCCAGTCCCCCCACAGAAGAGGCCCACAGTGACGACAGCAGCTCTGCATGCCTGAATCAAGATGACAGCCCGGCCCATCAGGGTCCTCTGGACAGTCGGTTCCCCTGCCACAGTACCAACCCACCACAGAACCTACCCACTCAGGAAACACCAACACAGCACCCACCCAGCGGGTCTATGCCACTGTCCCCAGGACACGTCAATCAGCAGTGTGTCCACCACTACAGGGACCCCAGGCAACCCCACTAACACAGGATGATCAGGGACCTGGGGTCAGTGGCAGTGGGTACACAGTTCAGGGGACAGAGGCACAGGATAACAGGGAAGCTAGGAGGACTGCTGTGTGACAGGGAGAGGACAGGCCCAGGGAACCCACTCTCCAGGAGGCACTCTCAAACATCATGGGAACATACCACCATTCCCAGGTGACCATGGACACGGTACTGGCCAAGTTGCAGGTGACCCAGCGGCTGCAGGAGGAACAGTACCTGGGGATCAGGGAGGACATGAAGTCCATTAACACCACCCTGGTCACCATTGCAGGGGTGCTGGCAGACATGGCAAACACCATGAGGGAGACAGTTGCATACCACCGGGCCCCTGACACCAGCCCGAACGATGAACAGCCTTCCACGTCCGCCGGTGCTATTGGACAGGAGGTCCCATCACAGAGCCAACAAGGCATCAGCACCCCACCTCCTGCAGAAGGAGAACCACCCCGCAAACGGTCCCTGCGATCCAGGCACAAGACTGAGAACATTGCCAAGAACCCCGCCAGGAATAGGACTCTCCTGATTGTCACCCTTCTGTCCCACTATGTCACCCTGTCCACCTTGAACTGCCATTACTACCCTTCCTATGCCCCCTTAGACAATGCACCTGTGATACAAATAGACTGGACTCTATCCTGGACATTCCTCCACCATCACCCCAGCCCATTGCACATCCCCCTCTACTTATTAGCACTTAAATAAACACCCTTGAATCACAAAACAATTTGGAGTCAGTCTGTACTTTCACAAATGTATTATTACAATTTCTTTGACAAATATCTATGTAAATGTTCATTTGCACATACCAATGTATGGCAGTTGTTGGGCCGCAGTAAACATAGCAGAAGGCAGAATGAGGTACCCAGATCTGTGAAAAGGAAAGTCAAAGTGAACTGTCAGGGTCCATACACAGAGGTTAAAAGGCTGACTTATACAATGTCCTACAGTACTCCGATATGAGATGAGCTCTGCCAGTCTCTTACCTGTGTCTCACTGGAAGTACTGCATGATGATGTTGTTTCGGTTGTCAATATCTTCTTCCTCTGCCTCCTCTTCCTCACTGTCCACAGGCTCCACAGCTGCCACAAGACCATCATCATGCCCATCCTCCTGCAGAAAAGGCACCTGGCGTCGCAAAGCCAGGTTGTGCAACATACAGCATGCCACGATGATCTGGCACACCTCCTTCGGTGAATAGTATAGTGAGCCACCTATTAGCTGGAGGCACCGTAATCTGACCTTCGGAAGGCTGAAGGTCCGCTCAATAATACGTCTAGTTTGCCCATGTGCCTCATTGTAGCACTCCTCTGCCTTTGTCCTGGCATTCCTCACTGGGGTCAGTAGCCATGAGAGGCTGGGGTAACCAGAGTCACCTACAAATGTCGATGGATATCTGTTAGACACACACCAACCCTTAGGGACTACCCCATACCCAAAAATCTATTCATACTGTGTGGTTATCTTGGGCTCACCTATTAGCCACACACTGTGCCTTTGGAGTTGGCCCATCACATAAGGGATGCTGCTATTCCTCAAAATGTAAGCGTCATGCACAGAGCCAGGATACTTGGCATTCACATGAGAGAGTTACTGGTCTGCCAAACACACCATCTGCACATTCATTGAATGGTAGCTTTTTCAATTTCTGTACACCTGTTCATTCCTAGGGGGGGGGGGACAAATGCCACATGTGTACTATCAATGGCACCAATGATGTTGGGGATATGTCCCAGGGCATAGAAGTCAGCTTTCACTGTGGCCAAATCCTTCAGGTGGGGAAAACGATGTAGCTGCGCATGTGTTTCAGCAGGGCAGATAACACTCTGGTCAACACATTAGAGAACATTGACTGAGACATCCCTGATGCCATGGCCACTGTTGTTTGAAAGGAACCACTTGCCAGGAAACGGAGCACTGACAGGACCTGCACTAGAGGGGGGATACCTGTGGGATTGCGGATAGCTGACATCAGGTCTGGCTCCAAATGGGCACACAGTTCTTGGATTGTGGCACGATCAAGTCTGTAGGTGATAATGATGTGTCTGTCTTCCATTGTCGACAGGACCACCTGGGGTCTGTACACCGGAGGATGGCGCCATCTCATCATCTGCCCCAGCAGATGTGCCCTATGGAGGAGAATGGTGAGCAGAGGGTCATGTACCACAGAGGTTGCACAAGTGTTTTTGCAGTAATGTGAGTAAATCTGTGTGTGGCGTTGTCTGTCCGTATTTCTGCCCAAATGTGCTGTGACACAGTTAGGTGACATGCCATGTGCCGCCCTAAAATGGCGGCTGCCTGACCTGTAAGGAGGGACAAGGGGAAATGAGGTAACTGCACTGGCGTTGTGCAGCGTCGCGGTAGGCGGTCGAAGACCGCCGTGCAATTCAGCATTGGTTATCATTGGGCCCTCTGGTTCCAGGAGCCAATGACGATGTACGCCGGCGGTGACGGTACGCACCACCGCGGACGTGACTGCCATTTTCTATCTGTTCACTCACTTGATACCTGACCTTCAACAGGAGAGGACCTACACTGCAAGTGCTGCTGTGACCTGTGTCTGGAAGCGACAATGGCTCGAGTGTCTGGGGAAAGGGCCCCTGCCTTCACTTCGGAGGAGTTGGAGAGACTAGTAGATGGGGTCCTCCCCCAGTACACGCTACTCTACGGTCCTCCAGACATACAGGTGAGTACACTGTGAGCATGATGCATGGGACATGAATGTATGGAGTGGTGTGGATGGAAGATACATGGGGGGACTGAGGCCTGCATGAGAGGATGGTGAGTGTATGTGTGTGAGGGCAGGGGTGGGAAGTGCTGGGCCATGAGTATGACGAACCGGATGGGAGAGTAATTTCCTTTCATCCTTTACCTTTCCTCTAGGTCAGCGCCCACCAGAAGAAGGGTATTTGGCGTGCCATCGCCAAGGAAGTGTGGACCCTGGGGGTCTATCATAGACGGAGCACCCACTACCACAAGAGATGGGAGGACTTGCTCTGCTGGAGCAAGAAGACGGTGGAGGCCCAGCTGGGGATGGCCTCCCAACGTGGAAAGGGTGTCCGTCGCACCATGAACCCCCTGATGTTCTGGATCCTGGCTGTGGTATATCCGGAGTTGGATGGGCGCTTGAGGGCATCACAGCAGCCACAAGGGGGTGAGTACAGTCTCACTCAGCTGACTTTGCACGCTTTACAAGGTGTCTGGGTTGGGGATGTGGGCTGTGGGTTCCCCTAGGCCAGGGCAAACTTGGTAGGGTAGGTCCCTTGTTAGGCAGGCTCTGTGGCACTCCAACCCCAATAGTGGTAGTGGCCATCTACAACTAGTCAGCCTCCTGTGGGTTCCAGGTGTGCAGCAAATGGGGTTAGGCATAGTCCCCCATGGGTAGGTGTTTTTCCCACTAACTGGTAGTGCGGGGCCTAGTGCCTAGGGCTGCTCCCTGTGTGTTGTGCCTGCCAACGGTAGTGGTGTTGCTGACATGGACCATGTGTCTCCTCTGTCTTTCTCTCCCTTTTGTTTTGTCACCCTGTCCTTGTGTGCATTAGAATCATCTGGCGGAGGAGCAGAGGCACCGGAGACGGAGGATGCTGCATCCCACATGGTCCAGGAGGGTGAATGTATGGAGTATGAAGGTGCCAGTGGGACGGAGGGCGAGGGGAGCTCCATGACAAGAACCAAAGGGGGACACAAGCGACAGCGACTCCTCCTCTGATGGGAGCTCCCTACCAGCACCGCCCTCCCATCAGCCCCCCAGCGTGTTTCCCGTGCCCGCTCACCCAGGAGGGTGGGCATCTCCTTCTCCCCAGGCACCTCAGGCCCTGCCCCAGTCAACCCTGCTGCCCTCAGTGAGGAGGCTATTGACCTCCTGAGATCCCTCATTGTTGGGCAGTAAACCATTTTGAATGCCATCCAGGGTGTCGAGAGGCATTTGCAATAAACAAATGCATACCTGGAGGGCATTCATTCTGGCGTGGCGGCCCAACAGAGAGCATTTCAGGCTCTGGCCTCAGGACTGATGGCAGCCATTGTCCCTGTGTCCAGCCTCCCCCCTCCAACTTCCACTACCCAGACCCAATCCCCTCTACCTCAGCCTATCCCAAGCACACCATCAGACCAGCATGCGCACACATCAACACACAAAAGTGGCTCAGGCAAACATAAGCACCACACATCCCACAGGCACTCAAACAAGCACCATAACCATGCAAACACACCAACATCCACTGCCTCCACTGTGTCCACCTCCTCCACGTCCTCCACCTCCCTCCCTGTCTTGTCTCCACTCACACCTGCATGCACTACATCCTCAGCCACTACCTCCATCACCAGCACGCCCATCACTACACACCGCTCATGTGCAATCACCACCCCCACAAACATTCACACGTCCCCTGTGTCCTCTCCCAGTGTGTCTGTGAGCCCTCTACCCAAAGTACACCAACGCCGGCACACTCCTACTCAACAGCCATCCACCTCACAACAGCCTCCAACCCATGCACCTTCACCCAAACTCAGCAGATGTACACCTCATACAACCACTACCTCTTCCTCCACTCCCAAACCCCCTCCATCTTCCCGTCCCAGTGTGTCTAAAAACTTTTCCTGACTAACATTGACCTCTTCCCTACCCCCAGTCCTTCCTCTAGGGCCAGGATGTCTAGAGCCCAGACCAGCACCTCAGCCACCAAATCGTCATCAACTGTGGTCCCTTCAAGTCCAGGAGGAACAAAGGGGGCACCCATCAGGGCTGCCAGTGTACCACCTACTGAAGCTAAGGACCACCCGATTCCGCTACCTGTCAAGGTAAAGAAGGGGACAGCATGCAGAAGGGAAAAGCCGCACCACCCACCCAGCAAGGCCTCATCCAGAACCAAAGAGGACAGTGGCAAGGTCCCAGCAGCGACTGCCAAGGTGGGGAAGGGACACAAAAGCAAAGGAAAGTCACCTCAGGGCACAGAGCCTCCTGGTGAGGGACTGGTGACCCCCATTTCTCATCACTGGCCAGGAACCTGTACCAGAGTGAGCACCGCCGCAACGACCGCCACCTGTACCGCCACCTGCACCGCCATCTGCACCGCCACTTGCACGGCAGCTGCCACAACTACAGTAACCATCATCATCCCCAGTGGGCAGCCGTCCGATACTACAGACACCTGCACCACGGGCAGCACCGCCAGCATCTCCGCCGTAGACACCGCTACCTGTCAAGGTAAAGAAGGGGACAGCATGCAGAAGGGAAAAGCCGCACCACCCACCCAGCAAGGCCTCATCCAGAACCAAAGAGGACAGTGGCAAGGTCCCAGCAGCGACTACCAAGGTGGGGAAGGGACACAAAAGCAAAGGAAAGTCACCTCAGGGCACAGAGCCTCCTGGTGAGGGACTGGTGACCCCCATTTCTCATCACTGGCCAGGAACCTGTACCAGAGTGAGCACCGCCGCAACGACCGCCACCTGCACCGCCACCTGCACCGCCATCTGCACCGCCACTTGCACGGCAGCTGCCACAACTACAGTAACCATCATCATCCCCAGTGGGCAGCCGTCCGATACTACAGACACCTGCACCACGGGCAGCACCACCAGCATCTCCGCCGTAGACACCGCCGCAGCCACCGCCACCTGCCCAGCCAGTGCCACTACAGCGGACATCAGCAGCATCCCCAGTGGACAGCCATCCGAGGCTGCAGGAGACAGCCTGGTGTCTCCCTCCACTACTACAGACACCTGCACCACGGGCAGCACTGCCAGCATCTCTGCCGCAGACACCACTGCAGCCACCGCCACCTGCCCCCCGATGATGCCCAGCCAGTGCCACTACAGTGGACATCAGCAACATCCCCAGTGGGCAGCCGTCCGAGGCTGCAGGAGACGTCCTGGACCCTACACACACTACATGAGACACCAGCACTAGCACTACCAGCAGTTTAAAACCTAGGTCGCCGCAAGGTGGAGTGTGGCCCTGCCTCCATGTAGTATCATGCTACCTGTTCCCTGAAAATCTCGTGGCTCAGACACCCAGGTGACTGAATGAGAACTGCCACACCCCAGGTGCAGCATCACTGGGCACCAAGCCCCCTCCAGAACCAGTGGAGAAAAGCATCCACTAACACAGTCCTTGGCAAGATGAAGCACTCTGGGAACCAAGCCCCCTCCAGAACCAGTGGAGAAAAGCATCCAGTAACACAGTCCTTGGCAGGATGAAGCACTCTGGGCACCAAGCCCCCTCCAGAACCAGTGGAGAAAAGCATCCACTAACACAGTCCTTGGCAGGATGAAGCACTCTGGGCACAAAGCCCCCTCCAGAACCAGTGGAACATGTCACCCACTTGAGAGACTGTGGCTTCGTACCCCCCATGACCAAGCAGTGGGCAACCCACCCACTTGAGAGACTGTGGCTTTGTAGTCCCCAGGAGCAAGCAGTGGGCAAACCACCCACTTGAGAGACTGTGGCTTTGTACTCCCCAGGACCAAGCAGTGGGCAAACCACCCACTTGAGAGACTGTGGCTTTGTACTCCCCAGGACCAAGCAGTGGGCATGGAGCCCCTCGAGGAGCAGTGGCTTCGTCCCATCATCCGGCTGAGGTGCCCCACATCCCCATCCCCCTGAGGTGCCTGGTTTTTTTTCGACCTGATGCCCCTGCAGTGTTCTCTCCATTTTGAGACAGGTGTCATGTGTGGGCTTCGCCTATGCTTTTTGGGACCACTGGTCCACGGACATTTAGTGGGACAGTGTACGGACTTGTGTACTTGCTGTAACTATTTGTATATACTGCTTATTTACTGTTCTCTTGGCCTATATGATTGTTCAAATATTACACTAGTTAAACTAATTTAGTTTGGTCCTTGCGTTCTTCCAGGGGGTGACAGGGTGCAGCTGTGATGTGATTGGATATGTGTGTGTGTGTTGTTGTGGGTGGGGGTTGGGGGTGTTGCGTGTGTGTGCCACTCTCTTTTCCCTTCTCCCCTCCACTGTGTGCTAGGTGCAGTACTCACCGTGGTCGTCGCTGCCGTCCTTCGTACTCCTGGTAGATGAGAAGATACACCAACACTGGTAACATCTGTAGTTCGGGCTCCATGGAGTCCTGGTTCCTCATTGGGTGTCGAGAGGTGAGTGGTTTCCTTTTCAAAGACTGTTTCCGCCGTGCTTTTGATGGCGTTGGTACTGCCCCGGAAAAGCTGGCGGATTGGTGCCTTGTAATAGTGTGGGTGGTACATTGTCTTCCGCCTGTCGGTTGGCGGTTATCACTGCGGTGTTTGTTTCTACCACCATGGGGGTCAGAGTGTTAAAGTGGCTGTCTGTGTTGGCGGTTTCCACCATGGTCGTAATTCCATTTTTTTTACCGCCAGCCTGTTGGCGGTATTACCACCGCTTTATCACCAACTGCCATGGCTTAATGAGAGCCTTAATATCTGGAAATTTTGGGGACTGTGGATTATGGTTGTATAGCTAAAAATAATGCGTTCAAATTATTGCGAGATTCTAGATTTCAGACACCCCATGTTTTACAGACTGACATCTTTAGGGCACGGTACTACAAAAACTGCACCCTCTTCCCAAAACCTCTGCTTAGCTTTGAGCATTCCCCCGAATGAGTCCTGCCTATCACGTTTCCCATGGAAGAGCAGGATTCTTTGTCCTGGAGACTTATCTGAACGGCACCTGCCTTCCTTAAGGTAGGCTTTCATCCACAGGGGGGGCTTGGCCCTCACTGTGCCTGGCTATTTGGTGCAAAAGCTACTTGATGCATCAATGATCTACCCTACTAAGAAAAGAGAGAGAAAGAGTCAGTGTGCAGGATGACAAAATCAAAAGCAACACAGATTTGTGCACTAACTCAACCTTGAACAAATCTTTCAGAAATAATGTAAGACATCTCAAACTGAACAACCATCATCAATTTCCTGAGAGAATAATCAAGGAAAGACTCTTTTTTGGGCAAGGTATTTGCCTTATTATTTCTTTGGGGAAGCAGGATTTGAGAGGCAAGAAACAACTCAGAAAACAGAATCCCGCAAAGAACTCGAAGAGTCTTTATTTATAAGAGGTTTAATGTTAGCAAGAGAGCATCCCTACACCACAACCCTCAAAATCTTCTAAATCATTGAAGTGGAAATTGCTCAGCCTCTGAGGAAACTCCCCCACCCTGAAGTGCAGCAGAGCGTGATAGCAAGGGAGGCCCCTGGAAAGGTGTGAAGCACAGAACATCATAACTTGTCTTCGGGGAACAGAACCCTCAGCAGGAGCACACAAGGGTGCCCACCCTCATGTCCTGTCAATGTTTACATGTATGTGTGAGGGGAGCCTATATATCAATGTGAGCAGCCACCACCATCCTTTTAGCCACCAGGCTCAAGAGGTCCGTCATGAATCCCCAAAAGTCCCACCCTAGAAAGGGACATCCTATGCATTCGTTGGTGGGTATCTGTTCCACCAGCGGGTGACACACAGGGGTTGCACCAACACACATATGCTGCCTGTGAGTATCACCTTAGATACACAGGAGGAGCTACTGGGGTAGGAAGATGTTCAGGGTGGGCATGTATAATTTTTCACCTTAAAGTTGCAGATGTATGTGTCCCAGCACCAGCCCCGCATTCCCACCGTCCCGCACACACATCACCTCAAGGACATCTCACTTGGCCTTCGCCAACCTCAGCAGAGTGGAAACCCAACACTGCACATTTGGCCCCCAGGAGCCTTCCAAAACATCGCAATGTGTCCTTTGAAGAGGAAAAATGCAAGGTCTATAAATTTGTACTTATCCCCTTTGGCCCTAGGTCAGAGGTCGAGTAAGCACAATTCAGATTCAGGGAAAAGCAAGACATAGAGCTGCACCAAGGCAGCAGTGATTCCCACGGCCTCTTCCCAGGCCCGTTGAAACATCCGGCAGTACCACACCATGTAATAAAATCCAATCTCAGGCAACCAACAGCTATGGAACTCAGGGGAGGATGCAGGGAACATCTGTGTGTTGAGTTTCAGCATGAGATATGTCTGGTGTATAAAATGTAATTGCATAAAGCATTGACTGAAATCGCCTTAACATACTGCAACACTCAGGTTCAAGGGCATCCACGAGTGGGGCATGGAGGTCTGCTGTCCACTGATCCCTTGCCCTATCTGTCAGTTTCAAGGCAGCTGAGAACCAGATGCTGGAGGATAGGGAGGTACACTCGTCTACTGTCCGAGCCCCCTATTAGCTCCAGCAGAAGAACATGAAGTTCCCGAAAAGCACATGGGGCGCAAGACTGGCTGCGCAGCAAAACAGCTGGGGCAAAAAAGGCATCTTGGAGATCCCCACCCAGCCCAGTGGAAAGAGCAGCAGTTACAGCTAGAATGGGAAAAATTTACGAATGGAGCTCACAGCCCTACCCTCATTAATCTCCATAAGATCTGCATCTGAGTGGTAAATTTGCACCCATAGGTTCTTGAACATGTCAAAACACCAGTCAAGCTGGTACCTCTGCACGGTTCAACTATGACATTCTGGAACCAGGGACTGAGGAAATAAGTAAGACTTAGTTCAATTCACTCTGAGGCCTGAGATGTTCCAGAACTCCTCTAGTTATTTCATCAATGCTGATAGAGCGGCAGCTGTATTGCACAGATAAATAAGGGCATCGTCCACATATAAGGAGATGATGTGATATTCGTCATGTGCCTGAAGTCCCAGTTGCAGTGCATGCAAGCGCAGGCTGAAAAGCCAGGGGTTCCATGGCCAAGGAAAAAATCAGTGGGAACAAGGAACATCCCTGTCTGATACCCCTCTGTATTCTGAAGCTGTCTGAAATCAATTGTCCTATCCAGACCCCCACCATCAGACCACTATAGAGCGCACGGATACAACTAAGGTACCCCAATCCTACGTCCATCCTATCCAGTGTGCTACCTGTTCAACAGATACAGCCTCCATCAGTCAGACCACCCATCCTATATAAAGGTATTGAGCTCCGGAACGAACCCCGACTAGTCCACGTGCACCACAGTGGTCATGACAGGAATCAGTCCATTAGCCAGGACCTTCCCCAAGATATAAAAGTCCTGGTTAAGGAGGAACAGTGGCCTATGAGGGAGTTGTGGCCCTACTTGGGTAACATTACTATTAGCACCTCATGTAATGAATCTGGGAGTTGTCTCTTTTCCCTTGCTTCATTGAATACCACCAAGAACCTCTGTGTGAGGTGCATGCTGAAGGCAAAGTAATACTCGTTTGGGAGGCCATTGGTACCCGGAGTTTTATTTTACAACATCTGAGCAATGTCCCCCTGTATCTCCTCCACCTGGAGGGGGTCATCCAACTTCACTTCCAAAAGCAGGCTCAGTCAAGGCAACGGAAGGTCTCAGAGGAATTCTCTAGTATGATCTAAAGGAGGGTCATCTGCAGCCGCATAGAGGGAGCGATAACACTCTGCAAATGCATCATTAATGGCTGCAAGCTAACCGTCGTGCAAACCCCCCCAGTCTGATCACTTCTATTGGACCAGCCACCACAAGAGCCTACCCATCAGTCACCCTCCACATGAAGCCAGGAGAGACTATGGTGGTCATTAGAACCCTGGCGGATGGTGTTAAAGCGGCAGTAAGACTGCCAACAGGCCGGTGGTAAAAAAATAGGAATTACGACCGTGCCGGAAACCGCCAACAAAGATAGCCATTTTAACACTCCGACCACCACAGCGGTACAGACAAACAGCTTAGCGGTCACCGCCAACAGACAGGCGGAAGACAAAGTACCGCCCACAGTATCACAACCTACTAATCCGCCACCTTTTCCGGGGCGGATTCACCGCAGACAAAAACACGGCAGAAACAGGACTTCGAAGGGAAATCGCTCACCTCTACACACCCCACGAGGAATCCGGACGCCATAGAACCAGAGCTGCAGATCCTGCCAGCCCTCATCTTCTTGCTCCTCTACCAGGAGCACGAACGCCGGCGGCGAAGACCACGGTGAGTACTGCACTTACGACACAGGGGATGGGGGAGGGGAAAAAAAGGGACACCCACATGCAACACCCCCACCCCCACCCTCACCCACTACAATACACACACTAATACATATTTATAAATTATAGTTACACCCCCAACCCCCCCGGAAGAATGCAAAGACAAAAGGAATTGACTGTAACCATTGTAATATATTAAAATCAAGTACACAGAAATATATATATATACACCAAGCTTGGTAGTCCAGGTAGTGCTCCTATGAAGTCCGTGGAACGCTGGGCCCACACGGTATGGGCGAGGCCCACACAAGATCCCCGACAATGACGGAGAGAACACTGCAGGGGCAACAGAGAGCAAGAAAACAGGCACCTCAGGGGAAGGGAAAGGGGGGGCACCTCAGCCGGTTGAGTGCACAACGCCAAATCCACGAGGGGGCCACATGCCTACTGTTCAATCCTGGGGAGTGCAAATCCAGAGTCTCTCTAGTCTCTACAGTGGGTGGGTTGCCCACAGTTCCATCCTGGGGAGTGCAAAGCCACAGTCTCTCAAGTCTCTACAATGGGTGGTTTGCCCACTGTTCCATCCTGGGGAGTGCAAAGCCACAGTCTATCAAGTGGATGCCTTTCTCCACTGGTTCTGGAGGGGGCATGGTGCCCAGAGTGCTTCATCCTGCTAAGGACAGAGGTAGTGGATGCCTTTCTCCACTGGTTCTGGAGGGGGCTTTGTGCCCAGAGTACTTCATCCTGCTAAGGACAGAGGTAGTGGATGTGATTCTCCACTGGTTCTGGATGGGGCATGGTGCCCAGAGTGCTTCATCCTGCTAAGGACAGAGGTAGTGGATGCCTTTCTCCACTGGTTCTGGAGGGGGCATGGTGCCCAGAGTGATTTATCCTGCTAAGGACAGAGGTAGTGGATGCCTTTCTCCACTGGGCCCACACGGTATGGGCGAGGCCCACACAAGATCCCCGACCAAGATGGAGAGAACACTGCAGGGGCATCAGAGAGCAAGAAAACAGGCACCTCAGGGGGAGGGAAAGGGGGGGCACCTCAGCCGGTTGAGTGCACAGCGCCAAATCCACGAGGGGGCCACATGCCCACTGTTCAATCCTGGGGAGTGCAAAGCCACAGTCTCTCAAGTCTCTACAGTGGGTGGTTTTCCCACTGTTCCATCCTGGGGAGTGCAAAGCCACAGTCTCTCAAGTCTCTACAGTGGGTGGTTTGCCCACTGTTCCATCCTGGGGAGTGCAAAGCCACAGTCTATCATGGTGCCCCGACTGCTTCATCCTGCTAAGGACAGAGGTAGTGGATGCCTTTCTCCACTGGTTCTGGAGGGGGCACTGTGCCCAGAGTGTTTCATCCTGCTAAGGACAGAGGTAGTGGATGCCTTTCTCCACTGGTTCTGGAGGGGGCATGGTGCCCAGAGTGCTTCATCCTGCTAAGGACAGAGGTAGTGGATGCCTTTCTCCACTGGTTCTGGAGGGGGCCTTGTGCCCAGAGTGCTTCATCCTGCTAAGGACAGAGGTAGTGGATGTGATTTTCCACTGGTTCTGGAGGGGGCATGGTGCCCAGAGTGCTTCATCCTGCTAAGGACAGAGGTAGTGGATGCCTTTCTCCACTGGTTCTGGAGGGGGCCTTGTGCCCAGAGTGCTTCATCCTGCTAAGGACAGAGGTAGTGGATGTGATTCTCCACTGGTTCTGGAGGGGGCATGGTGCCCAGAGTGCTTCATCCTGCTAAGGACAGAGGTAGTGGATGCATTTCTCCACTGGTTCTGGAGGGCGCTCTGTGCCCAGAGTGCTTCATCCTGCTAAGGACAGAGGTAGTGGATGTGATTCTCCACTGGTTCTGGAGGGGGCCTTGTGCCCAGAGTGCTTCATCCTGCTAAGGACAGAGGTAGTGGATGCCTTTCTCCACTGGTTCTGGAGGGGGGCTCTGTGCCCAGAGTGATTCATCCTGCTAAGGACAGAGGTAGTGGATGTGATTCTCCACTGGTTCTGGAGGGGGCATGGTGCCCCGACTGCTTCATCCTGCTAAGGACAGAGGTAGTGGATGCCTTTCTCCACTGGTTCTGGAGGGGGCACTGTGCCCAGAGTGTTTCATCCTGCTAAGGACAGAGGTAGTGATGCCTTTCTCCACTGGTTCTGGAGGGGGCCTTATGCCCAGAGTGCTTCATCCAGCTAAGGACAGAGGTAGTGGATGCCTTTCTCCACTGGTTCTGGATGGGGCTCTGTGCCCAGAGTGCTTCATCCTGCTCATGATGGACTCAAGCGTCAGTGCCCTTGGAGCTCATGGGCCAGCGGTGCTTGTTGCGGCGGTGCCCTGTTCAGCGGTGCTTGGAGCGGCAGTGCCCTGTTCAGCGGAGCTTGAGGCGGCGGTGCCCTGTTCAGCGTTGCTTGAGGCGGCGGGCTCCTTTGCAGTGACTCAGCTTTTGGCGATCCTCTCTGTCCCAGCAGGGCTTGTGCTGGCGGTCCTCTCTGTCCCAGCGGGGCTTGTGCTTGCAGTCCTCTCTGTCCCAGCGGGGCTAGTGCTGGCGGTCCTCTCTGTCCCAGCAGGGCTTGTGCTGGCGGTCCTCTCTGTCCCAGCGGGGATGATGGCGGTGGCCTCCTGGCCAGCGGGGATGATGGCTGTGGCCTCCTGGCCAGCGGGGATGATGGCGGTGGCCTCCTGGGCAGCGGGGATGATGGCTGTGGCCACCTGACCAGCGGGGATGATGGCGGTCTCCTCCGCTGTGCTGCTCTTCCCAGACTTTCCTTGTGGCCCTTCCTCACCTTGGAAGGTGTCGCAGCTTACTCCACACTCCCACCTGAACCCCTGTGAGCGGCTTTGGTGGCTGGAGTCCTCCCCCTCTCCCGCCGGGCACTGGCCAGCTTTTGATGCCTGACAGGTGGGGGACTGTCCGTGCTGTGGCTCCGTGCCACACTGGCTGCCCTGGTGGCTGGTGCACTTCAGATTCCGGTGACTACAGGCACCACTGGTCCCGGACATGTTGTGGCTGAGGTGCTAGGTTGGGACCAGGATGAGTCGGGCCCTAGGAGACGGACGGGGTGGAGGAGGTGTGGGAAAGAGGTCAAGGGTGGACAGGAAAGGTTTTTTGTAGACACTGGGACGGGTAGCATGGAGAGGGTTTGGGAGTGGAGGAAAAGGTTGTGGTTGTAGGAGGTGTTCTTTTGGTGACTTTGGGTGAAGGTGCATGTGCTGGAGGCTGTTGTGAGGTGGATGGCTGTTGGGTGGGTGTGTGCCTGCGTTTGTGTATCTTGGGAGGTGGCATCACAGACACACTGGGAGAGGACACAGGGGACGTGTGAATGGTAGTGGGGGTGGTGACTGCGCATGAGCGGGGTGTGGTGGCGGGTGTGCTGGTGATGGCAGTAGTGGCTGTAGATGTAGTGCATGCAGGTGTGAGTGTAGACAAGACGTGGAGGGAGGAGGGAGACGAGGACGAGGGGGACACACTGGAGGCAGTGCATGTTGGTGTGTCTGCATGTGTGTGATGCTTGAGTGAGTGCCTGTGGGATGTGCAGTGCTTATGTTTGCCTGAGCTTCCCTTGTGTGTTGAGGTGTGTGCATGCTGGTCTTCGGATAGGCTGGGGTACAGGGGATTGGGTCTGCGTGGAGGAAGTTGGAGGGGGGAGGCTAGAGACAGGGACAATGGATGCCATCAGTGCTGAGGCCAGAGTCTGAAAAGCTCTCTGAAGGGCTGCCTGACCAGAATGAATGCCCTCCAGGAATGCATTTGTTTGTTGCAACTGCCTTTCTACACCCTGGATGGCATTCAAAATGGTAGACTGCCCAACAGTGAGGGACCTGAGGAGGTCAATGACCTCCTCACCTAGGGCAGCAGGGGTGACTGGGTAGGGGCTGAGGTGCCTGGGGCGAAGGTGATGCCCACCCTCCTGGGTGGCGGCTGTACCTGTAGATGCGGGGGCACAGATGTTGCCGCCACCACAAGGGAGCTCCCATCAGAGGACTATTCCGTGTCAATGGTGTCAGCTCCTGTCCCTGCCGTGGAGCTCCCCTCGCCCTCCGTCCCACTGGTGAACTCCGAGTCAGTAGTGTCGCCCTCCATGGCCATGTGGGATGCAGCTCCCTCGTGCTCCAGTGCCACTGCTCCTCCGCCTGATGATTCTAATGCACACAAGAACAGGAAGACCACAAAAAGGGGGACAACGACAGAAGAAAGACATGTTCAGAGCATGCATTACAGCTACCATTGGCGGACACGACAGACACAGAAGCCCCCTGCATTACGCCACACTCTTGGGCTCCACTGTTCAATCCCTGGGAAATGGCCTACTAGGCTATGGAGGACATCTGCACACTTGGATGACACAGGGGCATGACTAGGTGTAATTGGCACTCTACAGAGGTCGGGTGGGGAGCCACATGGCATGCCTTACGGAGGGACCTTGCCTACTAAACTCGCCCTGGCCTAGGGAACCCCACAGCCCACCTGCCCCACCCAGACCCCTCCACTGCGAGCAAAATCAGCACGATGTGAGTGTACTCACCCCCTTGTGGCTGCTGTGATGCCCTCAAGCGCCCATCCAACTCCGGATACGCCACTGCCAGGATCCTGAACATCGGGGGGGTCATGGTGCGACGAGCACCCCTCCCACGTTGGAAGACCATCCCCAGCTGAGCCTCCACCATCTTCTTGCTCCAGCTGCGAATGTCCTCCCATCTTTTCCGGCAGTGGGTGCTCCGTCTGTGGTAGACCCCCAGGGTCCGGACGTCCTTGACGATGGCACGCTAAATATCCTTTTTCTGGTGGGCGCTGAACTACATGAATTGTACAGGGGGAAAAGAAACTTATTACCAACTGCACCGTCACAGTCATTGTCCCCCATCCCTACCCTTGCAATGTGGCACATGCACTTACCGTTGTTTCATGCACGCTGCTATCTCACCCCCCTTCTTACATCCACCCCACTCCACACAGGCATAGCCCATATAGCATGCTCCCAGTGTACTTACCTGTTTGTCTGGAGGACCGTAAAGTAGCGTGTACTGGGGGAGGACCCCATCCACGAGTTTCTCCAACTCCTCCGATGTGAAGGAAGGGGCCCTTTCCCCAGACACTCGAGCCATTGTCTCTTCCAGACCGAGGTGACAGCAGCACTTGCAGTGTAGGTCCTCTCCTGTCGAAGATCAGGTATCGAGTGATTGAACAGATAGAAAATGTCGGTCACGTCCGTGGCGGTGCGTACCGTCACCACCGGCGCACAATGTCATTGACTCCTGGGACCCATAGGGTCCAATGTTAACCAATGCAGCATTGCGCCGCGGTCTCCGCAACGGTGTACAATGCCAGCGCAGTTACCTCACATCCCATTGTCCCACTTTACAGGTCAGGCAGCCGCCATTTCAGGGGCCCACATGGCTTCATTTTTAACTGCGTCACACATACCTAGGCCTAGATTTAACACATATACAGGACACTTTTTGGATTATGATTTGTGTTCTGTGCAAGCTGTGGGTACGTACCTCTGAGTTGTTTGACTCTGTGCTCGCTGTTGTCCTTCATAGGCACCGTCCGCTGGGACATGTGAGGAGATGGCGGCATCCTCTAGTGTACAGACCACTGGTGGACCTGTTGACAATGGAGGAAAGACATGTGATCATCACATACAGGCTTGACCGTGCCACAATCCAGGAACTGTGTACCCAGCTGGAGCCAGACCTGATGTCAGCTATCCGCCATCCCACAGGAATACCCCCTCAAGTGCAGGTGCTGTCAGTGCTCCATTTCCTTGCAAGTGGGTCATTTCAAACAACAGTGGCCATTGCATCAGGGATGTCCCAGCCTATGTTTTCCAACGTGTTGTCCAGAGTGTTGTCTGCCCTGCTGAAACACATGCGGAGCTACATCGTTTTCCCTCAGGTGGAGGATTTGCCTACAGTGAAAGGTGATTTCTATGCCCAGGGACATATCCCCAACATCATAGGTGCCATTGATGGGACCCATGTGGCTTTGGTCTCCCCCTGCAGGAGTGAACAGGTGTACAGAAACCGGAAGAGTTATCATTCGATGAATGTACAGATGGTATGTTTGGCAGACCAGTACATCTGCCATGTTAAAGCCAAGTTCCCTGGATCAGTGCATGACGCCTACATCCTGCGGAATAGCAGCATCCCTTATGTGATGGGTCAACTCCAGAGGCACCGTGTGTGGCTATTAGGTGAGCAACTGGAAGCAAGACAGTGGGAATGGTTGTCTGGGTCTGGGGTTATCCCTACAGGTTAGAGTGTGTCTAACTGTTGTCCCTCGCCATTTGCAGGTGACTCTGGTTAACCCAACCTGTCATGGCTACTGACCCCAGTGAGGAATCCCAGCACAAGGGCAGAGGAACGCTACAATGAGGCCCATGGGTGAACACGGCGGATAATAGAGCAGACCTTCGGCCTCCTGAAGGCCAGGTTAAGGTGCCTCCATATGACAGGTGGTTCCCTATTCTACTCACCAAAGAAGGTGTGCCATATCATCGTGGCCTGCTGTATGCTTCACAACTTAGCTTTGCAATGACAGGTGCCTTTTCTGCAGGAGGATGGTCCAGATGGCGGTGTTGTTGCAGCTGTGGAGCCTGTGGACAGTGAAGACGAGGAAGCAGAAGAAGACATGGACAGCAGGGACTCAGTGATCCTTCAATATTTCCAGTGAGACACAGGTACGAATACAAACCTGCCTACTACATGTACTTTAACACTACTACCTCTCTACTGTCTGTCGTTTTCACTCAGTGTATGGTCACTGAGTTGTCACTTTCCCTTACGATTTCACAGATGTGGGTACCACTGTATGACATCTGCTTTGATTCCTCATGGGCTAGAGCTGTGTGACATAGGTATGTTGACATTCGAATTGAAAGAGCTTTTTGCCACAGTAATTGCTAATACACTATTCCGAAATCACAGACTGACTCCAGATTGTTTTGTGCTTCAAGGGAGTTTATTTAAGTGCTCAATATTGGAGGGGGTTGCAAAATGGTGAGGGGTGATGGTGGGGGAATGTCCATGGCAGAGTCCAGTCTATTAGTCTCACAGGTGCATTGCCCAAATGGGCATAGGAAGTGGAGCTGGTGACAAAGTGGGACAGAAGGATGACATTCAGGGTGGTCCCATTTCTTGGCGGGGTCTTGGCATCGTTCTCTGTCTTTGTCCTGGATCTCAGGGACCGTTTGCGGGGTGGTTCTCCCTCTGCAGGGGGTGGGCTGCTGGTGTGGTGGTCCTGTGGCGGTGCCTCCTGTCCACTAGCGCCGGCGGAGGTGGTGGGCAGTTCATCGTCCAGGCTAGTGTCGGGGGCCCCTTGTTGTGCCACAGTGTCCCTCCTGGTGTTGAGTACTTCATTCAGCACCCCTACGATGGTGCCAGGGTGGAATTGATGGCTCTGAGTTCCTCCCTGAAGCCCAAATACTGTTCCTCCTGCAGGCGCTGGGTCTCCTGAAACTTGGCCAGTACCGTTGCCATCATCTCCTGGGAGTGGTGGTAGGCTCCCATGATGTTGGAGAGGGCCTCGTGGAGAGTGGGTTCCCTTGGCCTGTCCTCCCCCTGCCGCACAGCAGCCCTCCCAGTTCCCCTGTGTTCCTGGGCCTCCGTCCCCTGGACCGTGTGCCCACTGCCACCGCACGAGGTCCCTGTTGTTGTTGGGGTGGTGGATTAGACTGGGTTCCCTGTAATGGTGGACACACTGCTGATTGACGTGTCCTGGGGACAGAGGTATGGGCCCGCTGGGTGGGTGCTATGCTGGTGTTTCCAGAGGGGGCAAGCTCTGTGGTGGCCTGTGACTGTGTCAGGGGAACCAACTGTCCCGAGGTCCCCGATGGGCCGGGCTGGTCATCTAGATCCAGTTGGACAGAGCTGCTGTCATCACTGTGGGCCTCTTCTGTTGGTGGTGTGGACATGTGTGGACCCTCCTGTCCGGTGACATTAGGTAGGGGTCCTGCAGGGGTATAAAAGGATGTTTATTACATCTGTGTATGCCATGGTGTGCAATGGGTGGGTGACCGTGTACCCCAGTGCTTGCATTCCTGTGTGGGACCTTGTGTGATGATGGTTTAGGGGGGTGTATGGGTTTGTGCAGTGGGCATGCTTTGGCGATGGGTGTCCATGCTTTGGTGTTGCATGCAGGGCTTGGTGTTGGGATGTGTGGTTTGTGATGGTGGGACATTTGTGAGGAGTTGGAGTGATGGGGGTGAGGGTGAGGGTAGGGGTATGTGATGGCATGCTGGTAGGGTGGGGGATGTAATAGTTAAGATTTGACTTATCAGAGTCCATTCCTCCATCTAGTCCTGCGAGGCCCTCAGGATGCAGAATCGGCAAGACCTGCTCCTCCCATGTTGTTAGTTGGGGGGGAGGAGGTGGGGGTCTGCCGCCAGTCCGCTGAACCGC
Organism: Pleurodeles waltl; assembly: GCF_031143425.1. NCBI lineage: Eukaryota > Metazoa > Chordata > Amphibia > Caudata > Salamandridae > Pleurodeles > Pleurodeles waltl. The sequence goes on from NC_090439.1 coordinate 350,025,241, forward strand.
AAGGTGGTGTCTTGAGACCACGGAATGCACCTTCCCCAGTAGGTCGTTCCACCTCTTCCTAATGTCATCCCGATTTCTTGGGCGCTGTCCCACTGTGTTGACCCTGTCCACTATTCTTCGCCATAGCTCCATCTTCCTTGCAATGAAGGTCTGCTGCATCTGTGATCCGAATAGCTGTGGCTCTACCCGGACTATTTCCTCCACGATGACTCTGAGCTCATCCTCCGAGAACCTGGGGTGTTTTACTGTGCCATGGGGTGGTGTGGGTGATGCATGGGGTGGTGTGTGTGGTGATAAGTGTGCTGATATGTAGTGGGGTGTTGTGTGAGGTGGTGGAAGTTATGTGTGTGATGGTGTTGTGTGCCTGTGGATGCTTGTATTGTTGATGGTGGTGTCTCTCTCTGTGCTTTTTTCTCAATTGTGGTCATAGGGGTTTGTGGGTGATGTGGGTGTGTGTTTTATATTGTATTGGGTGTGTGGGAGTGGTGTGTGTATGTGTCTCAGGTGTGTGTATTTTGAATTGTCCAATGTGGCTGTGTTTTGTATGTGTGTGTGTATTTTGAGTGCGGCGGTGTGTACCGCCAATGGAAAACCGCGGTTGAAAGACCGCCACGTGGATTCATGTGTCGTGCTAGTGTGGGCGTATTTCTGTTGGCGTGACGGTGGAGGATTTGTTTTCGCCAGTTTATCACTGACCTTTGGTGTGGCGGACTTGTGTGGGTGTCTGAATTTTGGCGGATTCCGTGATGTGGGTCATAATGGCTGTGGCAAATTTCCGCGGGCTTGGCGGTGTGTTGGCGGTCTTCTGCACGGTGGTAAGCGGCTTTTACCGCCAATGTTGTAATGAGGGCTTATGTCTATAATCATACGTCCCCAGGTATACTTCCAGCTCCTGATAACTCGCCTGTAGCCACTGAAGTCTATCCAACCTGGCAACCTGTTGTGCCACCGCAATCTCTAGCCTGTGCAACTTCCTTTTCACAGTCAGAAGTTCTCCATGGGGGACCCCTCTACCCACCACGTGGAAGTAATGCAATGGTTGCGCATCACCACCTTGTGTGCATTCCAACCCAAAGACCTGGAGGGGGTAGAGTCAGTGTTGAGGTCAAAATAATGGGCAATATGTGTGGCCTAGTTTCTCTGAAGGGGGATACTGAAGGACTCCCTGAGCATACACAGAGGACGATGTGCCATAAACCTGCCCCTTCCATTTTGCATTAACTTTCTGGTGACATACAACTCTTGCAAAAGGGCTGTATGCGCATGGCACAGTCTACAGTAAGCATAGATCTGATATCTCTAGGCGGGAGTGGAAATAACTGTCACATTCCATATCAGCAAATTACAGTGTGGAATAGCGTTAGTTGCAGGTGTACCCAGGAGTTCCAGGGAGTGTTGATACCATTAGGTCTTCCCACACGATTCTATCCATATCCAAGGATAGCTTCAAGTTATTACTTTCCCTGATGAGGCCCTACATATAAATTATGAGGGCTCTGTTCTCCCTAAATAAGGGTTTTCCAAATATCTAAAGGATTAGGTACGTTTATTAAGGTCCTGACGAATCGCACTAAGATCATTTTTTACTACCATTTAGCGAGAAACATGTTGACCTGTGATGTAGAGTAGCACAGGGGACCCTGTGTCTACTTGCTTCATTTATACTACTCCCCAATGTGAGAGTCAGTAATTGCTATTAATAATAATTTCTCTTTTTATGGGGAGCGTAGACATTATTTTACCATTTCCCTATTTATTGTTTTTAACCTTGTCAGAGGTATCTACACCAAATTAAAGACGTATTTATTTTCTACCTCTAGACAATTTTAACCACTACTATACCAATCCTCCACACTTCTTTTTGACCGGTTGTGCATTTCTCCTTAAACAAGATCTCCGGCAAAGAGCCCCCTCGTGGGGCCCGTCAGGCATTGCAGCGCCAGCCTGACGAGGAGCACAGCCCTATGATGAAGCATGTCACCGTAAAGTGAGTGAGGGCTTGTGCTTTAAAAGAAATAACTTTTTCTTTTCTGTGGTATATAGAACCTATTGGTCTATGAAGAACCTTTCTTTTTGGAATCGTGTGTGCAATTTTGATGTGCATTATATTGGGAACCTCACACACGGGACCAGGAGTCTTTTCTCCGAATATCCCTTTCTTTTGCCCCTCCTTTGTTGGTTTTTGGTACCCATTATATATGCCAGTGATAACAAATGCGGCGCTTCCCATAATAACAGACCATCCCTATCTTAGTGAGCAGGTACCTCTAAGCACCCCAGCTACAAGCAAATGCCTGATGAATGATAGTACCATGCCACAAAAAACTGTGTAGTGGACTCCACCTGTGTAATAAGAAAAAAGCAGAAAACATCACATGTAACTCCTCCCCCAGGGTGGCGCTCTACTATGTGCCCAGCCAAAACCAATCAGCAAATAACCAACAACAATTAGGAAACAGAAAACTAAGAGCATGTCCTGTTCAAGGATTAGTTGGAGCGGAGTCAGCCAAAAAAGAGGGATCACAGGCATATGGACCCTCTAGTGAGTTCTGGGAGTCCAGCTTCTCCAGAGGGACATTTACGGGCAACATTTGGACCATATTGCAGGGCGCATGGCAGGCCCAACTCCTCACAGCAAATAGTCTGCCAATTGTGGTGTCAACTCTGGCTCTTGGTAGTCCTCCCCAGCAGAGGCCGAGGAGCCATTAGTGTCCGACCCAGTGTCAGATAAGCAGTACAATCTCAGGGCCTTCAAAGGAGTTCTGCCCATGGAGAAACACCACCTCCATGCCTGTGCTTACTTTGTGCCTCCTTGTGCTGTGGAGTGCAGCTTTGATTCTGTACTAACCTCCGGTGCCGCAGCTGAGGCATCAGCCATCCACCAGCCTCCTGATCCTCAGCCAGAGGCCTCACCAGTCCTTCAGCATGTATCCAGGTCCAAGCGTCGCTAGGCATTGAGAAAAAAAGTGGGTAGAGTCTCCATCTATGACCTTAAGCTTGGCAGAAAAGAGGAGGACGTACCTCAGACCCAGTTCTCAAAGGTGCTGCTTGACCACATCATAGGAGTTACAGAGACTTTGTACCTCCATAGTGAAATCTGTGTAAGCAGAAATGGCACTGCCTTTGAATTGCCAGGGTCCTTTTTATGCAAACCAAGTTCAGGATCAAGTCTCTGTCCCTGTAATTAAGTAACTTTGAAAAGACCGGCCTCTGTGGAGCCAGGCTCCCAGGCAAACAATGTGCCCTCTCTACCATGAGGGACATAGAAACCTTTCCCAGCAGCATCGTGTTCATCAACCATTGCTCAAGAAAGAGTCCCATGCTTGGACCCTCTGAGCGTGCCGGAAAGCCCAGGAAACAAACATTATTACCCCTTGAGCGAATCCCTGCATCTTCCGCTCTCCTGTGCAAAGTGGATACCTTGGTCTTCATGCCTTGCAATTGAGTCTGAAGGTCTTGAAGCATGGGCCTCATCGCAGTCAAGAAGCATTTGGCATCATCCACGTGGTCAACCCAGTTTTCTGAGGTCCACTTGGAGGAGGTAGATGTCGGGTGAGACAGTGTCAGACTAGGATGGCGTCCAATATCTGGGCACAATCGCTTTGGAAAGTTCCTTCTAGGTTACCCAGCATGCCAGCTCCATGATCAAGAGGCAGCAGAGTGGTCCATCACCTCACCTGGGCCTGCAGCTGAGGTCCTAATCGATTTGGGATTCACTATTCTGCTGACAGGGGCTGTGACCCCAACCAATTGCTCCGCTCAGCACCAACTGGGACAGTATCAGCACCCGGGGCCTGGCCCACTCCTTACAAGTTGCATCCTCTTGGGCACGTGCCCCAGGAGGTGTCTGGCATGCCACCTTGGTGTGGCCCTCGTGTCTCTCACCAACGGGGCCCTCTGCACTCCAGTAGGAGGCAGTGGCCTGATCACCCATAGAACCACCAAAGTCCCTCTAATCGCCATTCATATGGTCCGCTCCCATCGCTGGGCCTATGGGCTCATACAGTGCTGTACTCCAACCCCCGGGGACTTTTCACCACCAGGCCTCAAGGTGTCAGAAATATGCCTCCTTACCCAGATCTTGGGGACTGCTGGGTAACAGGCCCTTCGTAACTTTGTGCCATGCCCTTTCGAGCCTCCCCATTGTAAGGTCTGGAGCTGCTGTAGAAGTCACAACTGACAGGGGTCACAAGGCCTGCTCTGATCGACAGATCTAAGGGCCCTCTCTGCGTGGCACTCAGTGCTGTGTGTATGTTGTCCCCGCCAGGCGTCAAACTCTACTGCACCTTCTGCAGCCTGCCTGGTCTGGCAGCTGCCATGGCTGCCCACAGCACCCTCCTCAGTGCTGCTCAGCGCTACCTCAGCCTCGCTGCCAGAAGTCTCATCATGGCCCTGGACCACTGCCCTGGGATCAACGTGGTCCACAGCGGGTCCCCAGCACCGGGCACCCCGCCACAGCAGATCGATGCAATCTACAGTTTGGCAATTTGGCCCTCTGACAGTACATTTATGAAACATTATAAGCTGAATAATGTTGGTGACATTCAGACAAACTTTGGTTGGTGATAATCAGACTAACTTTGGTGTTGGGGTTCTTAACTCAAGGATGTATTAGGCGATGGATTAATATCCTATTCATTTTATATGAAACCAAAATGAGTGTTTAGTAACATCAATGAGTGTTCATACCAATGGTTCAATGTGGTATCTTCAAAAAAAGTCAAAGGCTCCTTCCTTCTTTGCTATTTCTCAAGACTAATGACTGGACCAGGATAGGGGACGTAACGGTAATGCCTCATTAGTGGTTAGTAATCGGGGCTTTAAGGGCTGCTGTGCTGGCCTGATACCTGGTAACTGACGCTGAAGATAGTTTGTAGGTCTAACAATTCAGAATTCTTTATGAGAAATGACACTTGACAACTATACTTTTTCTATTTGTTAAGTATTTCTTTTTTGACGAAGTCATTTTTGTTCTAAATGTATGAGCTGCACACACGTGATCCAAATGTTTACTCTAGTTTGATGGTGCTATCAATGTGTGCTGGTAGCAGCTGTGTTTATAACAGCAAGGATGACATTGAAACAAACAAGTTATACTTACCGTTGCATGTTGTGAACGTGATATTTGTTCAAGCTGGAATGCAGAACGCACATTTACAAGTCATAAAACTCTCGAGTAATTCTAGACTGGCTCGCAGAGTGTAAGAAAGGTTCATCAGTCACACATTTATGAAATCTGAAGCTATGCCGCCGGCAAGGTTCTTTTTCAAGCATAGGGGGCTAATATTGTTTCTGTGCTGTTATTAGTACAGCTCTCGAGTTACAAGTCAAACCAAGGGTTGCAATGCAGAGCGGGTGAGCTTTGACGTGAACTTGTGGGAAACCATCACCAGAGACTTGCGGAATTTTTTATTGTGTACGTTCCGTGGTTCCAGAAAGACCAAGCTCGCACTGGATGGTAACCGACTTCCCAAACAATTCACATAGCAGACATGGTTTCCAGTCAGCTTGGTAATGGGTTTGCGTACATCAGCTGCACTCGATTCTTGCTTGGGAGTTAGCTACGGAGACGGTCAGAAGGATTCCCTAGCGAGGTTAAATACAGCACCCCCTGCTCCGAGCACAATGACGACGGGAGTCCGCCCGAGGAGTGAACGGGACAGCTGTGCAGCCGTAGGCCGTTTGAATTAACCAGGCCTATTCAGCATTCTCCGAAATGAGGTGTTCATTACCATCTAGCCCGTGAAAACAACCTGCACACACTACTCAAACAGGCGGTGTTCATCTCTATGTGTTCCCCTGTGTCGCAGAGCATACACGAGATCCCGAAAGTGCATGTTCTGCGCTTTTCTTCACTGCTGGCTGACTTGAAGTTGAAACTATTTGAACCAGAACTTTGACTTCACATGCTCTTGAAAACAAGACGCTGGCCTTTGCTCGGTCATTGCAGTCCGGGAGCCTAATGGGAAACAAGCAGTCGAAATCCTCAAAGGAAAAGCAGCAGAAAGGCGGGAAGCAGTCTGTCAATGCCAAACCAACACAATCGAATCAGGGCCTACAGGGCAAACGCAGAAGCGACAGCTTATACCTCAGCTTAGTGCTGAAGGGCATGGTGGAGATCCCCAACCATGTGTGGGAGTTTACGGAACTGCAGCGACTGAATCTTTCGCAGAACCGCATCTACGTTCTGCCTCCGGCGCTAGGGAAACTGGATCATATTGCGGTACTGAACTTATGTGGCAACAGGTTGACATATCTGCCAAAGGAAATTGGTCGGTTGAGGAACCTCAAGGTTTTGTTTGCCAATATGAATTTATTGACTGAGGTGCCTGGAGAACTGAGTCTCTGTGGAAAGCTAGAAGTGTTAAGCTTGTCCCACAACCTCATCTCAGAACTTCCTCTGAGCCTAAATGATCTGAACTTTCTTAGGAAGTTAAACCTCGGAAACAATCACATTGTCCACATCCCAGTGTGTGTGTTTTCTATGAAGAGCCTCGATTTCCTGGATGTGGGCTCAAACAGGATAGAAAATATTGCTGAAACCATCCAGCATCTGGAGCACCTGCAGATATTTATTGTTGAGCATAACAACATCCACAACTTGCCAAAGACACTCTGCTCCGTGACTGCGCTGGAGTTACTTAATGTAGACCACAACTGCATTCATACACTCCCCAATGAGCTCTACCTACTCTCAAGATTACCAAGAATTGCAAAGAACCCGATTGAAAAAGGACTGCACGTTATACATAATCCCTTAGTCAGACCACTTCCAGAGATTCTCGAGGGAGGACTGGAGGTGCTCTTCAACTATCTTAAAGACAAAAATGAGAAAAACTAATCTGTATTCTATTGTTGGATTGGACCATTTGCAGTATAAAGTCATATCCCTGAACCTTTCTAAAAATGTAGGTTCAGTTCCAGCCAGTAGGCTAGATGGGCCCGGACCTTCGGATGGAGCCTTGTTGACCCACCCACCCTACATTCACGGCCACACAAAGCTCTATCTGGTTTCTTTTAAATGCTTGATGTCTGCACTCTTTGTTAAATGGTTTTAGTTGCATGTTAACCAGCAGTTGCCTCAGCTCCTTGTCTGGAATAGCTGCGATGCCAGCAGAGATCCCTTTTGCACCCACAAAACACAGGAGGGAATATGTGCCAATAACAAAAGATGCAAGTATCCATGCCAAGGTAATTAAAAGACAGAGACCGTCATATGACAAAAGCCATTTACACTGTAATGATTCTGCCATCACATACAAGTGAATAAAATAGTTATGCAATTAGAACATATATCTTATGGCTGCTTCTTTAATGTTGTTAGTGCTCCGAACTTCTTCAGAAGATGCAGTTCTACATACAAAATACATTATAAATAAACTGAACAAAAGAAATGTTTCATCCTGACAACTGCTGTAATAAAAATGTTTTGATTATCCTACACACATTGCACATGATGTGTAATTACGTATGTGCATATGCTCGTATTTTGTTTTTTACTGAGAACCACATGTTTTGAACTGGAATAGAAATACTAAAACTCTGTTTTAGCAAACACTTACACTTTACAATATATTCTCTATTGTCTAAATGAAAATACATATTTTGCAGAAGTAGTTAAGGTTGCAAAGGACGCAAACCACATCATATAAAATAAGACAAAAGTGTAAAAGCTAGTTTAACACATCACCTGATGACTATTTTTACTTAAAACAAATGTGCTATACAAACACTCAAGTAAACCAGTAGAATGCTTGTTATGTGTAGACGGTGATTAATGATTTGCAGGTTATTGTAGGTGGTGGGCGTGGGCAGTCATTTTTGGAGACATAGACTTATTTTCCATCATCAGACGTTGACCCTGAGCAAGAGAGAAAGGCAAAATAGGGAGAAAGAAGGATAATTAGAAAAGTAGGAAAGCACTGACACATGGAGAAATCAGAGGTGTGCAAGGCGTAGTGCCTTTGCATTCAGCATTGCACGTAGAGTTCGGTAATACAGGGTACCTCCATATAGATATGTATGGTTTGCACATTTATCTGGTGAAATGGGTATTGCTGTAATGTATTTTTTTGGGATGAATGTGGCTTTCTTATCATCTGTTTACTAGACCCAAAGGAATTATTTTTAGGTTGGCAAAATCTTACGACGTGCAGATTTTGCTTGATTTTCTCTTACAGGACACTGGTTGGAATCAAAATTGCCTAGAAAGAACACCAACACTACTGCTGAGTGACATTTTCTCCTCAAACCAGTGTCATGCTACTCGGGGGTATAACACTGGCCCCTGCAGTCCCTGAGGCGCAGGGGCCCCCAACCCTTCAACTGGCCCCTAAATCTTCAGGGGGTTCCCATTCAGCCCAAGACCTATGTAAATCAGTGAGATATGGGAAACCTTGGAGCCCCTCATCACATTCACAGGGGGACCCATCATTATGTGTTACACAACTGCTGCCAGCGTCTCGTGACACCTTCAAACATGAGGTATGTCCTCGTATTTAGCTCGTAGGAAGAAACCAGCAAGAACACTTACAGAAATTTGTGGAAAAAATGTCATGCTTTGATCCACCCCAACAGTTCACTTTATACATGTTTGGCTGACGCCTCTAAATGTGATGCTTTGCGTATTCTGTTTAAATGTACATTTGTTTATGGGACAATGCTTTATTTTTATGAATGTGTATCCTTCGATGTTACGATTTTACAGTCACAGTTCAGAAAGTATTTCATTGGGGAAAAAAGAACTGGCTCCGATGAATCCACTTTTGTTTGTTTGAATATGCATTAATTGGAGCAAATCTAATTATTGAATTACTGTTGGCATTTTGAACTGCATTAAATGTTACTTAGTGGTCACTACAGAGCACTTGTCTCCTAGACAGGTGCTAAAAAGTTGGGAAAGTGGGCTGCATAGTGAAGTGTTAGACCCGACCAATCATTCTGGTGGAGCAGGGATCTCTGTTAAGTTGCTGATTTACAAAAAGGATTTACCATCTATCAGAGTGAGAAATCTTCCCTGTAATTCAAGGGCCAAATGGATCTTTGACATTGGTTGAGGTTAACCAGGAGCTATACATGAAATTCAGTTGTCATCACAATCTCAATTCTATTTGTAGTCAATAACAAGAATTGATGTGAGTTTAAAGGCTTTTAATTATCAAATCTTTTAGTATCTAATCTTTATTAGAATCATCAATATAAGTTCGTAAATAACAGTCATTCGTTTTGTCAATAATCAAAATAAGTATTCAATAGTTCATAATAAATGCATTAGGCACACTCAATAAAGTAAAGCATCCCTATTGTAAGAGTAATGATGAAAAGGTGTCAGTTAGAACCCAAAAAAAGGTCCCATTTCCCATAAAGAGAGGTTTAAGAAACTCAGTAGAGTCTCTGTTTAAGCAGTGTGGATACGTGTATAGAGGTTATGGGGAAAAGAGTGATCTACCTACTCTTAGAACACACATTACTATAGACAACACATGATTGTTTAAACTCAGTGTTTCTTCTTTCTTCAGCCAACCAATCATCCCTTGATTCCTCATGGGAAAAGGATCACTCCTCATCTTCTCACTGAGAGTACAATGAGCATAAGCAGCAATGCTGAGTGAAACATTTCTTATCAACTACAATGTTATTTCTTTCATGCATTTACATAATTCATTCTCTTTAAAAATGCTGCAACTCGGTATGTGAACTTTTTCATTACCTAACTTAACCTCTTCGTTGCGGGCGTCGGCCACTGGCCGACACCCACACACCCTCCCTGGTGCGGGTCACGACCAGTGGCCGACACCAGGAAGGGTATCAATAAATCCTCGGGTGCGACGCACCCGAGGATTTTTTATTTTTTTTAAACCCCCCCCGGGAGACACAGAAGCTTCTGTGTCTCCCCCCGCCCCCCACCCGCCCCTTTGTGACGTCAGCACGCCTCGCGGCGCGCTGACGTTGCAAAGGTGTTTTCCCCATCAAAGCAGGAAGCAGCCTTGCGGCCGCAGCACAGCTGCGATCGGGGGCCAGGAAACACTTTCAGGAAGGCCTCGTAAGAAAGGGGAGACACTCTATGTACATAGATATATATATATATATATAGAGGTAGATCTATATATACCAAAGAGATTTATAAAGTGTGCTACTCACCTGTGAGGGTCTCAAGGCGCTTGGGGGGGGGCGGGGGGAGGGAAAGGGGCTGGGAGGTTCACTGTTCGAAAAGCCAGGTTTTGAGGCCCTTCCTGAAAAGAAGTAGGTTTTGGGTCTTGCGAAGGTGGGTTGTGAGGGCGTTCCAGGTTTTGGGTGCAAGCTAGGAGAAGGATCTGCCCCCGGTGGTGGTGTGTTTTATGCGGGGGACAGAGGCGAGAGAGAGGTCAGCTGAGCGGACGTTTCGTGTGGGGGTGTGGAAGGTGACTCTCGTTGAGGTAGGCAGGGCCTGTGTTGTGGAGTGGATTGTGTGCGAGGATGAGGATCTTGAAGGTGATCCTTTTGTCAATGGGGAGCCAGTGGAGGGATTTGAGGTGTGGAGAGATGTGTTCGTGTCGGCGGAGGTCGAGGATGAGTCGTGCTGCTGAGTTCTAGATGCGTGTAGTTTGCGCTTGAGTTTTAGAGTGGTGCCGGCGTAGAGGGCGTTTCCGTAATCAAGCCTGCTGCTGATGTGTGCGTGAGTGACAGTTTTTCTGGTCTCTGTGGGGATCCATTTGAATGTTTTTCAGTATACGGAGTGTGTTGAAGCATGAGGAGGTGAGAGCGTTGATTTGTTGGGTCATCGAGAGGGAGGAGTCTAGGATGATGCTGAGGTTGCGTGCGTGGTTGGCGGGGGTGGGTGCAGGGCCTAGCGTGGTGGGCCACCATGAGGGGTCCCAGGTGTTTTTGTGTGGGCCAAAGAGGATTATTTCGGTTTTGCTTGAGTTGAGTTTCAGGTGATTGGCTGTCATATATATATCACTTTTGTCAATATGTGTGTGGTTTCCCTGGGGGGAAAAGGGTCCGACTTGTCTAGTGGCAGTTTTAGTGCCATAAAGAAGCGCAGAAGGTTTATATGCCTACTGCAAAGAGCAAATCTGTATTTTATGTAAATAGCTGAGTACATTAGCAAAGTCTATGGAGAGATGAAGGGCACTTTTGCTGGGTGGTAATGAGGGAATCCGAGGAGGAGGGAGTGGGAGCACCAATAATGATTGTTGGACTGGGCGCAGGAGGTGCTAAAGACTGTGACGAATGGTATGTGACAAGGTGTTTTTTGAGTGTCTTGAAAGTACGTGCTGATTGAGGGAAGAAGCGCAGGTAAGGTGGCCTCTACTGTTGCACGTATCTCACACACCATCGATTTTGTGACTGTCTACGTAGGCTAGTGTTTTAGAGCAACAGTTTAGCCAATAGCAGAGATGGCATCTTGATGGATGACTGCTGCCTGCACTCGGGTTATAGAGGACCGCTCTGACATAGGATCAGAGACTGAGACATCAGATACTGAGACAGCATCTGAGGGATAGGACAATGGCGCAGACTCTGGGAGTGATTTTTCAGTCAGAGGAGTCCCATTCGATAACTCCTCTTCCAGTACATTATGAGGGAGGTGATGAGGACAGTCCTGCTGTCCCTTCGCAAGCTGTTTGTGCAACTGGGTAATAGTGGGTTAGGCCAACCCAGAGAGCAGGTGAATGCGGCGGCAAGCAGAGAGAGAGTGCTCTCTTGGGAGCTCCCCAATTTAGTTCAGCCCCAAATTCCACCACCCAAATCATATTGTGGAGACATCAAAATTATCCATGGCAAAACAAACTGGTTTTGTAAGGCAGGCACCTGTGTTTTTGGTCCTGGATTCGGCGGCCATATAGAGAAACACACTAAACCCAAACATTTCTGGAAACTAGACATTCGGGGGAGTCCACAGAGGTGTGACTTGTGTGGCTTCCCCAAAGTTTTCTTACCCAGAATACCCTGCAAAGCTGAAACGTTGAAAAAAAACTCAATTTTTCTCGCATTTCTGTCACACAAACTACAGGAATATGCTGGGATCCACAATATTCCTACCACCCAGTGACTCCTCACCTGTCCTGATAAAAACACTACCCCACTTGAGTGCCTACACCTAGTGTCTGTGTCAGGAATGGATCACCCCAGGGTCAACAGCTGCCTCACGTAAGGACCAACATTGACCGTTGTGTGATCTATTCCTGTCGCAGGCACCAGGCCTAACCACACAAGTGAGGTATCATTTTTATCGGGAGGCTTGGGGGAACGCTGGGTGGAAGGAAATTTGTGGCTCCTCTCAGATTCCAGAACTTTCTGTCACCGAAATGTGAGGAAAACTTGTTTTTTTAGCCACTTTTTGAGGTTTGCAAAGGATTCTGGGTAACAGAATCCTGGTCCGAGCCCCGCAAGTCACCCCTCCTTGGATTCCCCTAGGTCTCTAGTTTTCAGAAATGCACAGGTTTGGTAGGTTTCCCTAGGTGCCGGCTGAGCTAGAGGCCAAAATCTACAGGTAGGCACTTTGCAAAAAACAGCTCTGTTTTCTGTGATGTGTCCACGTTGTGTTTTGGGGCATTTCCTGTCGCGGGCGCTAGGCCTACCCACACAAGTGAGGTATCATTTTTATCGGGAGACTTGGGGGGACGCTGGGTGGAAGGAAATTTGAGGCTCCTCTCCGATTCCAGAACTTTCTGTCACCGAAATGTGAGGAAAACTTGTTTTTTTAGCCACTTTTTGAGGTTTGCAAAGGATTCTGGGTAACAGAACCTGATCAGAGCCCCGCGAGTCACCCCATCTTGGATTCCCCTAGGTCTCTAGTTTTCAAAAATGTACAGGTTTGGTAGGTTTCCCTAGGTGCCGGCTGAGCTAGAGGCCAAAATCTACAGGTAGGCACTTTGCAAAAAACAGCTCTGTTTTCTGTGATGTGTCCACGTTGTGTTTTGGGGCATTTCCTGTCGCGGGCGCTAGGCCTACCCACACAAGTGAGGTATCATTTTTATCGGGAGACTTGGGGGGACGCTGGGTGGAAGGAAATTTGAGGGGTCTCTCCGATTCCAGAACTTTCTGTCACCGAAATGTGAGGAAAACTTGTTTTTTTAGCCACTTTTTGAGGTTTGCAAAGGATTCTGGGTAACAGAACCTGGTCAGAGCCCCGCGAGTCACCCCATCTTGGATTCCCCTAGGTCTCTAGTTTTCAAAAATGTACAGGTTTGGTAGGTTTCCCTAGGTGCCGGCTGAGCTAGAGGCCAAAATCTACAGGTAGGCACTTTGCAAAAAACAGCTCTGTTTTCTGTGATGTGTCCACGTTGTGTTTTGGGGCATTTCCTGTCGCGGGCGCTAGGCCTACCCACACAAGTGAGGTATCATTTTTATCAGGAGACTTGGGGGGACGCTGGGTGGAAGGAAATTTGAGGGTCCTCTCAGATTCCAGAACTTTCTGTCACCGAAATGTGAGGAAAACTTGTTTTTTTAGCCACTTTTTGAGGTTTGCAAAGGATTCTGGGTAACAGAACCTGGTCAGAGCCCCGCGAGTCACCCCATCTTGGATTCCCCTAGGTCTCTAGTTTTCAAAAATGTACAGGTTTGGTAGGTTTCCCTATTTGCCGGCTGAGCTAGAGGCCATAATCTACAGGTAGGCACTTTGCAAAAAAACAGCTCTGTATTTTGTGAAAAAATGGGATGTGTCCACGTTGTGTTTTGGGGCATTTCCGGTCGCGGGCGCTAGGCCTACCCACACAAGTGAGGTATCATTTTTATAAGGAGACTTGGGGGAACATAGAATAGCAAAACAAGTGTTATTGCCCCTTATCTTTCTCTACATTTTTTCCTTCCAAAAATAAGAGAGTGTGTAAAAAAGACGTCTATTTGAGAAATGCCCTGCAATTCACATGCTAGTATGGGCACCTCGGAATTCAAAGATGTGCAAATAACCACTGCTCCTCAAAACCTTATCTTGATCCCATTTTGGAAATGCAAAGGTTTTCTTGATACCTCTTTTTCACTCCTCATATTTCAGCAAATGAATTGCTGTATACCCAGTATAGAATGAAAACCAACTGCAGGGTGCACCTCATTTATTGGCTCTGGGTACCTAGGGTTCTTGATGAACCTATAAGCCCTTTATATCCCCGCAACCAGAAGAGTCCAGCAGACAAAACGGTATATTGCTTTCAGAAATCTGACATCGCAGGAAAAAGTTACAGAGTAAAACATAAAGAAAAATGGCTGTTGTTTTCAGCTCAATTTCAATATTTTTTTATTTCAGCTGTTATTTTCTGTAGGAAAACCTTGTAGGATCTACACAAATGACCCCTTGCTGAATTCAGAATTTTGTCTAGTTTTCAGAAATGTTTAGCTTTCCGGGATCCAGCATTGGTTTCACACCCATTCCTGTCACTAACTGGAAGGAGGTTGAAAGCACCAAAAATAGTAAAAATGGGGTATGTCCCAGTAAAATGCCAAATTTGTGTTGGAAAATGTGGTTTTCTGATTCAAGTCTGCCCGTTCCTGAAAGGTGAGAAGATAGTGATTTCAGCACCAGAAACCCTTTGTTGATGGCATTTTCAGGGAAAAAACCACAAGCCTTCTTCGGCGGCCCTTTTTTCCCATTTTTTTGGAAAAAACTAAATTTTCACTGTATTTTGGCTATTTTCTTGGTCTCCTCCAGGGTAAACCACAAACTCTGGGTACCATTAGAATCCCTAGGATGTTGGAAAAAAAGGACGCAAATTTGGCGTGGTTAGCTCATGTGGACAAAAAGTTATGAAGCCCTAAGCGCGAACTACCCCAAATAGCCAAAAAAGGAGTCAGCACTGGGGGGGAAAAGGCCCAGCAGCTAAGGGGTTAATAACATGTCTCTATTAATTAGTTGGCAGTGTTCTTTGTGTATATAGAAACTTTTGCATAGTTAAACAAAAACACTTGTACAGCTACCATTATTCAGTATGAAAAATATGTCTATGGTTAGGTCAGAAAATTAACCTTTTGTGCTGTCATCACTCCTTAGTCATGTCAGAGTTGTCAAACAATGTAACATCAGCTATTCAGGCCTAGTATGAGAAAATAAGATTGCCTAATCCAATTTTTGCATTTAAAATCATTTATTTTCATTAAAGCCTACATGTTAATTCTGCACATTATTACATTATTTTTCTCAATATGTAAAATGCTCTAGAAACCTCAAGGTCCTGTCCAGTTGTATCCCTACTCCAGTTGCATGGGGATGATTGCTGTCATAAGTAGTTTTCCTTCCTGTGAAAACTGGGAACACCTAGGAGCAGGAGAAATTAACAGAACTAGACACCATGTGAAACTATAAATGTAGTTTTCAACATGCAGACCCAAGCCTGGTAGATAAAACAAAGCTGGGCTAGGGCTCTACGAAAATCCAGTTTTTAGTACTGCACACACCTGCTTCCCAGGGTTTCAATCCAAAGAAAGTGAGGAATGATTGTCCTATACCTCTGAGGAAGGAGGGACATCAAAATAAACAACATGACCACAGGGATTACACATAGGAATTGCTGAGTAAACGAGTGACTGGGGGTTGTGTCCGTGTATATGTGTTTAGCCTCAGGGCCATTTAAAACATTTGATAACGTGGACCAGTCTTGTTATGTAATGCCCATTTCAATTTGACTAGTTACTAAATGAACATGCATTGGTAATCACTTGGTGAATTACTGCACACCCTTGTGTTTTCGTATACTAACTGAATATGACTTCATTCTGAGCACACCTAAGCTATAGATGATCGTTGAAAACTTAAAAACCGAACCAAAACAATAGTTTACACTATGAAATCCTTGATCAATGTTCAGCAAACTTCGCCTATGGAAGCGCAGGTGAACTGAAGAACTCAAAAGTTATAGTCAAACCTATTACTGTTTTGCAAAGGATGTAAAACGCAACCTGAACTGCAGCAATGCTCCTGTGTTAATATATGTTGGGCCTGGCCCTTTTTGCAGGGTCATCCCCAAACTTTTTGCCTCCTTCCTCCTATTTTTTTCTGACCATTTTTTGTTGGCTTTAGGACTCTGGGCACTTTACCACTGCTAACCAGTGCTAAAGTGCATATGCTTGCTGCCTAAATTGTATTTCTGATTGGTATATCCATCATTGGCATATTTGATTTACTAGTAAGTCCCTAGTAAAGTGGACTAGAGGTGCCCTGGGCCTGTACATCAAATGCTACCAGTGGGTCTAGAGCACTAATTGTGCCACCCACATGAGTAACACTTCTCAGACCTGCCACTGCAGTGTCTGTGTGTGCAGGTTTGCAATGCCAGTTTGACCTGGCAAGCGTACCCACTTGGCTGCTCCAAATTTTCCCTTTTTGTACATGTAAGGCACCCCTAAGGTAGGTCCTAGGTAGCCCCATGGGCAGGGTGCAGTGTATGTTAAAGGTAGGGTATGGGCTGGTGTGTTTTTGCATGTCCTAACAGTGAAATATTGCCAGATTCGGGTTTCACTGTTGCAAGGCCTATCTCTTTCATAGGTTAAAATGGGAGCTGCCTTTAAATAACTTTTAAGTGCAGTTTCCCTTTGGGAGCAGATGGAGATGCAGAGTTTGCTGTCTCTGAACTCACAATTTAAAATGCAACGTTTGGTGAAGTTCTTTTTTAGATTGTCAGTTTGAAAATGCCACTTTTAGAAAGTGGGCATTCTTTTGCTTAAACCATTATGTGACTCTGTCTGCCTGTCTACTCCCTGTCTGGGTAAGACTGACAGTTGGGCTGTTTTTGAATCTCCACTAGACAGTGACACAAATGGAGCTGAGGTGTAGCCTGCATATCCTGATGGATCATCTAGGCTAGAGTGGAGGGAGGAGCTGACACTTACACCTGAATAGGCTGTGCCTGCCCTCACACAATGCAGTCTCCAACCCCCTGGTGTGAGTCTGGAGCCAGGCCTGGGCAAGGCAGAATCTTGTGAACAACATAGGCCTTCCTTTGAAGTTTGCCTAGTTCAAAGTCAGGAAGGGTTATAAGTAGTGGACCGAAAACGCCAGATTTTCAGATTACTTTTGGAACCAAGAGGAACCTCTGCCAAGGAGAAGAGCTGGAGGAGGAGTACTCCCGCTTTGTCTGTGACTGTGCTTTGCTGGGTTGGCCTGCAGTTGCTGCTTCTGCCTGAAAGAGGACAAAGACTGTACTTTGTGGTATATTCATGCTTGTGAAGTGTCTCCAAGGGCTTGAACTGAACTTGCCTCCTGTTTTTAAGTCTGAGGGCCATCAAAGACTACCTCTGCCAGCACCTGGACTCTCTGCTGAAACTACTAGCCTGCCAAGTGGTGCCCTATCTAGTCCCTGGGCCCTTGAAAGGTGAAGCTGGTAAAACCAAGGTGAAAATCCATGCACAGGAGCCGTGCGGGGAACATTTTGACACACCATCTGCAATGCAGCTGCAAAAACTATGCACCACTCACATTGTGGCTGAAATAGACGCACCACCTGCATCGTAGTGGGGAAATTGACGCATCACCTGCATTGCGGCTAGAGGAACAACACAACGCCCGCTTGCAGCTGCTAAAATCAACGCAAACCCCATGCAGCGCGGATTCTTGTCCTCATGCGGCCTGATTTTGCACGCAACTTCGCTGGGTGTCAAAATCCATGTGAACCTGCCCGAACCTGAGGTGCCCATCTGGAAATCGACGCCTAGCTGTCTTGCGGGAGAGTAAAACGATGCGTGACCTACCCGACCGGAGAAAACAATGCACGGCCTCATTTGCGAGTAAGGAATCGACGCGTCGCTGACTTTTCCAATGCCTGCTCGCCCCTGCAGCTTTATTTATGACGCAAACCACGTACTTTGTGTTACAAAAATGTTTCCATTGTTTTCTACGGAGTAACATTCTATTATTTTAAAAATTCCTAACTTTACTTGTGTATGTTGGATTTTTGTTCTTTTGATCTTGTTTGATTTCAATAAATATTGACTATTATTTTAAACTGGTGTGGTGTCTATTTTGTAGTGTTTTTACAGTATTACTGTGTGTGTTGGTACAAATACTTTACACATTGCCTTTAAGATAAGCCTGATTGCTTGTGCCAGGCTACCAAGAGGGTAAGCAGAGGTTAGCTTAAGTGTGTGTCTCCATTGCCCTGACTAGAGTGAGGATCCCTGCTTGGAAGACTGCAAACTCACTGCCAACCAGAGACCCTATTTCTAACAATATATTTGACTGCATATACAGAATATAAATAAAGAGTATACATATATTACGATTAATACTATGGAATGGCACATCATAACACACAATATTAACGGATGACTTCCTTGTTTGAAACACATAATTTAATGGGATAATATAACCTAAGCAGATTTTGGAAAAACGTAATTTATTGATACGACCACTCAATACAGAATTTGAAACCTATGTTGATTTTGAATTAGCAATAGCCTAATGATGTGCGCACTAAGTGGTTCCTGCAAAAACATTGATTTACCTTTTCCTGGTGTCACAAACAACAAATTAATGATCTTCTACCAGTCAGTAGTAATTTTGAATAATGCATTCTTTGAAATAACCTATGACTTTCTCAAATTGGTCCTCCCCTTTTGCTGAAATTGAGAAAAAACAGGGATATCAGGAAAGGGCAATCAGCAGCTGCCATTGCCTCCTAAAACTGTAGTGATGGTTGTTGGGTCATATTTCTGGTTTATGCTGCGTAGCTGTTGTTTTGTTGTGGTTTTGAATTGTGCTGTGTTGATATGTTATTTTGTGTTACATGAATTGTGCTGTTGCAGTAAATTGCATGTGTTATTTTGTTGTGATTGCCAGCAACTCTCATTCAAAATCTCAAGGTGCGGATGAGGGTGGGATGATCGTTGGTGTAGTTTGGCAGCTAAGAGTCACTCTGACTGTTATCTTGTTGCTTTCTTCAGTCACATTGCATTTTTATAGTATTGTCTTTTTACTGAGCAGATGTACAGTTTGAGAGTTCATCTTTGTTTGCTTGCCTTTGTTCCTCAAAATGAGTGGCATAAAAATCCATATTTCAAAGTGAACCATGAAAAATGGAAAACATTTCACACATCCCTGTGAAATATAGATTGTATGATCATAATGACAACACAAATCACTCTGCAGAGCTTCACTATTGACACGACCACTACCATTATTCGGCATGGGGAACCAAATTATGCAGCAAGGTTATCTAAATTATGAGGAAAGTAATGCAAATTATCTGGCATATTGTTGGCAGTGGTATTTCCATACATTTGCGCTACAAAATGAAATCTGTAAATTAGGTGATTAATGTGATAAATTCGGCAAATGTGGTAAATATGTATTTTTGTGGTAAGTGCTGCACCCACAGATTCACATAAATCCACCGGCCCTCAACATTGTCCATTGTTTTATCAACATGTAATAACATGAAGTTATTGTTAGGATCATTAGGTTTCCATAGGAAATGGATGTTTTGGCTTGCTAATAACTTTGGCGCCATTTGACGAATCATCACAAAACGTTTAAAAGAACAGTTTTATCCACCTCTGCTCCTTTCTGGAAAGATTTGGGGTGGTCCGTCAAGCGTACCTAGAGAAATAGGGGGGTCCTAAATGCTTATAACAAAACTGAACAGCAAAATTACACCAAATTTGGCAGCGCACTAGATCTTTACTTAGAAAGCGTGCTTTTTGTGATTTGCAGTAAATCCTTTCAGAAGATTTTTGAGAAATTCAGGTTAAAAATTTCTAGATATTCATAGTGTCCCCTCCCCGACTTTATTGAAGTCCCTTGGGATGCCTGTCCCTCAGAGGAAGACATATATTTAGAGAGGTCCTTGGTTTGCATTCTCAGGCACCCCGCAGAGAAGAGGTGGGCCCCAATGCACCCCCCCCTACATTATAGTGTGCTGCTTTGCTCCCCATCACCAGCAGAGTGGTATATACACTGCAGCACCCTACCCACATGCAGGTGGCAGGGATAAGTAAGGTGATGGCTCCCGCTGCCAGCAAGGTATGTTCTGTTAGGTGGGTAGCTGACTTGGCATCGCAGGAGTAGGCTCCACACACTGCCAATACTAGAAAAAATCAAGGTTATGGATGCCCCAGCAAGCACTGGAACACTCAAATCAAAACAAACAAACAAAAAACTCAGCGTGATGGAACAAAATGAGCAGTGTTGGATTGCAGTGCAATTAAAAAAAGGAAAGAAAAGCTGCAGGACTAGGTGGGACAAGAGCACCCATAATAAAAAAAAGCAATTAAAGTAGTTGCTGTGACCCTAGGTGGGACTCGAGCAACCACAATAAAAAAAAACCTAGCAATAAAAATAGTTGCAGCATCACACCCTCATTATTGAAGTGGCAAGGTTGCTCATTTAGTGTTCACTGCTCCTCCCTGGAGAGCCCAATAATGCCCTACTTCGGCGATGTAGGAAATAATATATTTCTTGTGGTGCCCCAAGGAGGGGCAGGGCACCATCAGCAATTCATGTACATGTTGTGGGGGTTTGCAGGGAGCAGAGCAGTTCCTCAGATATGATTAAACATCACTCTAAGACTCCTGGGACATTGAATGTATGACACCAGGAGAGCATGCTGTCATTTGTAAAATATTCTAAACTGGAGATGTATGCTCTTCAGGTGGAGTGTGGGGTCCTCCTGTGGTTAGTCCTATGGCTGCACTTGTGCCCCAAAGAGTGTTAAAGAAATAATTAAACACATGTTTATGGTTGTTGTGCTAATTGTTATTAGTGAATAAGTGTTAATGAAGAAAATATATGAATGTGGTTATTATTAAATTAATGTGACTTTTTCAAAAAACAAATAGGTCTGCTGTGTGTATGGTGTTGTGCTGACCACCCCCGTTAAAGCCAATAGGCCTTCCTTTGATATATTGATGTTCAGGCCCTTTCTCAATGCCAGGAGATCTCCTAATGTAAGAAGACACCCCTTTATATTATTTTACTAAAAAAATACAGAACTATACTGTGAAAAAAACAATGATAACAAATTGTTATAGTCAGCTATGGTAATAATATGTACATTTATATACAAAGTTTAAAGTTACTTTATAGATAGGTAAAATGTCAGTAAAATGTAATATTTTAAACTAAAAAAACACTGAAATTCAGCAGTTATAGTTAACTGAAGTAATTCTAATTCATGCTTTCACCATGCACAGTGTTGTCATCAATGATTTAACTTCAGTTGTCATAAGTGAAGTTATCCATGATGTCATAGAAAATGCTATGAATAATGTAATGTCTGGGGTCATAAGCAGTGCCTAGCCACTGCGCAAGTTATAGTTATTTCAGTTAATAATAACTGGTGGATTTCAGTGGGTTTTTGAGTTTAGATTGGTGGAACTAAAGTTATGATTGATTAGCTGCAATAGAAAATATTCTATTACAACAACCGTTATACAGGGCACAGAACTCAGTTGCTGCACCCTCATGCCGTTACACTATTTGAAATTCAGGTGAGAGGAAAATAAAAGCATTACTTTGAAACACTGGGGACCCAAATTGAACTGATAAGTTTGAATGCTTCCAAGTACGTGGGCAAAGGGAGACACGGATGAATCAAAAAAAGAGTTGTGGGTTTTAATCAGACATTGATGTTCGACTGTGGTGCGACTAGGCACCTCCATGGTTGAGACTGGAAAGGTCTCCCACCTCGGCCTCTGACAGAGCCAGAGGATGAGAGGAGCTATAAGGCAAAGGAGCTGCAAATGTAGGAACCCTGGTGCACACTCTTGATGGAAACACCAGAGGGAAATACATGTAGCAGCCTGGAGCATGGGTCAGGGGTAGGGAAGTTATCGACCAAGACAAGATAGGAAGAGGATAACCCTCGTACTTCACCTTCTCACTAGGCATAACTGGGGCAACCCTAGGGCACGCAGGACCAGAGCAGGTGCACCGGTCAGAGTGGTGGTCCCACAAGGGAACTGCCACTTTGAGGTCTAGGGTCCTCGAACTGCAATCTTAACATCAGGGGTCCAATTATATACACCCTGGAACACCAGGTAAAGAATGTATAAGACCTCTCCCAACATAACATTTGGGATCTGGGAGTTCAGAGAAAGTGAAAGGATGAAACAAGAAACTGTTGCTGGAAAAATGGCTTAGTTTTGTGGTAGTCCCACAAGGACTATTTAAGTTCTTCTCTGTGGAGAGCACATCAAATGCTAGCCTCCACACCAGTGCTGGTCTTCCTTCCAGAATAATTGTGGCCACCTGTTAAGCTACAGGGAGACAGGGACAATATTCTTCAATGCAACAGAGGACAAGGAACAAAGACTGTAGAGTGCACCAATGGTACTAATTGTCCTGGACTACATGGTAGCAGTGCAGCAGAAATGTGACTCCTTCCTTGAAGTAAAGAAGCAAGTAAGCATCTGCATTACAAGAGTCTGATTTACTCCTTGATGTTCCTGGCTAAATTGATAATTCTGGAAAATGGTTAAATACATTTCTCCAAGGAGGTGGAAGATGTCTCAGCATGGCTTGAAAGCGAAAGAGAGATGGCAGGAGTCCTTAACAAGACAGAACAACGCCTGGGTCACCAATGCCCCAACTGATACAATAAAAATATGCCTCATATGGATCAATGAATGAACAGACCACCAGAGAGAGAGCAGAACTGATGGTAGATGTCACTACTTGGCAGAGCCCACATCAGGCAAGCTTGGACAATGAACAATTGTGACTCATCAATGTTATGTTATGGAGATTTGGAGAACACACTACCACCAGGGATGGTACCAATGAAATGGGACTAAGACCCAGAAAACCTGCTGAAGGGTGATGAATCAGCACCTATGGTTTCACCAGTGACAGCTGATGATATTGCCTGACATAAATGTTATTACAAATGCTTTTCCTCTAGGAATACGAAAAGGTCAGTAATATAGATTAACTTAGAGCAATATTTCAAAGAGGATAAAAGACAGCTGGGACACATTAATACTCAGATGCTGCAATCCCAGAATAGAAAGTTAGTGGCTGGGTCAGCCATAAACCAACGGACAACTCCTTCTTAGGATCTCAGAGACATATGTGTAGACAAGGTGCTTATGGGTGTGGTTTGCTTGGGTGTGACCCTTTTTGGGCCTCACTCTGCTTTGAGGAGTGGGTTTTGATCAGGGTTGGTTCAAATGCATAGCTGTTGTTCACAAAAACATGAAGAATGTGGGATTCTAAAGGAGCACAGTGCCTAACAGGTCAAGTGCAAGACAACAATTCAAATACACACACATATATGATTTGTAGTCTCAACAATGAAGCCCTGTCCAACACCTTCTAAAGAAATCCAACTTATTGATATAATACAAACACATTTTAATCACCTGGTACATCTACAATACAATTCAATACAATTTAATCACCTGGCACATCTGTGGGAAAGCCAAACTTGCCAAAGAATATATAAACCTGCTGAAACACAGATATAAATGTTGAAATCCTACGAGAAACTCACCTTGCAAGAGAGGAGGTAGCCAGACTACAAAGGAAATTAAGGAGAAATGTGTTTAGTAACTCCTATGCAGCATTTGCAAGAGGCCCACTTATATGGATAGAAGTGGGGAACCTGTATAAGTGAGGAATACTCATTGATTCTGGCTGCACATATATTATACTGGAAGAATGTTGAATGGGGAACAGGAATCACTGGCCAGCATCCACGCTTCAAACCTAATTCAGTCTAATTTTGTTAACATGTGCCCTCCTCATTCTTAGCAGGGCGGATATCCAGAAACTAAGAAGACCACACTACAGTTGTGTTCACGTTATAAACATGGATAGGCCAACTCATTAATTCAGGGTGTTCAGAAACATAAAAACACTGAAAGCTTTGAACTCTGGCTGCTCAGACATCTTGAGGGATATCACCCAAACGTGCAAATAACCTTTCCACTCCCTAGTCCATTATTTACATGACCTTTGTGAGCACATCTTTCCTTATTTGCTCTTTCATTATTTAATTTACAAGGGGACGCGTTAGAGGTTCGATGGACCTTTTGACCTCACTTAGAGTGATTCCACAATAAGTCTTAAATACAATGCAAATACATCATCATAACCAATATATATCATTAAATATTCTTTGGAGTCAGCAATCTTCACACACCATGACCCACCTGGTCACGGATAACCACATTTTTATGTCACAGTTAGAATGTTTATTTCCCTATATTAACAATGCTAATATATCACATAAACTAGTCTAAAAAACAAGTGGTAAACATACATAAACAACACCAGTTGACCAAATCTTTTAAAGAATCTCAATTTAGCTAACACATTGACAGTTAAGCATTCAAGAGTCACAGTACAAATTAAAGGCAAGAAAAATTACGCAACATAAATAGCATACATCTAGATTTCAGAAAATGATCAACATCAACTTTGTTATTAATACCTTGTTAACATTTCTGGGTATCCCTAACTACTATTCAGATTAGAATAGCATGGTTGGGCTTCATGCAAAACTATTTTAGTCACTGTTGATTTGGAAAACATCTAGCTATGGCTCTATCAAAATAGCGGTTGGTACCTAGAAACAAAGAACATAACCTGCAACAAGAACAATAGCCTTTTGTTATACCTCTCCTCATATGGATCAGCAAGCTGGGATTATCTTTGTCAATTGGACATCTGTTTGGTCAGCTAGGCCAACGGGCAGTGAAAGGGGATGGTTCAGACATAGGGGTCTCTAAGCAATCACTGAACAATTTAAGAAGCAAGGTCTAAGGGATCAGCATTCAGCATCAGAATGTTAAGCAATAAAGATAGAAGTCAATTAAAGAACTTCCCACTCTCTCATTGGTCCGAAAATTGTACGTTTACAATTATTCCAATAGAAATAAAAACCCAAATCTAAGATATAACTAAACTGTCTTTCACATATCAATGATTCTGTTCCCATCATCAGACTCGTCAAATAACCTTTTTGTATCCATCCGTACCACAGTCAGTGCATCCATTGTTAGCTCCTGGGAACATCGTTGTGTCACACATCAAACTATACAAAATAGCAACTTCTACTACAGAACGTTCTAGCAAGCAGTTCTTATGAGAAAGTTAAAAACATTTGCTAACGTTTAGTTAACACAGTGTGAACAATACATGAATGGACTTCTTCTAGACATACATTCCCACAATTTTATTAAATAGTGCAGCTTATTATGAGGCTGTGCAGACTAGACCCAAACCTCACTAGCTTAAGGCCTATAATTAATAAAGCTAATACATCACATGTAATCATTCATATAATACACTACTACAATTTTCTTATTTCATGTACTTCAATTAATATGAATATGCATTTAATAAGAGCATTATGAATTTCATGGTGGCCACACAAGTGGGAACATTTTCCAAGTCATATATTATTTTCAATATTAGCCAATTCTATGCAAATTCTAAATCCAAAATACATAAAATTCATTAGTAATAAGTTCAGCTTTCACAATCCCTTCTCTGATGACTAAATATGGCATCACACTTTATATCATTCCATACAAATTGTTGTTCACCTAATTTCTTTCCCTATATCTTAATTTCTTCTTTCCCTTTTCAAATTGTCCCTAAATAATATTTCCATTTTAATTTTTCCCCTGCTCTGATCATTTTTCAATTTCCTCATTTTAATTGCAGGATACATTTAAAAAATGCCCCATGTTCCAATTATACAAATCACAAAAATCAATATTATGTGTATTTTTCAGAATTATCCCTTTCCCTATGTTGCCAAGCCAATTCCCCACAGAAGCAAAACCTTTGCCAACATTTTCCCAAACTCCTGGGTCTTTCAGCTCTTTCAAATCATCACTATCATTAGTATGATTGTTAATAAGGCCTCTAATTTCTTTACTATTGCTAGGTATATGTGAGCAACAATGGTACGAGTTCAGCATTTTATAAACTCCGCTCTCCTTTGCTAAAAGGAGGTCTAACGCAAGGTGGTTCTGAAGATTCATAGATCTTACCGGAGCCATTTCTATATCCAAAAGGATCATGGCTCCTGAAAAATGTATTAGCATGTTATCCACAATAGTAGACAACTTTCGAATTTTCAAAGAATTCAGAATAACTCCCACTGAAGGAATTATAGCTCCAAATATGTCTCCAACTATGCCAGAATATGATTCTCACTTTTGTCTAACATGATGTAATTCAGTCATCATAGGTATTTTATTCAGGTTCTCAAGTTGATTAATTTTTGGGGAAAACTATCTCCAAGTAACATGTACCATACCATCCTCTAGGAAGATGGTAATATGCATTTGGTCCACAGATGTAATAAACACCTGGAATTGCTGGGTCCTGTCCATTTAACATGAACGTCCATTTAATCTGAAACAAAAACACATTCACTTATTCTCACAAACAACGTATCACTTCTAGATTTAGGCCTATATACACAAAGCTTTCCTATGTGTTGTGCATCTAAAGCTAATCTCCCTTGAGTTTTTATGTCACTAAATGCATAATCATTCCTAAATGTCCTTTTCTCTAACCCTTTTCTAATTTCTCCTTTAATGCCTTTCTCCTGTCATATGTATGATCTAAGAAACTCTTCTCTACAGGTAAGCAAACATGTGAGATTGTTCCAGTGCGTGTAAGCCATGCCAAAGGTCAATAATGTAGGTTCCAAGAATCCTCTCACTAATTCTATGTTATTTTTCTTAGCTACTCTATTCAGATACTTAATTATAGGAACAAACGAAAATACTACATCATGGTTTGAATAGAAGTACTGAATCTACTCATGGTTATAAAATCTTGTTAGTAAAAGACTACAACTCATTCCATAAGTAAGGGGAAAACACTTGTAAGTAACACCTTCCTCCACGGATGAAGGAATCTGCATGCAGACGTAACAATCTCTTACATCCATCCTCTCAACATACTCATGCAATAAGTGACAGAAAACATTAGAAGAAAGTCCTCTTTGGGTACTGTCTATGTGTAAATATTTCTTATCTATCCTTAACCTATCTACTTCTGTGAGTGCAGTAGTTGTCTCTAAAGCCGAGGTATGGTTGGCCACAATCTTGTCAAGAAGAGTCATACTCACAATCAACACCAGACACAATATCATGCATACATTTGCCAAACCAATACCTATGTATTTACAGCACCTATTTTTCCTACTCTGTTGATTATGGTTACTCATTATCTGTAAAGAATCAGAAAGTAGAAGAGAAAAATTATAACTATGCAGCAAAAATATAAAACAAAAATCGTCAATCTTCTTTAGCAGTTATTTAGAGCTTTCAGTCTTTCTTCCTGCACCTTTTGTGAAAAACAGGTAGCTTGTCAAAATTGGTTTAGCATCTTGTCAATTCAGGTTGTTTAAAGTCTCTTCCGGTTACTTTCAACAGTCTCTTTTGCTCTTTTCTTAGGTTTCTCAATTTTTCGAAGTTCAGTTCATTAAAATATTGACCTGGAATTTCTCAATCAAAACAAAAAGACAAAAATTTACTCTGCTATTCACTTGTCATTGCATACACCCATTCAAGACCTGCGTGCCTTCGATTTGCAATTCGCTTGCTTTTCAATCTTATATACCATTTAACTCTGCATCACTCAAATCTTCTCTTCTTGTTGTTTCAACTTCTTTCTCAGTTGTTGTCACTGTTATTGCTTCTTTCCTCTTTGCTTGTGATTTCGACCATTTATCTCCTTTTAGTGGACCTTTCATCAATGCTCTTTTCAGTGTTGGACTTATAACTTCTGTTTGTTCTACAGGATTTTCTCTTAACGTACCGGCAACTGGTTCAGGAAGAATCAGATCACTTTGGCTTTGATCCACCTCAACTCCTTCCACTTCGGGGTCTGTAGTTTGCTCTGTTTGTCTTTCAAAACCATCTGTTTCTGGGAGAGCCCTCCTGCGGGCAGACTCTCCTGCTACTTCAGTTGAGGTTTTTTCACTGTCACTCTCCTGTAGGTCTTCAGCTTCGTCTCTCACAGGAGTGTTTGCACTGGTCTCAGTCTACTCAGACTTAGCCTCTGATTCTCCCGTTTCTTTCTCTGAGCCTGGGTTTCATCTGGAAGTTGCTGGTGCTCTCAACAACTCTTCTTCATTGTCCAACGGACAGGGTACTTTCCGAGTATGACTAGCATGAACCCAGTTCGGAACTCCTGCACACTTCACAGCTGTAGTAGTAACCAGTACTACTTGGTAAGGGCTTTGCCACTGAGGCTCCAAATGCATCTTCCTCACGTGTTTTCTTATCACAACCCAATCTCCTGCTATCAGGTTGTGGCTTTGATCTTGAGGCGGTTGCATATGGTGGCTTCCACCTGTTGAAAGAAAGAGCGAACCACATCAGCCAGACCTTTGCAGTAATCCAACACCATATCATCTGTTATGCTCACAAGAGCATTTGCCCGAGCCGCTGGCAACCTCATTGCTCTGCCCATGTGGATTTCATTTGGCGACAGCCCAGGTTTCCTGTTGTGTGTTTCTCATACACATCAGAACTAACAGCAGTGTGTCGGCCATTTCAGATTCGTGGACGCACACATCTTTGTAATTCTTGAATTCACTGTACCATTTATCTGCTCAACAAGTCCTGAGGCTTCAGGGCGGTAGCTACAATGCAACTTCTGCTCAATTGTAAAAGCTGAACATAGTAATTTAATTACTTGATTGTTGAATTGACTTCCTCTATCTGATTCTAAAGAGACCGGAAACCCAAAACAAGGTATCCGTTCTCTAAGCAGTAACTTCACTACTGTAAGGCTGTCATTTCTTCATTTAAGGTGAGCTTCAATTCAGTGGCTAAAGATACAATCACCAGCACATATCTCAATCCTCCACACACAGGCATATAAAAAAAAAACTTCTGCATTCTGCTAAATGGACTCCTGCTCTTCCTATGTAGCTCATGCTTACCACAGTCCCTTTATACACGTTCATCTGCTGAAAGATGATACATCGATGGCAAATTGCTTCGGCAACCTGTCTAGACTTAGGATCGATCCAAAACTGTTGAAATGTTTGAATCATCAGCTCCCTTCCAATATGTGCTTGACATTGATAATACCTAGCCATTTGAGTCAACAAACTGCCTGGCAGAACCACTTGTCCCTCCCCTGATACCCATATGTCATCCTCACAATGGACACATTTTAACTTTAGACAGTTTATTTTTTCATCTCTGCCAAAATTATCCTGAAGTGCTTTCAATTCTTCCCAAGTATCTATGACATGTAGTGCACAATTTGGCCACATTTCCTCTTCTTCAGGTAACAATTCCTATTTATCTTTGAATGATATACCGGTCAATGCGCAAAACCTTGCGACTTGATCGGCATATCCATTTCCATTGAGACAAAATCTTATTATTTCGGGTGTGCACAATATTTCACCAAACCAATCTTTTCAGGCATTTGAATAACTTGTAACAAGTCATGGATTCTTTCACCATGTCTAACCGGTGAACCAGAAGAGGTCAGGAAAAATCTCTCTGACTACAGCTGGCCAAAGTCTTGGAGTATTCCAAATCCGTACTGTGCAGAAGCATGGCATGCTCTCATAAGGGCTACCAATTCAGCCACTTGTGCAGAATATACTCCTCTGAGCCAGGACGCTTTGAGTATACCAGATATTGTGCACACAGCGTATCCTGCTCTCAGTGTTCCCATGTTATCTCTTAAACAGGAACCATCAACAAAAATAATTTGGTAATTTTCTTCCAATTGAGTATCTCGGATATCAAGTCTTGGTTTTGTGTACAAACCAGTAACCTCCAGACTGTCATGTTCAACTTCTTTCAATTTGTCAACCTCAATATTCTTTTTTGGAAGTAAAGTTGCTGGGTAAGCACTGTACACCTTTTCAAGGATACGTTAGGTGACCCTAGGATTACAGTCTCATACTGGGTCAACCTAGCATTTGACAAATACGGGTCTTAGTTTTGGTGAGTAAAACTTCAAGGGAGTGAGGGACCATAACAGTTAAAGGATGTCCCATCACGATGCTCTCACTTTGAGTAAGGCTTAGTTCAACCGAGCAACTGTGCGTAAACAGCCAGGTAAAGCTGCTACAACTGCATCCAAAGTAGCTGAGAAATATGCTACTGGGCAGCTTACACCACCGTGAAGTTGGGTCAAAACAGACAAAGAACATGCATCACGCTCATGACAAAACAACATGAAGGGTTTTGTGTAGTCAGGCATTCCCAAAGCTGGGACTTTGCGGAGACTCTCTCACAACTCAGTAAAAGCTTTCATACAGGCTTGGCCTAACACTAAGGGATCAATAACTTCTGTAGGTGTCAGCTTCTTCAATGCCTTTGAAATTAATGAAAAATTGAGAATCCACTGACAACAATAGCTCACCATTCCCAAAAACATCATCTGCAGTATGGCTGTGACCCGTTCTCTAGAAATTTTCCTAATTCCCTTTTCAATTAGGTGTCCCAAATATTTCATTTCTTTCTGACAGTACTGTAATTTTGCTGGGGACACTTTATGCCCATTCTTCCCCAAGTGATTCAGTAAGGCAATAGTATCATACTTGCGTATCTCTTTTGTCTTGGCCGCAACTAACAGATCATCAATGTACTGTACCAATGTCGATTGGAAAGGCATTTCCATTGACTCCAGATTCTTTTTCAAGATCTGTTTTAAAATGGACGGTGACTCTGAAAACCCTTGAGGAATTCTGCACCAACAGTAGACTTGATCCAAAAATGTAAAACAGAAGAGAAATTGGCTATCCTCATGAAGAGGTACAGAAAAGAATGCGTGTGACAGGTCTATTATGGTGAACCATTCAGCATCACATGGGATCTGAAACAATATCACAGCTGGATCTGGTACTATGAGACAACATTTAATCACAGTATCATTTATTTTCCTGAAATCCTGAACAGTCCAAAATTTCCCACATGGCTTTCGCAATCCCATAGTTGGTGAATTACATGGGCTGCTCAGCACTTCTTTTAAAACACCCTGGGGCATATTTATACTTGTTTTGTGCCGTATTTGCATCATTTTGTGGACGCAAATTCGGTGCAAAACGAACTCCATATTTATACTTTGGCGCTAGCCCCGTCTAGTGCCACATTTATGGAGTTACCACCCCACCCGACTAACGTCATTTGTTTGACGCTAGCTTACCCATTGCACCGGCTTGCACCATTCCATAAATATGGTGCCTGGATGGTACACAGAAATGCTGCAAGCCGGTGCTAAACTTTTTGGTGCAAAACTGCATTAGTACAGTTTTGCACCAAAAAGTATAAATCAGGGCCTTTGGTTTACAAATTCTGCAATTATGGGTGCAATCCCTTTGATCGTTTCTTGTGTCATGTGGTATTGAGGAATCTGTGGGAAAATCACATTTGGCTTGACAGAGACCGTAACTGGCTCAACTCCATTGATTAGACCAATGTCTTGAATCCCACTTTCATTTTAACTGTTCCCTATAAGTCAGAAGGAAGATCTCCCACTGTGAAAACTTGAAAGAAACTGATTAAATAGTACTCCTCATTCACTGTGTCACAATTTGTTTCTGTTCATCATCACTGTTTGTCTGAATGGCAATTCCATCATGTGAGCAAGTAATTGAACATCTTGTTTTACATAGCAAGTCCCTTCCTAGTAAAGATACCAAACTCGAATCACAAACTCCGAATTGCATAATCCTTTAAAATTGCCAATTTTAACTTGAACTGGTTCTGTAATGAGGTTTCTCAAATATTGGTTTGCAACTCCTACAATCTGCACTGTTTTCCCTAAAAGGGGCAGGTTTAGAACTTCTTCAGTTCTCACTGTAGAGCGTGTAGCTCCTGTGTCAACTAAGAATGAGACTTTGTGACCCATCACTTTACCTTTTATAAACTGACCTTTCTGATCTACTGCTAGTGAAGCTGCTAATACGCATTCCTATTTATACGAACTCTTGCTCACCCAATCATCATTCGCTTTATCCTCACCGTGTAATAGAAATTGGTGTACTGTGTTATTACTCTGATTAAACCTTTGACCTGTGACCTGCTGAGGAAGCATCACCTGCTGCGGCTGCATTGGTATTTGAGTTTGCTGTCTAAGTACCAATCAAACCTGAGGTTGCATTTGCTGCGACTGGGGCATCTGCAAACTTGGCATCTACATCGGTTGCATGGGCTGAAAACCTTGCACTTGATTCCTATTACTTTGGAAATTTTAATTGTGGCCTCTCATTCTCGGTCCTCTCATATTTGGGAAAGAACTGATTTTGTTCATTTGCTGAACAACACCTTCCTGACCTAACATTGGACACTCCTGTTTCCAATGTCGAGGCCTCCGCAAGCTTGACATGGCAACAATCTCTTCATTCCTTGCCCATCATTCTGAATAACCACAGTATTCAAATCAGGACTACAGTTCACATTTCCAGTTCCACCACAACCTCTACCTTTTGCCTGGTTCTGCAACCAAATGTCTCCTTGATGCTGTGGAAAACTTCCCTGCATTCCTGTCTGTGCTGCTTCAATCTGCATCACCATTGCCTTCTCCTTCAACTTTCCTTGCATTAACTCAGTCTTTCCACTTCAGTACCTTGCATACTGCAATACTTCATCAATCGGCTTTGCATGCCAACACATCAAATGACTCTTAATCATCTGGCTAATTTCGGGTTTCAAGCCTTCAACAAATCTGAACACAAAATGAATCATGTCTTTTGGCTCAGTTGTTTCCGTGCCACTGTAATGTTTGAACGCCTGCAACAATCTCTCATAGAATGCAAGTACTGACTCGTTTGCTTCCTGAGCTGTTCTGTCTATCCTCTGCCAGTCAATGGTCTTGGGAGAAATTCTCGTTTGAAAAAACTCAATCACCTTATAGTAATATTTTATTACATCTGGAGACGGTTCACCTGTTGCTGGATCTCTCTGAGGTTCTCTTGTCGGCCAATCTACACTCCTCTTGCAACCAATAGATCTGCTGGAACCACTATTTCTAACAGGGTGCTCAAATCCTACCACAGACATTTTGCGAGTTTCACAAACCTATCTGTTTGCTGGTACCACTATACAGGTTTCTTTCTTAACCTGGGATAATCATTTGTAAATGACAAAATGTCACTTCTGCTCCAAGGTACATAGACAAAATTCCCTCTGGGAATCTCTCTCATTGGTAAGATTTTCACTGGATCCTCAACCTGCTGCACATTTGCAGTAATATTCACAGAATCCCTTTCCTTCTTGTCTGTTTTTTCATCATTCTTCCTTCCCATTAATCTTATGCTCCCTATGTTTAAATTCTCTGTATGAACTCCCTAACATACATTTTCATTTCCAGGACTCTCATGTTCTCAAAATCCTTTGAGTCAAAATTTTACCTGTAACTCCTCTTCATGTCCTTTGATTTCTCTGTTTCTACGTCATATTTCCCTGCTAAGTCTGCCAATTTCTGATTATTATTCCTGCTTTGTTAGTAATCAGCTTGCACAAATAACGTAACTCGTCTTATAGGAAAGAGTCAATTCTGTCCAACCCCATCGTTCCTTCAATGAGGTATTCTGCCTCTAATCTAAGCCTGGTCAAATTCAGGGCACTTTCTCCGCTGGAATCTTCTTGGGTGCTACTCATCTTCTCTAACCATTCAGTTAACTGCTGAGCTGTCAAACCTTGTAATGTATCACTGTTATTACTCACACCTGGCACTTGCTGTAACGTTAGGCTCAGGGTTTCTGATGTCACCATGCTTGGATTAGGAGATGTCTTGAACCTTCCTTGACTATTTGGAGGAGTTCTAAAAGAACCCGAATCGATTAATGGCCCTGTTCCATCAAATGTAGGTCTCATGGGGGTGATCATTCTTGCGCTTTTTTCAAATCTCTCTCTCTCCATGCTTGGGTTCAAGATTCTCTGCTCACTGATCTTATTGTTTCCCTGGGCAAACAATGGTATGACTGGACCTATTGTAACTGTTACTGACACTGCATCTGGACTTGGTCGGGCATTTGGGTCTCTCAGGTGCATTGCTCCTGTATTCTGACTTATCAAGGCAGACATCTCAGTCTATGATCCTATTATGGGAGTGTATCTCAGGATCGTCTGTGTCTGTATCAGGAACATCATAATTAAAGTTGGCTTCTGGTAAACTTGTCCTGTTGGCACTATTAGGTTTGTTGCAGTATCTACAGTAGGTACATCTGGATAAATTCTGGGTATATCCATCTGCAGCGTAGGCCTTTGAATTGCTGGAATAGCTAGAATATTATGACTAACCTGTATCTGGCTCTGTATAAAGACAATTGGTATTGGAGCTGTAGGGTCTAAACTGGTACTTGAACTTCTCTCATGTGTTGCATATGGTGGGGGATGATTTCTCAGTAACTGCAAAATAAACTCATCATCATATGACTCTAAATCATGTGTTAAAGACTTCCTGGACTCTGGATTTCTGCTCTCTGTCGTCTGAAGGATAGGAATCCCTCTTCTTCGTACTCTTTTTAGCCTCATCCCCACTCTATTGGGTAATTGCCGGAAACAATGTAATTCCTTGCAATGTCTTAGTTCTCCAGAATTTTTGCTTGCTATCCCTTCTAGCCTCTGTTAGATTCTTCTCAGCTTTTCTCATTCTTCTCTCAAATTTCAGTTGTGATTGCTGTCTAGTCACTAGTTACCAAATAGTTAATGCTTCAAATTGTGCAGGTCTCGGAGGAGGTTTCAATTCATGCAGTACTCTTCTCAAATTCTCTAAAATCCTCAAATTAAATGTTCCATGGGCAGGAAATGCTAAGCTCCCATCACTCTCTCTCTGTCTCTTTGCACCACTGTTTCAGCCAAAGACAGCGCAGCACCCTGTTCTATAAACACAATATAGGTGGGTGTACCTTCTGGTTGTGTAATTTCTCCTATTCTAATTGGAATGAACGTATCTCCCCTTAAGACACTCTTTAAAGCTTTGAAAAATGTAATCTTTGGAACTTTACACTACTTTCAATCAAATCAGGAAGTGACTTTCAATCCCAGAATCCTTTTTGCCGACCTTCTCAACCAAGTATGCTTCACAGTTGTCCACCAATCCGTTCACGACCCTTCTCACTAACCAAAGTATCCCAGCACAGCTCCAATGATGTCACACTCACGTGTACAGCGGCTGACAAAGTCTACAGGTAGGGTAACACAATCGCTCCAGAACCCTTACTGATTTTTCACTGTGGCATTTTGCTATAACACATACTCCTTCTATCTCAGTTTCCCTGGCTTGCAAGCAAAATTCGACCAGCAAATTTCACTCTGAACTGATCATTGGGTCTATCATGGTGCACATAGGATTTGCCAAATCTCAGTCGAAAACCTATCACTGACTTTAACACACACTCCTGACTTGTCAAACACACCTGATTGTACTATTAAACAGACAAATTACAACATAAATGAAGTGTCTCATACACTTATTCAATACTCTGGAGTTTTAGACCATGCAGGGTCCGTATACCAACAACCATGTGGACTATTTTTAAGCACAAAGCGCCACACACTTGTGAAGTTCGATGACTTCCGTACTCTCGCACTTTGGAGTGCACAAACTCCCTAAACAACTCTCAAACATCACAATTCACCTGTAATTTGCTTAAGATGTGCAAGGGCAAAACCTATTTCATTCACACTGTCACTAGAATGCCGAAAACATCCTCAAACAAGCATTGGCAAGCTCCAAGGTTCTAGGAAAGTCATAGTGTGTTCTTAGAGAGACATAGGCCCTCATTATGATATTGGTGGTAAATTCCGAATACTGCCGCTTTGACTGCCACCAACATACTGCACAGAGGTGAACATCCGTCTACCGGATTATGACACACGCACAAAACTGAACGAAAACAGCCACAACCACAAATCCGCCAGACCCACTGTACATGATAAACTGTCGTAACTACCACCCATACCGTTACACCACCAATGCTACACCCTCCAAATAATGACCCACGAATCGCCACAGCGGACATTCAACTGTGGTAAACCATTTGTGGTGAACACCGCCGGGCGGATATGGCCACCCAAATTCAAAACAAGACACTGGCCAGAGCAAAAAACCAACACCTGACACAAATACTCAAACCCCACACACCCACCAACAGCAGTATAGTACACACACCCACATCACCTACAATCCTTTGCTAAAACAACACCTCTACAATTTGTGAAGCTAATCCAAAAGAGATCTGCACACACATTTCACAACTACCAATTCATCTGGCACACACCACACACCACACACCTACAACCCTGCAGGTGCACCAGCCAATCTCAGCGGCGAGGAGGTACTACCGCTACCCAGTCCCCCACCAGAAGATGCCCCCAGTGATGACAGAAACTCTGGAGCTCTGGATCTGGATGAACTCCCTGGCCCATCAGGGACCACTGGTCAGTCAGCTACCCCAGCCTACACCCATTCCACTACAGAGCTTTCCCCTTCAGAATCCAACACCACAGCAGCCACCCAATGTCCCCAGACCTCTGTCCCCAGGACACGTCAATCAGTAGTGTGCTCACCTGTACAGGGATCCCAGTCCACACCTCACAGGCAAGACAATGAAGGTCCTGGGGTCAGTGGGAGTGGGAACATCGTTTAGGGGACACAGGCACAGGGTCCCAGGGACGGTTGGAGGACAGCTGTGTGCCAGGGGGAAGTACTGGTCCAGGGAACCGACTGCCATGGATGCACTCCCTAATGTCCTGAGGGCTTACCAACAATCCCAGGACAAGATGGGTCAGGTGATAAACATCATGCAGGAAAACCAGCGGCTGCAGGAGGAACACCACCAGGAGATCAAGCAAGAATTGCAGGCCCTGAACACCACTTCGGTCTCCATTGCAGGGGTGCTGGGTCATGCGGCCAACATCATGTGGGACTACACAGCACACCAGAGGGCTCATTCCATTAGCCAGTGTACTGACCAGCCCTCTACATCTGCTGCAGCTAGTGGACAGGAGGCCCTAACACAGGACCCAGAGGTCACCAGCACCCCTCTCCCTGCAAAAGGTGAACCTCCCTGCTAACGGTCCCTGCTACCCAGACAGACACCAGAGACATTTGCCAAGACCAAGACCACAGCCAGGAAATGAGCCCCTCCAGAATGTTTCCCTAGTGTTCACAGTGTCACCTTGTCCACTTTGAACTTCCATTGCTCTCCTTCCTATGGTCCCTTGAACACTGGACCTGTGCTACAAACAGACTAGCCCACTACACTGGACTATTCCTAACCATCACCCCACTCTATTGCACTTTGCATTGTACACAAATGTTTAATAAACACCCTTGGACACAACTTGTGTAATAGTGTTTTTTTCTGAAGGTAATGTACAATGTATTGAACTGTAGTGAACTGCATGACCCTGTGTAAATGTCCAGTAATATATTGATCCATCCTACAAATGTGTCTCAGCAGTCTGTACACATCACAGCATTACACTGTGGTAACCACAACATCTACAATAATGGAAGTCATAGGTGACAGTAGGTGGGATGCAAAGGTAATGACTGGCATCATACTACAGTCACACAGCACAGCACTGAAATGGAGAAAGGTTTAGTTCAACAGTCTTACCTGTGTGTCATTGGAAGTACTGCTGGATCATATGTGTCCTGTTGTCCACATCCTCCTCCTTTTCCTCCTCCTCACTGTCCTCAGTGTCCACTGCT
Organism: Pleurodeles waltl; assembly: GCF_031143425.1. Lineage (NCBI taxonomy): Eukaryota > Metazoa > Chordata > Amphibia > Caudata > Salamandridae > Pleurodeles > Pleurodeles waltl. Next base: position 350,062,817 of record NC_090439.1, read on the forward strand.
GCCAGAGCTCCATTGTCACCACCCCTCCTCCTGCAGATAGGGCACATGCCGTCTGAGGGTCAAATTATGCAACATGCAGCACACAACAACAATCCTGCAGACCTTCTCAGGGTAGTAGCATAGGGTTCCACCTGTCAGATGGAGGCACCTGAACCTAGCCTTCAGGAGCCTGAAGGTCCGTTCAACAATTCTCCTGGTACACTCACGAGCATCATTGTACCTATTCTCAGCCCCTGTTCTCGGATTCCTAATAGGGGTCAGGAGCCAGGACAGGTTTGGGTAGCCGGAATCACCTGCAAGTAGTGAGAGAAACACATTAGCCCTACCCAGTGGCAAGGGGTATGACACCTCAAAGCATACACTGACATACATTAGGCGGGGACTCAGGCTCACCTATAAGCCACACTCTGTGCCTCTGTAGTTGTACCATCAGCTGAGGGACACTGCTATTGCTTAGGACAAAGGCATCAAGCACCGACCCTGGATACCTGGCAGTGAAGTGGGAGATGTACTGGTCAGCAAGGCACACCATCTGGACATTGAGTGAGTGGAAACTCTTCCTATTCCTGTACACTTCTTCATTGGCCCTCGTGGGGACTAAGGCAGCATGGGTCCCGTCAGTGGCCCTAATAACATGTGGTATGTGTCCATTGCATAGCATCCAGCCTTCACAGTGGGTAAATCATCTATCTAGAGGGATGCGATGTAGCTGCACATGTGTTTGAGCAAGGCTGCCAAAACCCTTGCAAGCACAACAGAGAACATTGGCTGTGACATTCCTGCAGCCGAGCCCACTGTCACCTGAAAACAGCCAGTTGCCAGGAAATGGAGCACTGAGAGTACCTGCATAAGAGGGGGTATAACTGTTGTACAACGGATAGAAGGTAGCAGATCAGGCTCCAATTGTGCACACAGCTCTGTGATTATGGCCCTATCCGGACGATAGGTGAGTATGATGTGCCTGTCTTCCAGTGTAGCCAAGTCCACAAGGGGTCTGTACACGGGTGCTTGCCTCCTTCTCCTATTTCTCCACAGTAGTTGGTACCTAAGGTACCCAACAGTAAGAAGGGAGTGACAACAGAAACCATGAACACACTACACCAGTGTACACGGAGCATGTTTGTATGTTGGACACTGAAATTGTCTAGATGAGTACAATCAACTAAAATGACGCACTTATTAATCTGTACATGTGTACTAGTATTAGAAAATGGCAACCGCCTGTCTTGTATGCAGGGACATGTGGAGGTGACTTCACTCCGCCAGCATTTGCGTCATGGCAGGAGGCGGTCTGCACCACCGTGCAATTCCTCATTGGCTAACATGCCTTCTATGGAGTATGGGAACCAATGATGATCAACGCCAGTGGTGACGGTGTTCACTACTGCGGACGTGACTGCCATTTTCTTTCTACCATTTCACATGATTCCTGACTTTCCACAGGACAACATCTGCGTGTGCTGCTGTGACCTGTGTCTGGAATCTGCCATGGCACATGCAACAGGGAAAAGGGCCCCAGCCAGAGGAGTTGGAGAGGCTCGTGGATGGGGTCCTACCCTGTATGGTTACGTTGCATGCGACATGGCTGCATGGAGATGTGTGTGTGTGTGCTGGCAGTGTCTCATTTGGGGGGTATGGCTAGTGGCGGTGTTAATGCAGTGTTAATGCAGGGGTATGGGTCAGGTGTGTGCCTGATGAGGGGCAAATGCAGTTTGAAGACCATACGTTTGACAGGCTGGATTGTCTGGTTCATGGTCTCCATCAGAAGAAGGGGTTGTAGCATGCCATCGCCAAGGACGTGCGGTCCATGGGGTTCTATAGCAGGTGGAGCACCCACGGCAGGAAACAGTGGGAGGACCTGAGACTCTGGGCACGGAAGACTGGGGGGGCGCAGCTGGGGATGGCCTATCAATGAGGGAGAGGTGCCCATCGGAACCTGACCACCCCTGATGGCCTGCATACTGCGGTGACCTACCCTGAGCTGGATGGGCTTACAGCAGCCACAAGGGGGTGAGGTTAGTGTGTGTGACAACCATCCCTGTATCTTGCCATGGGATTTGGGTGCAGGGTACTAATCAGTGGATGCCCCAATATGCCAGTTTAGACATTGCTGCATGGTCCATCTTAGGTTAATAGGGTGAAATGCATGTTTTTGATAGCTAGGTAGCCAGCTTTCCATGGCAGACAGGGCTTAGTTGGTCCCAGTTGGTGTGTAGCTGGCAGTGTTTGTCTCCTACCTGCTGTGGTACTTAGCCAATGGTATGCCTCTGTGCTCCATACTACCTATTCTCAGTCTCAGTGTGTGACAGTGATGTGTTTGTCATCTGTGCTGTTGGTGCTCTGATTGACCCTGTTCTCCCTTTCTTCTCCCCTCCTCTCCTTTTGTCATCATGTTCATGTGTGCATTAGCATCATCTGACAAAGGAGCAGGGGCACCGGTGAGTGTGGGAGCTGCAGCCCATGGGACCCAGGAGGCAGAGTCCACCGACTCCGAGGGGACTAGTGGGATGGAGGGCAAGGGGAGCACCATGACAGGGACAGGAGCTGATACCCCTGACTCTGATTCCTCCTCTGATGGGAGCTCCTTGGTGGTGGTGGACCCCTCTGGGACCACCCTTGCTACAGGTTCTACCACCACCGCTGTACCAGCACTGCCCTCCCAGGAGCCCTCACCAATTTGCCTGTGCCCGCTCACCCAAAAGGGTGGGCATCTCCTTCTCCCCAGGCACCTCAGGCCCTGCCCCAGTCAGCCATGCTGCCCTCAGTGAGGAGGCTATTGACCTCCTGAGATCCATCTCTGTAGGGCAGTCAACCATAGTGAATGCCATCCAGGGGGCTGGCATCCCAGATGCAGCAATGCAATGTCTTCCTAGAGGGCATTCACAGTGGCTTAGTGGCTCTACAGAGATCATTTCAGGCTCTGGCCTCTTCACTTATGGCAGCCAGTGTCCCTGTTTCTTCCGTCCCCCCTCCAATGACCACTTCCCAGTCCCAGTCTCCTCACCCCCAACCCATCCCACGCACACATTTAGACAAGCATGCACACAAAACATCACACAAGACTAGCACAGACAAACACAGGCAGCACACTTTAGTCCACATGCACTCACACAGCCAACACACAGATGCACACACAACATCAGCCACTGCCTCCACTGTTTCCCCTCCTCCTCCCTCACAGTCACATAACACCTGCATGCACTGCATCAACAGTCCCTGAACCTGCAACCTGCACAGCCTTGCCCACAGTCACTACAACAGCAGACCCACAGACATGCACCCCACACACCACATGCGCAGTCACCACCACCACCATCACCACCTCATGCAGCACACCTATCTCACTTGCGGACACCACCACAACATCCATCCACACGTCCTGTTTGACCTCCCCCACCCTGTCTGCCCCCTCCAAAGACACACAAACGCTTGCACTCAGACCCCCAACAGCCATCCACCTCACACACTGTCCATGCACCTGCACCCAAGTCCAGCACACCTCCTCCTCCTACAACCACTCCCTCTACCTCCACTCCCATCCCTCCTCCCACATCCTGCCCCATTGGCCCTAAAAAGCTTTTCCTTTTTCCGCCTTGACCTCTTCTCTCCCCCCATTCCCGTCCTGCCCGTTGGAGGAAGGCCCCATCCCACCAGCCAAGTTCCTCAAGCACCCAGTGTGACACTGTTCCACCCCCAAAGTCTTCAGCTGCCACTGAGGGGTACATGAGCTCAACACCGGCCCCAAAGACAGTCCTCCGCCCCCAAAACAGAGGGCTAAAGTGCCGCCCCCTCCCAAACAGACACCCAAGACCATGGAGCCACCTCCAAAACCTAGAGTCATGGAGACCCCTTCCAAAACAAAGGCCAAGGGGACCCCTCAGAAGACAAATGCCAAGGAGGCCTCTCCCAAAACTCAGGCCAAGGAGGCCCCTCACAAGACTAAGGCCAAGGAGCCCCATCCTGAACCGGAGGCCAAGGAGTGCCCTCAAGAACCAGTGTGCACGGAGCCCCCTCCAGAAGCAGATGGTAAGGAGCCCCCTCCAGAACCAGTGGGCAAGGAGCCCGCTCCATCACCAGAGGGCAGAGAGCCCCCTCCAGAACCAGTGGACAAGGAGCCCCCTCCATCACCAGAGGCCAAGGACCCCCCTCCAGAACCAGTGGGTAAGGAGCCCCCTCAATAGCCAGTGGACAAGGAGCCTCCTCCAGAACCAGTGGGCAAAGAGCCCCCTCCAGAATCAGTGTGCAAGGAGCCCTCCAGAACCAGTGGGCAAGGAGCCCCCTCCCATTGAGAGGCCCTCAACACTCTCCCAACCCCTCATGCCTCCTGAGGTGCCTGCCCATTTCCAACATGATGCCCCTGAACACTGGAGTCCTGATGTTGTCAAAAGTCAAGTTGGGGCTTGGACTTTGCCCTGTGGGCATTAGAGACTTTGAACCGGCCTTTGGGCCTGCATATAAATATGCAGTTGTTTATGTTTTTGGATTTGGGATTTTCATCCAACATGATTACGTGGTTGTACCAGAGGTATGTGTCAGAGTCCGATTCCACTGGATTTGTGCGTCTGTTTGTTTATGACCTACTGTTAAACAATACCAATTCAAATATCGTACTCAAGAGGGGAAAGAGGAGATCAGCGTGGAAGGCGATCTAAAAAGGAAAATGTTTAAAATGCAAGGAGAACAACTACAAAGACACTAAACAGTTATCCATTATTTATTATAAGGTAAGTATGTAAGTATGTAGGATAAATCTACATTCTATACCAAAGCTCCTTAATATCTATTAATAAACTTCCAAAAAAAGGTATTCCATCATGTAAGTAATATACAGATATACATTAATATATTCATTAAAATAATGTCCAAGAAAAATTTAAAGTTTTGACATTGACTAATGCACAATAATAAAATAAATAACTTCTTCTTTTTGCTGATTCTTTGTTCCAACAAAAACACTAAGGGGGTCATTACGACCCTGGAGGAAGGCGGAGAACCGGCGGTAAGACCGCCAACAGGCTGGCGGTCTCCCCTCATGGAATTATGACCATGGCGGTTACCGCCATGGTCATCCGCCGGTACGCCGCCCACGGAGATGACCGCCGGGCTGGAGACCTGGGTCTCCAGCCCGGCAGCCGTCACTATACCGCCGGCGGTATTTGGACCCGGCTTACCGCCGTGGATTTCCAGCGGTTTGAACCGCCATGAATTCCTTCCCTGGCACTAATAGGGGTCTCCCCCACCCCTCACGCCCACCCCGACTCCCTCCCCTACACCCCCCACCACCCCTGCCACTCCCAAAGGTGGCAGGACCCCCTCCCCACCCCGACCCCCAACATCACATAACTCACACACACCCGACACGCATGCAGGCACCACCAACACACACACACGCACACACCCCGACATACATGCCAACATCCACACACACAGTCAGACACACACACCCACATTGAAACATACACGCACACATCCATACAGACATACCCACAGACATACACGCACTCATTCCCAAACACGCATCATCCCCACAAGCATACATGCACTCACACACCTCCTCTACATAATCAGACGCACACCCCCATGCACGCACACAACACACAACACCCCCCTATCCCCACCCCCCCAGCCCCCTCCCCTAACGGACGATCGACTTACCTGGTCCGTCGATCCTCCGGGAGGGGACGGGAGCCATAAGAGCAGCTCCGCCGACACCACACCGCCAACAGAACACCGCCACGGCGAATCACAGGACGTGGTTCGCTGGGTGGTGTTCTGTTGGCGTGGCGGTGGAGGTGGAGCAGCCTCCACTTCCCCGCCTCCTGCCAGTATGGCTGTTGGCAGCTCTCCGTCCATAAAGGGACGGAGAGCTGCCAACGGTCATAATAGGCCGAGCGGCAAATGGACTGCACTGGCGGTCTTCCGCACGGCGGTCCCTTGGTGGTCTTGAAAAAAGACCGCCGAGGTCAAAATGACCCCCTAAGTATCCTTCATGTATAATCGTCCTTGAAACAGTGTGTAATCAAAATCAACAATCTCTTTTAAAGTTCAAAAATGTTTTTCCAAGAACACACAGTGAATACAATAATAAACCTTTTCAAACACGTGCGCGCATGTGTAAAATGTTTTTCCAAGAACACACAGTTCGCTTCTTTAAAAGTCTTTGAATTCTTGTGAAATTGATGCGTTACTTTTCAACAAGAGAATCCTTTCAAGAAATAACCAGCCCAAGAACGAACTTGCAACTATAGCAACTAAACAATTGTCTAATCTCCATGGAACACCGGAGCGGCAACAAAATAGCGCAAGATTTCTTTGTAGTTCTAAATAAACAGTGTCGCTAAGGAATCCTGAGAGAACACTCTCACCGCAGCGAGTCCTTCCACTCGCTTCAACAAGAACTCCGGAGACCTTCTGTCACACGACGGCAGGCTGAAAAGGCAAAATCCAAACAGGAACTGAACGCAAGATCCAACCCGGGCAAGGTTCCAAAATAGTAAGCACTGGAACCTGGGTGTGGTTGGTTTTTATAGAGGAGCCACACCCTCAATCATGGCTTCTCCTGAAGGATGCTAGGAATTGTAGTCCCATCATTAAAAAACATTGTGAATTTGAACAATCCAGCCACCACCAAGCACTCTTGTTAAATAGATGCATTTTTCCACATGAGTAATGAGAAGAGTGTGATTTAGCATAACAAAATGCGTGTCAGGGACGTACTAAGTGATGACGTTTGTTAGGAGAGGCCAAATCAATACTGCGCCTAGGTATATGATTACACCAAAGTCTGACAGTACACCCCCCTCCAGGGCGAGGTTGAGGGCCAGGCTTATTTGGATAAAGACGATGAAACTTATTCACCAAACGAGGAGCATGAACCTGTGTAGCGGGTTCCCAGGAATTTTCTTCTGGTCCATAACCTTTCCATGCTATTAAGTACCATAAGGAGGAACCACGGAGTCGAGAATCTAAAATGGCACGCACTTCATACTCCCAGTGTCCTTGTACCAGTAACGGTGCTGGCCGAGGTGTGCTCAATGAAATGGCAGGCTTTAATAAAGACTTATGAAATACTGGATGTATTTTGAGAGAGGGAGGTAATTTCAATTTGTAAGTCACTGGATTAACTTGACAAAGGACTTTATAAGGGTCGATGAATTTAGGATTAAATGTATTGTGATCTTTAAATGTAAATTTTTTGGTGGACAACCAAACTTTGTCATGTCTTTTGTAAGTGGGACCAAGTCGATGTTTTTTGTCATATTGTAGTTTATAATTGTATTTGGCTTGGCGTAGATTAGCTTGTAATCGTGTATGCACCTTTTGCATACGAGATAAAATGTCTTGAACCGCAGGCATCGTTTGGGATGCAACTGGTAAAGTGAGAGGCAGTACTTGTGGATGTCGACCATACAGACCATAAAAAGGGGTTTCTTTTGTAGATGAATGATAAGAATTGTTATATGCTAGCTCAGCAAGCCATAGAAGATCTGGCCATACCGTAGGAGTGTCAGAGGCATAACAAAGTAAATACTGTTTCAGTGTCTGATTTAATCTTTCGGTTTGACCATCAGTTTGTGGATGGTAACTGGTAGATAGAGCGGAATCTATTTGTAAGGCTCAACACCAAGCCTGCCAAAAGCGAGCTGAAAATTGTGTCCCTCTATCTGAAAGGATTGCATTTGGGAGTCCATGAAGACGGACAACATTTTGAAGTATAAGATTGGCTAAAGTGCTAGATGTTGGGAGCCCCTTGCATGCTGTGAAATGAGCGTATTTTGTAAGACTGTCAATGACTACCAAAATTGTGTTTGTATGATTTACGTCTGGGAGCCCAGTGATGAAATCCATTGTGATGTGTTCCCAAGGGTAGTTTGGAGTCGGCAAGGGAATTAGTAGTCCTTTTGGGTTACTATGTGTACTCTTACAGCGAGCACAAACTTCACAGGATTGTATACATTTTTTAACATCTTCAGAGAACGTGGGCCACCAGAAGTATCTTTTCAAAAGTTCCATCATTTTTTGAGGTCCTGGATGACCTGCCACAGGGTGAGTGTGTAGCCATTGGAAGGCTGTTTGTCTTAACTCTTTAGTTGGTAAGTAGACCAGAGAGTCATATAATGGTAAGCCTTGTTGAATGGTGTGTTTAGTGCTTTGTTGTAACCAATTTTGCCAGTCTGTGACATGAAAGTGTGAGCGAATAAGATCTAGAAAATCATTGGCGGCTATTAAACAGAGCACTTTGGTAGGATCTATAATAGATTGTGGTTGTTGTTTTTCATGGGAGAGAGAAGAGTCTTGTCTTGTGAGAGCATCTGCTTTTCTATTTTCTGTGCCTGGCCGGAAGGTTACAATAAAATCGAATTCTGCGAAGAATAACATCCATCTTAATTGTCTAGGAGTCAATATCCGAGCTGAGCTCATGAACTTGAGATTTCGATGATCAGAGTATACTGTGATTTTGGGTTTAGATCCTGATAGATAGTGTCTCCATTCTTTGAAAGCGTCTTTAATTGCTAAAAGTTCTTTCTCGGCAATAGTATAGTTTTTTTCAGCGGCATTCAATTTTCTGGACATGAAAGCAACTGGATGAAGTTGTCCTGTGTATGGATGACGTTGTGATAAAATGGCCCCTATTGCCACATCTGAGGCATCGGCTTCCACGATAAAAGGGTCTGTAACTCTTGGGTGGGCTAAAACAGGTGCAGTAGTAAATGCCTGTTTTAACATGATGAATGCTGCATTAGCTTCCTCAGACCAACAAAAGGGAATGTTTTTGCGTAACACTCTAGTGATAGGCGCCACCTTATGGAGAAGTGATCTATAAACCATCAATAAAAATTTGCAAAGCCTAGGAAACATTGCACATCTCGTACAGATTTAGGCGTAGGCCATTCCATTACTGCTTGGATCTTTCATTCGGTCATCTGCATTCCTTTAGGAGTTAAAATAACTCCCAAAAAGTCCACTGTGGTTACATGAAATTCACATTTACTAAGCTTACAAAATAAATGATGAATTCTTAATGTATGTAAAACTTTCTTTACATGTACTTTATGTAATTTTTCTGAGGTGGAATAGGTCAGTATTTTACCGATATATACGATTACACAAATATCAAGATATTCTCTTAATACATCATTAAGAAAATATTGAAAAGCAGCAGGAGCATTGCACAGACCAAAAGGCATTATCTGGTATTCAAACAGGCCTTAACGGGTTTTAAAAGCTGTTTTCCATTCATCACCTTCACGAATGCGAACCAAATGATAAGCACCTCGTAGATCAAGCTTAGTATAAATTATTGCATTCTTAACTTGATCTAGCAGTACTGGGATTAATGGTAATGGATATTTATTTTTTACTGTGATCTTATTCATGGCTCTATAGTCTATGCACGGACATAACTCACCATTGGACTTAGGTACAAAGAATAGTGGAGAGGCAGCTGGAGACCGTGAAGGACAAATCAAATTATTTTCTAAACACTGATCAAGGTATTTGCGTAAAACAAGATTCTCCTTTTCAGATAAAGCATAAATTCTACAATTAGGTATTACAGAACCTGGTAAGAGATCTATTTGACAATCGTACGTTCTATGTGGGGGTAAGGTACTTGCGGCTTGTTCGCTGAAGACATCTTCATATTCATTATATATATGAGGTGAGATGATATCCTTTTCTGCTGCAGTAGCTGTACATTGTAAAACAATTTCCTGATCATTATGCAAACAATTCTTTTGACAAAATTCTGAAAGAAAGTTAACTGTTTGTTTTTTCCAGTCGATATGTGGATTATGTAATATTAGCCATGGCATTCCAAATATGAAACCATACTGGGGTGCTTGGATAATATCGAAAGAGAGACTTTCTTGGTGTTCTTGACCATCAACATTTTTACAAATTGTGTGAATAGGAACAGTGCGCATGGTAACAGGGCCTCCAGATAATTCACTTCCATCCACGGCTTGTACAATTTCAGGTATTTGTTTTTTTGCACATGTGAGTCTTAGTGATTTAACAGTTTGAGAGTCTACAAAATTTCCAGTGGCACCTGAATCTACCAGAGCTTGAACTTTCTGCCATTTTCCTTGAACCATGATTTGTATAGAAAGTCGTAAATGTCTAATATGATGACTAGTTTTGGAATGTACGGAAGGGATCATTTTTGTACCCAAGAGTTCCCCTTCCTTGATTCTTGGGCCTACTAGTTTTCCTCAGAATTTTCAAGCATGGCTACTTGTTTCTTTGGATTGGTATTTAAATCCGATTTATTTTTTGGTTTAGATAGACAGCCTCTCACAAAGTGTCCTTTTTTTCCACAATAGAGACATTGTCCCTTATGGTGACGAAGATCTTTTTCTTCCTTAGTTAGGGGTTGATGAAGTGTTCCTATTTCCATGGGTTCGCCAGTATTGCCTGATGAAGAGGTGGAGGATAATGTATTTCGTTATCGTTCAGAACGCCAGAAGCTCAGTTCAGGGCGTTTTTTGTCTCCTCTTCTTTCAGTAAGTCTATGATCCAATCTTAAAGTGAGATCTATCAAGTCATTGCAAGTCTGTGGTTGAGGATCAATTTGTGTTAGAATATCTTTTAATTCTTCTTTAAGCCCCTGATAGGAAAGTGCAACTCTTTTCTCCTCAGGCCAAGATGTTTCCATAACCAGGCGATTAAAGTGAGAGAGATATGTGATGAGATCTTTATTGCCTTGTCGTAGCTCTAAAAGTTCTTTATCAGCTGATAAGGTAACAGATCGTCGGTCAAAAACTTTTTCAGAATCGGTTATAAACATACACCAGTTATACAATAGCCTACTGTCCTGTCGTACTAATGGTACTGCCCATGTAGCAGCATCACCAGTTAAATATGAAATAAGGAAGGCTATTCTCGACTGTGGGTCCAGGAAAGCAGCTGGACGACATGTAAAATGTAACTCCACTTGTGTAAGGAAGATTTGTACTTTACAGGAATCTCCTGAGAATCTTTCGGGAGCAGCAAGGGGAATTTGAGTGGGAACATGTACTGAAATGTTACTGGGAGGAGGAGTAACATATGATTGGGAAGTGGCTCCTTGTTGCATTGTTGTTGTACCATCTACCTTGGCTTGTAGTTGTGTCACCTTTGTAACGAGAGCTGCTGTGGTGTTTTTTGATTCTTGCAATTCTTTTTGTAATTGGTTCAGAGCTTGCATTACAGTATCCAAAGTGGCCATCTTAGTAATAATGGCACAAACCGAGAGGAAAATAAATTTTGTGGGCTTACTATTCTGTCAGGGTCTGATTCCTCGGGCTTTGTGCGTCTGTTTGTTTATGACCTACTGTTAAACAATACCAATTCAAATATCGTACTCAAGAGGGGAAAGAGGAGATCAGCGTGGAAGGCGATCTAAAAAGGAAAATGTTTAAAATGCAAGGAGAACAACTACAAAGACATTAAACAGTTATCCATTATTTATTATAAGGTAAGTATGTAAGTATGTAGGATAAATGTACATTCTATACCAAAGCTCCTTAATATCTATTAATAAACTTCCAACAAAAGGTATTCCATCATGGAAGTAATATACAGATATACATTAATAAATTCATTAAAATTATATCCAAGAATTTTTTTACGTTTTGACATTGACTAATGCACAATAATAAAATAAATAACTTCTTCTTTTTGCTGATTCTTTGTTCCAACAAAAACACTGTGGGGGTCATTACTGCGACCGCCAGGGGTAATGTGGCGTCCGTACCGCCAACAGGCTGGCGGTACGGAGACCCATATTACGACCGCAGCAGTAGCGCTGCGGTCGCACCGCCGGGGCCGGCGGATTATGACTCCCCTACCGCCAGCCTGTTCCTGGCGAGGCTGGCGGTAAGGGGAGTCCTGAGGCCACTGGCATGGGCAGTGCAGGGGCCCCCTAACAGGGCCTTGTGCAGCTTTTCACTGTCTGCATAGCAGACAGTGAAAAGCGCGACGGGTGCTACTGCACCCGTCACACGGCCGCAACACCGCCGGCTCCATTAGGAGCCGGCTCCTATGTTGCAGCCGCATCCCCGCTGGGCCGGGGGGCGTAAACTATGTTTGCGCCTGCCGGCCCAGCGGGGATGTTGTAATGGGGTCCGCGGGAGTGCAGCCACATTGGCGGCCGCACAGCGGTTACCGCTTGTAATGACCCCCTAAGTATCCTTCATGTATAATCGTCCTTGAAACAGTGTGTAATCAAAATCAACAATCTCTTTTAAAGTTCAAAAATGTTTTTCCAAGAACACACAGTGAATACAATAATAAACCTTTTCAAACCTGTGCGCGCGCGTGTAAAATGTTTTTCCAAGAACACACATTGAATACAATAATAAACCTTTTCAAACCTGTGCGCACACGTGTAAAATGTTTTTCCAAGAACACACAGTTCGCTTCTTTAAAAGTCTTTGAATTCTTGTGAAATTGACGCGTTACTTTTCAACAAGAGAATCCTTTCAAGAAATAGCCAGCCCAAGAACGAACTTGCAACTATAGCAACTAAACAATTATCTAATCTCTAGGGAACACTGGAGCGGCAACAAAATAGCACAAGATTTCTTTGTAGTTCTAAATAAACAGTGTCGCTAAGGAATCCTGAGAGAACACTCTCACCGCAGCGAGTCCGTCCACTCGCTTCAACAAGAACTCCGGAGGCCTTCTGTCACATGACAGCAGGCTGAAAAGGCAAAATCCAAACAGGAACTGAACGCAAGATCCAACCCGGGCAAGGTTCCAAAATAGTAAGCACTGGAACCCGGGTGTGGTTGGTTTTTATAGAGGAGCCACACCCTCAATCATGGCTTCTCCTGAAGGATGCTGTGAATTGTAGTCCCATCATTAAAAAACATCGTGGATTTGAACAATTAAGCCACCAGCGAGCACTCCTGTTAAATAGATGCATTTTTCCACATGAGTAATGAGAAGAGTGTGATTTTGTATAACAAAATGCGTGGCAGGGACGTACTAAGTGAGGACGTTTGTTATTAGAGGCCAAATCAATACTGCGCTTAGGTATATGATTACGCCAAAGTCTGACAGTATGTGTCCTGGCTTTCTTTGCTCCTGAGTACTGTTATCGCCAATTTACTCTGCAGCTGGTTCTGGGTGTGTGGTGTGTATGCATGGTGCGTGTTGTGTGTGTATGTGTCACTCTGCCCTCCCTCCCTCCTTTATGTGTTAGGTGGCTGTACTCACCGTCATCGTCTTCGTTGGGGTTGGTGCTCCTGGACGGCCATGACGTGGTACAGCATCCGGAGACTTGCAGTTCAGGTTCCATGGCGGCGGCGGACACCTCTGTGTCCCTGGAAGTGAGTGTCTCTTTTTCTATGATATGTTTCCGCCAGGCTTTTGGTGGCGTTGCCACTGCCTCGGAAATCCTGGCAGAGTGCTATGTCATATTATGGTGGGCGGGTCCTTGTCTTCTGCCTGCCTGTAGGTGGCTACCGCCGTGCTCAGTGGTTGTACCGCACTGGCCATTGGTGTGGCACATTTTGGCTGTCTGTGGGAGGGATCACTGCCATGGTCATTATTTGGCAGTCATTACCGCCGGCCTGGCAATAGTACTACCGCCACCACTGGTGCGGCGGTCACCTAACCGCCAATGTCATAACGACCACCATAATTTTTTCACTTTGTATCATTGAATCTGGAAATCTCAACCTTTATGAACTCCTCTATCGGATCTGTGAACTATATTAACCCCTTAAGGAGACTACCCATCCAGTTCTTCTAGCACAATCTAAGTGAACAAGGACTTCATGGTGACCTCTGAAAGAGGCAAACGATTCAACTCTTTTACCTATTTCTAAACTTTATGGTGGCCTCTTAAGGAGACAAAGCATCCTACTCTGCTACCATCGCTGTGAGTGTGTCTGTCCTTAATGGTCTTTTATTATTTAATTTATAAGGGGACGCATTAGAGGTTCGATGGACCTTTTGACTACCCTTAGAGTGATTCCACCATAAGTCTTAAATACAATGCAAATACATTATCATAACCAGTATACATCATGAAATATTCTTTGGAGTCAATAATCTTCACACATCATGACCCATCCGGTCATGAATAACCACACCTTTATGTGAAAGTTAGAATGTTTATTTTCCTATATTAACAATGCGAATATCACGTAAATTAGTCTCCAAGTGGTAAACATACATAAATAGCACTGGTTGACCAAATCTTCTAAAGAATCTCAATTTAGCTAATGCATTGACAGTTGAGCATTCAAGAGTCACAGTACAAATTAAAAGCAAGAACAATTGTGCAACAGAAATAGCATACATCTAGATTTCAGCAAATTAACAATTACAACTTTGTTATTAATACCTTGTTAACAGTTCTGGGTCTCCCTAACTACCCTGCAGATTAGAGTAACATGGTTGGGCTTCATGCAAAACAATTTTAGTCACCATTAATTTAGAAAACTTCTAGCTATGGCTCTATCAAAATAATGGTTGGTACCTAGAAACAAAGAACATAACCTACAACAAGAACAATAGCATTTTGTTATAGCTCTCCTCATATAGATCAGCATGCTGCAATTATTTTTGTCAGCTGGACATCTGTTCGGCCAGCTTCAGGAATGGGCACTGAAAGGGGTTCAGACACAGGGGTCTCTAAGCAATCACTGAACCATTTAAGGAACAATGTCTAAGGAATCAGAATTAAAAATCAGAATTTTAAGCAATAAAGATAGAAATAAATCATCAGGAACTGTCCAGCTCCTCATGCAGAATAGAATAAGTCTCTCCTCTCTCTGTGCGGTTGGGCAATGTTAAAATCCCTTAAAGAACTTCCCACCCTGTCAGTGGTCAGAAAATTGTACGTTTACAATTAGTCCAATAGAAATAAAAACTAAAATCTAAAATATAACCAAACTGTCTTTCACATGTCGATGATTGGCTCCTCTTCTCCTGTTCCCATCATCAGACTTATCAAACAACCTTTTTGTATCCATCGGTACTCCAGTGAGTGCCTCCATTGTTAGCTCCTGGGGCCATCGTTGTCTCACACATCAAACTATACAGAATAGCAACTTCTACTACAGTATGTTCTAGCAAGCAGTTCTTATGAGAAAGTTAAAGACATTTGCTAACATTTAGTTAACACAGTGTGAACAATACATGAATTGATTTATCCACAATTGTATTAAACAATGGAGCTTAACATGAGGCTTTGCAGACTAGGCCCAAACCTCGCTAACTTAAGGCCTATAATTAATAAAGCTAATACATCATATGTAATCAGTAATGTAATACACTACTACAATTTACTTAATACATGTACTTCAATTAATAGGATTATGCATTAAATAAAAGCATTATGTATTTCATGGTGTCCACTCAAGTGGGCTCATTTTCCAAGTCGCACATTATTTTCTTTATTAGTCAAATTCTATACAAATTCTTAATCCAAAATAAAACAATTCATTAGTAATAGGTTCAGCATTCACACCTCCTAGAAATGGTTCTGGTCCACTCAACTCAGAGTACTTAGAGCAGACACGCTCAGACCATTGACACTACTATTGACTCTTGCATGGGGAAATAGATTACCACCCATAGCTTCCTGGAAATTCAACCTCCAGCATTTTAGCATCCCACTTTCAAAGCTACAGTAACAGGCAACATAACTATTTCAGGGAGAATAATGGCACAACACAAGATGCGTTCATTGTGTTTTACGCTTTCAGAGTGGTCATAAGAAGGTACTCCATCAAATGTCATAAGGATCAAAAACAGTCCTCAAAAGAGAAACAGTGAGGCTGGAAAAAAGCATTCAGGAGCTTAGAAATGAGGCCTCCAGGGGGACTCAAGTGACAGCTAGGTTACACAACATCAACACAGAAAAAACGGCTTTACTAAAGAGATTATGGCCCTCATTATGACTCCGGCGGGCGGCGGAGGCCGCCCGCCAGAATTCCGCCCTCCGTAATACCGCTCCGCGGTCAGAAGACATCGGAGGGTATTATGAGTTTTTCCATGGGCTGGCGGGCGGTCTCCAAAAGACCGCCCGCCAGCCCAGGGAAAAACTCCCTTCCCACGAGGATGCCGGCTCGTAATAGAGCCGGCGGAGTGGGAAGGTGCGACGGGTGCTGTTGCACCCGTCGCGTATTTCACTGTCTGCAAGGCAGACAGTGAAATACATTTTGGGGCCCTCTTACGGGGGCCCCTGCAGTGCCCATGCCCACTGCAGGGGCCCCCAGGGGCCCCGCGACTCCCCCTCCCGCCATCCAGTTCCCGGCGGGAGAACCGCCAGGAACTGGATGGCGGGAGGGGGAGTCGGAATCCCCAAGCCGGCGCAGCAAGCTGCGCCGGCTTGGAGGATTCCTTGGGGACAGCGGGAAACCGGCGGGAAACGGGCGGGAAACCGGCGGGAGACCGCCGGTTTCCCTTCTCTGACCGCGGCTAAGCCGCCGCGGTCAGAATGCCCCACGGGGCACCGCCGGCCTGTCGGCGGTGCCTCCGCGTCCAGCGGCCCTGGCGGTTACAAACCGCCAGGGTCGTAATGAGGGCCTATGTTGCCTAGACGTAAAGGAATAGAGGATGAAGCAACAAGAAGAGGGCAAAAGGGTGGGTAGTATGATTGCCTGGTGGACATCTCCTGTAGAATCTGCCACCCCAAATTCTGCTATACGAATGATAGAGGATAAAATAATAAATTCCTAATTGGAAATTAACTGTGAATTTCCAGTGTATTATAGGCTGCTGTTCTGTAACCACCCCTGTGTTAATGAGTATCCCAATGTGATTATAGTCCTTGTGCTGTCAGGACAAAAATGGCCACTGACCAACAAAGAGAGGAAACCTGACACTACAGCATAACAAGATCAACACAATGATCTCATCCCTGAAGAGTATCAATAAATGCCAGATGACGAAGAGTTTTTAGCATTTCAGCCACCCATTTGTTGGAGTTATGATTAACAAGTGTTTAACCACTTAGCTGCCAAGGATGTAATGGTTACGACCGGTGGTGCGGCTCTGAGACACCATGGATGTAACCATTACGTCCTGGTAGAGGCCCTCGGGGAAGCGCTAACGCTCCTCCCAAGGGCCTCCCCTCCACCCCCAAGGGCATGGCTGGGAGGGGAATCGCTTCCCCTAACCATCCCCAACCACTCCCCCACCCTCTGTGATGTCTGATGACATCAGCACACGATCGCGCACTGACCTCATCAGAGGTCATCTCCCATCACGCTGGAAGACCGAGGAGAAACAGATTAGTTTCTCCTCGGTAAGGGGGCAGGGGAGGTCAGAGAGGCATGAAAAGAGAAGGAAAGGCTTTTCCTTCCAATTTCATGTTTCTCTGAGCATTCCTGCAGCACGATCGCATAGAGATCGTGCTGCAGAAATGCCACTAAACACCAGGGATTTATTTTTACCCCAAAAAATAGTGGGGTGGTGGCTATCGACCAGTATGGGCATGGTTGTGCCCCCACCCCAACTGAAGGGGGTAACAGTCTTTCAGCTCTCCCCCCACACACGAAAACATCTTATTCCACGGCAAGCAAGAGGAAATCGGGTTACTTTGGGTTTAGGTTTTACATTTGGGCCATGAGAGCTTGTCTAACTCTCAAAATCGTCCCACTTGGGATGGTGAGGGCTGCACTTTTTGGACTTTGAGACGCTGCCATGTAGAAAAATCTATGAGACCTCGACACATCTGAAAACGAAACATCTGGGTGAGTCCAGGATGGTGTGCTTCACATGGCCCCCCACCATTTTCTTGCCCACAATGCCCTGCAAAACTCCAACTTTGCTAGAAATCACACATTTTCCCACATTTTTGTGATGGGACCTTCTGGAGTCTGCAGGAATCCACAAAATTCCTACCACCCAGCATTGTCGCATCTATCCCGATAACAATTCAGCCCCACTTGTCAACATAAAAACTTTTTTTTTTCAAACTGCCCTTTTGGACCCGCTTTGGTTTCCCCTCATTTTTTAGATGTTTTTGGCTCTTCTCTGTCACAGGCACTTGGTAGTGAGGTATTGTTTTTACCGTGAAACTGAGGGGAACGTTGTGTGGTAGGAAATTTGGCACGGTGTGGTGATCCCATACAGAAATGTGGGGAAAATGTGATTGTTTTAGCTAAATTTGAGGTTTGCTGAGGATTCTGGGTAAGAAAATACAGTACTAAGGGATCCACGCAAGTCACTTCTTCCTGGACTCCCTCAGGTGTCTAGTTTTTAGAAATGTTTGGGTTTGGTAGGTTTCCCTATATGTCTGCTGAGCCCAGGGCCAAAAACGCAGGTTCCCCCCCCCCCCCCACGCAAAACAGGTAATTTTTGTATTTGATCATTCTAATGTGTCCACTTTGTTTTTTGGGGCATTTCTTTTTGTGGGCACTAGGCCTACCCACACAAGTGAGGTACCCTTTTTATCGGGACACTTAGGGGAATGCTGGGTGGAAGGAAATATGTGGCTCCTCTCAGATTACAGAACTTTCTACCATCGAAATGTGAGGAAAATGTGTTTTTTTGCAACATTTTGAGGTTTGCAAAGGATTCTGGGTAAGAGAACCTGGGGAGAGCCCCACAAGTCACCCCATCTTGGATTCCCCTAGGTGTCTAGTCTTCAAAAAATGCACAGGTTTGGTAGGTTTTGCTCGGTGCCAGCTGAGCTAGAGTCCAAAATCCACAGCTAGGCACTTTGCAAAAAACAGGTCTGTTTTCTTTGGGAAAATGTGTGTGTCCATGTTGTGTTTTGGGGCATTTCCAGTCGCGGGCACTAGGCCTACCCACACAAGTGAGGTACCATTTTTATCAGGAGACTTGGGGGAACTCTGGGTGGAAGGAAATTTGTGGCTCCTCTCAGATTCCAGAACTTTCTGTCACCGAAATGTGTGGAAAAAGTGTTTTTTTGCCCAATGTTGAGGTTTGCAAAGGATTCTGGGTAACAGGACCTGGTAAGAGCCCAACAAGTCACCCCATTCGAGATTCCCCTAATTGTCTAGTTTTGAAAAATGCACAGGTTTGGTAGGTTTCCCTAGGTGCTGGCTGAGCTAGAGGCCAAACTCCATAGCGAGGCACTTTCCAAAAAACACGTCAGATTTCAATGTAAAAATGTGATGTGTCCATGTTGTGTTTCCTGTTGCGGGCATGAGGCCTACCCACACAAGTGAGGTACCATTTTTATCGGGAGACTTGGAGGAATACAGAATAGGAGAACAACTGTTATTGCCCCTTGTTTTTCTCTACATTTTTTCCTTCTAAATGTAAGACAGTGGGTAAAAAAGACATCAATTTGAGAAATGCCCTGTAATTTACATGCTAGTATGGGCACCTCGAAATTCAGAGATGTGCAAAGAACAACTACTTCTCAACACCTTATCTTGTTCCCATTTTGGAAATACAAAGGTTTCCTTGATACTTATTTTTCACTCTTTATATTTCACCAAATGAATTGCTGTATACCCGGTATACAATGAAAACCCATTGCAAGGTGCACCTCCTTTATTGGCCCTGGGTACCTAGGGTTCTTGATGAACCTACACGCCCTATATATCTTCGCAACCAGAAGAGTCCAACAGACATAACGGTATACTACTTTTGAAAATCTAACATTGCAGGAAAAAGTTACAGAGTAAAACGTGGAGAAAATTGCTTTATTTCACCTCAATTTCAATATTTTTTTATTTCAGCTGTTGTTTTCTGTAGGAAAACCTTGTAGGATCTCCACAAATGACCCACTGATGAATTCAGAAATCTGCCTACTTTTCAGAAATGTTTGACTTTCCGGGATCCAGCTTTGGTTTCACACCTATTTCTGTCACTAACTCGAAGGAGGCTCAAAGCACAAAAAATAGTAGAAATGGGGTATGTCCCAGTAAAATGCCAAAACTGTGTTGATAAATTTGATTTTCTGATTCAAGTCTGCCTGTTCCCGAAAGCTGGGAAGATGGTGATTTTATCACCGCAAACCCTTTGTTGATGCCATTTTCAGGGGAAAAAAACACAAGTCTTCTTCTGCAGCCCTTTTTTACCATTTTTAAAAAAAAAAATATTTTTTGCTGTATTTTGACTAATTTCTTGGTCTCCTCCAGGGGAACCCACAAACTCTGGGTATCTCTAGAATCCCTATGATGTTGGAAAAAAACGACACAAATTTGGCTTGGGTAGCTTATGTGGACAAAAAGTAATGAGGGCCTAAGCATGAACTGCCCCAAAAAGCCAAAAAAAAGACCTGGCACCCAAGGGGGGAAAGGCCTGGCAGCGAAGGGGTTAAAAATAAGGTATTTATTTCATGTGTGCAACATATGCAAATATCGTCTCTGAGAATGCAATAGCAGAAAAGCTGTAATAAAGTGAAAGTGAGGCACATTTGAAAATATGAGAAAAAAATCACGAAAACAATAAAGAATTATTATTTTGTTTTTACAAAAAGAAAGAAGAGCCTAAAGGAGACAAGGACAGTATTTCTGGACTCATTGGTTCATATGAGGTTGGTCTCAAACGCCCCCGCCCATTTGTTTAAAAAAAAGTAAAAAAAGGAAATTTTGCCTTAGAATTTACAAACCCTGGGCCAAAGGAAGGGCTCTTGAAGCGTCTTGGTCCTCCCCCTCTAATTCATGGACCCATGTCCAGGTTCAGGAAGGCTGCAGGGCCAAGGGATATCCACTAAAAACCCATTAGGCCTTAAGGGTTTGCAAACCCAGTTTAGGATTAGTGAACCCATTAAAATAATAAAATAATTGTAAATAAATAATGATAGTAATAAAATTCATGATTTGCAAAACAGCCATGTAACCACGGTTCCGCGCACAGCTGAAGGCATGTGTTGCATAAATGCAGATTTGCATGTGTAATATATGATTTACTACCACTCCTTCCATCTCTCGTCAATGGAAATAAATAATTAACTACTTAATGCATATCTGCATATAAAGTTTATGCCATAATATTTCTCGTGTACTGAAATTAGAAACAAGGGTACACCAGGGCACCATGAGTTAAATCCTTAAGCTGAGTTAAAATATCTTTAAAAGGGTTCTACAAATAGCGTCAATGTTGTCAAAGTAGAAGATTTAACTTGTCATAAAGAAGAAGTTATCAGGAGAGGTGGGCTTTCTTTCCTTCCTGCAGTGCAGGAGTATTTGTTTGTATTATTCTTGGCGCTTGGCAGGAGAAGGCATGGCCTCTTATTGCACCTTTACGTCTCAAGAAAGATGATGTCAAAGCCACAAGTGTTGTTCTGACAGACTGAGATTTCGGCATGGACGATATGTTTTTTTCTAGTATGGTAATTGTAATATGCAATATGTGGGTCAGTAAGAACAGTTGCTTGAGTTAGTTAGGCTGTGCTATGGTAACAATGTAAATTATGACATTTCCAGTGTCGGAATTCCTGTGTGAAGTGGCTTATTAGGGTCAAGAACCTCAAGAGCATTGTATTTTGCAAGATATTATCAGCTGTGCAAACACATCACCCTCAATTGACTGCTCATGCCCTTCGCTTCTGCTTTGTAGTGAGCACCTGAATTATCCGGTGGGCACTAGGAATCGATTCTGGGCATGGTCTATGCAATGATTGTTGTACACAGTGCTCACTGGACATGACTTTCACAAGTGCTTGGCAGGTAATGAGCACATGGCATGGACCCATAACATTTGGATTGTATCCCCCTCTGGAGTAACCGCAGGACATGGAAGTGCTGAATGTCAGTGGCATAACTCAAAACGATGGGGTCCCCGTGCAGAATGTGGTGAGGGGTCCATGAAACTCCATTATTCATCGCTATCTATAGACTAAATTGAGCCCCCACTGAAAGGAGGGGGACCCCTTGCCTGCAGGGGCTTCAAGATCCTTCCTTACGCTCCTGCCAAGTGCTCACTGGACACAGTGAATGGGCTTTGGACGTGTCCTCTGTGTAGAATGTCTCTGACACTGTAACAATACGAAAGAAGTTCAGAGGCTCCATCAGGTTTGCCGAGCTTTCTTAAAAGATGAAGAATCTGTAAAAGACACACATAATTTCTCGGCGTCAATGCTTAAGCGTGGAAGAGTAATATGTGATCATCGCGTTTTAATGCAGGGCATTAGCACAGGCTCCTTTGTCTAATATTATGGTCCACCTGTTCTTTTTCATTTAATATTACTTTTAGCACCATGACTATTGCCTTCATTATATTAGAGATGCCGCCTCCTTTCCCTTCATCATTGAGATCAGATAAAACCAACTCCATTATCGAGGTAAGGTTATGAGTCCCATGGTTTCATCTACTTGCAAAGAATGCAGTGTCCACTGGATCACCTTCTCATGTAAAGTGTGGCACCAGTGTGAACACTATGTTATGTGCATTTGGACATGTATTCTCATTATTATTGTTTTTCCTATTTTTTATTGACCATGTTAATTTTTATCAGCCCTAACCCCATACAGGAGACCAGTCCCAAGAGGTTAAGGGCATAATTCCATGAGAATTATACCTCTCCACAAGACTGCAATTATTTTGTTACTATACCTGATCCACACCTGTTTAGCAAAAAGGGGAGCCACGTCCAGAAGAATACCTTAACATCTCTCTACATGTCCTCGTTCCCCCACCCTGAACCCAGTAGTTCAGCCATATTTACAGGTGTAAAATATACTACAAGTTCATTTTCACATGTGGGAGCAGGTCTTTTCCAATGGGTCGGAGGTTTCCATATGACAAAGTATAGGAAAAAGTAAAAAAGTGTATGAAACTTTAAAATAATTTTGTACAAATATTTTGATGGTAAATGTTAATGTAATTTATATACATATATCTTTTACCAACTAGAACAAAGTAAAACGGTAAAGCATCTTAAAAGTATTCAAAATAATTATTTTTATATTTTTAATTAAAGTATAATTATGTATTGAAAGATTCATTGACAAAGAAAATACCCCACCTAAAGTAAAATGTTAAAAAGTAAAGTAAACAATCCATGTTTACAAGTGCAGCAATCTCTGTAACTGAGGCGGCGATGTCCACATAGAAAAGATATCGGAGGTGGCAATCTCTGGGTATAGGTTAGTGCATAGGACTTTGTAATGTGTGAGTAGTAGTACTGTAGTATTACTAAATGTGCTACAAGGGTGCAACTTGTGAAAACGCCCCTAAAATAGGCCCTTGGGCCTTTATAAACAGTACAGAAAGAGAGAACAAAGGTCATGCTTCCTGCATATGTGTGCTGGTTTTATTTAAATGTCTCATTTCTAGCTGTATATATTGTGACAATCCAGGTCTGCCCCCACCACCCTAAAGGTGCCAAATTTAAATATGTCTTTTAGGTTTACAAACGTTTTCCACGGCAAAGCATCTCGAGTGTCCAAGGCAGGAGTTGTTTTGGGGGATAAAATGCCAGCGGCAGGTCCTCCCTAATATAGCAGCATTGTGCAACTGCTGACACTGATGTGTTCTATGAGACGACCCCGATGCAAGGGAATTTCATCTGAAGTATAGTAATGCTCCACCACTTGCATGGAGTTTACTACTCACTTGGTAGAACATTTCTAGATGTTTACTGCCCGGGACAGCCATGGAACGGAGAAGAGCGAGAATATGCAGCAGGGTAGCCCCTTTGGTGCCAACAGACCTCAGGGACATGTAGGTAATCCTAGCAAGAAGAATTGCCTGCTGTCCATAGAGCACGAAAAACCGGCCACTCTTGCCACCTCTTTTTTTGACTTTGACTTTAAAGAAGAAGGAAGATCGGACAGACATTTCTTACACCTGAAATTTGGTTGGTGTGGGTTGGAGCTAAAAACAGTAAACAAATAACATCAAGTCAATGGATTATTTTGTATGTTCAATTCCTTGATAAAAGGTATGCAACTTTCATTTTTTTACCTCTAATAGCGATACCTAAGCAGATAAAAACACTTGATTCTGGGCTAGGGAATCCACGATCTTCTTTGAAATAACAGCAACTTCATTACACAGCGTCAGCATTGAAGATGTATAGGAGCTATCTGTGTGGTTTCTAACAGGAAGGACATTAAACTCTACAAGTTTCCACAACATTCTTGTGTGCCCCTATGCCATTAAGGAGCCCTGGGATCTTTAGTCGGTGACCATGAAGTCGCAGCCTGGATGCGAGCTCTTTGCGGACCAGTCACATGCCGAGGAACAGAGCATGCGTGTTGGTGGTACAAAGGGCTTGCTGGTTTGTGCAGTTGGCACAGGAAGGGCTCACCAATCTCTATGACATAGCACATCCCTGTCAAAATGACATTGCTTAAATAAAAAATATGGATAGTGTGTTGCACTCATATGGCTGTGTGGGGTCCTCAGGTTTGGCCCTCAGATTCTCTGGCAGTGCAAAAAAGATCTGGAATTCCTTACCCAAATCTTCCCACATTTAACAAGGACTTCAAAATCCTTGGGAGACTCTTTGGGGCTTATTTAACAAATATTCATGCAACGCCATGCAGCAAGCCACTTTGCTGCACTGCGTTAAATGGGGAGGGCAGGAATGCACTTTATTTAACATTATACAGTGTATTTCTGCTCTCTGCTGTGCTGGTGCACAAACTGCTGCCTACCCCCAAAGCAGATACCCTTGCACCATGGTGCAAGGGTGCCTGCATTGTAGGCCGCATTGTAGGCATTATTGTTTTTGCGCAGGAAGGTACACCTTCCTGCACAATACAATCCTCAGATCAGGGGCACAATGCAGCACAGTTAGAAAGAGGAAACAACGGGGAAGAAATATAAACATTTCTCCTCATTGCGCCTCTGGTGGGGAAGCATACAATTCTGATGCACTCCCAGGTCTACCAATATTTATTATTCTGGGAATATGTCAGATTGCATGGGTGGTTGTGTGGGACCACCCGTGCTCCACCCAAGGAACGCATCCCTGCTGCAGAGTAACACACAGCAGTGATTTGCTCTGCCTTGCGTTACTCTAGTTTTATCAAGCCACTCAGGAGGGCCATGCACGGTTTGGTGAATGTCATTTTAGGTTTTGGGTCACCCTGTGCCAACTTGTATGGCGCAGGGCAATGCAAAATCTTTCATAAATTTGGCCCTCTCTGTCAAAGCTTTGATCACCTCTGTTGGCTTATCCTTACTATCAAGACACAAACTGGCTGAACTGTCTTCCCTCATTTGAACAGTGTAGAGCCAGAGAAGAGCCCCTGAATTAGTAAATATGCAGGCTGTTGAGAACATTAAGAGTGTGTAAAGACACAATACAATAGGCTGCACCTATGAAAAAAAGTGAGCGATGTGGAGAAGGCGGTCAAAGGAAAAAGAAGAGTCATTTAGGCAAAGTCACCAGTTAGCAGTCAGATCTAGAGGCTTCCTGCGGTCTTCATTTCTCACCATGCAGAATCTTCTGTGTTCTGGGGTGCCCTCTCTTACAATTAAATGCAAACATAGTTTTCACTAACTACCTTTGAAGTTGGATTTGGCAGAGACAATTTCCATTGAGACACAGGCAAGATTTTCTCTCGTCATTTAAAAAAAAAATATTTTTATTTGAAGTTTCAGTAACAAACAGAAAAAAACACCGAAACATAAGAAAATTATACTGTGGTGGACTTCAGGGTAGCATGAAATCACCTGCAATCATCCAATAATACTCTTGGCTGCCCTAGCAACAGAAGGACTGCTTAGCTTAAAGTTATGAGCATACACCTGGTAACAAGGACACATTTCCAGTAACACATCCCATGTGCGTTTAGGGCCTCAAGATAATCAATTTCTAGGTGACCTGAACTGTGTTTCCCTCTACACATGGGTTCTCCTCAGTGGGGCAATTATCATCCCTCTGGCGGAGGTAAAAGGTGAATGGTTCCCAAATGTTCTTGGGGCTGTGTTGGCATCAGCTCCCAGTAATTTGCTAGTTGCTCCTGGTTGTAGGACACGTCCTTTAACATTGTTCTGATAGTAGATGCCAGGTTCCTGCTAGAACCACCATGGCAGTAAGTCTGTGGGATGGGGTGGGTGTGTTTTTTACCCAACCAAGCAGCCCAACCATGGGTGTGTATTGGGGCAGCAAGCCTGTGATCTTGTGTATAATACCTCTCCCCAGAAGTTCGCAGCCTGGGGCAGTGCCATGCAAGATGGATAAAGGTGGCCTGTGGTGCATTGCATCTTAGACACTGAGGCCCTCATTACACGTTTTGTGGTCTTTTGGCAAGACAGCCATGCTGGCTGCCACCAAGAGACCACCAGTGATAGCGGTATCTTGACTGCCGTACTACGAGTCACAAACTGAAGACTGCCCAAATACAGCCACAAATCTGACACGCCTAAGCTGACCGAGGGCGGGAGAAAGATGATCCCACCACCAGCCCCACCACACCGACAACATCCCGCCCTGCATCTTACGACCCACAAATCAGCACAGCAGAAAACCATTGGCGGTGCGAACTGCCATGGTCAAAAGATCACCACCACCAGAAGCCAACACCACATTGGACAGTATGAATACCCCACACCTGACACACATACTCATGCTACACACACCCACAACTATAAAACACCAACCAACACAACCCACAATCCTTTGCAACTACTACCACACACAGAGATTCTGACCGCACACAAATATACATATTTAGCACTTTCACACTATAGGCACACACAGCTCATACAGTACACAACACACACATCGCATCTGCACACAAACACCCCAACACACCTAAATAAGCACCCAACACACACCATCAATCCCCAAACACCACACCCTTGCACACAACACAACCCCCAAACCACTACACCTCCACCATGTCCCCACAAAAGCACCCACACTTCACAGATGAAGAGTTGAGGGTCATGGTTGATGAAATCGTCAGGGTAGTACCACAACTGTTTGGAACACAGGTGCAGCACAAATCCATTGCCAGGATAATGGAGTTATGGTGGAGGACCGTTGACAGGGTCAATTCAGTGGGCACCCTCCACGCACAAGGGATGACATAAGGAAGAGGTTGAACGACCTACAGGGGAAGATGCGTTCCATGGCATCATGTCATCAGATTGCCATTAACAAGATTGGCGGTGGGCCTCTACCTCCTCCACCTGAGTTCACATCGTGGGAGGAGAAGGACTTGGACATACTGCATCCTGAGGGCCTGATTGGAATCATCTGAGGTCTCAACTCTGGTAAGTAAACAACACTCCCCGGGCACCAACCCCTCCTGGACAGCATGCGTCCCCACCACCCTATCACTCCCGAATCCATCCCATCTCACACTTCTAAACACCCCCAATCACCACAAGCCCTTCCCCTTCATGCCATACTACCCGACTCCCAGTATCCCCACACAGTCCCTACATAGGGCACGGATACCAATCACAATGCCAAGCACCAAAACTTACACAATGTATCACTCGCTACACATCAAAAAAATGACAGTCCCACTTCACAGTGGAACACCTGCAAACAAAAGCATAGCACATGCAACAACAACTGGCTGCTTTGACTGCGTTCTACTACATGGCAATGACAGCACTGCTATCCACTATCCTCAACCCTCAATGGAACATGGAAACAATGTCACAATCCGTTACCCACAAACAATGTCTGCAGTGCTGCATCTGTCATTGCTATCACTGGGAAGCAAGTCAAGCAACACCATGCATCAGACAATGATACGAACAAGTACATCTCCACAATGTAACTCTCTCCCTTACCATCCACTTACCCTTCCCACTGCCACCCTGCAGATGAGGCCAGAAACAGACACCCTATCCCAGGATGAAGGCCCCAGTGGCTGTATAGACATTGACATCTTGCCTGGCCCATCTGGGACAACTGGTCAGTCCACCACCACCGGCCCCACCCTGGACACATCTGAGTACCCCACTGCAGTGACTAAAACACCACAGCCAACCCTTTGTCCCCAAACCTGTGTCCCAAGGACTGTTCAATCAGCATTGTGCCCCACAGTACAGAAACCAGAGGCAAGCCCACATACCCAACATAATGAAGGTCCTGGTGCAACTGTGAGTGGGCACACTGTGCCAAGGGCACAGGCACAGGGGACCAGGGGCAGTGGGAGGGCACCTGTAGCCCAAGGGATGGGACACCCAAGTCAAACGACTGACCAGGAGGCCATCTCCCAAGTCCTTGGAGCAAACCACCAATCCCAGGACAAGATGGGCCAGATCTTTGCAACCTTCCAGGAGAACCAGAGGGGGCTGTGCAGCAGTGGCTGACCCTCAATGCCACAATGGCCTCATTGTAGGGGTGCTCAAGGAACTCACCACTATCCTGCGTGCATCCTTCACCCACCAGCAGGGCCCTTCCACTAGCCACATTCCAACCGAGCCCTCCACCCTTGCATCAGCTAGTGAAATGGAGGCTCTGTCAGAGGACCTGCAGACCACTAGCCACCTCCCCCTGTAGCTGAGGAACCAACAAGCAAGCCAGGTCGACTATCCAGACATCCTGCAGGACTTGATGCCAAGACCAAAACCATTGCAGGGAAGTGACCCTACACTGAACATTCTCCCTTGTGTCCCACTATACACCCTGTTCACTGTCCACTGTCATGTTTCCATTTTCCTATGGCCCCTTGGATACTGGACCAGGACTACCTACAGCTGGGACAACTACTCTGATGATTTCACCCACCATGACCCCACTCATCACCCATTGCACTAGTAAATCACATTAAACACCTTTGAGCACAGCTACTGCCTACATGTCTTTATTGTAACAAGTACGATCGTTTGTTGTACAATATTTCTTAACAGTCAACCAATTGTCCTGCAAAAGTCTATGAGATTGACAGAAGGGGAGCAATATGCAGCAAGGATAATAGTAGAGCAGACATATTCTGGATACATGTGTCAAGGGAGCCACCAGGTAAGGCAGGAACCAGAGTTGCACCACACAAATGCCCTGCAAATAGACCAAGACATGGACAACTATCACAATAGGAGTCAATGTTGGCCACTCAACACACATGCAGTACAATGCTGAACTTTCTAGTGTGATTTGGCAAGTGGAATCTCAAACCACATTTCCATGACAGATCCACATTTCCTAGACATCCATACCAAATGGTCCTACCCTCACAACTGACACAACTCAACTAATGGCATGTTCCACAGTCAGTAAAAGTTAGGTTACACATTCTACCATTGTGGACTGTGAGGAAAAGTAGCAATACTGATGACAACAATATGTTGGGCACTTCTATTGCAGTTGACATAGTACAGGGGACAAACACCATGGACAATACTTCGCAGATGTGATGCTACACAACAGCAGAGTGAAAATACCACTGTCATTTTAACAGAAACACCTCACCTGTTGGACAATATGTTTCCCCCCAAACCCACCCAGAGGGATAGCTGCACTCAACACCTCCACTGATGACACAAAGCAGGAGGAGCTATGTCACAAGCCAGACAGGAGTACAGGTCACATAGAAAACAGTTTACACATACCTGTTTCTCATTGAAAGTATTGGTGGATCAACTCTGCTCTAGAGTCAGCTGCATCCTCATCATCTGCCTCCTCAACACTTTCTATGTCACCATCATAAGCCACTGGTCCAGCTGCCAGCTCCTCAACATCCAGTAATGGGATGTGATGTCTCGGGGCCAGATTGTGTAGCATGCAGCAGGCAACAGCGATCTGGCAGAGTTTTAGCAGTTTGTAGAGCAGGGCACCTCTGGAGACATGTAGACACCGGAATGTGGCCTTCAGTAGCCCAAACATCCTCTCAATGACACACCTCATCCTACCGTGGGTCTCATTGAAACATTTTTCACCATCTGTCATCAAATATCTCACAGGTGTCAGCAACCAGGGAAAATTAGGATAGCCAGAGTCACCAGTGTGCACAAAGGTTAGACCCATCTCAATACAAGTAGAGACACAAGACAGATTGTGAAGAGAGGTGAGATTACAGGGGCATATATACTATTTGATACATACCAATGAGCCAAGCCCTGTCCCTCTGTAGTTGTGCCATCAAATGTGGGACATTGCTGTTCCTCATAATGTAAGTCATGCACAGAACCAGGGAACTTGGCCGTAACTTGTGAGATATATTGGTCAGCGAGACACACCACCTGGACATTAATGGAGTAAACATTTTTTTGGTTCCTGTACACTTGTTTACTTGCCCTGGGAGGAACCAAGGTAATGTGGGTGCCATCTATAGCCCTTATCACATGAGGAATATGAGCTATATCATAGGAGTCAGGTTTAACTGTGGCCAAATCCGCATGTTGGGGGAACATGATGTAGCTGGGCAGATGTTTGAGTAAAGTACACAGTAAATCATTCAACACAACACTGAACATCGGCTGTGAAATCCCTGCTGCCAAGCTCACTGTCATCTGGAATGGCCCTGAGGCAAGGAAGTGGAGCACTGACAACACCTGTACTGTGGGAGGAACGGCATGGGGATGACGTATGGCAGGCAGCAGATCTGGCTCCAACTGGGTGGTTCAGACGATACGTCTGTATGACGTGTCTGTCTTCCAGGATAGCAATGATGACTAGGGGCCGGTACAAGGTGCATGTCTCATTTGCACCATTGTACGGTGAACATAAGCCAAAAGTTGATATCTTGAATGTGTGGTCAATCTATGCAGTAGTCCCTATAGTTCATCCATGACACACCTAAAATTCACTTTCATTTCACTAATTACATGTAAAATGGCAGCCGCCTGTGCTGCATGAACAGGACAGATGAAAGTGACCTCATTCCGTCAGCATTAGTCATCATGGCAGTAGGCGTTCTCAACTGCTGTACAACTCCTCATTGGATAACATTGTAGCCTATGGGAGCCTGGGGCCAATGGTGATCACCGCCGGCAGTGATGGTCATGTACACAGCGGGCATGAACGCCATTTTCTTTAGCATAGCTCACTTGACCTCTGACACTCGTGCAAGCAAGACCTCCACAGTGTGAGCTGCTGTGTACTCTCTCTGAGACCCAGAATACCACGTCTTGTAAGAGATAGGGGACCAGCCTTCACCTAGGAGGAGCTGGAGAAGCTTGTTGATGAGGTTGTACACCTGTATGGACAGTTGTATGGGGCACCAGAGCAGCAGGTGAGTCTTATGTCACTGTCCTGTGTGGTAGTGTTTGTGTGAGGTTGGAAGGCATTGTGAAGAGGCAAACAGAGTGGATGCATGGAGATGGGTGAGGAGTCGGAGCTATAGTGGCATGAAGATTCGTTAGTGTGGCCATGAGAAGTGTCTGATGTGTGATGTTCACTGCTGTCCCTATGATGCCACTCTACATGGCTTTGGTCTTCTGTCTGTGTCACTCATGCAGGTCAGCGCCCATCAGAAGAAGGGGATTTGACGTGCCATCGCCAAACAAGTGCGGACCCTGGGGTTCCATAGCCAGCGGAGCACCCACTACACAAGGCAGTGGGAGGACTTGAGATGCTTGTGACGTCCTTCCAGCGAGGAAGGGGTGCCCATCGGAGCCTGACCCCCCTAATGGCCTGCATTTTGGCGGTGGCAGACCCTGAGGTGGATGGGCACTTGAGGGCAGCACAGTAGCCAGAAGGGGGTAAGTACACACTCACACCTCAATTATGTAATGCTTGTATGGGTTTGGGTTACCTACGAATGGGAAGATGTAGCATGGATCATTGGTAGATGCACGTTGACTATGGGTATCAGCCAGCCTGGCAGGATTTGTATCAAAGATGTGTGCCTATACCATGCAGACAGTGACTTATGAGGGCATTTACTTCCAATTTGGGATTTGTGTGGTCACCCTTAAGAAACTTTGAAAGCCAAGCTTCTACCATCAGCATCAGTATACCTGAGGTATCAGAGCATTGCCATCAGTATCAGTCTACCACTGTGACAGAGGTAATTAGTGAGTCCTCAATCAGCTACTTTGTACTGTATGTGTAGAGAGGCAGAGTGGGCTCAGATGTTACTGTGCAAATTGTTAATGGATTAGTGGGCATGTTACCTACCCATGCAGGATTCTGTTGAGTAAGGAGTACAGGATATGTCTATATAAACAACCATGAGAATGTGCCAAGTACTGGGCAAGTGTGACTAGTATGACCCTCATCAAGTACATGAGTGCAAATGCTCCCACATCAGCAGTTTACATCAACATTGCTGTAGTTTCCCCAATGGTTTCCTACTGTTGTTGCATGTATATGTGAAGGCGTGGCCTGCCATGGCATAGCAGCAGATAAAGACGTTGTTACTCTGTGTGAATGTTGGGTTGGTATTGACCCATTTCACCCTGTCTTTCTCTGCCACCCTCCCTCCCTCTCCTCCTCTATCTCTATGTGCATCAGCATCATCAAGCAAAGGAGAAGGGGCACTGGTGAGTGGGGAAGCTGCAGCCCACGGGACCCAGTAGGCTGATACCAGAGGAGCTGAGGGGACCAATGGGACGGTGGGCGAGGAGAGTGCCACGGAGGACACAGGATCAACGACAACATCTTCGGATTCCACCTCCGATGGACTCTCCCTGGCAGAGACATCTGCGCCATCCCAGCACCATCCTTGTCCTCCACCTCCCTTACCAGCACTGCCCTCCCTGTAGCTCCCCACCCAGTTACCCAGGCTCGCTCATCCAGGAAGGTGGGCATCTCCTTCACTGCAGGCACCTCTGCCCTTGTCCCAGTCAGCCCCGCTTCCCTCAATGAGGTGGCTATTGACCTCCTGAGGTCCATCTCTGTGGGGCAGTCAACCATCGTGAATGCCACCCAGGAACTGGCATCACAGATGCAGCAGTCCAATGCCTACCTGTAAGGCATTCAAGGTGCCCTGGCAGCCCTGCAGATCTCCTTTCAGGCTCTGGCCTCCTCATTGATGCCAGCCAGTGTCCCTTCTTCTTCCCTCCCCCTTCAAACGGCCTGTTCCCCAACCCTACATCCCTCTCCCCACACCCATCCAAGGCACAATTTCATGGAGGCTGCTGGCGTGCCTGTGTTTCTGAAGGTAAGTGTACCCTTTTATGTAGTTTGTTTCCACCAGGCTTATTGTTGCGGTGCAACCGTGGTGGAAATCCTAGCTGTGTGCAACCTCGTAATATGGAAGGCAGAAACGTGTTCCCCGCCGGCCTGGAAATGCCTACCGCTGGCCTCATCTGTCCATCCGCACTGGCGATCCTGGCGGTATTTTGGCTGTGTTCTGTTGGGAACACCACCATGATCATAATATGGCAGTCTTCACTGCAGGCCCTGTGGCAGTGCGACTGCCCTCACCACTGTGGTGGTCCTCGGACTGCAAAAACTCTTAATGACCACCTAAGAGTCAGGGGACAGTCCACCCTAAAAACTTGCACTGTGTTGCGGTACAAACAATGGAGGAAGTTGAAGTGTATGAGGCACAGTCTATAGTTCAGTAATAACAATGGCAGTTCATTGCAGCAATAAGATCACTGCACCACTGTTTAAGGAGAACAAAGGTCTGCACACCATGCTTCCTGTGCTTTCGATGAAACAATCGGTGAGGAAAGTTAAATGTGATTTAAATGGGAATGGAGATGTAAGCAAGTGCTCCAGTGAAGACAGGGGCAGTGGGGAGGCAGGAAATGTATTGTGTGCTGCCCGGCAAGCGGTTTGTAATTGATAACATAGTGAGGTATCCAAGAAAGTGGGATGTGAAGATGGCGAGCCATCAAATGGTGGAATGAATTGGCCCTCTGGGTATAGGCCAGAGAACACATTAATGTTTTGGTCTCTGGCGCGTGAGATAGCTCCCTTGTCTTGTAGTGGTGGTAATGCAGGGTTGTTAGCTAGGGGATGAAGGGGGCGTACAGGAGCGGTAGACCTGCCCTCCTACGCCAGCCCTCCCATGCCCAACGCACACATTGAACTGTCTCTGTTTCCTCTCTGGGCATCCTGTACGGCAGGAATAGTGCCGTGGATAGTGGCTAGAGGAAGACACAGTCATTCTCAATGGCCATGTGCGGCTGGTGTGGAGTGGGTTCAATAATGAAGGAAGTAAGCGTGGGTGCATAGCACATATAACACGTCTGGTGCGTGAGAACACCCCTGTGTTTGTCGTAAGGTGAGAAGTTTCCCGGCCCAAATCAACTATATCAAGTTAGATTTCAACCGCTTAAAGAATTGAGTAGTTAGAGGGAGTGGAACATTTATAAATAGCTAGAGGAGTTTAGGGAGTATAGAAATTTTGTGATTGCAATGTGGCCCACTATGGATAGTGGTAGTCTAGACCATGAAGATCTCCTGTCCTCAAGCCAGTCAATGGCTTTAGTGTGATGTACTGACCAAAGCTCATCTGGGTCTCTGCTGAGCCAGATTCCCAGATATCTGATCGGGTCCTTTGTCGTTTTAAAGGGCATTCACTTCTAAATGGAAGAGTGCAGTCTGTAAGCTGGAAAAGAATGGATTTAGACCAAATTATATGACTACTGGAGAAGCCCTCAAAGCTCACCACCTCGTGGGTGAGCGTGTCTTGATTTTCCTTTGGTTTGTTTGTATAGACGGTAATGTCACCTGCCTACATTGAGACCATGAGTCTACTGGATATGAACCCAATGCCTCTGTTTGTGTGGTGCTGTTGGAATCTCGTGGCCAGAGGCTCCATGGTGATAGTAAATAAGATAGGTGATAGTGGGCATCCTTTTCTCCTACCACGGGTGATAGGGTAGGGATTTGAAAGGAGCCCTTTTAGGTGTATGCTAGCTGTGGGGAGTACATAGAGAAGCCAAATCTGCTTGATGAATTGTGGACTCATCCTGAGGTGCACAAGAAGTGGAAAAAGGTACCCCTATTCTAATGAATCAAACCACTTGGTGGCATCTAGCAGAGCTGCCGGTATGGGTACTTGGGGAGCAAGATGGTGCATGACAACAAAAATGGTGCAGAAGTTGTGTGCGGTGGAGCACCTGGGGAGGAAGCCAGATTGGTCTGGTCTCACTATCAGTGGCAGTAGAGGCAACAGACAATTGGCAAGCACTTTGGTGCAGCTCTTATTATCAACATTGATGAGTGACAGGGGTCTGTAGGAGTCACAGTGCTCGACTGGCTTATCTGGTTTGAGGAGGGTTATAATGACTGTTTCCCTCAATGTGGGGGCAGGGAGCCTGTGGATAGGGAGTCCAGATACATCGCCAGTAGGTGTGTTTAGCAAGGTAGCAATATTATGTGGTATGACTGTGGAGTCATACCACATAATACTAGCACATTACCCAGTAGTGGACCTTGGGTTCACACTAGTAAGCCTTAGCTCAGTCCTGATAGTATGGCAAAGACCAGTCAGGCTACTTGGAGGGACATGTGTAAAGCATTTCACAATACCAACATGGACAATAAGTAAATGACACGACTCAAAAAAAAAAATCCAACACTAATTTAGAAAAATAAAGCAGAGTTTTTATATAAATTTAGACACCAAAATGAACTTTTTAAGTTACACACAACCGGAGTTATGAATTTTATAAGCTTTGGAAAATAGGGTATTTTCACTGTGGAAATGGTTCCCATTGTAGTAAATGGGGAAAATCAAAGTGTGCACTCAGGGACTGGCAGGGTTAGTGTCAGGGACCCCATCTGGACATAAGGTTCTGCGGGGCCCTAGACCAAGAGTCAAAAGTCAGTTTATTATTAACTTGCCCAGGGAGTCTGGGTGCAGAGGTGTTTTGACTGTCCTTGGTGCTGACGGGGTTTGTGGCTGTTGGCACGTTTGCACCACTTGACAAACAGGTACTTGAGGGTGGACAAACCCTATACTCTTTGGATATAGAGGTCTTTGGGGGGCCAGGATCATCTGCACTCGGGTCAGATGAGGCAAAAATGCAAAATGGCACACTGTATAAGTGCCTACCATCCACCACCCAGCTGAAACTCCTCACACCCAATCCCAGCCTTGCTGCACACATAAAGCAAAACTGCCACAAACAAACCCTTTCACACCTTTCACCATGTAGCTGGATGTGTTTGTTGGTTTGCCCCTTGCTATGCGACAGGAATTTCAGAAGGAGGAGAGTAGAGAGAATCTTCAGACAAAGGATAAACCTCTTTCAATCAATGAATCAATCAATCAGGTAATTTATAAAGTGCGCTACTCACCCATCAGGGTCTCAAGGCACTAGGGGGGGAGCTACTGATTGAATAGCCATGTCTTGAGGCGTTTCCTGAATGTTGGGAGGTCCTGGGTCTGGCGTAGGTGGAGCGGTAGGGAGTTCCAGGTCTTGGCGGCGAGGTGAGAGAAGGATCTTCCTCCAGCGGTGGTGAGGCGAGTGCCGGGGACAGAGGCGAGGGCGAGGCTGGCGGAGTGGAGAAGGCAGGTGGGAGTATGGAAGGTGAGACTGTCGTTGAGATAAGCCGAACCTGTATCTTTGGGATGTTCAGCCAAGATGACATGGCCAGATATGTTTTTCCCCTGGTATCATCTTGGAGATGGGAGCAGGATCTTGACTCTGTGCCCTGCCGCTCCCACACCATCCCAGCCTATGTTAAGATCCTGGCAGCTCTACATTTCCTTGCTATGGGGTCATTCTAGAGGGTCACCAATGACCTTTAGGGCATCTCCCAGGCAACCCAGTCCAGATGCCTGCATCAGGTACTGAGCTGCATCAATAGGAGAGCCCATCACCACATACGAATGCCCCATACACTGGCCAGAACGCAAAGGGTAGCTAGGGATTTCTCCCTGATTTCCCGCTTCCCAAGTGTGCTGGGTACAATTGATTGCACTAATGTGGCTCTGTAGCCACCTCACCACAATGCACACATCTTCTGCAACAGACACTGCTGGCACTCCATCAACGTGCAGTGTGTCTGTATTGCCAGTGGTAGCTTCATTGATGTTCATGCACTGTTCCCAGGCAGTACCCATGGCAGCGGTGCATTCCGCAGGCCATGTCTTGTCCCGTGGACGGCAGCTGGAGAATTTGGCAACATGTGGCTACTGAGTAAGTATCAAGGACCACGTGAGTATGATATGCATCATTGTGTTTGTACATGTGCACAACCATTAGACAACACTGATCATCATGCCACATTCATGCCCCCAACAAACACAGTATGTACCATTTCAAACAGCATGTACTGTACAAATACATGAGGGACATTTACATATATCGCTCCATTTCTTTCCTCAAGTGATGCTGCATATACACTCTCCCCTCATCTCCTCACACCATACAGACGTGCAACCACTGTACCTCAGCAGAAGTACAATAGGCAGACAGACGTACACAAGCCATCATTGAGAACAGTCTTGGGCTGCTGAAGTCAAGATTCAGATGGCTTGACCGTACAGGGTGGGGTGTTGCTGTACTCTCCTCAAGTTGCGTGCAAGATTATGGTAGTCTGCTGTGTTTTGCACAAAATAGCAGTAAATCATGGCTTACACATACCTCTGATCCCTCAGCTAGCTCTGAATCCAGGCAACCGGGCAATTGTACAAAATAGAGGGCAGGGTATGCAGGAGCATGACCAGCTGTTTGACACATTTTTCACCTGAGCAACATGTTGTGTCATGACCTTCATGTAATTTGCAGTCTGTGGTTGATGATGATTGGTGGGCTATTAACACTCTGTCAACATATCCCCTCCTAAGACTACTTTGTCAGCCATATTTGATGTCTGTATACAACAGCTGTTCCCAAGAGTCAAAAGACTGGCTGTGCAGTAACTCCTGTGCACATGTCATGGACTAGCGTGGACAACGTCTCTTAGGGCTTTATTAGGTCTGGAGATCAAATATCTGCATATGTGAGACCACCCTGGATAGTGGCACAAGAGGGCTCTGCTTCAAAAAGGGCCTAGCCCATTGGGGTGAAGGGGCCATATCCGAGGGAGAGTACCTGTAAACAAGGGGGAATTCCTGCTATGAGATTTTAGTGATTGTATCCCACGTGCAATGTTTGAGGAGCCACTTCCACTAGTGCGCAGGTCGTGGGCATGTCCATACTGGCTAGGGGGGTTATTGTGATTTTTTCACGGGGGCTGGAGGAGAGGGGGCAGGTCTCACTTCTATGTTTGGGTTCAGAACTGGCATGGCAATATGTGCCACCAGTCTCAAATCAGCAATCCTACCTGATCCACACACTTGCATTTATTGTTTCTGTGTTGGAGCTGGTGTGACACCCTGTACCTCTGGCCCTTGGTGTACCTGGCAATATGTGCACAGGGATTGACATTACTACCTGTGCCTGGCTTGGTGATACAGACAAAGGCCCTGATTCTGACCCCGGCGGTCCGAGACCGCCGGGGCCTTGGTCGGCGGGAGCACCGCCGACAGGCCGGCGGTGCCCCGCAGGGCATTCTGACCGCGGCGCTTTGGCCGCGGTCAGATTTGGAAAACCGGCGGTCTCCCGACGGTTTTCCGCTGCCCTTGAGAATCCGCCATGGGGATTCTGACACCCCCTACTGCCATCCTGTTCCTGGCGGGTCTCCCGCCAGGAACAGGATGGCGGTAGGGGGTGCCGCGGGGCCCCTGGGGGCCCCTGCAGTGCCCATGCCAATGGCATGGGCACTGCAGGGGCCCCCGTAAGAGGGCCCCACTTAGTATTTCAGTGTCTGCTATGCAGACACTGAAATACGCGACGGGTGCCACTGCACCCGTCGCACCTTCCCACTCCGCCGGCTCAATTCTGAGCCGGCGTCCTCGTGGGAAGGATGATTTGCCCTGGGCTGGCGGGCGGCCTTTTGGCGGTCGCCCGCCAGCCCAGGGCAAATCCCAAAATACCCTCAGCGGTCTTTCGACCGCTGAGCGGTATTTTGGTGGGGGAACTCTGGCGGGCGGCCTCCGCCGCCCGTCAGAATGACCCCCAAAGTTTCTTAGATGTAAGCAAAATAAGTTGCCCACATGTACTATAATGCAAACCTTCCCTTCCTCCTTTAGTATTCCTGCCCTTCCTACACGTTTGCATATGTCACACTTGTCTTTAAAAAAAAAAATCTGTTCTGATTTCAGGTTCTACACCTCACAAGCGTCTCCTCTGCTCCGGGTGCGGATAATCCACATTCGGGGTGTAGAATGTGGAGACGGAACCCAATGATATTCAACAGGAAATGACACAGAGGAAATGCAAGGCAGGAAGCCCATGACAGGAAGTTGCAGGCAGACATTTTCTTGTCATTCTGAGTCATCCTCTGCTATAGACAGGTTCCTCTGTTACCCTACTGCTCTGTTCAACCTAACTGCCCCCAACATGGCTGAGTGAGTTGTGGAGAGGGCACCACCCTTTAGTGAAAGGGAATTGGACATTATAGCTGGGTGGGGTCGCTGGACAATTACCCTCGGCCTTATGGGGTCCCAGATGAGCAGCTGAGCAATGTAGCGCATGCCAGAACCTGGGCAGAGATTGCACAGCGCTGCAGTGCAATTGGCTTCCACCACCGGCGGACCAGGAGTGCTAGGAGGACCTGAAACGTTGGGCCCGACTGAGAGCCCAAGAACTATTGGGACAGACCTCCCAGCCCCACATGCACCGGCCCTGCCTCACGCCACTATACTAGATGGTCCTGAAGACAGCCTGGCTAACCTTCCATGCTTTGCTGGAGGACTTAGAGCAGCAGAGATCTGGTAAGTGCGTTGCCTGCAACTGTGTCTGGTAGCATGGTGTGTTTGGTGACATAGCTGTACCAACATGTGTCACATGTCACCATGTACACAATCTGGGCAATTGCTGCATCAGTCATAGACCAATGCTCCATGGTATCACATTGGAAGCACTGACCAAAGTGCAACCTAGGACTTGTAGTGTCCTGAACACTACAGGGGAAATAGCCATCACTCTTGCATTTATGTGAAGAAATGCAATGCAAACACCATGACTGGTGAAGCAAGGGCCTTATCACTGCTGGGTGCCATGGCAAAGGGATGGTCTAGACACTGTCCAGTGTGAGGTCAAGAGGTTACATTTCTTGTGTCAGATTCTGTGAAATGCACGCCTTTGTGGTGTGTATCATCAGTGTAAAGTATTACTTTATGTATCTTGGAGAAATGGCTGACTCTGGAATACTTGTCTCACACAAAATGTTTCTGAAATTTCCAAGGTCAAACTAATGCACATGTCTTTACAACAGTGCCTCGTATGTCTCATATCACATATTGCTATATGTTAACTTTGCACATGTGCCAACTGGTGTACAGCACCAACAGGCAGTCTTGAACTGCCAAATGTGGCACATGCCATGTAGATTGGCTGATAGTTTCAGGGATACTCAAATACATGTACTCACAGCTTAGCAAAGGTCAGAAGCAAGGGATGGTGTTTACATGTACACTCATTCAAGCATTTATGTGGAGTCAGATCATGCTTCACAACAGATGACATGCAATAGTTTGAGACTATCAAGTCTGCACTTACCAGGGTGACCATAGACACATGGCTTTGGGGCAGACTGCTCCATCCAGACTGTGTTCCATCTCCACTTGTAGACTGACTTGTGAAGATGACTCGGTAGTGAGGACAGGAAATTCTTGTCCCAAACTACTTAGGTAATTTAGAACTTCTGTCCAATCATTCATACATACAGCGTTTATGGCCCTTGTGAATCTGGCCTAGATAATGAAATCATGCTTAAGGTTAGACTTTGTCACCACAGAAAGGTGTACCACCCATGTTAATCCTGACAGCCTAAGGGTGGTCACCCCTAACTTTTTGCCTGTCTCCCTCCACTTTTTAGATTCTGTTTTTGCTGGTTTTAAGACTCTGCACACTTTACCACTGCTAACTAGTGCTAAAGTGCATATGCTCTCTCCCTTTAAACATGGTGACATTGGATCCTACCCAATTGGACTATTTAAATTACTTATAAGTCTCTAGTAGAGTGCACTATGTGTGCCCAGGGCCTGTAGATTAAATGCTACTAGTGGGCCTGCAGCACTGATTGTGCCACCCACTTAATTATCCTCTTAACCTTGTCTCAGGCCTGCCATTTCAAGGCCTGTGTGTGCAGTTTCACTGCCAATTCGACTTGGCATTTAAAAGTACTTGCCAAGCCTAAACCTCCCCTTTTTCTACATATAAGACACCCCTAAGATGTGCCCTAGGTAACCCATAGGGCAGGGTGCTGTGTAGGCAAAAGGCTGAACATGTACCTATGTAGTTTACATGTCCAAGTAGTGTAAAACTCCTAAATATGTTTTTACACTGCTGTGAGGCCTGCTCCCTTCATAGGCTAACATTGGGGCTGCCCTCATACATTGTTTGAGTGGTAGCTGCTGATCTGAAAGCAGTAGGAAGGTCATATTTAGTATGGCCAGAATGGTGACATTAAATCCTGCTGACTGGTGAAGTTGGATTTAATATTACTATTTTAGAAATGCCACTTTTAGAGAGTGAGCATTTCTCTGCACTTAAATCTTTCTGTGCCTTACAATCCATGCCTGGCTGGGTTCAGTTGACAGCGCCTTGTGAATTCACTCAGACACACCCCAACCACAGGATACTCAGCCTCACTTGCATACATCTGCATTTTGAATGGATCTTCCTGGGCTGGAAGGGTGGAGGGCCTGCTCTCACACAAAGGACTGCCACACCCCCTACTGAGACCCTGGCAGACAGAATTGAACTGAAAGGGGACCTTCTGTTCTTCTAAGCCACTCTTTGAAGTCTCCCCCACTTCAAAGGCACATTTTGGTATATAAACAAGGCCCCTGCCAACTCAGACACTTACTGGAGAAGAAACGTGTAACCAGAACCTGCATCCTGCCAAGAAAAACTGCCTGGCTGCCCACAGGACTGCTGTTGCCCTGCTGCCTTGCTGAGGTAAAGAAGTGCTCTCCAAGGGCTTGGTCAGAGCTTGCCTCCTGTTCATTGAAGTCTCAGGCCCAAAAGGACTTCATCTCTTCAAGAAGGACTCCTCGTGTGCTGAAATGCGATGCAGAGCCTGCCAGAAACGACGCACAGCCTGCACCGAGGTGAAGATTTCACTGCACGCCGAACCGGAACGACACAGCCCGACTTCGCAACGAGAAGATTGATGCAGCGCCAGCATAGTGACCGGAAATTTGACGCGCGGTCCACTGGATCGATGCGAAGCTGAGCCGGAATGTCGCAGCCCGAATTCCAGGGAGGAATCGACGCAGCACCTGCCGTACGGCAGAAAATTCGATGCAACGCACACCAGATCGACGCAGCTCCTGTGACTTCATCCTGCCAGTGCAGGAAATCCACGCACCGTACCCGGGGCATCTGAAACCCCGCACAGCCATCCCTGCGTGAAAACTAAACAACGCATCACCGTGTGCGGCCCAAGAAATCGACCACTCCCCTTTGTTTCCACGCTTCACCTCCTCTGCGGCCCTTTGCGGAGATTTTTCACGTGAGCCAGGTACTTTGTGCTTGAAAGAGACTTTGGCCCTCATTACAACCTTGGCGGGCGGTGGAGGGAGCCCACCAAGGTTGGACTGCCGCAAACCCACCGGCCACATTACAACATCCCCGCTGGGCCGGCGGGGATGTCGGCCGTAACATTGGAGCCAGCTCACACTGGAGCTGGTGGTGTTGTGGCCGTGCGACGGGTGCAGCTGCACCCGTCACGCTTTTCACTATCTGCTGTGCAGACAGTAAAAAGCAGGGTGGAACTGTGCCTGGGGGCCCCTGCGCTGCCCATGCCAAGTGCATGGGCAGTGCAGTTGCCCCCAGGGGCCCCATGACTCCCCTTCCTGCCAGCC
Source organism: Pleurodeles waltl (assembly GCF_031143425.1). Lineage (NCBI taxonomy): Eukaryota > Metazoa > Chordata > Amphibia > Caudata > Salamandridae > Pleurodeles > Pleurodeles waltl. Next base: position 350,105,368 of record NC_090439.1, read on the forward strand.
TTTCCATGGCCATCTCTACCCCCATGGACAGGCTGGTGGGAAGGGGAGTCATAATCCCCAGGGTGGCGCTGCAAGCAGCGCTGCTCTGGCGCATTATAACCGCCGGGACAACGATGGCGGGTCATAATATGGTGATTTGTACCGCCAACCTGTTGGCGGTACAATCGCCAAAACAACCCTGCCGGTCTTTGACTGCCAGCGTTGTAATGAGGGCCTTTGTTTGCTTTTAGAAGACTTAAGACACTTTGGGGGTCATTCCAACCCTGGCGGTCGGTGTTAAAGCGGCGGCCAACCCGCCAACAGGCAGGCGGTCAAAAAAATGGAATTCTGACCCTGGCGGGAACCGCCAACACAGCCCGCCACTTTAACACTCCGACCGCCACGGCGGGGCAAACAAACAGCGCGGCGGTCACCGCCAACAGACAGGCGGCAGACAATGTACCGCCCACCCTATCACGACCCACCAATCTGCCACCTTTTCCGGGGCGGGAGCCCCGCCGATAAAAACACGGCGGAAACAGATCACGAACGGGAATACGCTCACCTCTATACACTCCACGAGGAATCTGGACAGCATGGAACCCGAATTAAACATCCTACCAGTGATTGTCTACCTGCTCCTCTACCAGGAGCACGAACGCCGCCGCAGGAGACAACGGTGAGTACTGCACCTACGACACAGGGGAGGGGGGAGGAGAAAAGATTACGGGCACACACATACGCGACCCCCCCCCCCCCAAATCCCCACACACCAATGCAGAGCAACAAGTCAGATTTACACCCCCCAAGCCCCCTGGAATAATTCAAAGACAAAATAAAATGATCATTAAAATAGAAGTATATTAAAGCATATTTGAACTTAAGTCAAATATTAGATTATTAAAACAAATAAATCACAACATGAAGAATATGAACATAGTCCAAAAGTCCGGCACATATTGGCTACATGCCATTGTCCGTGGGCCAATGTGCATAAACACATGGGCAAAGCCCACACACGAAACCCGATTCCATTGGAGAGACCACTGCTGGGGCATCAGATAATAAAACCACAGGCACCTCAGGGGGAAGGGAAGGGGGGGCACCTCAGCCACATGAGTCCACGACGCCAGATCCACGAGGGGCCTCCATGCCCACTGTACCATCCTGGGGAGTGCACAGCCACAGTCTCACAAGTCTTTTCAGTGGGTGGATTGCCCACTGTACCATCCTGGGGAGTGCAAAGCCACAGTCCATCTGGTGGATTACAGACTCCACTGGTTATGGAGGAGGCATGGTGCCCAGAGTGCTTCGTGAAGCCCTGCCCGACACAGATCCGGCCCTGCCAATGGGCCAGCGGTGCTTGAGATGAAGGCCCCAGCGGAGCGGTGCTTGAGAGGAAGGGCACAGCGGAGCGGTGCTTGAGATGAAGGGCCCAGCGGAGCGGTGCTTGAGAGGAAGGGCCCAGCGGAGCGGTGCTTGAGATGAAGGGCCCAGCGGAGCGGTGCTTGAGAGGAAGGGCCCAGCGGAGCGGTGCTTGAGAGGAAGGGCCCAGCGGAGATGTGCTTGAGATGAAGGGCCCAGCGGAGCGGTGCTTGAGATAAAGGGCCCAGCGGAGCGGTGCAGAGACGGCGGAGCCCGGCGGGGCCCAGCGGAGCGGTGCTTGAGATGAAGGGCCCAGCGGAGCGGTGCTTGAGATGAAGGGCCCAGCGGAGCGGTGCTTGAGAGGAAGGGCCCAGCAGAGCGGTGCTTGAGATGAAGGGCCCAGCGGAGCGGTGCAGAGATGGCGGGGCCCAGCGGAGCGGTGCTTGAGATGAAGGGCCCAGCGGAGCGGTGCTTGAGAGGAAGGGCCCAGCGGAGCGGTGCTTGAGATGAAGGGCCCAGCGGAGCGGTGCTTGAGAGGAAGGGCCCAGCGGAGCGGTGCTTGAGAGGAAGGGCCCAGCGAAACGGTGCTTGAGATGAAGGGCCCAGCGGAGCGGTGCTTGAGATAAAGGGCCTAGCGGAGCGGTGCTTGAGATGAAGGACCCAGCGGAGCGGTGCTTGAGATGAAGGGCCCAGCAGAGCGGTGCTTGAGAGGAAGGGCCCAGCGGAGCGGTGCTTGAGATGAAGGGCCCAGCGGAGCGGTGCAGAGACGGCGGGGCCCAGCGGAGCGGTGCTTGAGATGAAGGGCCCAGCGGAGCGGTGCTTGAGATGAAGGGCCCAGCGGAGCGGTGCTTGAGAGGAAGGGCACAGCGGAGCGGTGCTTGAGATGAAGGGCCCAGCGGAGCGGTGCTTGAGATGAAGGGCCCAGCGGGGCGGTGCAGAGACGGCGGGGCCCTGTTCAGCGGTTCTTCTCACGGCGGGGCCCTGTTCAGCGGTTCTTCTCACGGCGGGGCCCAGCGGAGCGGTGCTTCTCACGGCGGGGCCCTGTTCAGTGGTTCTTCTCACGGCGGGGCCCTGTTCAGCGGTTCTTCTCACGGCGGGCCCTGTTCAGCGGTTCTTCTCACGGCGGGGCCCAGCGGAGCGGTGCTTCTCACGGCGGGCCCTGTTCAGCAGTTCTTTTCACGGCGGGCCCAGCGGAGCGGTGCTTCTCACGGCGGGCCCTGTTCAGCGGTTCTTCTCACGGCGGGGCCCTGTTCAGCGGTGCTTCTCACGGCGGGGCACTGTTCAGCGGTGCTTGTCTTGTGTTCCTAGGGAACCAGATCCGGGCAATCATTCCCGCTCAGTCGCCATCCGACCTATCGCTTGCGGGGCCCTCCTGTGCTGGACTCCTGGGCCCGTGGGTGTCCTCCGTCACACCCCAAATGGGGCTGGTGGGGCCCTCCTGCGCAGCTCGCCTGCTGCCGGACTTCTTCATCCTGCTGCCCTTGCCCTCCTTGGACGAATCTCTGGGGCCCTTGCCTCCCTTGGAAGTATCTCTGGGGCCCTTGCCCTCCTTGGATGAATCTCTGGGGCCCTTGCCTCCCTTGGAAGTATCTCTGGGGCCCTTGCCCTCCTTGGACGAATCTCTGGGGCCCTTGCCTCCCTTGGAAGTATCTCTGGGGCCCTTGCCCTCCTTGGAAGAATCTCTGGGGCCCTTGCCTCCCTTGGTGGATGGGCCAGGTGACGGTGCAAGGCTGGTGTCCTTGGGGGCAGCCGTCTCAGGCCTGTGGCGCCGGCCCTTCACTTTTTTGCTTCTTTTCCCAGGGGGTGGGCTGGCTGTCCCCTTGCTGCTGGCCGATGTTCCTGCCCCAGGAGCTGGTGGACTCCAATAGCCCTGAACGATGGTCCTAGTAGGTGCAGGGCTTGTGGTGGCTGAGGTGCTGGTTGGACTCTTACGAGATGGAGGGGGTGGGTCAGTTGTTGGAAAGAGGTCAAGGTTGGAAAGGAAAATCAATTTAGAAAGACAGGGACGGGTAGTTGTAGTGGGTATGGGAGTGGAGGAAGAGGATGTGGTTGTAGGAGAGTCAAGTGTGCTGTCTTTGGGTGCAGGTGCTTGTGACGGAGGCTGTCGTGAGGTGGATGGCTGTTGGGTGGGTGGCTGCCTGCGTTTGTGTGGTTTGGAAGAGGGGGTGACAGACACACTGGGAGAGGACACAGGGGACGTGTAAATGGTAGTGGGGGTGGTGACTGCCCGTGTGCAGACTGTTCTGGTGGGTGTGGTGGTGATGGACGTACTGGCTGATGGTGGTGTGCATGCAGGTGTGAGTGGAGATGTCACAGGGAGGGAGGAGGGAGACGAGGAGGAGGGGGACACAGTGGAGGCAGTGGGTGTTGCTGTGTCTGCATGTGGATGTTGCTTGGGTGAATGCTTGTGTGATCTGTGGTGCTTATGTCTGGATGAGCTGCCCTTGGGTGTTGATGTGTGTGCAGGCTGGTCTGTAGGTGTGTCTGGGATAGGCAGAGGAACAGGGGAGTGGGACTGGGTTGAGGAAGTTGGAGGGGGGAGGCTAGACACAGGGACAATTGCTGCCGTCAGTGCTGAGGCCAGAGCGTTGAACGATCGCTGATGGGCAGCCTGACCCGAATGAATGCCCTCCAGGTATGCATTGCTCCGATGCACCTCCCTTTCCACCCCCTGGATGGCATTCAAAAGGGTAGACTGCCCAACAATGAGCATCCGGAGGAGGTCAATGACCTCCTCACTGAGGGCAGCAGGGGTAACTGGGGCAGGACCTGAGGAGCCAGGGGCGAAGGAGATGGCCGGCTTCCTGGCCGAGCGGGCACGGGCGAAAGCTGAGGGGCTGCTGGGAGGGCGGAGCTGGTGCGCTGGGTACCTGTTTTTGCGGTGGGCACGGATGGTGCCGCCACCACAAGGGAGCTCCCTTCCGAGGATGTGTCGGTGTTGCTGACGTCTCCACGGGTCCCCGTTGTGGAGCCCCCCTCGCCCTCCGTCTCACTGGTTAAGTCCGAGTCGGTTGCAGGGCCCTCCGGGCCCATGTGAGATGCAGCTCCCTCGTGCGCCGATGCCACTTCTCCTCCGCCTGATGATGCTAATGCACACATGAGCAGGAAAACCAAAAAAAAGGGGGGGAGAGAAGAAAGAAAAACATGTTGAGTGCATGCATTGGCGGCACTGTTGGCGGAGAGGACAGACACAGGAGGCCCCTGCACTACGCCTCGCACTCAGGGTACACTACTCAATTATTGTGACTTGGCCTACAAGTCTATGGACGTCAAATGCACACATAGGTGAGCCCGGGCCATGGATAGCTGTACTTAGCACCCTACAGAGGTGGGGGGCGGGGGCACAGGGCCATGTCTAACGGAGGGGCCTAGCCTACAGAAACCGCCCTGGCCTAGAGATAGCCACAGCCCTCCTCCCCCACCCAGACGCCTCCACTGTGCGCTAATATAGCAGAATGTGCTGATACTCACCCCCTTGTGTCTGCTGTGATGTCCTCACGCGCCCATCCAAATCGGGGTAGGCCACCGCCAGGATCCGGGACATCAGGGGGGTCAATTGACGACTGGCACCCCTCCTACGTTGGGAGGCCATCCCCAGCAGAGCCTCGGCGGTCTTTCTGCTCCCGCAGCGGATGTCCTCCCACCTCTTGCGGCAGTGGGTGCCCCGTCTGTTGTGGACCCCCAGGGCCCGGACGTCCTTGGCGATGGCACTCCAAATGTTGATCTTCTGATGGGCGCTGACCTATGTGACATGGACAGGGTGGAAAAAGAAATATCATCACTTTTCTGCATGGTCGATGTGAGTGGCCCCCCTCCCCAACCTTGCCATGTGGCACATGCTCTCATCTGTTGTGCGTTGCTATCCTCATACGCTCCCCTCCCCACCATCTTACATCCACCCCACTCAACACAGGCATAGCCCATACTACGTGCTCCCAGTGTACTTACCTGTTGGTCTGGAGGACCGTAGAGTAGCGCATACTGGGGGAGGACCCCATCAACGAGTTTATCCAATTCCTCAGATGTGAAGGCAGGGGCCCTTTCCCCAGTCGCAGCAGCCATTGTCTCTTCCAGACCGAGTTCACAGCAGCACTTGCAGTATAGGTCCTCTCCTGTGGATGATCAGGTCTCGAGTGATTAAGCAGTTAGAAAATGGCGGTCACGCCCGCGGCGGTGCGTACCGCGGCGGTGAGTACCACGACCACCGGCGCACATCGTCATTTACTCCTGAGACCCATAGGGTTCTATGTTAACCAATGCTGCTTTGCGCCGCGGTCTTCGACCGCCTACCGCCACGGTGTGCCACGCCAGCGCATTGACCTCACATCCCATTGTCACACTTCACAGGTCAGGCAGCCGCCATTTCAAGGGCCCACATGGCTGAATTTCTACGGCGTCACACAGGCCTAGGCCTTGCATTGCCACTCATACAAGCCATTCAATGCATAGCGAATCGTGTACTGTGCAAGCTGTGGTTACGTACCTGTGGGTTGCTTGACTCTGTGCTCCATGTTGTCCTTCCTAGGCACCGTCCGCTGGGACTTGCGAGGAGATGGAGGAATCCTCCCGTGTACAGACCGCTGGTGGACCTGTCGACAATGGAAGAAAGACATGTCATACTTACATACAGACTTGACCGAGCCACTATACAGGAACTGTGTGCCCAGCTGGAGCCAGACCTGATGTCCCCCATTCGCCAACCCACAGGGATTCCCCCTCTGGTGCAGGTTCTGTCAGTACTCCATTTTTTGGCAAGTGGATCATTCCAAACAAAAGTGGCCATATCATCAGGGATGTCTCAGCCTATGTTTTCTAAGGTTTTGTCCAGAGTGTTGTCTGCCCTGCTGAAACACATGCGGAGCTACATTGTTTTCCCTGAGGTGGCCGATTTGGCTACAGTGAAGGGTGATTTCTATGCCCTTGGACATATCCCCAACATCATTGGTGCCATTGATGGGACACATGTGGCCTTGGTTCCCCCCAGTGGCAGTGAGCAGGTGTACAGAAACAGAAAAAGTTATCATTCTATGAATGTCCAGGTGGTCTGTTTGGCTGACCAGTACATCTCCCATGTAAATGCCAAGTTCCCTGGGTCAGTGCATGACGCGTACATCATGCGAAATAGCAGCATCCCTTATGTGATGGAACAACTACAGAGACACCGTGTGTGGCTAATAGGTGACTCTGGTTACCCCAACCTGTCGTGGCTACTTACCCCAGTGAGGAATCCCAGGACAAGGGCAGAGGAACGCTACAATGAGGCCCATGGGCGAACTAGGAGGATTATAGAAAGAACCTTCGGCCTCCTGAAGGCCAGGTTTAGGTGCCTGCATATGACAGGGGGATCCCTAATGTACTCACCAAAGAAGGTGTGCCATATCATCGTGGCCTGCTGTATGCTTCACAACCTGGCTTTGCGACGCCAGGTGCCTTTCCTGCAGGAGGATGGTCCAGATGGTGGTGTTGTAGCAGCTGTGGAGCCTGTGGAGAGTGAAGAGGAGGAGGACGATGGGGACGTCACAGACAACAGGGACATAGTGATACAACAGTATTTTCAGTAGCACACAGGTACGAATCAACCACGCCATTTTACATTTACTTAAAGTCTCCTGCCTCTCTACTGTCTGAGTTTCACCCCAGTTCCTGTTAACTGAGTTGTGACTTTCCCTTCCGTTTTCAGAGCTGTGGGCCCCACTGCGTGACCTCTGCTTTGTTTGCCCATGGACTACAGCTGTGTGACAGTGGTATGTTGTCATCACAATGTAACTGAACATTTTGGCACCGTTATGTCTAATACATTTGTTCAAATTACAAGCAGACTCCAGATTTTTTTAGTGCAAAAAGTGATTTAATTCAAGTGCTAAATTTATGGAACATGATTGTAAAACAGGGATGGGTGATGGTGGAGTAATGTCCATGGCAGAGTCCAGTTCTCAGTCGCACAGGTGCATTGTCCATATGCCTGTGGAATGATGGAGCAGGGGCAGTTCAAGGTTGGACAGGGTGACAATGGGGTGGTGTGGATGAGGTGAGGGGTGGTGTATGTGTTGTAGAGTGTGGTGAGTGTGGTGGTGTATGGTGTTTTGTGCGTGGAAAGTGTGTGGGTGATGTTGTGATTTGCCTCTGTGTGATGGTGTACTCTATGCTGTGCTCTCTCTCTCTGTCCTTCACTCGCAATTGTGGTCGTAGGGGTTTGTGGGTGATGTGGGTGTGTGTTTTATACTGGATTGGGTGTGTGGGAGTGGTGTGTGTATGTGTCTCAGGTGTGTGTATTTTGAATTATCCAATGTGGATGTGTTTTGTAAAGGTGTGTGTATTTTGAGCGCGGCGGTGTGTACCGCCAATGGAATACTGCGGTTGAAAGACCGCTGCGGGGATTTGTGGGTCGTAATGGCATGGGCGTATTTCTGTTGGCGTGACGGTGGAGGTTTGGTCATCGCCAGTTTCCCGCTGACCTTTGGTGTGGCGGATTATTGTGGATGTCAGGTTTTTGGCGGTTTGCCAGTTGCGGGTCAGAATGACCGTGGCGGTTTACCGCGGCGGTGGCGGTGTTATGGCGGCCTTCTGGCCGGCGGTAAGCGACTTTTACCGCCGAGGTCAGAATGACCCCCTTTATATCACTTTTTAGTGATATCTCTATATTTACTTACTGCATCTTTGATTGTTTTTATCTGCATTTATCCAGATAAATATTATATATTGTTCTAAACACTGTGTGGTGTATTTCTGTGGTGCTATATGGTGGTATTGTATGATTTATTGCACAAATACTTTAAACATTGCCTTCTAAGTTATGCCTGACTGCTCAGTGCAAGCTATCAGAGGGTGGGCACTGGATAATTTGGATTATCTGTGACTTACTCTGACTAGAGAGAGGGTTCTTGCTTGGACAGAGGGTAACCTGACTGCCAACCAAAGACCCCATTTCTAACAACCCACAATTGTGGCAGATCTCAATGTGTGAGTTATGTCTGGACATCTCAGTGATAGTACACCTACATTTGGGATCTAAGTCAGATGGAATTTGTCAGTGAGTTCTAAGGAGAACAAAGTCAGCATTTGCTTCTTGTACTCATGTACCTTGCCTTGATTTGGACACCAACTACATAATTTTCTCACTTCCATTTCAGTCGACCCGGCTGGCCAGGAGGACCAGGGAGAGGACCGGGAACCGAGAAGAGCTTCCTGGGGATGTAGGCCGGCATGGCCTCTTTCATTTACAGAAGAAGAAGAGGAGGAGGAGGGACCTTTAACATCTATAGGCAGGCAGAGTGCACCTATCCGAACGGACTCTGAGGACAATAACCAGGTGGAGGCTGCAGAAACTGTAGGGGGGTCCTTGAATTGGATGCCTCTGGCAAGGGGGAGGATGTCGCCTCTCCCTGGGACAATAAAAAACTGGACTAGTCGGAGATATCCCCAATGCAGGACACATCAACACCTGGGCCTGCCTCTGACTCCTTCCTACAACATGAAGCCCCTAGTCCAAAGGGTCACCCAGCTCCCATCCCTGCAACCAGTCGCCCTCCAAGTGCCTGCCTCAGTCCCACAAGGAGCTCACATGTCCCCGACACCCTACATCTCTCTTGTTCCACCCAAACCCCTCCCTGTGTTGTGACTACTGTGGCTGCATCCCAGGAAGTGATGGTGGCATCTGAAGGGGAGCTGGACAACTTCTCTCAGCTCCTGCAGCAGTTGATTGACGAACAGCGTGGGGCCCAAGAGGAGTTGACCTGTTCCTTGGATTTCCACCCTCACTTCCTTGGGTGCACCCATGATGTCATACTGTCTCAGTGCCACCTCCCCTTACCACTGTCCATGTGTCTCCCTGTAGATCTTCCCACTCTGTTTCCCCCTTACCAATCTTACCCCAAGTGTGTCTCAGTCCTGTGGGGGGTCAGGTCCTCCAACGGCCTGCCAGGATAAGGCCACCAAAGCAGATGATCTTATTGTCGTCGATAAGGAGGATGACCAGAATAACATTTGACTGGACCTTAGCCTGTGACTAGACTTTTTCTTTTCCTGCCCATAGAATGTTTTCCCTGATATTCCTGATGTGTTTTTATTGTCCAACCCCCCATTTCCCCTGCTCCTACTCCATGAAGAATAATATTTGGTATTGTATCTCCCTTCCCATGGATAGTGTTTGTTACAAGGATATTTATATTTTTAAAAATCAAGAAGAGCTGTGTCATGTAGTTCATTGTCTGTGCTGGAACCAAAGTATGGAATTATAGATCTGGAGTTGGTTAGCTATGCCTTCCACATGACACAACTGTACACAGACAGTTCTAGTGATCAACATGTCTTACACACATTGTTGACATATACATGACCTGCAGCCACATTAAGCTTTTGAACATCATCAACTAATGCCCAACTCAGTTGAAATGAGGAATATGCTATTTATTTACATAGTGATGTGCAAGCATATGTTGCAGTGCTCATGGGGGATCTCGCTTGCGTCTTCTCAGTTTTAGTGGTGAGGATCTTTGTTGTGTGGCACGTTTCCTGGGGGTTTGTAGTTGCAGGTGGGTGTGGTTCTTGTCCAGTGTGGGAGTCTGCCTAGACAGGTGGTGTCGGAGCCTGTACAGTGTGGGGATCTGCCTGGACAGGGTATGTCTGAATCTGTAGAGTGTCGGGGTCTGCCTGAACAGTGGGTGTTGGAGCCTGGACAGTGTGGGGGTCTGCCGGGACAGTGGGTGTCTGAGCCTGTACAGTGTGGGAGTCTGCCTGGACAGGAGGTGTCTGAAACTGTACAGTATGGGGGTCTGACGGAACAGGGTGTGTCTCAGCCCGTACAGTGTGGGGGTCTGCCTGGACAGGGGGTGTTGGACCCTGCACAGGGAGAGGACTTTACTGTGCAGTGGTGGGCATGTGAAAGTATAGTGTTTCCATTGTGGATTGTTGGGAGCCATGTGCAGGTTGCCCAACCAGGTGTTGGAGGTGAGATGGTTCAAGCAGATGTGTTGGTTTCCCTCCATTCATTGACTATAAAGGATTTTGTATCCATCATCGTCATAGCCAATGCATGGTGTCTTGCACTCTCTTCTCTCTATATGGTCATGATGTCATTAAGTCTCTTCCCATGTCAAGATCAATCCATCGTCTCCAACACCTGGGTCATTCTGTGTACCATTTTGGGGACTCAGCGCATTAGATTTGTGCATAGGAGCTACCTACTCCTCACCAGGGCTGGCATTACCCTCAGATGTTGGAGAGAGGGCCTGGGAGACACTGTCAGAGTAGGAGTGTGTAGGGGAACCAACATATTTGACCTGGATGAAAGGGCTGTAAAGATTTGAGCTTTGGGTTGGGTTTTTTGGGGGAATGGGCAATCCTTTGGGGTATAGGATGATGCACCATGCCAACCACAGAAGATACTGTGTGAATGGTATGAGAGTCTGCAGCATGCAAAAGTAAGAGGACAGCTGGGCAGAGATAGGACACTTGTGCCCATTCCAGTCTGGGCACAGCCCCTTTAGCAGCTGGAGGAAAAGACAAGAGCTATTCTCACCTGCTCAGAAGAAGGCAAGTCTTGCCGTTTGAGCTCTTAGACTCCTACCGCGACTGTCTAAGCTGTCTCATCTGTTTTACATTTGCCAGAGATTGAATGTTATCAGGAATTAAGAGTTGATGGTGTGGTGAATAGAAGATAGCACTCGCCTTGTGCATGTTAGGTGGAAGCTCAAAATTTGACTAGCATCAATAGGGGATATTAGACAAAGTGTGTGTGTGTGTCTGTGTGACGTATCACAGTAGAAAGCAAACACCTGTTTACATCATGTGTGGTTTTCCATCTTTTTTAAATTCTTTTTTTGTAAGAAGTCTATCCTCAGGTTTAAAATAGATACAAACATTTACTTTGCATGAAAAGTGCAAAATGCTCGACCGGCATGTGTCATAATGATGCACAATTTTGCTTTTAAGGGCATTTCACATTTTGTGTTACAGGCTTGCTATGGAAAATACCTTAGATTACACCCTTACGTGTCCTGGGTGATTTAGAATTTTTTTTTGTGTGCAAAATGTTTCCTTGTGTTCAAATTGGATGCAAAGAACCATCTTGTGCAGAAAAAAGTGCTAAATGCCAGACTGTCACATTACAATATAACGCATAATTTGACTTATTTGTTTGGGTATGTTGTAGTGAATCCTAGTTTGTTTTAATGGGATAACAGGAGTTAGCTTAGCTTTTGCTTGCAGACTTGTGCCCCCCTCACCTAGTGACTTTTAACCTACTTGGCTTGCTCTACCTTAGACCATTTATTTGATTAAATATCTTAAGATGGCTGCTGTGTTTATACAGCAAAGACAAACAAACTATAGGGGCTCACATTAGAAATTACTGTCCCAAGCATGCAGCGTTATCTACTGTTTTTGAACAACCTATGTCAGGGATCTAAGTAGATCTGTATAAATACATCACACTTTAGACAGATAATCAGAGGGATTCCGACCAGATACCATTGCTGCTATCTATGCTGCACATTGCCTTGACGCTGACCGGGACTTCGCCTTCTGCTGAAGTCTGAGCTCGAGACCTCATTCAAGGTAACCAGGTTTGGGGGCTCCTTCCAGGGACCTGGCATTGGCAGATTAGGTTTAACATACCCAGCTCTCTTCTAGTTAGAAGTTAAGGTCTATTATGATAGGGTACACGGACATATGATAAGTTTCATGTCATCCTATGCTATTACAAGATGGTGGGGGTCTTCATAATCATGACCGTCGTCTTTACAATCTTATCTCTTGTACTGTTCATTATCCTAATCATTGCAGCAAATATGATTTACCACATTTTGTTGAATACAAACTATTGAAACATTACTGCATCTTTTGTTATTGCCTGTGTTTGGTTGAGATATAATATATCCGTGAGAAAGGGGTAATCTCCGTTTAACCACGACATTCCCTGAGATGTCATACTTCTGAGTCCATGCGTAAAGGTTGCCACATATCACCTTTGACTGTCTGGGTTGTTGGTGAGGTACTGCTAGTGAGCCGGAAGTGTTGGGACTACAGTTGCGGCTTGTTGTAGGACAGGCATGGTCACCCACAAACAAGTACTACCATCCCCAAACCAGCAGTCTTGCCCAGGGCAAGAGTCCAAACTACGACAATGTCCCATATTTATTTGCAAAGTAGTTTATATTTACCTTAACGGCTCCTGGATCCTCACCCGTGGCATGCCCAGCACTTTCATCACCCAGATATACACTTTATTCATTGCATTGACCCATGTTTTCCATGAGTGTCCGCCAGCCGGGGGAGGCATTGGTTAACAGGGACATTTCCTCGTTTAATTTCCTGGAAGTTCAGCCGGTCAGGAAGCCTCTGTTCACCGGGGGAGGGAGGGTGTCCAGCACAGTGGTAAGTGGGACGGTGAATGGGTGAATGATGGTAAATAACCACCAGGGACCCCCCCTTATATAGTGTTGTGTTGTGCAGGGAGAGTTCGGGGCCTCCCATCTTCAAAGATCCTTGCTCGAAGGTGGCACCATCTGTCTGCCGACCCCGCCAACGCCAGTCTATTTTATTTGTTTTTACTAAGACCCTCGTGCAGCTACAAGGAAGCACAACGTTGAAGTTATTAAGCCTTTCCTAGGTGCTGGTTCCCCCCCACCTCCTTACCACCACCGCCTCCATCTTGTTTCCTTCGGTCTATCCGTCCTGCTTAGAGCCCTGTTCCTGTGCTGCTGTAACCAGCTGTGGGATCGTTTGTTTCCAAGAAGAAAGCACACATTGGGCGTGTTGTGTAAAGCGTGCATGCAACTGACGCTGTTTTGTAAACAACTGCATGGACCTGTGATATTATTCCAAAGTATGGATGTCTACAGTGTGATGACTGGCCTTTCTACAAAGTTCCTTATGGGCCAGTTGAAATGGGTCACCAGGGCTAGCCTCGCTCTTAAGACGTGGGTGGATATCAATATTCAAAACAAAATTCAGTGCTGAGGTTTCATTTAAAGAATACAGTGCTTTGAGCTACGCTGGAGTTCAGTTTTAGTTTACCTGAAACTGTTAAAAGCTACAGCTGCAATGTTCAGGTTGCTAAAATGTATTGCCGCACCTTCAGGCTCGCTGAACAATGAAGGAATGGGCCCAACAAATTCAGCATTCAAGTGGTTTTGGCTCAAATCTATGGATAGACTGGAAGTGTATGACCCGGGACAACTTGCTAGCTTGATATGGGTTTAAAGCAAAATGAAAGTAAGCATCAAACATAACATTTATTTTGAATAGTTGTTTAATAATAACCATGGGCCCTGCAATCTGATAGTTGGCTTGCTTGCTATATTTTACTCTGCATATTTGTTGCTGTGCATTGAAAAACACCTCAGACAACTAGTTTTTGTCATATACAATATTAAGAACTGTTGATGGGCCTGATTAAATTAGCTTACGTAATAGGGTGCTTTATTGCAGCTTTACATGTTTGAAAAACATGGTTCAGTAGTCATATTGTTTCGCCGGGCCAGTGCAGTCTTTGCTGCAAGTACGCTAGAAAGATTGTGTCTGCTGACAGTTAATCAGTAAGTCTAATTTCTGGTAATGCGAAGTAAGGTTTATGACCTTCTGAATTCAGTAGTAGCACCCATTAACAGTTTTTGTGAAGAAACTAGTTTGATCCATTTAAAAAATAAAATCATAATATTGTCCAACAATGATCCTTGAGTGATCTTTCTTTCTTTGCCTCCATAAACCATGAAAACTAGACAATACCCTTTATGCAGATCAGGGCATACTTTGTCACTGTAGTCTCCAGAACAGTGTCCATGTCAAATGCTATGTCATATCCTGGGATTGTGTTATATGGATTTGTAGGATGAATGATATTGACGCCAAACTATGGAATTCATTACCCCCAACTATAAGATAACTTGTCTTCAGAAGGACTCCTCAATAGTTGGCTTTTTCCTTCATAACCACCATATTCAAACAGCTATGAATTGCATATGCCTGTTGTAGGAAGTTGGCTGTGATGCACAGAGTCCAAGGGTTCCCCTTAGAGGTAAGATAGTGGCAAAAAGAGATAATTCTAATGCTCTATTTTGTGGTAGTGTGGTCAAGCAGTAGGCTTGTCAGAGGGTAGTGTTAAGCATGTGTTGTACACACATAGCCAATAAATGGGGAACACACACTCAAAGACAATTCCAGGCCAATAGGTTTTTATATAGAAAAATATATTTTCTTAGTTTATTTTAAGAACCACAGGTTCAAGATTTACAAACAATACTTTAAATGAAAGGTATTTCACTTAGGAATTTTAGGAACTCTGAATTAGCAAAATAGCATATACAGTTTTCACACAAATGGCAATAAGCTATTTTAAAACTGGACACTGCAATTTTCAACAGTTCCTGGGGGAGGTAAGTGTTTGTTAGTTTTGCAGGTAAGTAAACCACCTACAGAGTTCAAAGTTGGGTCCAAGGTAGCCCACCATTGGGGGTTCAGAGCAACCCTAAAGTTACCACACCAGCAGCTCAGGGCCGGTCAGGTGCAGAGGTCAAAGTGGTGCCCAAAACGCATAGGCTTCAAAGGAGAAGGGGGTGCCCCGGTTCCAGTCTGCCAGTAGGTAAGTACCCGCGTCTTTGGAGGGCAGACCAGGGGGGTTTTGTAGGGCTCCGGGGGGGGACACAAGTCAGCACAAAAAGTACACCCTCAGCGGCACGGGGGCGGCCGGGTGCAGTGTGCAAACAGGCGTCAGGTTTGCAATGTAGTTCAATGGGAGACCTAGGGGTCTCTTCAGCGATGCAGGCAGGCAAGGGGGGGGGGCTCCTCGGGGTAGCCACCACCTGAGCAAGGGAGAGGGCCACCTGGGGGTCGCTCCTGCACTGGAGGTCAGATTCTTCAGGTCCTGGGGGCTGCGGGTGCAGTGTCCTTACCAGGCGTCGGGTTCTTAGAAGCAGGCAGTCGCGGTCAGGGGGATCCTCTGGATTCCCTCTGCAGGTGTCGCTGTGGGGGCTCAGGGGGGTCAACTATAGCTACTCACGGGCTCGCAATCGCCGGGGAGTCCTCCCTGTAGCGTTGGTTCTCCACAAGTCGAGCCGGGGGCGTCGGGTGCAGAGTGCAAAGTTTCATGCTTCCGGCGGGAAACGTGTGTTGTTTCAAAGTTGCTTCTTTGTTGCAAAGATGCTTCTTCCTTGGAGCAGAGCCGCTGTCCTCTGGATTTCTTGGTCCTTTAATATGCAGGGTAGTCCTCTGAGGCTTCAGAGGTCGCTGGACCCTGTGGAACACGTCGCTGGAGCAGTTCTTTTGAAGTGGGGAGACAGGCCGGTAGAGCTGGGGCCAGAGCAGTTGGTGTCTCCGTCTTCTCTGCAGGTTTGTCAGCTCAGCAGTCCTTCTTCGTCTTAGGTTGCAGGAATCTAGTTACCTAGGTTCTGGGAGTCCCTAAATACTCGACTTAGGGGTGTGTTTAGGTCTGGGGGGTTAGTAGCCAATGGCTACTAGCCCTGAGGGTGGCTACACCCTCTTTGAGCCTCCTCCCTAATCCTATTGGGGGAATCCTCCATCTGCAAGATAGAGGATTTCTAGAAGTCAGAGTCACCTCAGCTCAGGACACCTTAGGGGCTGTCCTGACTGGCCAGTGACTCCTCCTTGTTTTTCTCATTATCTCCTCCGGCCTTGACGCCAAAAGTGGGGCCGTGGCCGGAGGGGGTGGGCAACTCCACTAGCTGGAGTGCCCTGGGGTGCTGTAATAAAGGGGGTGAGCCTTTGAGGCTCACCGCCAGGTGTTACAGTTCCTGCAGGGGGAGGTGAGAGGCACCTGCACCCAGTACAGGCTTTGTTACTAGCCACGGAGTGACAAAGGCACTCTCCCCTTGTGGCTAGCAACATGTCTGGTGTGTGGCAGGCTGCTAAAACTAGTCTGCCCACACTGGTAGTCAGTTATGGTTTCAGGGGGCATCTCTAAGATGCCCTCTGGGGTGTATTTTACAATAAAATGTACACTGGCATCAGTGTGCATTTATTGTGCTGAGAAGTTTGATACCAAACTTCCCAGTTTTCAGTGTAGCCATTATGGTGCTGTGGAGTTCGTGTTTGACAGACTCCCAGACCATATACTCTTATGGCTACCCTGCACTTACAATGTCTAAGGTTTTGCTTAGACACTGTAGGGGCACAGTGCTCATGCACTTATGCCCTCACCTATGGTATAGTGCACCCTGCCTTAGGTGTGAAGGCCTGCTAGAGGGGTGACTTATCTATGCCATAGGCAGTGTGAGGTTGGCATGGCACCCTGAGGGGAGTGCCATGTCGACTTACTCATTTTCTCCCCATCAGCACACACAAGCTGGCAAGCAGTGTGTCTGTGCTGAGTGAGGGGTCTCCAGGGTGGCATAAGACATGCTGCAGCCCTTAGAGACCTTCCCTGGCATCAGGGACCCTGGTACCAGAGGTACCAGTTACAAGGGACTTACCTGGATGCCAAGGTGTGCCAATTGTGGAAACAAAGGTACAGGTTAGGGAGAGAACACTGGTGCTGGGACCTGATTAGCAGGCCTCAGCACACTTTCAAATCATAACTTGGCATCAGCAAAGGCAAAAAGTCAGGGGGTAACCATGCCAAGAAGGCATTTCCTTACACCTGTGCTGATAAATATTGTTGATCTTATGTGTATATTCTAGTTACATATAGTTCTTTAGAAAATATGTATCGCTACTATGTCATAACAATAAACTCCACACATACTCTTTAAACCTGTTTAACTAATGTATATTTACTCACGGTTTAAATATCTATGTACATATATGTGTGTATATGTCTGTGTATTCATGTGTGTATGTATGTGTCTGCCTATCACCATGTCATGTCTGTTATCAATCTATCCTCCATTCCCACTCTGGCTCATCCCAAATCCATTCTACTACTTTCATCCCCCAAATAACCCTGCCTAAGCTCTTCCCTCCTCTTCCACATCTAACTCACCCAAACCTCAGTTTACTACCATGATCTCCCAAACAACCCTGCTAAATTCGCCCTCATTTATCTCACCTTTACCTCATCCAAAACCCCTCCTGCTATTATCATCTCCCTAACTCTTTCCACAGACTTTTCCCTCCTCCATGCCCCCTTTACCCATCCCAAGCCTAAATCCTATTACCATAGACTCCCAATTAACACTTCTGGAATCTTCCCTCCTCCACCCCTCCATTACTCCAGCTAATCCAACTAACAAACTCACATATCTGCGGCTCAAAATAACTCATAATAATACTAAAACTGTACTCATATTTCACCACTAATTTTCTTTTGGGTTCCGGAGTAGCGTGCTACTCGCCGAAAATCGCTTCAACACCTCGCCAGGGGTAGTAAGCGCTATATAAATAATATTACAATACAATACAATACAATATCAACATCACTGATCTTTTAGGGTACATTTTACACACCAACTACAGGAATTATGGTAAAATAGCAATATCTGCTAATCCATTTCCACAAAGATTTGGTCCTTGGTCAATGGTAGGGTATCAATAGGTTATAACTCTATATTGCACACTTATCTAACAGACGAATGGCAGTGGGTTTGATTCTGCAGCCAGGATGTCTCCCAAACGCCTATATGGTGTCATCCATATCATTGAAGTAGTCCTGCAGTAGTTGTAACATAACCTTTATCCATTCCTGATTGCAAAGGATGATGTGATGATTCCACATGTACATTTTAGAGGTTTGGATCAATGATCTACAAGTTACAGGCAGCCCCAGATCAACCAGTTATCACACTTAAAGTCAAACATGTATTTGATGGTTGCTGAGAGAAAATAATTAGTGTGTCCTGCACTGGCTACTTCTAGACACACCTACATCTTAATTGGCATCATGCATCCTATGTATGATGTGGTATCTGCTAATTTGTAATGAAGTCTTCCTGACCATGCAGAGCTGGTTAAACTTTGCACATCAGATTTTGTCAGCACATTGACAAGTACATGTTTGATATACACAATTATCAACCAAGGTATGGGTAATATTTATTCATCCCGCCCCCCCCACCACCACTCCCAATAGGACAATATTGCTAATTTTGGACTGCAAAGGCAGCCATTTCTGCTGTGCACTTTTCCTTTGGCCTGTGTTTCCAATGTAAGTGTACAACCTTATGGTCTATTTTACATGACACAGAATACGGTCATGAACAGCACACATCCCCTAGTCTTCTATTCAAAGGTTCACTCATTTGTCATCATGATGGCAAAGTGAAATGAATATTATCATAGGATCCCACATTTTGGTCAAGTGGAAAAGCTGGGCTGGTACCCACCTTTACTGTTTTCACATTGTGCAGTTCAACCACTAGATGCCAGGCTTCTCCTCCTCTACACCCAACTTGCCAGCCACAACCACACTGCAAAAATGCAAGCCTGCTGATATTAGTACACCCCTCACCAACATCATTAATAATGTAGTTGTTGTTTTCTGGCATTTTCTCAGCAAGTATCCATGTCATGAACTTAGAAACAGGTTGTGACTCCACCTCTTCATGATAGACTTAGGGGCAAATATATGAGCCCCTCAAGGCACTGGAGGATCACTCTTTGTGCAACTCCAGCTATAGGCACCAGAAAATCATGTCAATGAGGCCACAACAAGCCACTTTGCATGGTTTTAAATGGCCTACTGGAGTATGTCAAGGCTGAGAAAATCACTTTATTGCCTCACTCTCCACTTGAATGACAATCCAAGAAGAACAGGAGCACCTGTGACAGTTCCCCAGAGTGACAGAGACATGTACACCTAGGAAGGCACAAACACTTTACACCTTGTGAGGTGAGGCATACTGACTTGTAACATAGAGGGGGTCATTACGACCCTGGCGGTAAAAGGCGCTTACCGCTGTGCAGAAGACCGCCAATACACTGCGGCGGCGGCAGTAGTCCACCAAAGCTATTATGACACACATCTCGGAATCCGCCGAAATACAGACACCCACACAAGACCGCCACACCAAAGGTCAGAGTGAAAGTGGTGAAAACAAAACCTCCACCTCCACGCCAACAGAAACACGCCCATGCTATTACGACCCACGAATCCACGCAGCGGTCTTTCAACCGCGGTATTCCATTGGCGGTACACACCGCCGCGCTCAAAATACACACACATCTCCAAAACACCGCCACATTGGACAATTCCTAATACACACACCTGATACACATACAAACAACACTCCCACACACCCAACTCAATATAAAACACACACCCACATCACCCACAAACCCCTACTACCAAAAATTCCAAAAGAAGGCCAGAGAGACAGCACAGCCAAGACAACACCCCCATACAGAGGCACACAACACCATCACCCACACCACATCCACACACAAAACACCACACACCACTACACATCACCACACACATCAACACTCACACCGCCCCACACATCACACACACCACCCCATGGCACGCCAAAGACACCCCCGCTTCTCCGAGGAGGAGCTCAGGGTCATTGTGAAGGAAATCATCCGGGTAGAGCCACAGATGTTTAGCTCACAGGTACAGCACACCTCCATAGCCAGGAAGATGGAGTTATGGCGAAGAATCGTGGACAGGGTCAACGCTGTCGGACAGCACCAAAGAAATAGGGAGGACATCAGGAAGAGGTGGAACGACCTACGGGGGAAGGTGCGTTCAACGGTCTCCAGGCACAACATAGCGGTTCAGCAGACTGGCGGCGGACCCCCAGCTCCTCCCCCACAACTAACAACATGGGAGGAGCAAGTCTTGACCATCATGCATCCAGAGGGCCTCGGAGGAGTCGGTGGAGGATGCGACACTGGTAAGTCAAATCTTAACTATCATATCCCCCACCCTACCTGCATGCCATCACACACCCCCACCCTCATCACCTCCCCTATCACCCAAAATCCTCACTAATGTACTAATAACACAAACCACCCATCCCAACACCAAGCCCTGCATGACACAACTAAGCATGGACACCCAGCACTAAAGCATGCTCACTGCACATAGCCAGAACAACCCCCTAACCATCATCACACAAGCCCCCACACAGGAATGCCTGAACTGGGGTAGACAGAAACCCACCCATTGCACACCATCACATACACAAATGCATTAATCATGCTCTTATGCCCCTGCAGGAACCCGAAGGACCGTCACCGCACCAGAGGGTCCAGACAACACCACTCCACCCCCAGAAGAGACCCACAGTGACGATAGCAGCTCTGCCCTACTGGATCCTGATGACCAGCCCGGACCATCGTGGGCCTTGGGACAGTCGGTTCCCCTTGCACAGGCACAGCCCAACACTGACCTTCCACCCTCTGGTAACACCAGCACAGCACCCACCCAGCGGGCCCATACCTCCGTACCCAGGACAGGTCAATCAGCGGTGTGTCCACCACTACAGGGAACCCAGGATAATCCACCACCCCAACAACAACAGGGACCTGGGGGCAGTGGTAGTGGGCACACGGTCCAGGGGACGGAGGCACAGGAACACAGGGGAACTGGGAGGGCTGCTGTGCGACAGGGGGCGGACAGGCCAAGGGAACCCACTCTCCACGAGGCCCTATCCTCCATCATGGGAGCATACCACCACTACCAGGAGACGATGGCGACGGTCCTGGCCAAGTTTCAGGAGACCCAGCGCCTGCATGAGGACCAGTATTTGGGCTTCAGGGAGGAGCTCAGGACCATCAGCTCCACCCTGGGCACCATCGTAGGGGTGCTGAAGGACATACAAAAGACCATGAGGGACACCGTGGCACTCCAAGGGGCCCCTGACAGTAGCATGGACGATGAACTGCCCACCACCTCCACCGGCGCTAGTGGACAGGACGCTCCGCCACAGGACCAGCACACTAGCACCCCACCCCTGCAGATGGACAACCACTACGCAAGCGGTCCCTGAGAGCCTGGAACAGGACAGAGCAAGATGGCAAGACCCCCGCCAGGAAATGAGACCACCCTGATTGTCCTCCCACTGACCCACTTTGTTACCCTGACCATACTTGAACTGCCCCAGCTCCACTTCCTATGCCCAGATGGGCAATGCACCTGTGAGACTAATAGACCGGACTCTGCCATGGACATTCCTCCGCCATCACCCATCCTCATTTTACAACCCCCTCCCATTTCTGAGCACTTCAATAAACACCCTTGAAACACAAAACAATCTGGAGTCAGTCTGTGATATTGTAAATATGTATTATCAATGACAGAGTCATAATGCGTTTCCCATTGTAAAGCCAACATACCTATGTCACACATCACAAGTCCTTGAAGGATGCAAACAGATGACACACGTAGGTAACCACACCTGTGAAACCATAATGGAAAGGTACAACTCAGTAACCAAATACTGGTTGAAATCGACAGAGAGGATAGAGGTAGACGTGTGAAAGTTAATGTAATGTTAAAAGATGAAAATGTTCTCACCTGTGTGTCACTGGAAATATTGCTGTATGACTGACTCCCTGTTGTCGTTGTCTTCTTCCTCAGCTTCCTCCTCATCACTGTTCACAGGCTCCACAGGCTCCACAGCTGCCACAACACCGTCATCTGGACCATCCTCCTGCAGAAAAGGCACCTGACGTCGCAAAGCCAAATTATGAAGTATCGAGCAGGCGATGATGATCTCGCACACCTTCTTCGGTGAGTAGAATAGGGAACCACCTGTCATATGGAGGCACCTGAACCTGGCCTTCAGGTGGCCGAAGGTCCGTTCGATCACCCTCCTAGTCCGCCCATGGGCCTCATTGTACTGTTCCTCAGCCCTGTTCCTGGGATTCCTCACTGGGGTCAATAGCCAGGACAGGTTGGGGTAACCAGAGTCCCCCAATAGCCATACACGGTGCCTCTGGAGTTGACCCATCATATCAGGGATGCTGCTATTCCGCAGGATGTAGGCGTCATGCACTGAGCCAGGGAACATAGCATTTACCTGGGAGATGTACTGGTCTGCCAAACAGACCATCTGAACATTCATGGAATGATAACTCTTCCTGTTTCTGTACACCTGTTCACTCCTGTGGGGGGGAACAGAGCTACATGGGTCCCATCAATGTCACCTATGACGTTGGGGATATGTCCAAGGGCACAGAAGTCACCTTTAACTGTAGGCAAATCTTCTACCTCAGGGAAAATGATGTATCTCCTTACGTGTTTCAGCAGAGCAGGCAACACTCTGGACAAAACGTTGGAAAACATAGGCTGGGACATCCCTGATGCCATGGCCACTGTTGTCTGGAATGACCCACTTGCAAGGAAATGACGCACTGACAGCACCTACACGTCAGGGGGGATTCCAGTCGGATGGTGGATTGGTGACATCAGGTCTAGCTCCAACTGGGTACATAGTTCCTGGATTGTGGCACAGTCAAACCGGTAGGTGACAATGGCATGTCGCTCTTCCATTGTCAACAGGTCCACCAGC
Organism: Pleurodeles waltl; assembly: GCF_031143425.1. NCBI lineage: Eukaryota > Metazoa > Chordata > Amphibia > Caudata > Salamandridae > Pleurodeles > Pleurodeles waltl. Next base: position 350,128,119 of record NC_090439.1, read on the forward strand.
GGTCGGTACACCGGAGGATTCCGCCATCTTCTCACATGTCCCAGCTGACAGTGCCTACGAAGGACAACAGCGACGAGTCAGTCATTTTTCCTCCATGTATGTACCCACAGTTACACACAAGACTACACCAATCACAAAACCCTTCCTGTATGTGTGTTGAGTGTAGGCCTAGCTATGTGTGACGCAGAGGTAATTGAAGCCATGTGGGCCCCTGAAATTGCGGCTGCCTGACCTCTAAACTGGGACAATGGGATTGTGGGGTAACAGCGCTGGCGTTGCACACCGTGGCGGTAGGCGGTCGTAGACCGCGGTGCAATGCTGCATTGGTTAACATTGGACCCTACGGGTCCAAGGAGCCAATGAACAGGTGCGCCGGCGGTGATGATGCGCACCGCCGCGGACGTCACTGCCATTTTCTATCTGTTCAATCACTAGATACCTGACCTTCGACAGGAGAGGACCTACACTGCAAGTGCTGCTGTGACCTCGGTCTAGAAGCGACGATGGCTGCTGCGTCTGGGGAAAGGGCCCCTGCCTTCACTGCTCAGGAGTTGGAGAAACTGGTAGACGGGGTCCTCCCCCAGTACACGCTACTCTACGGTCCTCCAGACCAACAGGTTAGTACACAGAGACCACGTTGTATGGGCTAGGCCTGGGTGGAGAGGGCTGGTTGGAAGAGGGAAGGGGGCAGAGTTCATAGAACATTAATGCATGTGAATGAATGGGCCACATGGCCAGAGTAGGGAGGGGGCCACTCACATCGATGGTGTAGTTGGTAATGACTGTTCCTCTTTCCTTGTGCATGTCATGTAGGTCAGCGTCCACCAGAAGAGGGACATTTGGCGTGCCATCGCCAAGGAGGTCCGGAGCCTGGGGGCCCACCTGAGATGGGGCACCCACTGCCGGAAAAGATGGGAGGACATTCGCCGCTGCAGCAAGAAGACGGCGGAGGCTCAGCTGGGGATGGCCTCCCAACGTGGGAGGGGTTCCCGTCACACCATGACCCCCCTGATGTTCCGGATCCTGGCGGTGGCCTACCCGGAGTTGGATGGGCGCTTGAGGGCATCACAGCAGACACAAGGGGGTGAGTACAACCTCATTCTGCAGACTTTGCATGCAGTAGAGGGGTCTGGGTGGGGGAGGAGGCCTGTGGCTCACCTAGGCCAGCCAGAAATACGAAGACTAGGCCCCTCTGTAATGCAGCCCTTGTGGCACTCTACCACACCTCAGTATAGTGCCAAGTCGAGGTATAGTTGCCCCTGTGGCATCCATGTGTGCAGATGTCCACCATTGCCATGTAGGCCATATCCCAGAAATTGCATATGCAGAGGGCAGGAGCACGGCGTAATGCAGGGGGCTGCTGTGTCTGTCTTGTCCACCAACAGTAGCGGTATGCCATGCACTCAACCTGTATTTCTTCTGTCCCCCCCCCTTTTTCTGCTCTCCCTGTACTTTTGTACATCAGCATCATCAGGCGGAGGTGCAGTGGCACCGGAGCACGAGGGAGCTGCATCCCACATGGCCATGGAGGGCCACACCACGGACTCAGAATGCACCAGTGGGACGGAGGGCGAGGGGAGCTTCACGTCGGCCACCGGATCACCAAGCAGTGACACGGACTCGCCGATGGGGGCTCCCTTGGGGTGGCGGCACCATCTGTGTGCCCCACTTCTACAGGTACAGCCGCCACCTCCCCTACCAGCACCGCCCTCCCAGCAGCCCCTCATCGTTCGCCCCGTGCCCGCTCACCCAGGAGGGTGGGCATCACCTTCGCCCCAGGCACCTCAGGCCCTGCCCCAGTCACCCCTGCTGCCCTCAGTGAGGAGGCCATTGACCTCCTCAGGTCACTCACTGTTGGGCAGTCTACCATTGTGAATGCCATCCAGGGTGTAGAACGAGAGTTGCAACACGGTAATGCATTCCTGGAGGGCATTCATTCTGGTCAGGCTGTCCTTCAGCGAACCCTGCAATCTCTGGCCTCAGCACTGATGGCAGCCATTGTCCCTGTGTCTAGCCTCCCCCCTCCAACCTCCTCCACCCAGACACAATCCTCTGTACCCCAGCCCAACCCAAGCACACCTACAGACCAGCATGCACACAAGTCAGCACACACAAGTAGCTCAAGCAAACATAGGCACCACACATCCCACAGGCACTCACGCAAGCAACACACACATGCAGACACACCAACATCCACTGCCTCCACTGTGTCCCCCTCCTCGTCGTCTCCCTCCTCCCTCCCAGTCTCGTCTACACTCTCACCTGCATGCAGTACATCTACAGGCACTAGGACTCGCACCAGAACACCCAGCACCACATCCCGCTCACCTGCACTCACCACTCCCACTCCCATTCACACGTCCCCTGTGTCCTCTCCCAGTGTGTCTGTGACGCCCCCTCCCAAAGTACACAAATGCGGGCACCCACACACCCAACATCCATCCACCTCACGACAGCCTCCAGTACCTGCACCTGCACCCAAAACACCTAAAGTGAACCCTCCTACAACCACCTCCTCTTCCTCCACTCCCAGACCCCCTCCAGCTACCCATCCCAGTGTTCGTCAGAAACTGTCCCTCTGTAAAGTTGACCTTTCTGCCCCCACCCCCCCTCCAATTCATCAGTCACATCGTAGCACCTCAACCAAAAAGCCTTGAATACCAGTGGTGCCTGTACAAGGTATGTGGAGTGCACCGGCCACCAGGGCAGGCAGTGTGACCCGGAGCCAAGGCACTGGCAGCCCACCCCCTGTAAAGGTTCTGAAAATGGAGAGTGGATGACGGGACCGTGTGAAGACTCCTGGTGGGAAAACAACTCACATGGGTTCCAAGGGGATTGTAGAGTCAGTTGTGACTCCACCAAAGGTGGGGAAGGCCCAGAGAAAGTCTGCCCAGCCTGTTGTGAGTATCACGGCGGAGAAGGGCGGCATCATTCCCGGCGGTCGGGACGCCACCGCCAGCACCGTCATCACTGGTCAGGAGACCACCGCCGGAGTCATAGCCCAGGAGGGCCCAAGTATCGTCACTGGTCAGGACACCACCGCAGGAGTCACAGCCCAGGAGGGCCCAAGTATCGTCACTGGTCAGGAGACCACCGCCACCGCCGGAGTCAGTGCCCAGGAGGGCCCAAGTATCATCACTGGTCAGGAGGCCACCGCCAGAGTCAGTGCCCAGGAGGGTCCAAGTATCGCCACTGGTCAGGAGACCACCGCCGGAGTCACAGCCCAGGAGGGCCCAAGTATCATCACTGGTCAGGAGACCACCGCCAGAGTCATAGCCCAGGAGGGCCCAAGTATCGTCACTGGTCAGGAGACCACCGCCACCGCCGGAGTCAGTGCCCAGGAGGGCCCAAGTATCGTCACTGGCCAGGAGGCCACCGCCGGAGTCAGTACCCAGGAGGGCCCCAGCTGTCACAGCCCAGGTGGGCTATGAGGGAACGTCATGCCACACACCAAAGCCCAGTCTAGGGAACGTCATGCCACACACCAATGTCCGTACCAGAACCGCCATGGCAAAACACCGCTGAACAGTCCAGAACCGCCATGTCAAAGCACCGCTGAACAGGGCAAAGACCGCCATGGCAAAGCACCGCTGAACAGGGCAAAGACCGCCATGGCAAAGCACCGCTGAACAGGGCAAAGACCGCCATGGCAAAGCAACGCTGAACAGTCCAGAACCGCCATGGCAAAGCACCGCTGAACAGGGCAAAGACCGCCATGGCAAAGCACCGCTGAACAGGGCAAAGACCGCCATGGAAAAGCATCGCTGAACAGTCCAGAACCGCCATGGCAAAGCACCACTGAACAGGGCAAAGACCGCCATGGCAAAGCACCTCTGAATAGTCCAGAACCGCCATGGCAAAGCACCGCTGAACAGGGCAAAGACCGCCATAGCAAAGCACCGCTGAATAGGGCAAAGACCGCAATGGCAAAGCACCGCTGAACAGGGCAAAGACCGCCATGGCAAAGCACCTCTGAACAGGGCAAAGACTGCCATGGCAAAGCACCGCTGAATAAGGCAAAGACCGCCATGGCAACCCACCCACTGTAGAGACTTGAGAGACTGTGGCTTTGCACTCCCCAGGATGGTCCAGTGGGCAAACCACCCACTGTAGAGACTTGAGAGACTGTGGCTTTCCACTCCCCAGGATGGTCCAGTGGGCAAGCCACCCACTGTAGAGACTTGAGAGACTGTGGCTTTGCACTCCCCAGGATGGTACAGTGGGCAAGCCACCCACTGCAGAGACTTGAGAGACTGTGGCTTTGCACTCCCCAGGATGGTACAGTGGGCAACCCACCCACTGCAGAGACTTGAGAGACTGTGGCTTTGCACTCCCCAGGATGGTCCAGTGGGCAACCCACCCACTGCAGAGACTTGAGAGACTGTGGCTTTGCACTCCCCAGGATGGTACAGTGGGCAAGTCACCCACTGCAGAGACTTGAGAGACTGTGGCTTTGCACTCCCCAGGATGGTACAGTGGGCAAGCCACCCACTGTAGAGACTTGAGAGACTGTGGCTTTGCACTCCCCAGGATGGTCCAGTGGGCAAGCCACCCACTGTAGAGACTTGAGAGACTGTGGCTTTGCACTCCCCAGGATGGCACAGTGGGCATGGAGCCCCGTTGTGGATCTGGCTTTGCAGTCATCCGGCTGAGGTGCCACCCTTCCCTTCCCCCTGAGGTGCCTGTAGTATTTCCATCTGATGCCCCGGCAGTGTTCTCTCCGATTGTGGTCAGGTATCTTTTGTGGGCCTCGCCCATGAATTTTTGGACTAGTGGTGCACGGACATTGATAAGTACATATCTGCACTACTTCTCGTAATGTACTGTATATATTTCTGCCTGATTTTCATATATATCTGTATATTTTTGCAAGACATGTATATTGATACATTACAATGTTTGAACTGATTTCGCTTTGTCTTTGCATTCTTCCGGGGGGATTGTGGGTTGGCACTGTGTTATTTGTGGATGCATTGGTGTGTATGTTGTAATATTCGAGGGTGGGGGTGGGGGTGTTTCATGTGTGTCTCCCTAACTTTTGGCTCCCCCCTCCCCCATGTCGTAGGTGCAGTACTCACTGTTGTCTTCGGCGCCTAAGTACATGGTGGTCGTAGAGGAGCAGAAAGACAAGCGCAGGGAGTATTTGTAGTTCCGGCTCCATGGAGTCCTCGTGGGATGTGTTGAGGTGAGCGTTTTCCCATTGCAAAAGCTGTTTCCGCCGTGTTTTTATCCACTGTGAATCCGCCCCGGAAAAGGTGGCGGATTGGCGGCTTGTGATACTATGGGCGGTACATTGTCTTCCGCCTGTCTGTTGGCGGTGACCGCTGCGCTGCTTGTTTGTACCGCCGTGGCGGTCGGAGTGTTAAAGTGGATGTCTTTATTGGCGGTTTCCGCCAGGGTCATAATTCCCTTTTGTTTTCCGCTGGCCTGTTAGCGGTATTACCGCAGCTTTCACCCCGTCCGCCAGGGTTGTAATGACCCCCATAGACTTGCAGCACTGACCCATGCAAAATCAACCTACATGAGGGCCCATATAAACCCTTAGGTAGGTACTGTACACATACCTTTTTGGTAACATGTCAGGGTGGTGTGTGGTATACTGTTATGAGCCATATATGAGCTTATGGGGATGAGTGACAACAGTGACATTGGACAAACGCAACATACTGCGGATGTTTACACCACAGTTTAGGATCATGAGTGTTTTGGGAAGTCATTTCTATGTATCCGTAGCGGTTCTGGCATTTGCCAGTGTGTGGTGCCTGACCAGATGTCACAACCATACACGTTGCAGAGGTCCCTGCAGGCTGTTGCTTTCTGGACGACGTCACAGGGTCTACAATGATATGTGTGTGTTCAGTTTACATACTAGTTGGCACATGTGATGCATAACATAACCTAGTTCCTTTCACAGGTTTGCCACTGTTTATGAATTTCATGTACTATAACTGAGAGTTGACTGGTAACAGTGTAGGAAATAATGCCTTCTCCTTGCCATATTTATGTTCCATTTTGTGCTGATGGTATGGGTTGTTGTGCTCCATGACATTGCTTACTTGATGGTGCAGGGACCTATCCTTCAGTGCGTGACTGTTCTCTGGCTGTATGTGCCAAAAGAAAGGAAAGGTCATCAGACATGACCAAAATATTTGATTATGTGCAACCTGTGACAAAACTACACATTTGCATCTACATGCCAACAGCAGTGGTAAATGAATGAGGTACATTTTCAGTTGCCATCCACCGGTGTCAAGTGGATGAGGCAGCAGTGATGGGTCACTGTTTGGGACTGAGGTTTTCTTAATTGGCAATTGCCATTAAAAAGGATGCTGGTACTTGTAGTGTCATGGACTAGCTGAGACACATGAGTGTCTGAGTAACAATGAAGACTGCATTTACTTGGGACAACATTCATGGTCAAATGTTTAGAGTACCACAAACATTAGTCATTTGGTGTCATTGTTAGTATCATTGCATATTGCCTAGCACCACATTGTGCTCATCATTCACAGGCAGCCCATGAAGCAGGTGGGGGGTTCTATGGTGGAGAGGACATCCCTCTCAAGTGGAGTCAGGAGCAGGCTCCAATCTGTACACCTGGGAGAGCTCTAGCTACCTCTATCCAGGTGTACGTCTCTTTCACCCTCCTCTTCTTATCCTGCCACTTCTTCTTGATGTCATTCATGGTCAGGATGTCCTTCCCCAGTGGTGTGACTGCCATGACCAACTGCTGCCATAAGGCTGCATTCTGTGAGGAACTATGCTGTAGGAGGTTTGGAGACCATGCTGTCTTGTAGTTCCTCACAATACATTTCAGGATCATGGTGGTCTCCTCCTCTGTATAGTTTCTTTTCCTCCTAGTGGGCAGAATAGCTTCAGGATATGCAGCGCAGGTGGGCACCGTGTGGTTGTGGAGAAACCAGACACTTGCCTGTTTGCTGCTTTTATCAAGGTTTGGATCTGGGTTGCAGGTGGGATTGATATCCGGGCAGGTGCATGTGATTACACTGATTCCAGCTGAGGGTCAGATGATCCAGCCCGAGTGCGGATCATCCACCAGAGTGCAAATCATATGCCTGAGTGCGGATGTAAAGATACTACTCATAACCTACCTTTGTGAATACCTGGAAATTGTAACTTACACATTTGGTCTAAACTTAGACCAAAAGTGTAAGTTTCCCTTTGTGAATCGGGCCCAAGGTGTTTGATACCAAACACGGTGAGAATTGGCTGAGTCATCTGAGATCTGCCCAGATACCATTCCATGTTATCCTATGGACCGCAGGTTACTCATGGTAGCAATACATTTTAAATGTTACCACTGGGTTATATATGCTCACGCATTTATGTCCACACTCATAGTATAGTGCACCCTGCCTCCTGGGCTATAGGAGGCCTGCCTTAGGGATGACTGACCTGTAGTACGGGCAGTAAAAGGACTCTGTCTGCACGTGGTGTGGGCAGAGTCTCACTTGAGCAACAGGCTGCTCATGCAGGCTGACATGGCAGCTCTGCAGTCTTAATTTTACTCGCGTCACACAGGGTGGCACAATGTGTGCTGCAGCCTTGGTGGTCCCTTTGCCACCCTGGCTCTGGGCACCACTGGTACCAATTACTAGGGGCTTTGCGGCTGGTTAGCAGGCCTCAGTACACTAGCAGGTAAAAAACAACAGCATCAAGCAGCAAAAAGTGGGGGGAGATCATCCAAAATGGGGCACTTTGCAACTGTGTGGGGCTGGTAGAATAGCAAACACCTTATAAAAGGCAGTGGTCAGGCCATCGAGCCCCAGTGCCTTGTCACCCGGAAGACCTCTTATCACCTGTACAGTCCCTTTTGTGATTTTCAATGTTGGCCGGGTCCAGCCAGAGAAATTGTAGCGTGTCAAAATAGGTGGCTAACTCAGAGGGGTCTGGAATTGGATCTTGTCTGTAGAATTTGGAGTAGAAGGAGGATATCACATTTAATAGATCCAGAGGGGAGGATACTGATGGGGATTTTGAACCGAGAAGTTCTGTCACATATGTGGAGGTGTGTGGTTTACGTAGCATGTTGGCTAGTGTCCTGCGATGATGGTCTGCCTCACTGAACTAATGAGCCTGAGCCTCTTTGAATAAATAATGCGTCTCCTGTGTTGCCTCTTCTTGATATTCAGACAGTTTGTCAAGAATATTAACTAAAGCTGAAGGTTCCCCTGATTGAAAGCATTCTGTTCCTAGCATGCGTATTTTGTTCTCGAGTCTGTCCAGCATACCATGTATGGCTTTGAGGACTGCAGACTGCTGGACAATACATACTCCTCGTATTAGCACTTTAAACATCCCCAGAATGTGGAAGGCAATCGTACGTAGCCCTAATTATGTTCAAAATACTCCACTATGGCTGACCAGATTTCCTCATGGAAAGCCATGTTATGTAATGCCCCTGGTGGGAGTCTAGAGGCAAGTGCCCTTGAGGGATGGGGGATGTGTGTGCCGCCATATACCCTGTAGACAGCTGTCTTCGATTATGGTGTTAAAGGTTGGCGCAGCTTGGGGATGTAGGATCTTGGATATACTATAGCGGTCACTTTGATCTTTCAAGGCCACATTGAAATCTCCCCCCCCCAAATAGTTGCACGAGGTCCCAGCAATGATATCAATCTCCATACCTCGGAAAATAATTCAGGGTCATTAGTGTTTGGACCATATATAGCTGCTAAAATCACTGGTTGACTGTGCAGTGTACCAGCAAGTATGACATACTGGCCTTCTTTGTCAATAAGGGAGTTGGGTAGTTGCCAGTAGAGGCCACTGCGCAACAAAATAACAACCCCTCTGGCATAATTGGAGTAAGTTGAGGAGTGGATTTGACCCCATCAGTGGGCATGGAGTCTCAGCGCCGCTGTACTGGCTAAGTGAGTCTTCTGCAAAAAGCAGATATTTATTTTGTGTTTTGTGAGGTAAGAATCTACGAGGAGTGCCTTCCTATGGTCATTTAGGCCCCAAATGTTCCAGGTGATGCAAGCGGTTGTGGACAAATTACCTAATAGTGTAGTGTCTTGCCATGTGCAGGTCCAAGTGGCAATTGATGCGTTAAGCGGGTGGGGACACAGAATATGATTCATAGTGCCTGTGGATTAAATTAGAAAGGCATGCTTGGAAAATGTAAACATCAAAACATTAATCATTGATGAAAACATCTCATACCACCCACCTCCCACTCCTACCCCCAAACTTGGTTAAGAAAGATTTATCCCCTCCCTATCCCAATAAATCAAAAGAAGAACAACAGTTAGGTTGGGAATTATCCCTGGAGGGTGAAGAATGACTGGGCTTACTCCCCTTCCTGCACGGCTGAACAAAAGACAGCTGCCATGACACTTCACAGTTGGTGGACTTGCAGACAAATAGCAGCAATGGTTTAAGTTTACAGTGCTGATTGGCCTCCTAGTAGCCTAGGTCTTGAGACCTTGTAGGTGCGATACGTGCCATAGACCCGGGCGGGATGGCTGAGCACTGCCCAGTGTGATGTATCAAACAAGTTAGTCGTTGCCACTGAGGCAAGCCTCATTTGAGGTGTGCTCTGACCCCTGGGGGACCCCACACCTCTCATTGCATGTTTTGCAAACTTCAGGGCTGCTTTTGCATCAGTGAAGTAGTTGCTTCCATAAGAAAAGTGTTTATTCTGTTGCTACTAACTTTTTCACTGCTGAGCGAATCTCCACAACAATTTTCAAAAAGTTTGTGCATGACACGTTTTGGGGTGGTCTGTAAAGTGGGGCCAAGAAAAAAGGAGGGTCCCAAAATGCAAATTCCCCATGCATTCTCAATAGAATTCTTTAGGCAAGGAATTACACCAAATATGGCAGGAAGGTAGATGTTGATCACAGATTGTGCTTTTTGTGATTTAGTGTAAACCTATTCACTAGGTTTTGAGAAATTAAGGGTCAAATTGCATAATTTGGCAGCTGTGCTGCCGAGAGTCTCATGAGCCTCCTGTGTGAGCACAAATTAAAACATTTTGTGATTTTGTCAAGAGGCCCATTAGTCTTGTGAGCTTTCCCACTCTAGGGGGAGCAAGATGCTGCCGCGAGTCCAGCCAGAGTAAGCACTCTGATTGGCTGGCTGTTGGATTTCTAGAAATTAAATGGTCGCCATTACTGTTCACTGAGAAAAATTTGAGATGTTGTGGAAATTAAGTAAAAACGCTATATAAAGTGGCAGCAGAAAGGCATGCTATCCCCCTAGATTTAGATTGAAGATCTCTAAGGGATAACTACTTGATAAAAATGAACGTATGTTGTTCTTTAAAACTTTTTACAGTCTTGCAGGACTCTTGCAGGACCGTGAATAGTAAAAATGGGTAGATGAGCTCTCAATGAGAAGAACTGTGTAAGAGATAGGTACTGTGATAAGTAGAAGGTTAATTATTTTTTACACAGATCTACAGTCTTGTGAGACTGTCACGGGATCGTGAAATGTAGGAAGGAGTAGGTGATCTTTGAATACACTCTGATATGCACACTTGTTACTGTAGGAGTGAGTCTTACTAGAGATGGTGTTAATCAGAGTCTACTATTTATGACCATTGGCTTATGAAGAGTTGTGAGTAGAGTTAAGGCTCTTCCCACTGCCTACTATGCACACCCATCATCCAAAAGAAAGGTTTGAAAGCAGAGGCCAGTCCATCCCCAAACATTTCTACGCACACCTGTTGTCAGAGAGAGGGGTCTCAAGGAGAGGCCAGTCCATCCACTGACCTTACTACTCACACCTGTCATCTGAGAGAGAGGTCTGTTTGGAGAGGGGCAAGCCCATCCACACACCTTACTACACAAATCCTTAATCTGGGAGAGGTCTGAAAAGAAAGGCCCATCCCTCCCCACTCCATTCTACGCACACCTGTCACCAGAGAGAGAGGTCTAAAAGGAGAGGTCAGTCCATCTACTCACCCTATGACACACACCCGTCATCTGGGAGAGAGGTCTGATAGGAGAGGCCAGTCTATCCACTCACCCTACTACTCACACCCGTCATCTGCGAGAGAGGTCTGATTGGAGAGGCAAGTCCATCCACACCTTACTACACAAATCCTTCATCTAGGAGAGAGGTCTGAATGGAAAGGCCCATCCCTCACCACTCCATTCTACACACACCTGTCACCAGAGAGAGAGAGAGAGAGGTCTAAAAGGAGAGGCCAGTCCATCTACTCACCCTACTATGCACATCCGTCATCTGAGAGAGAGTGGTGAAAGGAGAGGTCAGTTCATCCCCATACCCTACTATGCACACCTTTCATTTGAGAGAGGTCTGAAAGTAGAGGCCAGTCCATCCACACAACCTCTTATACACACCTATCATAATGTACTTTAAAAAAAAAAAATCACAGAAAAAGCCAAACATTGAAGTAACATTATAGTTAGGTGAAATAAAAAGATCTGTTTTTGTTTTAAAAAACCTTAGAAATTCCCTGGAAACCCAAAGGTGAAAGTAGCATTACAGTTAAGCGTAGTCAAAAGATTTGTTTTTGTTTTTAAAAAACCTTAGAAATTCAATGAAAAAAATACAGGGTATGCAAAGTTATAGTTAGGTGAATATGTCAGTGATAACATTAACATTAAACAAAGCTCTGAAATTTACCAGTTACAGTTAGCAGTGCTAACTATAACTTAAGCCCCCACCATGCACTGCTTATGACCTCACTCATGACATGTTCTATAACAATATTTATGACATCACTGATGACATCTCAAATGACATCACTGATGACATTATCCAATGAGTGTGCTAGTTTGTTTTACAGTTTATATAGTGGTGGGTAACTACCATATTACTTTTCTACGTAATTGTGTACAGCTTGGGTCCAGCTGATGGTGTAAGTGTTTGTAAAATGTAGTAGATACTAACTCTTGTGAGCAGGCTTGAGTTTTTAGAGAGAATCATGCCAGCATGCTAATTTATACTTAACAGAATAGTGCGTGCATCAGGTACTAACCTGTCCACACCGCCCTCATTTTTAAAATGCAGTGAACCCTAGTGATGGGATCCACGAGGCCAAAAGTGGCCTGGGGAGGAGGGCTGTGCACCCCCTCCCCTTAAAAATATATTGGGCTCAAGGTTGGGATCACAGGGGCCGAAAATGGCCTGAGGACGGTGACCACACACTCTCTTACCCATAAAAATAACTTTAAGCCAAAGGGGATGAAGGCCCCCGGGATGAATATGGCCTGGGGAGGAGGGTCACATAACTCTCTTCCCATCTATAAAATACTAAGAGCCCCAAGGGTTAGGGTTCTGGGGCCCAAAACAACCTAGGGATCGGGGGCCACAAGCCTTCCTTCCCATTAAAAAAAAAAAAGGTGCATCGTCCCCTCTGGGTATTTTTTTAAAACAAGCACGGGATCCCACGCTTCTCCCATCTTCCTTCTGGTCTTAAGGAGGCCTCCTATTAGTGGTGAAGTATTCTTCAGATATATAAGGAAAGATTTCTAGTGAAAACATTTATAAGATAACAGTAAAAAATGTATGCTTAATAAATACAAATTGCAAGAAATTAATAAAGACATGGTCCATCATGGGGAGTTTCTGACTCAGTACAAAATCAATAAATTGCAGAAAGACATCTGAAAATTTAGCCATGAGGGAGACCCACATTCCAGAACTAGTCATTCATCTCAGAACACAGTAGTGGAAGCAATGAAAGTAAAGGTGGGAAATGTAACACCTTTCTACTCCCAACGATTCCTCAGTTGGGATATCCATTTGAATTCTGTCCAAATAACTTCCTGTAAGCTCCACTTAGGTTCCCATTCAGGCAAAGGGAAAGGATAGGTAAGGGGCAACTACCAGGACACAGTGGGCAGAGGAGCCACAAATAATGATGGTAAGAAAAAGATAGGGAAAACCAGCAAAAGCGAAAGAACTTAATTCTAAATTTTAGTTGCATGGTGCTTAGCTTAGAACCCAGGAAATCAAAGTTCTTAACAAAGGTCATGGTTTTGTAACTACCCCAAGAATTGACGAGTTCAAAAGGTAGTGCGAATTGGCCAGTTCTTCTGGGACGTAAGATTAAAATCATGTTATCAGGATAATGACGAGCGGGAGCCAGTGATATACAACACTGGACTTCATAACAAGTCCACTTTTATACTCCAGATACAAACTATTACACCAGAAATGTTGGCATGCTTGGCATTACAATCCTTGGAGAACAACAACTTTATTATCAAACCAGCAGATAAAAGGGGCGCCATTGCAGTCATGTCCAGAAAAATATATAATACTGAATATAAATGTATCTTATCCGACACTAGGAGCTATGAGATGTTAACAAATTGCCCTTCCCCCTACTCAGGGCCATCATCCGTAATATAACGGAGGATGCCTTAGCATTAGGTTGGACCACAGTTCAAGAGGCCTAATTCCTGGTGGCAAAAAAACAAGTGTAGCATTGTTCTATATTTTACCAAAAAATCATAAAAATAGGTTTCCACCACCGGGTAGAACAATAGTCTCCAAGATTAATTATACCTTGGAACCACTTTTCCTATTTTCCGATTGGCTCTTGGGACCATTGGTGAAAGAAATTCTGTCATAGTTGAAGGGCACTAAAGATGTCCTGTGCCTCTTATGAGGCACTACTATAGACGAAACTACTGATCTCCTGAACACCATGAATACTGAGGCCCTCTACATCAGTATACTACAGGAAAGTTCTCTAGAGGTAATAGAGGGCATCCTCACAAGCTCCACCTTAGGCACAATCACTCAGGTACATTTAATCATGGAATCTGTTCGGATAGCGCTTATTTATTTTCATAAGATACTATTCTATACCATCCAATTCTGGGTACTTCAGTAGGCAATTCCTTCTCCCTGAGCTTGGCTTGTCTGTATGTCCATCAGTGCAAATGTGACTTCATGCATATTGAGTCTAACTGTTTCAAAAAGCACATCAGAATTAGTGGTGGACAGAACTTGTGAAATTGCACTCTGCAGAATTCCGCGGAGTTACATAAAAACTCCATTAGATTCCACGGAGTTCCATGCACAGGTGGAATCAGGCATGTTACGATGCTTGCAATGATTTTTGACGCAGGGAGCTTGTTCTGTGCTGCAAACTCAGCATGAACAGCACTATGTGGTGGACCAGAGAGTGCTGCTTCTTGAGTTAATTTTGCTGCCACTGCAGATTTTCTAATATGAGCTGAAGTTTTCTTACCACAAATGGTCGTGACCACCCGCAACCACCTACACCGGAGAAATCTTGCCAGGTGCCAGAGCGCCCACAAGTTGCACTAGAGAATGTCAAATTTTGCTTGTGCTCACCAACTTACTGTTGGTATCCATGTGCGGGATAAACCTCCACCATGCGACAGTTGGTGGAATTTGGCCAGAGCTCCTCATTTCAAGTGTAATGCGGAGTGGCCAAATATCCCCCAACTCTGCCAGCCGGGTGGAATTTATCGTCCACCCTTAGTCAGAATATGATGAAGATGCATTGATGATGAGCTTATAATCTGGAGAGGTAATCATGCGGTGGCTTCAGAATTTGTGGAATAGTTCAATAATGTTGACTGATTTTTTAAATTTACTCACACTACTGATACTAAGAGAATCACATTTCTGGATTTGGAAATTGTGATGAAAGAGGGACAGTTTGAAACTAAAGTCTTTGAGAAACCAACTGACAAGAACGGGTGTTTTCATTTTTACAGTTTTCACCTTTGATCATAACGCAGGAATCTTCCCATTGGGCAATCTTTATGGGTGAAACAGAACTATTCTAATTTAGTGTCATTAAATCAACAAGCAGATACACTAACTCATAGACTCGCTGCCTGCCTGTATCCCAAAAGAATAACTAAGAAAGCAAGTAAACATCCTTTTTCAACAACAGTGATTCACTCCTAGAGACACAACAAAAACTCACAAAAACAGACTTACGTGTGCAACCACTTCTACACTAATGGATAATCAAATTAGTAAAATTATCCGGAAGCAATTGTACAACAATCAGAGTACTGGAGATAATTGGTGTAAGAAAATGGCTCCCTGTTGCAGTTACCCCCCACTTTTTGCCTGATACTGATGCTGACTTGACTGAGAAGTGTGCTGGGATCCTGCTCCAGTGTTCTTTCACTTAAATGTACCATTGTTTCCACAATTGGCACACCCCTGGCACACAGATAAGTCCCTTGTAAAAGGTACCAGTGGTGCCAAGGGCCCTGTGACCAGGGAAGGGCCCTGAGGGCTGCAGCATATGTTGTGCCACCCTAAGGGACCCCTCACCTAACACATGCACACTGCCATTGCAGATTGTGTGTGTTGGTGGGGAGAAAAAGGCAAAGTCGACATGGCATCCCCCTCAGGATGCCATCCACACAAAATATTGCCTGTGGCATAGGTAAGTCACCCCTCTAGCAGGCCTTACAGCCCTAAGGCAGGGTGCACTATACCACAGGTGAGGGCATAGCTGCATGAGAAATATGCCCCTACAGTGTCTAAGTCTATTCTCAGACATTGTAAGTACAGTTGTGGCCATATTAAGTATATGGTCTGGGAGTTTGTCAAAAACGAACTCCACAGCTCCATAATGGCTACACTGAATACTGGGAAGTTTGGTATCAAACTTCTCAGAATAATAAACCCATACTGATGCCAGTGTTGGATTTATTAACAAATGCACACAGAGGGCATCTTAGAGATGCCCCCTGTTTTTTACCCAATTGTTCAGTGCAGGACTGACTGGTTTGTGCCAGCCTGCTGCTGAGAGACGAGTTTCTGACCCCATGTGGTGAGGGCCTTTGTGCTCTCTGAGGACCGAAACAAAAGCCTGCTCTGGGTGGAGGTGCTTCACACCTCCCCCCTGCAGGAACTGTAACACCTAGCAGTGAGCCTCAAAGGCTTCGTGTTACAATGCCCCAGGGCACTCCAGCTAGTGGAGATGCCGCCCCCTAGACACAGCCCCCACTTTGGGTCCGCAAGTCCAGGAGAGATAATGAGAAAAACAAGGAGGTGACACCCACCAGTCAGGACAGCCCCTAAGGTGTCTTGAGCTGAGGTGACCCCTGCCTTTAGAAATCCTCCATCTTGATTTTGGAGGATTCCCCCAATAGGAATAGGGATTTGCCCCCCTCCCCATAGGGAGGAGGCACAAAGAGGGTGTAGCCATCCTCAGGGCCAGTAGCCATTGGCTACTGGCCTCCCAGAACTAAACACACCCCTAAATTGAGTATTTAGGTGCTCCCAGAACCGAGGAAGATAGATTCCTGCAACCTGAAGATGAAGAAGGATTGCTGACCTGAAGCCCTGCAGAGAAGACGGAGACGACAATTGCTTTGGCCCCAGCCCTACCGGCCTGTCTCCCCACTTCAAGAAAAACTGCAACAGCGACGCATCCAACAGGGACCAGCGACCTCTGAAGCCTCAGAGGACTGACCTGCATCTAAAAGGACCAAGAAGCTCCCGAGAATAGCGGCCCTGTTCAACAAACCTGCAACTTTGCACAAAGAAGCAACTTTTAAGGACCACACGTTTCCCACTGGAAGCGTGAGACTTTCCACTCTGCACCCGACGCCCCCGGCTAGACCTGCGGAAAACTAACACTACAGGGAGGACTCCCCGGCGACTGCGAGCCTGTGAGTAGTCAGAGTTGACCCACCTGAGCCCCCACAGCGACGCCTGCAGAGGAAATCCAGAGGCTCCCCCTGACCGCGACTGCCTGCTTCAAGGAACCCGACGCCTGGAAACCACACTGCACCCGCAGCCCCCAGAACCTGAAGGAACCGAACTCCAGTACAAGAGCGACCCCCAGGCGACCCTCTGCCTAGCCCAGGTGGTGGCTACCCCGAGGAGCCCCCCCTGTGCCTGCCTGCATCATTGAAGAGACCCCCGGGTCTCCCCATTGATTCCTGTTGAAAACCCAACGCCTGTTTGCACTCTGCACCCGGCTGCCCCTGTGCCGCTGAGGGTGTACTTTCTGTGCCTGCTTGTGTCCCCCCCCGGTGCCCTACAAAACCCCCCTGGTCTGCCCTACGAAGTCACGGGTACTTACCTGCTGGCAGACTAGAACTGGGGCACCCCTATTTCCATTGAAGCCTATGTGTTTTGGGCACCATTTTGACCTCTGCACCTGACCAGCCCTGAGCTGCTGGTGTGGTAACCTTGGGGTTGCCTTGAACCACCAATGGTGGGCTACCTTGGACCCAACTTTGAACCCTGTAAGTGTTTTACTTACCTGTGAACTCAACATTTACTTACCTCCCCCAGGAACTGTTGATTTTTGCACTGTGTCTACTTTTAAAATAGCTATTGCCATTTTTGCCAAAACTGTACATGCTATTGTGATTATTCAAAGTTCCTAAGATACCTGAGTGAAATACCTTTCATTTAAAGTATTGTTTGTAAATCTTGAACCTGTGGTTCTTAAAGTAAATTAAGAAAATATATTTTTCTATATAAAAACCTATTGGCTGGAATTGTCTTTGAGTGTGTGTTCCTCATTTATTGCCTGTGTGTGTACAACAAATGCTTAACACTACCCTCTGATAAGCCTACTGCTCGACCACACTACCACAAAATAGAGCATTAGAATTATCTCTTTTTGCCACTATCTTACCTCTAAGGGGAACCCTTGACTCTGTGCACATTATTTCTTACTTTGAAATAGTATATACAGAGCCAACTTCCGACATTGGTGGATCAGCGGTGGGGTACAAGACTTTGCATTTGCTGGACTACTCAGCCAATACCTGATCACACGACTAAATTGCAAAAATTGTCATTAGAAACTGATTTTTGAAATGTCAGCTATTTTTCTAAATTTGTAAAAGTCCTGCTACGGCCTTGTGCTAGTCCCTGTTAGCATTTCTTTTAGAGTTTAAAAGTTTTGTAAAAGTTTGGATTAAGTTCTAGAGATAGTTTTAGATTCTTAAAAAGCATCCCAACTTTTAGAGAAATAATGTCTACTGCAGAAGAGATAGTGATGGAACTCAACCTCACCCCTTACCTGCATCTTAGAATGCCAGAGCTAAGTACTCTCTGCAAAATCAAAAATATAAAAACTGGATCAAACCCTACCAAAGTACAGCTCCAGGAGCTCTTGGCAGAGTTTTCTAGAGACAACGTCTCTGAAGATACCCTTACAGAGGGGGAAGCTAGTGATGGGGAGGAAAATTTCCCACATCCACTCCTAGTTGGGGAGACCAGGGTTCCTCCAACCCTGACTCCACAAGTGATATGCTTCTCCACTGATGAGTACAGGATTAGGTTCAGGGGGGCTCAAAAATCTTCGAGTCAGACCTGGGTTGATTTTGTAGACTACTCAGTGAAAACATTGGATGGTTGGGTAACTGGAAATGAAGCGCATGACTATGTTGGGCTTTATAATTTGTTTATGAAAGAACACATTTTAAGTAACTGCTTCAATCAAAAGGTGCATTAGTATCTGGTAGACCTAGGTCCAATTTCTCCCCAAGAATTGGGAAAGAAGGCAGACCACTGGGTCAAGACTAGGGTAACCAAAACTTCCATTGGGGGTGACCAAAAGAAAGGGGTTACAAAGCCTCCCCAGGAGAAAGTGGGTGACACTAAAAATAAAGAAAAAGAGTCCTCTGTAGGCCCCCAAAAACCAGACCAGGTGGGTGGGCCCCAAGACACAACCCAAAACAAAGGTGGGTAGCAGGGTAAGAACTGGGATGCTACAAAGGCATGGTGCCAAAACTGTAGACAGAAAGGGCACCACACCAAGGACACTTCTTGTCCCAAAAAGAAACCCCCTAGCAAAATCCCAGGGGTGACCAGTGTAGCCATTAGGGATGACTCCTCAGATGAGGAGGTCTTCATAGCCTTCAATTGGAAAAAGGGCCCAACAGGTGGGATGGAGATTCCAGAGCAAGGTAGACACTTCCACCACCTACTGGTGAATGGAATCCCAGCCACTGCCCTGAGAGACACTTGTGCCAGTCACACTATTGTGCATGACAGGCTGGTGTTCTCAAACCAGTACATCCCAGGTGAGACTGCCAGAGTAAGAGTTAGCCCAGACAGGGTCACTGATAGGCCTGTGGCTTTTGTGCCCATAGAAGTGGGTGGGACTTTTAGCTGGAGAAGGGTGATAGTCAGTACAGACCTCCACCTTGATTGTCTCCCTGGAAATGACTACCCAGAGGTTAGTCAGAGCCCAAGAGAGGAACTGGTCCAGTGCCAGTCCTCTCCCAAGGATTCTGGAGGTTCTACCCCTGCAGTAACTGCAAGTAGGCCCCAAAAGTAAAAGAAAGGAAAACAGAGTAGGGAAGGTGGCCAAACTTTAGCCAAGGTTCCAGCAAGCCAAGCAGATTCTGCTCCAGTATGGGAGAACTCCAAAAATGGCACTGGTAAAGTCCAACCTGACCCACAAGAAGTCCTGGCTAGTCAGGCAACTGTTAAACCTGAGTGGGTGGCTCCTCAGTTAACAGAAGAAAGAGTGGAAGAAGGGTGTTTACTACAAGATGTAGTGACCCCCCACTCTTACACAGCAGACAGGCACCCTGAACCCAAAGAAGCCTGTAACTTAGCTCCTTCCCTTGCAGGTGAAGAACTAAAGGTGAGGTTCTGGGCACTGACAACTGTCAGTGGTGTCTGCTGGGTGTTAGCCTTTAGGGCTGCACTATCCTTGGCATGGTGGTCTGACTCCATGCCAAATAGCAAGTTAGGCTCCCTGACCCTGTTGGTCATGGTGGGGTTACTCCAGCTCTGGGTAACCTCTTTGGGTAAGCTAGGGGTGATCCTGGCTAAGATAAGATTAGAAGAGGTGTATACCTCTAACCCCAAACTAGAGAGAATGGGTGAAGACATTAAAAGCACAGACAAGAGGCAATTCAGACTAGGTCCTATCACTGTGGAAGTGGGTCAGTTCCCCAGAGGGAATGACCTGAACAGGAGGATGTAAGGCAGAGTAGGCCCTGCAACAAACCAGCCTATTTCCTCTACTCTTCCTTGCGTGACAGACTAGGAAGACTCTCCCAACTTTGGTTGAGTCTCCTGGCCTGTGGGCTGGGGGAGGGTTGTGTAAGGAAATGGCTCCCTGTTGCAGTTACCCCCCACTTTTTGCCTGATACTGATGTTGACTTGACAGAAGTGTGCTGGGACCCTGCTAACCAGGCCCCAGCACCAGTGTTCTTTCACCTAAAATGTACCATTGTTTCCACAATTGGCACACCCCTGGCACACTGATAAGTCCCTTGTAAAAGGTACCAGTGGTACCAAGGGCTCTGTGACTAGGGAAGGTCCCTAAGGGCTGCAGCATATGTTGTGCCACCCTAAGGGCCCCTTCACCTAACACATGCACACTGCCATTGCAGATTGTGTGTGTTGGTGGGGAGAAAAAGGCAAAGTCGACATGGCATCCCCCTCAGGATGCCATGCACACAAAATACTGCCCTTGGCATAGGTAAGTCACCCCTCTAGCAGGCCTTACAGCCCTAAGGCAGGGTGCACTATACCACCGGTGAGGGCTTAGCTGCATGAGCAATATGCCCCTACAGTGTCTAAGTCTATTCTTAGACATTGTAAGTACAGTTGTGGCCATATTAAGTTTATGGTCTGAGAGTTTGTCAAAAACGAACTCCACAGCTCCATAATGGCTACACTGAATACTGGGAAGTTTGGTATCAAACTTCTCAGAATAATAAACCCACACTGATGCCAGTGTTGGATTTATTTAAAAAAATGTACACAGAGGGCATCTTAGAGATGCCCCCAGTATTTTACCCAATTGTTCAGTGCAGGACTGACTGGTCTGTGCCATCCTGCTGCTGAGAGATGAATTTCTGACCCCATGTGGTGAGGGCCTTTGTGCTCTCTGAGGACAGAAACAAAAGCCTGCTCTGGGTGGAGGTGCTTCACACCTCCCCCCTACAGGAACTGTAACACCTAGCAGTGAGCCTCAAAGGCTCATGCTTCGTGTTACAATGCCCCAGAGCACTCCAGCTAGTGGAGATGCTCGCCCCCTGGACACAGCCCCCACTTTTGGGCGGCAAGACCAGGGGAGATAATGAGAAAAACAAGGAGGAGTCACCCACCAGTCAGGACAGCCCCTAAGGTGTCCTGAGCTGAGGTGACCCCTGCCTTTAGAAATCCTCCATCTTGATTCTGGAGGATTCCCCCAATAGGGAGGAGGCACAAAGAGGGTGTAGCCACCCTCAGGGCCTGTAGCCATTGGCTACTGCCATCCCAGACCTACACCGTCCCTAAATTGAGTATTTAGGGGCTTCCAGAACCGAGAAAGATAGATTCCTGCATCCTGAAGACGAAGAAGGACTGCTGACCTGAAGCCCTGCAGAGAAGACGGATACGACAACTGCTTTGGCCCCAGCCCTACCGGCCTGTCTCCCCACTTCAAGAAAAACGGACACAGCAACGCATCCAATAGGGACCAGCGACCTCTGAAGCCTCAGAGGACTGCCCTGCATCTAAGAGGACCAAGAAGCTCCCGAGAACAGCGGCCCTGTTCAACAAACCTGCAACTTTGAAACAACAACGCAACTTTTAAAGACCACACGTTTCCCGCCAGAAGCGTGAGACTTTCCACTCTGCACCCGACGCCCCCGGCTCTACCTGCGGAAAACTAACACTACAGGGAGGACTCCCCGGCGACTGCGAGCCCGTAAGTAGCCAGAGTTGAACCCCCTGACTCCCCACAGCGACGCCTGCAGAGGAAATCCAGAGGCTCCCCCTGACCGCAACTGCCTGCTTCATGGAACCTGATGCCTGGAAACCACACTGCACCCGCAGCCCCCAGGACCTGAAGGAACCGAACTCCAGTGCAGGAGCAACCCCCAGGTGACCCTCTGGCCAAGCCCAGGTGGTGGCTACCCTGAGGAGCCGCCCCTGTGCCTGCCTGCGTCGTTGAAGAGACCCCCAGGTCTCCCCATTGATTCATATTGAAAACCCGACGCCTGTTTGCACTCTGCACCCGGCCGCCCCTGTGCTGCTGAGGGTGTACTTTCTGTGCCTGCTTGTGTCCCCCCCCGGTGCCCTACAAAATCCCCCTGGTCTGCCCTCCGAAGTCGCGAGTACTTACCTGTTGGCAGACTGGAACCGGGCACCCCTATTTCCTATTTGAAGCCTATGTGTTTTGAGCACCACTTTGACCTCTGCACCTGACCGGCCCTGAGCTGCTGGTGTGGTAACTTTGGGGTTGCCTTGAACCCCCAACGGTGGGCTACCTTGGACCCAACTTTGAACCCTGTAAGTGTTTTACTTACCTGTGAACTTAACATTTACTTACCTCCCCAGGAACTGTTGATTTTTGCACTTTGTCCACTTTTAAAATAGCTATTGCCATTTTTGCCAAAACTGTACATGCTATTGTGATTATTGAAAGTTCCTAAGATACCTGAGTGAAATACCTTTCATTTAAAGTATTGTTTGTAAATCTTGAACCTGTGGTTCTTAAAATAAATTAAGAAAACATATTTTTCTATATAAAAACCTATTGGCCTGGAATTGTCTTTGAGTGTGTGTTCCTCATTTATTGCCTGTGTGTGTACAACAAATGCTTAACACTACCCTCTGATAAGCCTACTGATCGACCACACTACCACAAAATAGAGCATTAGAATTATCTCTTTTTGCCAGTATCTTACCTCTAAGGGGAACCCTTGGACTCTGTGCACACTATTTCTTACTTTGAAATAGTATACACAGAGCCAACTTCCTACAATTGGGAACTCCACATACTCTCTTATAAAACAGGTCATAGTATTAGGGATAGATTAGTACATACCAAAAATAAGACCATCTCCATGGTAACGGATAAAACATTATGGGGATAACCCCATGTAACCGAACTCTATGCTTGTGGCCGATGCTTCATGTGCCCATTCACTGACACTGCAAAGCAGGTTGATCTTGGCATTGGAAAAAACAGAGTTCCTGATTAGTCATACCAATGGTAACACTGAAAATGTTATCTAAATGATATCTTGTCCATGCCATTTGAAGTATATATGGATGATCTCCAGAAAAATACCATCAGGATCTGTGAGCATGAGAGCAACATAAGGTGTAAAACAAGTTCCATCAAAATGACTAATAGTTTTTCCCAAAAAAGCATACTGAGAATGATGTTAGGTGCATTGTCAGCAAGAAAATGACTGTTAACTACCAGAGTAACATTTTACAAACCCTTTTCAATAAAGAGCATCAAAGGGTATACTGCTTCTGGGCACATATAGATGGCCTTAATGCTGACTTACCATGGTTACATGGTTACAAATCACCACTATATGACTTAGGCCCACATGATGACATTGGGGCTAATGACCACCTACTGCCGCGGCGACGGCTGGCAAAACACTGTCGCCACAGCTACCTGCTGTCCGCCATATTATGACCGTAGCCGGAATTCCTCCAGAAGGCTGCCAGAATTCCGGCTACGGTCATGGCGGTGGATGGCGGTAAGGTGGCGCTGCTGCCAGCAGCAGCTCCACGCCGGTAAACTGCCAGAGACCTATCATGATCCATGATACAGTCTGGTGGTGTTCTGCTGGAGGACGCGGCTGCTGGCAGCAGCGCCACGTCCCGTCTCCTGCTGGAGGACCCCTGCAAGCAGGTAAGTCAGTTGCTCCGACGAGGGAGGGCGGTGGAGGGTGTTTTGTGTGTGTGTGTGGGGGGTGTGTGGGTGTGTGACGTGTGTGCATGAATGGGTGTGGGTATGCGTGTATGTTGTGTTGTATTAATGCATATGTGCTTGAATGTATGTCAGTGGGTGTGAATGTGTGCGTGAATGAATGAATGCATGCGTGGGTGAAAGTGGGTATGAGTGTGTGTATGCGTGTGTATGTTGGTGCTTGAATGTGCATGTATATCGTGGGGGCTTATGAGGGAGGTGGGGGAGGACTCTACAGAAGGGGAGGGAGGCGGGGGAGACCCCTATCAGTGTCAGGGAAGGAATTCCATGTCATTGATAGTGCCTACCGCCATGGCTTTTGTGGCAGTAAGATTGCCACGAAAACCATGGCGGTAGGCGGGGTCATAATCCCACGGTTGGGACAGTGATGGCCGCCTGGCTGGAGACTGAAGTCTCCAGCCCAGCGGTTGTTACCGTCCTGGCAGACGGGGTGGTACATTGGCTCTTTGGCTCAAATTGGCGGTTTGCAAGCCAAACCGCCAATGTCATTTTTTGAGGAAAGGTACGCCAGCCTGTTGGCAGGACCTTTCTCCAAAATACCGCCCTCTGCCAGGGTTCTAATGAGGGCCTTAGTGATTTCTTTTACCCTCTCAGCTTCCTGGGTAACTTTTTTTCTATACTCCTTTATTTATAAGAAGGGGTATAATCTAGCCGCACATTTATCCATGGTGTTTACACAGTAATTTCATAGCAAGGCCTCTTTCACTTTGTGGTGCTCTCTCAGTTCATACTTCCTCCCCGCTTGCATGTTCTGAGCAATATATTTAGGAATCTTAAACTACTTGAACTCGTTGTGAAACACACCTACAATTTGTATATATATTTATTCCTTCTTCCTGTAAAAATGTTTTAGTAAGGGTTATCTGCTATTGCCTATTAGATGCGCACATAGACAAAGAACTTCCCTGCCTTTATGTTATGGAATCAGTCACACCCATAGTGTATGGTTTTCCTCTCATGCAAGGAAGAGGACTGCCAGTACTTCAACTTTCACCATTCCAGGAGATATGCTAGGCACAGCATGTCTCATTGCAACTACTGCCCCCTGCATGTGGGGCTGAAGACCGCCCAGTGTCACAGGCCCACCCAGCTTAAGCCAAATGTTCATACCCTCCAGTTCACAACATAACAGGTTAACATTGGGAGGGTTCGCTATATTTTTGTAGGTGCAGCAGAGGGGCAATACCTTTGACGAAGTAAGTGCTGGAAACACGTGTGGGATGGACGCATTTTTCTGTAGTGAGAATGTTACTTTCTATATGGTTGTTTCTATTTCCCAGTGTGTGACTACGAGCATTCTTATGTGAACCAGTCCATGGGGCCCTATATAGTATTGTTTAGTGTAAGGACAAGATGAGATCTATAGTGGCAGTCATGCATGGTTTGCATTATTCACACAAGTTAGCAGTGGTTTGCCGTGTAGAGCAAATGTGTGAATATACGGTTACAAATAGTGTATTACAGACACGAAAAGCTTCATATCTTTGTGTTTTATTTATATGTTTTGTCTGTCTCTGTCTCCAGTTATGTGGTTTTAACAATGATTTTCTATGTCATACACTCTGTAATTCTTCATGATCTGTGGTAGATATGGGGTCACGGTTGGCAGTCAGGTTACCCCCTGTGCAAGCAAGGACCCTCATTCTGGACAGGGTAAATGAGAATCACACTCAGTTAACCCCCGCTCACCCCCAACTTGGTAGCTTGGCACACTTGTACAAACACACACAGTAATAGAGTGAACAACTGCAAAATGACAAAACACAGGTTTAAAAAATAGTAAATATTTTATCTAAATTAACAAAACCAAATACGATCGATAACAATCCACAATATACAGCTAAAAATACAAATGTAGCACTTAAAAGCATGAAAACAGTGCCTTGAGTAACAAATGCTGCATGTTGGTATTATCGTTCAACCCCCAGGTAAAGTACCTTAAGAAACATGTAGCAGGTACCCATAGGTACAGGCCAGTGCACGGAGTCAGGGAGAGCGGTTTCGCTAGATCTGATGCGACATCGGTTCCGGTGCCATGGGGGAGAAGGACAAAGGCATCGTGCAGCGGTGGCAGGTCCTCAAAACAGGGCGGAGGAGGTGAAGCGGCTTCCGATGCGAAGTCGGTCCCTTTGTTCCAGTAGATGCGAAGTCCAGGGGGTCATGATGCTGTGGGGCAACCTGACAAGGTCGCGCTGATGTCACAGGGCTGCAGGGGCTGTTATGGCGTCGGATAGTCATGGATGTTGGACTTACGACACTCCGGTGTCGGCGAAGTCAGTTGGGATCAGCGGCTGCAGCAACGCGAGGCCTACACGGTCGTCGGAGTTCTACAAGGTCCATGGCTTCAGGCCAGGCAGAGTCGCAGTTCCGGGGTAGCAGTGTCAGCTCACAGGGTGTTCGGATTAGTCCCACTCAGCAAGGTCCCTGGCCTCGGGGCAAGCGGCGTTGCGGTTCCGGGCAGTGACGTCCTTTACGAAGTCACACGGAGACATCTGGTGTCACCAGACTGGTTTTTCTCCAGGATTTCACTTCCAGAGGTCCAGTAACTGGAATGGCACCCTCTGACAAGCTAGAGTCCATAGCAAGTAGACTCAGGTCTGGTTGGTGAAGCCTTTGCTGTCCCTGAGACTTCAAAACAGGAGGCAAGCTCTACTCCTAGCCCTTGGAGTTACCCCTCAAGTATGAATGCAACAAAGTCTAGTCTTTGTCCCCTTGCACAGGCAGAAGCAGCAACTGTAGGATAGCCCAACACAGCACTGTCCCAGGCCAAGGCAGCACTTCTCAGCTCTTCAGCTCTTCTCTAGGCAGAGATTCTTCTTTAATCCTTGAAGTAATCTAAAGTCTGGGGTTTTAAGTCCAATACTTATTCCCCTTTATGCCTTTGAAGTTGGCAAACTTCAAAGTAAAGTCACAAGTGTTTGTAAGATCCTTTATGGTCCAGGGCAGGCCCCAGCCACACACCAGGAGGTTGAAGACTACATTGTGTGAGGGCAGGCACCACCCATTCACGTGTGAGTGATCACTCCTCCGCTCCCATTCAGCACAGATTGCTCATCAGCATATACAGGCTACACCCCAGCTCCCTTTGTGTCACTGTCTAGAGAGAGGTGCAAACAGCTCAAGTGTCAAACTGACCCAGACAGGGAATCCACAAACAGGCAGAGTCACAGAATGGTTTAAGCAAGAAAATACCTACTTTCTAAAAGTGACATTTTCAAACACACAATCTAAAAACCAACTTCACTAAAAGATGTATTTTTAAATTGTGAGCTCGGAAACCATTAACTCCATATTTATATCTGCTCCCAAAGGGAATCTGCCCTTTAATACCATTTAAAGGCAGCCCCCATGTTAACCTATGAGAGAGCTAGGCCTTGCAACAGTAAAAAAAGTTTTTTGCAGTATTTCACTGTCATGACAAGTAAAACACATAAGCACATGTCCCACCTTTAACATACACTGCACCCTGCCCATGAAGCTACATAGGGCCTACCTTAGGGGTGCCTTACGTGTATAAAAAATGACTTTTTAGGCCTGGCAAGTGGGTACACTTGCCAAGTTGAATTGGCAATGCAAGACTACACATACAGGATAATGCAGTGGCAAGTCTGTGACATGCTTACAGGGTTACTTATGTGGATGGCACAATCAGGGCTGGAAGCCCACTAGTAGCATTTGATTTACAGGCCCTGGGCTCTCCTAGTGCACTGTACTAGGGACTTACTAGTAAACTAAATATGCCAATCATGGAAAGTCACTTACACATACATTTTACAAAGGAGCACTTGCACTTTAGTGCTGGATGGCAGTGGTAAAGTGCCCAGAGTAACAAAAACAGCAAAAACAGATTCCAACCCACAACAACAACCTGGGAAACAGAGGCACAAAGTTAGGGGAGACCACGCCAAGGATGCCAAGTCTAACAACGTATATAGTATAAGAGTGCCTGCAGGTTTTAGTGTCTGCAGGTTTACAGGACTGTTGGCTATTGGATTACTGTTTGACTTGGGTGTGAGCCCTAGTCAAGCAGCAACTACAATCCTAGTCAGGGTAAGGTACAAGCAAACCTCAAATTAACCTGCACTCAGCCCCCTCGTAGCTTGGCACAGAGCAGTCAGACTTAACATAGAGTTAATGTGTAAACTATTTGTGCAACATTTCAAATCGTAAAACAGTGAAAACACCACACTAAACGATCCCATACCAGGTTACAAAAAATTGAATTCAATGTAATAAATAAACCAAGATGGAAATGACAAAAATCCAATCAGTAGAACTTGAGTTATGAATTTTTAAAGAATAAACTGTAAGATAGCCTTAAAAAGCAGGAAGAGCCAACCAGGGAGATCTGGTCGTTCCGGACCAGGACAATGTCATAAATTCAGGCCGACCATAATGTAATACAGGCCAGTCACAGGGACCGAGCTAGGCCTCCTGAATAAAGTACTTTAAACCCTGGTTGCAGAGCACTGCATGGATCCGAGGCAAAGATGTATCGAGCAGCCAAGGCGTTGCATTGGTTCTGAGATGCAGTGTGGCTGTTATGCAAAGTCCTGTTGCATCGGTGATCCCGTTGATGAGGCTTGCAATGCGAAGGCCCGTGTGAAGGATGCATTACGCAGTTACGGCGATGCGTAGGTTCTGATGAGCAATGAGGCTGTGATGCAGAGCTTTGGCATCCTCATCAAAGTTGCTACTGACGAGGCATGCATGGACCTGCTCCGGTGGGTATTGCACAGCGGTGGTTCTGAAGGACATGCATCAAACCTAAGATACAGGGATACGGCTGCCGTGCGAGTCTTTGCGCTGCGTCCAAACCACGCAACAGCAGCGATGCATTTGTTCTGCTCGCCAGAGAGAATGCATCGGTTCTCCTCAGAGATGCGCCACTCAGCACAGAGGAGCATCTCTGGCCCACGTCCAAGAGCCAAGGACTTCGGTGGCACCACTTGGCAGAGTAGACTCACAGACAGCAGAGTCTAGGTGCAGGTGCAAGGTTGTTGGAAGCCTGTACTGTCCCTGAGGCTTCACATCAAGAGGCCATCCAACACGCCCTTGAAGTCACACTGGATTCTGGTTCGGGGACGCGCTGTGTGTTCGTGAGAGGGCAGGAGCCCTTTAAACTTTGTATCTGTGACCAGGGAACGCTCTGATTGGGCGCGAGGCCCTACTTCAACAAGGAAGTGCTCCCGCTGCCGCGGGACGCGCTGTGTGTTCGTGAGGGGGCAGGAGCCCTTTAAACTTTGTATCTGTGACCAGGGAACGCTCTGATTGGGCGCAAGGCCCTACTTCAACAAGGAAGTGTTCCCGCTGCGCGGGACGCGCGGGGGCGGCACCCGGGCAAAGCCCGGGCCAAGGGCGGGCCAGTCCTTCGCCCGTCATCGCCTGGAAGAGGCTGGGCTGGGCCCCCCCTCTTTAATTTTTGATTTGGCCCCCCAATGACAAGAGCCTTCAAACCCTGTGACTTAAGCCCAAAAGTAAAAGATTGAAAGTAGCCCGTCCATTTTGGCTAGCGAACGTTTCCCTCCACCCTGTGCAGTCTGATTGGGTGGGGAGGGCCAAGGGTTACCCCAAGTTACCTTAAGATACTCCATTAAGGGAAACTGTTCTGATAGTACACACATCAGGGCCGGACCAACACAAGGAAGGTATACCGTATACAACGGCTCCTATAAGGAACGAGATACTACCCCACCTAAGCCAGAACAACGTTCCTACAAACATATCTCACTCAATTCGCAGCGATACACCCCTCCACTCCCCAAAGGACCAGTACTGTAATTTTAAACAGAAATCGGAAATAGCCTTATTATTCTGGAACATTGCAGGTCTAGCTAATAAGATAGGTAATGAGACCTGGGCAAACTTTATAGAAGATTACTCATGTGTTTGTCTACAAGAGATGTGGCTTTTAAGTCCTGTCCACGTAAACAGCTATAAAACATTTCATACTCCTGCCGAGCACTCTAGGTATGGTAGACCTAAAAGGGGATGGTGCACATATATTTCCAGCAAGCTATCCTTACAGAATCTAGAGATGCAATTTATGGGTCAGGTATTACCAAATGATAGAGAGTAACCTGGACCACAAGACTCATTTAGTCATTATTAATTTTTATAACAACGTCACTCCAGGAGAATTTTCTAACATTTTAATGGAAATGGGAAATGACCTAAAAAAAATATGTGAAAAAAACAACTGCGAGACTTTGCTGATTTGGGGTGGTGATTTTAATATCCATCCTTGTAAAGAAATCTCTGATAATGTATGTGGCTGGGATTCGGAAGGAGTAGGTGTAAGGCTTCACTTCTCTCATAACACTCAAGGAGACGAAATGAATCTATTGGCCCAAACTTATAACCTATCCTTTGTAAATGAACTATATTTGGACGAACACAGTTCAAACCAACGTATATGGAAGGGGAGCAAATACTGTGATCGATTATGTTTTAATGTCAACTCACTTTGCACACTTACCTTACAAATTATACCTTGCACGACATCGCAATTAGCGATCACTATCCCCAGAGCCTGAATCTCTTACTATCTCCCCTTATAGCAGCTAGGGAGGATAGGACTGCACTGGTAGACGATATTGAATTATTGCCGCGCAATGGATACACTATGAAGTGGTCACAGACAGATCCCAAGTCTTTGTTGAAACAGTTAATATGTGACTGTAAACACGCTTTCGCAGACTGTCTAAGAGAGAATCTAGAACCAGGGCGATGTTTAAGTGCGTTTACATTGATCACGCAAACCATAAAAGAAGCCCTCACCATTAGAAGTGGTAAGATAGGGAAAAAAAGGGCGTGCGGATGGTTTGACCATAACTGTACACAAGCACATAAGAGATTGAAAAAGGCTCTAAGTGCCCCAAAAAGGTGTTTAATTGATATACGTAAACGTAGACAGGAATATAAGACAGCAATGAAGGAAAGGAAACTGATCATGAAAACAACCTTGTGGGAAACTCTTCACATAGCAAATCGTATGAAAGATAATATCTTCTTCTGGCAGACAATAAACTCCCCCGTGTTAGGGGAGAGAGACATCCCCAGGGTGGAAATTGCGATTTCCGAAGAGGACTGGGTTGCACATTTCTCTAAAATATATTCATTGACCAGCGATACAAAGTCAACAGATCCCACACATGATCAAGACCTACAGGAAGGTCCGCGCTTGGTCATAACCCCCCAATTTAGTCTTCAGGAGGTAGAGGAAGCTATAATATTAAGTAAACCAGGGAAAGCGCCGGGCCCTGACGGTGTTCCGATCGATTTATTTAAGGCCAATATTGAGCTGTGGGGGCCTGTACTGATGCAGACATTGAGGGCTATCTGCATATGCGGACCTATACCATCTTGGAGAGATTCCAATATTATTCCAATATATAAAAAGGGTGATCACCTTAATCCAGCCTGCTACAGGCCAATCTCCCTGCTGGATACAACAGCTAAACTAGCGGGGAGAATAATTCTGAACAGGCTTCAATCCTGGGCGGAAGAAAAGAACGTTTTATCCCCTGTCCAGTATGGATTTCGGAAAGGAATCGGAGCAGTGGAGCAAAGCCTAAATTTAAGTCTTATTATTGGAATGTATACTAAGATTAGAGCAGGCAATCTGTACCTGGCCTTTATCGATTTATCATCGGCTTTTGACTGTGTAATTCTTGATAAATTATGGGATATTTTAAATAGCATGGGGGTAGAACCGGCCATAATTCAATTTATACGTGAGGTATGGGTTAAAAGGGGAATGTACTCGCCCCTTTGGTCTATACAGAGGAGTGCGCCAAGGCTGCGCTCTTGCTCCGTTCCTGTTCTCAATGTATATAAATAACTTAGAAAAAGAACTGGCCATTAAGCGCAAAGATCTACCCCAAATAGACAACTGAGCTGTTCCGACATTACTTTACGCAGACGAACCAGTATTAATGGCCAGGACCCCAATAGCTCTCCAAAAACTCCTAACAACTTGCATTACATATATGTCACAGCTGGGTCTTACTGTCAATTGCTCCAAAACCTTTATTATGAACTGTGGAGGGAAGCGCGGCAAGACTTACAACACTACTATTGCGGAAGGGAGGGTCGAAACCGCACAAACCTTTTCTTACCTGGGCATAATGTTCGATAAACAGGGTTCTTGGGCCAACTGTAGGAAGACGAAAAGAGTACAGCTGATCAAAACAACGATGGCATTAAGGCTTTTCTCCAAAAAGCTTGGGGGGATTACCCCGCCGAACATGATAAAGATTTATAAAGCCAAGTGAATTCCGGCCGTCATGTATGGGGTGGGAATTTGGGGATATACAAACTGTGACTTGGTACAGATGGTGGAAAATGACTTCTTAAGACATTTGCTGAGGGTACCAAATGGTACTTCATCATTTGTCATTCACTCGGAACTGGGGGTCCCCTTTATTGCAGACGAGATAAAGATCCAGCCATTATTATTAGGTTTGGACCTCGGAATATACCGGATCAAACAAGGCCATTCTGATTGATTGCATGGAGTCATTATACACAGCGAGGTTACCATGGTTAAAATATATTATGACCTTTTTTGAAAATATGGGCAATAAAGTCTATTATAAAAACACAGCCTCGCCGGTGAAAATATCTAGGAAGGACATGAGTGTTCTGGCATTAAAGTATCTAGAAGATATACGTTGGGGGGCTGAATTTAAAAAAACCACCGTCATTCACAACCAAATAATTTTGACGGCTGAGGGCATGCAGACGTACTTGGCGAATCTGGTAAACCTTCGCCATCGATTTGTTCTTACCAGATTAAGGTTAGATACATTTCATCGTTTAGTTTCATTTCTAACTATGAACGATTGGTCTACCACGCTAAAGGCATGCCCCTGTGACGCAAAGGCACCTCAATCCACAATTCATGTGTTTTTTTTCTGTAAATTTTAAGCCAACCAGAGGAAGCGCCTAGTAGTGCCACTTTTAAGGTCAATCAATCTGCCCCAGTGTCGTACAGTGTATGCCTGCCTTCAGTCTCTATCCTCCTTAGAGATGTGTGGAACTCTGGCCAATTTTTTATGTTCTGTATTAAAGATAAGAAAGTCTATGGGGGTGGTGATGTAATTGTAATTTTACTGTGATTGGGATTTTATCGATACACCAGATATTCTGTTGTGGTTTTGTTTTATACTTTTACTATTTCATTTATTTAATTTTATTATTATATATTGACATGTATTATATTTGATACTTTTATGACTGTGTATTTAAACAAATCCCTTGTTGGCACAATCATTGTTTGTTACAATTACCAAACCCACAAGGAAATACTGAGTTGCCCTTCTTTTGTAGTATTAACTTTCTAAAAGCTGCATTTTCAGAATTGCAATAAAAAATGTAGCTTCTCCATAAATTAGGGTTTTAAATTGTGATATCAGAGACACTTAATTTGAAGGGATTACCTCTTTCCATTGGGTAGTTACACTTATGAAAAGTAATAAGGCAACTCCAATATTATCCTATAGGAAAGAGAGGTCTTGCAAGATTGAAAAATAAAATTAAGTGTTTTTACTACTAGAACATGTAAATCTTAGCAGTACATGTCCTACCTTTTAGATACACTGACCTTTGGGCTGTCCAGGGCCTACTTAGAGGTGACATATGTTAATAATAAAGGGAAGGTTTGGACCAGGCAACATGTTTATTTAGCCAGGTCGGCATGGCAGTTTCTGCAATGGCAGACTTGAGACATGTTTCAAAGGTTACTTATGTAGGTGGCACAATCAGTGCTGCAGGCTGCCAAGGAGCAGTGCTGCAGGACCACTAGTACCCATGTAGTGCACTTTACTGTGAACTTGTAAGTAAATTAAATATGCTAACTTGGGGATAAGCCAATTTTATCATGTTTCAGGAGTGAGCACATCCACTTTAGTACTGGGTAGCAGTGGCAAAGTGCCTAGAGTCCCCCTAAATTTACCCACAATAGAGCACAATCCTTGGGACTAGATACATGATTTGTTACAGACTCTAGATCCTGTTTTCACATTTACCAACCTTCTCAAAAAGTACTTCTCATCATATTGAGGAACCAATTCACCATTGGTAGATTCTTGTGAATGATGTGTGGCTGATGATGAAGCATAATACTGAAGGTGGGTATGAGGCGACACCTATCAACGTTTTTAAATGTTTGAAATTATCTGTGTTGTACACATGTCTGGAGATGTAGTATTATGGACCATGCATTGAAGGGAAATTTCCACTGATTGAGCAGGTTTATTCTAATTTTTGTCATTTTTTATGTCTGTGTTTAATCATAGTTCAAGTGGACAGGGCACAATAAAGGAACTGCCCTTTATTCTCTCATTCCTTGGATCTTTTCCTTAATTGAAGTTAAAAGTCTGTGGGCTTTGTGATACTAAAATATAATATCAAACCTTGCTCTTGGACCTATGAAGTGTAAATTTATACAATAGTGCTGCCATATCTTTTGGGCACTAAATTCAGGTCACTGTTATCATGGCTGTACAATACCATGATGCTGATGATATGTAAAGTACTCTGTAGAACCTAATTGCTCTCCTGCCTATATTTCCAGATGACTAGAATAAGTATCTGGCAATGCCACATAAGACACCTTGCTGGTGTTGTTAGATGTCATGCTAGCAGGCTACACACCAGGCATAATGACTAGGGGCATTTTTTAGTACTACACACAGTATTATGCAACTACAACACATCCACAACAATGTATTACAGCTACAATGAAGTTATAATACCACATTTCCCACTACAAGGCCAGTTACAACAAGTTACGTTACAATTCATTACAATTACATAACATTTCATGGTTTAAGGGTTATATGTGTGTTTCTAGGGTTCTAGGACGGGTAGCGGATGGGATAGTAAAGAGATTTTAGGGGTGAGAATTGGGTAATGTTTTGGGGTTGTAAGTATTTTTTAAGGTTCAGGGATAAGTAGATTATTGGGGTAGTAAAGTGTTTTAGGGTTTGGGTGGGTGTTATAAGGGTAGTAAGAGGTGAAGTCTCATGCTAAATCATGGAGTTGTGTGCAACATTTGCAACTGGAGTGATAGCAGCATCAGATTTATCTATACAATTAATTGTTCTGTGTACAGTTGGAGATGCAGTATGCACAAATAAGCAAGGCTAAGAACTTAAGCTAGTGATGTTACTGCTCTATTCAAGGGCTATTTCATTTAGAGCAGGGAGACTCAGAGGTTCTATTCTGAATCCTTCTTGATACCTGCAGTGTTCAGCTGTAAACAATCAGTACATAGAGCTTTTTCACATGATTGATGGGCACCTGTCTGTTTGTCTTTGAACCAGACAAAAGAGGCCATATCGCAA
Organism: Pleurodeles waltl; assembly: GCF_031143425.1. Taxonomy (NCBI): domain Eukaryota; kingdom Metazoa; phylum Chordata; class Amphibia; order Caudata; family Salamandridae; genus Pleurodeles; species Pleurodeles waltl. The sequence goes on from NC_090439.1 coordinate 350,163,123, forward strand.
TTAGTTTTCCAAGGACTGTAACTGGTGGTCTGTAAGATGGTTTTACAACCTAGATCCCCTCCTTTAGGGATCCACCCGTCAGTAGCAGTTACAACCTTCTCTTCGCTGGCTATGACTTCAGAATGGTTCACATTAGACAGAATGTCTCTGATCTCTTGGATACTTTGTAAGACATTAAACATTTTTCATGTCAATTCTTTTTTCATCAGTCATCTTCCCAGGATTATCTAGGCCAGGCACGTACACAGGAACACCAAAGAGAATCTCATATGAAATGCGTCCCCCTAGTACTCATCTAAGAAAGTTATTCATTGCTTTCTGCAATCTATAAAGATTATGGTACCGACTAGGACCTGAACTTAGTACCCTAACAGTCAAGACTTATTTAATCATGCCATTAGCACTCTCAACTAATCAATTGAACTCAGCTCAAAATGGATTGCTGAATTACAAACAAACTCCAGAACAGGCATAGAATCTCTGTAAGCCTTGTAGGCAAGTGCAGGATCATTATTTGAGTGTAAAGAATGAACTGCTCCCATTGCTAACAGACACTGCAAATACTTTATGACTGCTGAAGCACTTGCATTTCTCTGTGGCCAAACCCATAGGAATTGATAATGTGAATCAATTTCTACCAATATCTACTTTGGTTAACAGAATTAATTGGGCTAATAAGGTCCAAATAATGCACCCTGAATGGGATGTTATAGACTATAAGAGGAGTTAGCATGTTTTTTTTTTTTATTAAATGGTTTGATATGTTGAAAATATCCCAAATGCTTAACATAATCTGTAGTATGTTGATATAAACAAGGCTGCCAGTGGCACTAATATAGAATTGCCACAGTTGCATTAGTCCCAGACAGGCGGGAGACAATGTACCGCCCACAGTATCACAACCTACCAATCCGCCACCTTTTACGGGGCGGATTCACCGCATATAAAAACACGGCGGAAATAGCCATTTGAAAGGGAAAACGCTCACCTCTAAACACCCCACGAGGAAAGACGACACCATGGAACCGGAACTCCAAATTCTCCCTGCGACAGTCTTCCTGCTCCTATATGACCATCATCAACGCCGGCGGCGAAGACAACGGTGAGTACTGCACCTACGACATAGGGGAGAGGGAGGCAAAAGTCAGGGACACACACACGCAACACCCCCACCCCCACCCCGACCCTCACCCACTACAACACACACACGAATGCATATCCAAACATTACAGTAACAACCCCCAACCCCCCCGGAAGAATGCAAAGACAAAAGGAAATGAGTTCAACCATTGTAATATATCAAAATACAGTAACCAAATATATACGGATATAATTACACATTCAACAAAATATACATCACGATCAGTAGTGCAGGTAATGCACCATTCATTGTCCGTGGACCACTGGGCCCAAAATGCATGGGCAAGGCCCACATCAGATACCTGATCAAAACGGAGAGAACACTGCCGGGCATCAGATAGAAATACAACAGCACCTAAGGGGGAAGGAAAGGTGTGGCACCTCAGCCGGATAAGTGCACCACGCCAGATCCACGAGGGGTCTCCATGCCCATTGATGTATCCTGGGGAGTGCAAAGCCCCAGTCTCTCAAGTCTCTACAGTGGGTGGGCTGCCCACTGTACCATCCTGGGGAGTGCAAAGCCACAGTCTCTCAAGACTCACAAGTGGGTGGTTTGCCCACTGTACCATCCTGGGGAGTGCAAAGCCATAGTCTCTCAAGTCTCTACAGTGGGTGGGTTGCCCACTGTACCATCCTGGGGAGTGCAAAGCCACAGTCTCTCAAGTCTCACAAGTGGGTGGTTTGCCCACTGTACCATCCTGGGGAGTGCAAAGCCACAGTCTCTCAAGTCTCTACAGTGGGTGGGTTGCCCACTGTACCATCCTGGGGAGTGCAAAGCCACAGTCTTTCAAGTCTCACAAGTGGGTGGTTTGCCCACTGTACCATCCTGGGGAGTGCAAAGCCACAGTCTCTTAATTCTCTCCAGTGGGTGGTTTGCCCACTGTACCATCCTGGGGAGTGCAAAGCCACAGTCTCTCAAGTCTCTCCAGTGGGTGGGTTGCTCACTGGACCATCCTGGGGAGTGCAAAGCCACAGTCTCTCAAGTCGATAACAGTCTCCACTGGTTCTGGAGGGGGACTGGTGCCCAGAGTGCTTCATCCTGTTAAGAACAGACAGAGTGGATGCATGTCTCCACTGGTTCTGGAGGGGGACTGGTGCCCAGAGTGCTTCATCCTGTTAAGGACAGATGGAGTGGATGCATGTCTCCACTGGTTCTGGAGGGGGACTGGTGCCCAGAGTGCATCACTCTCCCCGTGACGGTCCCAGTTGCGTCACTGCCCCTGCCGCTCATGGGCTAGCGGTGCTTGAGTTGGCGGTCCTTGGCCTGTTCAGCGGTGCTTGCCCTGTTCAGCGGTGCTTGACATGGCGGTCTTTGCCCTGTTCAGCGGTGCTTGAGTTTGCAGTTTCTGACCTGTTCAGCGGTGCTTGCCCTATTCAGCGGTGCTTGCCATGGCGGTCTTTGACCTGTTCAGCGGTGCTTGAGTTTGCAGTTTCTGACCTGTTCAGCGGTGCTTGCCCTGTTCAGCGGTGCTTTCCCTGTTCAGCGGTGCTTGCCATGGCAGTCTTTGCCCTGTTCAGCGGTGCTAGAGTTTGCAGTTTCTGACCTGTTCAGCGGTGCTTGCCATGGCGGTCCTTCATTGCCCAGCTGGGCTGGGGCTGGCGGTCCTTCATTGGGCAGCTGGGCTGTGGCTGCCGGGGTCCTCCTGGGCAGCTGGGTTGTGGCTGGCGGTGGCCTCCTGGCCAGTGACGATCGGGCTGCCCTCCTGGGCACTGACTCTGGCGGTGGCCTCCTGGCCACTGACAATGGGGCTGCCCTCCTGGGCACTGACTCTGGCGGTGGCCTCCTGGCCAGTGACGATGGGGCTGCCCTCCTGGGCACTGGCTCTGGCGGTGGCCTCCTGGGCACTGACTCTGGCGGTGGCCTCCTGGCCAGTGACGATGGGGCTGGCAGTGGCCTCCTGGGCAACGGGGATGATGGCGGTCTTCTCCGCCGTGCTGCTCCTCCCAGACTTTGGCGATTTCTTCTGCCCCTTCCCCACCTTGGGAGGAGTCACAGCTGAGTGGACACTCCCCCCGGGACCCTTGTGAGCGGCTTTGCTGGCTGGAGTCTTCCCCCACTCCCGCCGGGCACTGTCCAACTTCTGGTGCTTCACAGGGGGGGATTGGCTGTGCTGTGGCTCCGTGTCACACTGGCTGCCCTGGTGCCTGGTGCACTCCACATACCTCTAACAACAGGCTCCACTGGTCCCGGAGATTTTTTGGCTGAGGTGCTAGTACGGGACCTATGAATTGGAGGGGGGTGGGAAAGAGGTCAAGCTTGGTCAGGAAAAGTTTCTTAGGAACACCGGGACGGGTAGCTGGAGGGGGTCTGGGAGTGGAGGAAGAGGAGGTGTACCTTTTGTGGCTTTGGGTGCAGGTGCATGCGCTGCAGGCTGTCGTGAGGTGGATGTATGTTGGGTGGGTGTGAGCCTGCGTTTGTGTACTTTGGGAGGGGGCATCACAGGCACACTGGGAGAGGACACAGGGGACGTGTAAATGGTAGTGGGGGTGGTGAGTGCAGGTGAGTGGGGTGTGGTGGTGGGTGTGCTGGTGCGGGACCTAGTGGCTGTAGTGGTAGTGCATGCAGGTGAGAGTGTAGACGAGACTGGGAGGGAGGAGGGAGACAACGAGGAGGGGGACACAGTGGAGGCAGTGGATGTTGCTGTGTCTGTATGTGTGTGATGCTTGTGTGAGTGCCTGTGGGATGTGTGGTGCTTATGTTTGCCTGAGCTTCCCTTGTGTGTTGACGTGTGTGCATGCTGGTCTGATGGCGTGCTTGGGATAGGCTGGGGTACAGGGTATTGGGCTCGGGTGGAGGAAGTAGGAGGGGGGAGGCTAGAGACAGGGACAATGGCTGCCATCAGTGCTGAGGCCAGAGTTTGCAGGGTTCGATGAAGGGCAGCCTGACCAGAATGAATGCCCTCCAGGAATGCATTTGTGTGTTGCAATTCCCTTTCTACACCCTGGATGGCATTCAAAATGGTAGACTGCCCAACAGTGAGTGACCTGAGGAGGTCAATGGCCTCCTCACTGAGGGCAGCAGAGGCAAATACACAATGGCAGTCAGGTGCCCCTTGGACTGATGCACATGAAATGAGAACTTGCTTCAGGCCCTGACTTAAGTATAACTCCTATTTCTTGGCTATGTCCATAGACTCATTTACCATCAGGCACTGTCACATACAGAATGATGTACACAGCAGAAATTTCATACCCATGCTGCCCATCCCTGGGTTCAACCCTGTGCTTGTGTCAAATGAGCTGCACTGCCACCATTCTGCACTCATGTATTATAGTGCAAGGAGGGATGCATTGAGGGTGACAACATAGGTGTTTTGTAAGGCAAACACACCTACACAGACAGCAGATGAAACTGAACTCTGCCAGGTCTATGAGTGCCTTGCAATGTAGCCGACAAACACAAACAAAAACTTGAGGAGCCATCAATGTCAACAAGACCATAGTGTCCTGGCAATGCCATTCCTGGGGTGGTGCAAGGTCTCAGCACAGCATGGGTGTATGCAAAACATGCAAGACTGTGACAGGTGAAAATAATTGCCATGTGTGGTGCTGTGGCATGAGCACAGCAGCACCCATTGCAAGGCCTAACCATGCAAATAGAAGCAAAAGGAGGGTAGAAAGTGTAAAGATGGTGGCAAGCCACAAAAAGGATAGACAACACACTTAGAAGATATGACACAGCCAATTGTGCCAACTGGGCTTCCATTCATGTGATATGCAGGTGGGGCATAAGGCTGTAGACTGCAACTATGATGTACAGGAACAAAGCTTTGGAACTAAGGGGCACATCATAGGCCCCTAGCACCACAGAAGGGTCACTTTCACTGACCCTCCTGTGGCACTAAGCACTGCACCGGATTAACAATGTGGCTTTAAGCAACTTTTTATGGCTTAATGTCACCTTGTAAATACAGTCCCTTCCTGACCATCACTCTTCATGGAAGGTGGTGCAATGGGGTTTGCCGTGAGCGTGCCACAGCAACACACATTGCATTTTGATGCTGCCTGAGATAAATGGAATTTTGTTAACTTGAGGCAGGGCCAAAACTCTTACACCAGCCTCAGGGGTAGCGTTAGCAGGGTGCAATGAGGAGGAATACATTTATACTTCCTTGTTTTTTGCTATTCCAATGTGTGCTGCTGTCTGTAGCATGCACAGGAAGAGCAAAATGCCAGAAATTATTGCCTATGTGCGTGAAGGTGTTCCTTCCTGCACATAAACAATCATTTGTAAATGACGCTTTGGCTCTTCTGTGTGTGCTGCATTCTACAGCTCACACAGAAGTGCCAAAGCGCCATTAGTGATTGTTAATTTGCAGGAAGGGGCACCTTCCTGCACATAAACAATCACACCCCTCAACGCATACATCCTTGCACAATGGTACAAGGATGCCTGCATTGGCACTGACAGCTGAATTTTGTACCAGCCCGGGGGACAACACAGGGGTGTGCCGTATTCACTTACATACAGCTCATCCTTGTGTTACCAAAGTGGTGTGGCGCAGCCAGTTTTTGCACAGCTCTGCACTGCACCACTTTTATATAAATATGGCCCTAATATGACAATGAGCCTCAACTATCGAGTCAGTGACGTCACATGTCATGTCAACTGCCACAACACAGATAGACTGATTTTACACCATCTCATTGCAGAGAATGATAGCTCTCCTGCGGATCTGCCTGTCCTGGAGTACCCTGATGGCCTTGATGGCCTGCTGGCAACTATCAGCCAAGAGACCCTCCAAGAAGTCCTTGTTAACCTCCATATACCATCTCCAGTCGCAAGGAGAAGTACTGATATAGCAAACATCCCACAGGCCCCACTTAGTACCCCAACAGTGCATCTTGCCAGCACCGATACAGCAGAGGACTACGAGGACCCAGGCACCAGCTTTGAGAGGACAGTGGTGTGGGTGAGGATGCAAATTATGGCAGCCAGCCTTGAGGGGATGTGGACGTGTGTGGTTATGGCAACAGAAAAGACTGCAGCCAACCGACGCACACATTCCCCAATGCGTGGAGTCCAGGAGTGTCTGAAGGACATAGCTGCTGCCATGAGGGAGAGGCCACAACAACTGCCCTCCCAAACTGGCATCAGCGTCAGCGTGTTTGAGGGCAAGATGGACTCCATGCACCAGGAAATGGTCTCCCTCAGGGCAGACATGGCTGCCTACCACAGGGATGTTGCAGTTACACTTAAAAATCAGCTGCTTCTCCTTGCTGCAGTGATGCCACAGATGGCAGCTGCCGGGAATTGGGAGTCCACATTTCCAACCACTGAAGTGTGTGTGTGGCCCCCTCTACCCCCCCCCCCCCCCACTACCACCATCAAGGGTAGAGGAGGCACCACACACTTCAGAGAGTAAAGAGGCAGGCCAGACCATCTTCACCCGTAGGAATTCCCGGTAGCACAAGCCCATGCACCACAGGCAGTGTTTTCCTTTGTCCTGTGCTTGACATCATGCCAGTGTTAGCACTGTTGCAGATATTCACTCTTCTTCAACACACTGTTGATCTTTCTGCTATGGACTGCAATTGTCTCTAACTTACCAACTGGCAATTTATGTTCCCCTGCACTGAAAGACACTTTACCCAAACATATCCCATGACATGTCCCTCAGCCCTGGATTGTGTGTTGTGTCACAATTGGATGGATTCCACGAATGGGGTCACAGACCTGGGCATTGTAAATACTGCACTATAACACTTGTTATTAATAACCACCTACACAACCAGCATGTTTTTGTGTCTTGTGACACATCTACTATGCCCAGGAATTGTGATGTGTATAACATCTCTCAAGTCACAGAGTGTAAGTACAAGAGTGCATGAATATGTGCGCACATATCCATGGACATGGTACCTACATGATGAACGTCGATGTTGGTCTCATCCCCTACAAGCAATTCACTGAGTATGTAAAACATGTTGAACACATGTATGCTACACCCACTACATATGGCAGGAATGGCAGTGAAACAGTTCTCGGTGATGTCGTCAGCTGGGAGTACCAGTAGAACACATTGGTGTGAAACAGAGGGACTCAACCTCATCTGTAATTGCCACTAGTCAGTTTAGCAGGATAGGAATGAAATGAAGGCTGTTGTCAAATGTCCCACAGTGCCCAACATTCCAACATCAAAACCCATACAATGATAGGTGAATTACCACACCTACCTGTCCTATACATGGTCAACATAGTCACCTTGAGTGGTGATTACACTGGATGGCAGATGCACAGACAAGTAGATGTGTTGTAGCTGCCAATGTGACAGCTCAGGACAACACACAATTTTCACTGTACACCCGTGGGAAGACCCTGAGACCCAAAACATTTGACACATGAAGTAAGGGAGTACCCCAAAAGTTTTAATTAGATTTTAATAAAACTAAAAAGAATTAAGAACACCTATCCTAACCTAACATATTCTCACTATACATAACCCACAATGGAGCCTAACTACTCTAAGCTACACGTACCTAACACATTTATCGACACACTCTAAACATCCACGCCCCACCCCCTTTATATCACAAGACACATGCAGGACAACATAAACTAAACTGCACATTTACTACCTATTTGTAAACAAATATATATTGTTTTGGTACATTTGTTTTATTTTTTATTTTTATAAACACATAAAAGCCCCAACATCACCCCCACCCACCCACATAGTAAAAAGTAGAAAACCCACCCCCCAAAACTACTTATCCTAACTAACCCATTAACTTAATCTAACCTACAACTAACCCCATAATACCCAATAAAAACCTAGAAAAAAAGAGGAGGGAGGAGACTGAACTAGAGAAGAGAGACATCATGCCACTCAGAGGTTGGCCCTCTTGAGTTTCCTCTAAATGTATTTGAGTGTCTTAGTGTTCTTGGCCAACTCCTTCTCAATTGAGTCCAACGTTTTGAGGACCTGTGTCACATCCCTATGGAAGTCTCTGAAGCCACTCATGTCCATGGCAGCAGGTGTGTTTGGCTGTGGGACAGATGTTGAGGGTGCAGCAGCTGAATCAATAGTGATGGTGGCAGCTGTGGCCCCCTGCATAGCTGTAGTGCTTGGCCCACCCTGTCTGGGCAGTGTGGGTTCCCCTTGGCTGAATGCCCGCCCCTTACCAGTGGATCGTTCTGAGCAATAGCAGCATGCCATCCTCCTGAAACCAGATTCCACTGCCAATATGTGCCGATAGTGTACTTCCCTCTTCTGAAAGGCACGTGTTTACTCGCTGTTCATGTTGGCAGCTGTTAAAATGAGACAGGTAACCATCAGTGTCAGAATTGTGTGGAGTATGTACAGATAATTAGCTTACTATCTACATCGATTTGCACATGCACTCCTACTGACATTCCGAATAATGCAATGGCCATGATGGAAGAAACGACAACGCTGCCTTAGCACTATTTCGTTGCCACCACAGCCACCCACAAGAAGATTAGGAAACAAACAAAATTAGATGAGCATTGATTTTGTTCCATGTGTAACAATGCAAAGGCAGCGTCAACTTCACTCAGATCAGGGCACTATTCCTCATTATCTGTGTCAAATTTTCAAACATACATTACAAGTAATTTGTATCTGTTATTGAGAGTATGGGATTCAGATGGTTACCATAAGAGGTCAGTGTTGATAGGTGCACATGCAAGCCTGATCAAAATGACTGTCACCTACACTGTAAGCATCACATCTACCTACAGATTTATCGTTCCCACCCCCTGTGCCTCAGGGGGGATAGCCATGCAGATTATCATCTCAACTATCCAGGTCATCCACCAAGGCAGGCCCACTCATACATGGAGTCAGGGAGTGGACCATATGTTAGGTGATGACAACTAGAAAGCTGGTATCCATAGGTCTACCACATCTACATTCATGTGTCCAGGTGTAGACACCCATCAATACCTAATCAGCCAATACCATTCCTCACACACCCATATCCATGCCAGCACACCATTGGACTTGACCTGCATGCATGCCTATTACATTCCATATAGGTGTCACATAAGTAGAGTACAATATATGCATGCATGCCTATTACATTCCATATAGGTGTCACATAAGTAGAGTACAATGTATGTGGTACCATGCTGAGGGACAATTGCCCACCCAGTCCTACATGTACATTACAGTACAGGGATGCACCAATTTGTCTACAAAATGGTGCGTCACTGTGTTGTGAGAATGACGGTGTGTCCCAGTGCCATTATTTTCACAACGGTGCACATCTAAGTCACATATGGGCCTACATGTGCCTTGTCATTACCTTGTTTACATAATGCTGCCCATTGAGCTCCATAAGCATCACAAGATATGACTCTCTGCACATGCGTGGCGAACCACCTAAATGTGACACAGTGTCACCATTCAGCCTACTTTGATTTCTGTTCATTTGACAGTTCATCACTTCTAGCATTGGGTGCAACACACATGACTCACTCACAAAAAACACTTAGGCGGTCATTCCGACCGTGGCGGTCGGCGGTGAAGCGGCGGTAAGACCGCCAACAGGCTGGCGGTCTTTTTTCATAGATTCAGACCATGGCGGTTACCACCATGGCCAGCCGCTGCTTCACCGTTCCGACCGCCACGGCGGTAACAACCGCCGGGCTGGAGACCTGGGTCTCCAGCCTAGCGGTCGTCACATACCGCCGGCAGAATTCCGACCCGCCTGACCCCGGCTTACCGCCATGGATTTCATGCGGTTTGGGACCGCCATGAAATCCATGACGGTAAGCACTATCAGTGCCAGGAAATCCCTTCCCTGGCACTGATAGGGGTCTCCCCCACCGCCTACCCCCACCACAACTCCCTCCCCTACCGCCCCACCACCCCTGCCACCCCCAAAAGGTTGCAGGACCCCCCTCCCCACCCTGATCCCCAACATATACACACACATACACGCACGCATACATGCAGGCATTCATGGACATACACACACCCCCGCATTCATGCACGCATTCATGCACATACACACACCCCCCGCATTCATGCACATACACACAACCCCCCGCATTCATGCATGCACTCAACCGCCCCCTCTACATACACACGCACACCCCCATGCATGCACACAACTCACAACACGCCCCCACCCCCCTTCCCTAACAGACGATCACCTTACCTGTTCCGGTGATCCTTCGGGAGGGAACGGGACCCATGGGGGCAGCATCGCCGACACCGCCACGCCAACAGAACACCACCACAGCAAATCACAAGTCGTGATTCGCTGGGCGTTGTTCTGTTGGCGTGGCGGTGGAGGTGGAGCTACCTCCACTTCCCCGCCTGACGCCAGTATGGCTGTTGGCGGCTCTTCATCCGGAAACTGGCGGTCTTCCGTACGGCGGTCCCTCGGCGGTCTCTTGGAAAGACCGCAGAGGTCAGAATGACCGCCTTAATCACTACACAGGACAGACAAAATCAGACTTACTGGATACATCTGGGTCCTCAAATCTTGCCACTTCACCCATCGTGTAGGGCAGGTCCACCTGAAAGATATGGATGGAAACTCATGGTTAGTATCATATCACTGTCACTACTAGTGGACAACATATTATAGTGTGTACAATTTCAGAGGAGTGTGCTAATTATCCAGGTTGAATACAGTGCAATATACACACCACTGCAAACTCAAAATGAGACTGACACTCAGGTGAGTGAGAGCCACACATCTGCACTCTTACACTGGGCCTGAGACTCATGTAGCGCTACACCCTGCAACAACCATATGTGGCCAATCTGTAGAAGATGGAACTCCATGAAATGAAGGGGAGTTGGGTGACAGATACATGACACTACCCTGGTGCTCTGCAAGACAACTGACTCATGTATTCTGGCTTGTCCTGCAAGGCACACAGAGGCACTTTGTGAAGGACAAGCAGCTCAATTTTTAGTCTGCAATTTTCATGCATTGAGCAATCCATGACTGATGTGTCACAGTTGTCTGATGGTATCAAATGCCCCATTGCCAGTGCCCCCTAAGGCGGGTATGCCCCCTTTGTAAACATAATGGCAGGGGCGATGTATATGACATTCTGACAATGTTGCGCCATATATGGATTGGCCTACTTTGTATTCACAATCCAGTTACATATGGTATGATGGCGGTGTCTTGGCCTATCATACATGACACAATGCTGGGGCACAGATGTTGCCATGGCCCCTGAAATTTGTGACTTAGTGATGTTTGTGCATGACTCACCTAATATCTGACTTGTGTTGGTAAAATGGTAGGATTTGTGAACCCCATGTCTATACTGGAACAGCGATACTTAATTCTGGTTGTATGCAACCTGTCCACAACCATTGCATGCAGCATGCCATCACACCTGCTATTGTCATTCAAGTGTGGTGAACAGTATATAGTTTGCCATTGGGACACTCACCAACAGGGCCTCTGATCACCACACCAAGATGGTCCAGAAGATCCTGCTCCCTGGCCACCAAATGTGGAGAAGTGTGGCACAATGGTTAGAGCGGCAGACCCTGATGCAGAGATCTGGCCCGGGACCAGGGTTCAATTCCCACCTCAGCGGGTCTTGGGCTCAATTCCCTTGGACAAGATAATTGTCGCCTCAGTGCCTAATCTAAATAAAGGGTCCCACGCTGTAACTCTGGGCAATAGCTTGCTTAATCTCCACAACAGCCCTCACAGCGCTTGGATGCCTGGCTTCACCCTGGGGCTGTCCAGGAGTGGGCACCTCCCAGGGAAAAGCCAGGAGGGGCTCCGCAGTGGTATGTGTATAGCGTGTTGAGACAATAACGGGTGAGTAGTGTGCTATACAGGTACGAAGTTTACAGTTTAAATCAGCCCATCGACGCTTCAGCTGGTGGTCGTTGTGGCTGCTGCGGTACACCCTCTTCAGGTGTTGGAGCACCTTGCCCCACTGCAGCTGCCTCACCTCCATCTGGTAGCCCTGTATCACACGGCCACCCATCTCCAACATTAATGGGAGGTAGTGGGCTACCAGCCACAAGAAGCCTCCCAGTTCGTTCTCCCCCATTCTAGTCTGCCCCCCTACCAGACATTGCACTGGGGTACAGGTTGTAAATGAGAAATAATAGTTGTAACAAACACAAGTTAGTAAAGGAAACTCAACACCCAAAACCTAACACTCACATGCAGGCATTCAACTAATCCAGACAAACACTCCGCAGCACAGGTACAAGGAAAAATACAAAAAACACATAGATTTACAGACACTGGGACAATATACAATCAAAGACAACAGAAAACACAACAGCAGGGACATCACAAGATACAAAACAGAGCCATAAGACACCACCAACTCCAAGACACAACCACACAGTCAAAAGAGGCATGGACTGCAAAGAGACAGTGGAAGTACACCCACTGTACCATTCCTGTACACAGGATATCATATTACATCACTTGCTGTCCCCATGCGTCACGTTTTCTGTAATGTGTGTATTTTTTTGACACGTCTGATATTTGCGTATTTCTGATGCATGACTTGTGTGTGTCTTTTTTTATTGGCGCATGACCTTTATGTGTCGATTTAACAGTAAATCAGCATTGCGATGAGTGCAAAGGTGGAATTCTCGCTAAGGGCCCATTGGTCATATACTTTGCGTTTGCGGATATTTTCGGCACATTTGCGTCATTTCTTTTTACTCTATTCCTGATTGCATGATTTGTCCATTGACAATGGATGCACCCCGTCTAAACATACAAATTGAATGAGCTGGACTGCAGTGTGGCATTTTGTGTATGGCCACATGAGGTAGTCCATAGAACAATGTGATCTGGGTGTGATTGGTCTGTTGCAAATGTATTCATGTCATGCATATGTATGTAAGTGTGACAACAGTGTATCCACATATGTATGGCAGTCAGTACTATGCAAGAGTCATTGTATGTAATTGTGAATTGTGTACACTTATGTGCTGTGTGTAGTTGTCTTACAGAGGATCACATTTCAGACGACATACACAGCTCGAGCATTGTTGGTGATGGCTGATGAATTCTACCTGGCAAATGTTACCCGACAACTGTCTCCATATGTTGATCTTATGTATATGGATGACTTGTGTGTGGACTACACATATGTCAGACATTCGTACATAAGTGGTACATACTGTGATTGGCACACTATGCCTACATTCCAACCATATCATTTATTGAACACAATAGACAGTTGAAAGTGAATACATTTTGCATTGTAATAATAATTTTTGTGCGGTGGTGTTCTCACCCATTCTGATGTGCATTGCACAGATGTGTCCATCCAAAGTGTGAGGTCATGTGTACCCTGTGACAGGATTAGGCCCCATGGCAGTGGCATGAGTGATTTCCATGGATGTATTGTGCAGGCCCCATTTCTCCTATTGCTTGCAATACCCAGGCTAATCATGTTGACCATTGTCACCAATGATGTCCCCCCTTGTCACACATGCTCCATGCAGCCGTTGCAACTCTCACACTGAGTTGTGGTAGTGGTCTGTTCAAACATTACACTCTCACCATATTTTGACATCCACTGCCTTCTGTGTGGGCCCCTTGTTTACCTCCTATTTGGTCATGTTGTAGTTGCGTGTGATGTGCTATTGCTGTACAAGTTGGCAACGTGGATGTGATTAATATGTTGTGTGTCCATAGATTGTGTCCTTAAGTTGTCACATTCAAGTGATGAGGCTAATTGTGACGTGTGTGATGGTAGCAGTTCACTCTTACGCTTCACATGTGATGTTGATACAGTACTCTTCAGATTACACAATCCTGAGGTATATGTTTTAGAGATTGAAGACACCAAAGCCAGATTGTGTGAATAAGTGAGGTGTTTATTGACAAAATTTACAAGGTAAGTTACGTGATTATTATGTAAAGAAGTTCTGTACAATGTGCAGTCTGTAGTGTATCCCAGCAGCTGTGTTGTAGGCTTACCCTTCATTTTCTTCTCCACCATCCTCCTCCTCAGGCAGGACATCAACCTGCTCATATAATGGTACGGTCATCTGCACACATATGTTGTGCAGGAGAACACAAGTCAATAAGATCTTACAGACCATTTGTGAGGCATACAGGAGGCTGCCTCCTGTGATGTCCAGGCACCTGAATCTGGACTTCAGGATGCCAAATGTCCTCTCCACAATGGTCCTTGTCCTCCAATGTCCCTCATTTAATGCACTCTCTGCTGCTGTGCTTGGGTTTTGAAATGGGGTCATTATCCATGCCTGTATGCCATAACCCTGGTCCGCTGCAAAAGATTAAGGGAGTAAGTTATTGTTAGGGTTTGCAACAGGTTTGTCATGTAGCATTGCAGTTGATATTTTGAGTTGGTTGTGACTCATATGTGTTTGTGGTAAGCTGTGAGTTCCTATCTTTGTGTAATGTCTCCTCAGCACTGGATTGTTGGTCATGACAATCCTGTGTTTGGCTCATGGACCTTGTACATATGATCTGGATTTCAAAATTATGGTCATTATGATGTATGTACCATGCGTTGTACAGTGCACCTTTGTATCAGTGTGCTATCACTAGAGGTGACATGACATCCTCACAACACAATGGGGTCAGATGTGGTGGCAACATGGTAGCACTACAGAGCCTGGACATCCCATCCCTTTTGACATGTGATATTGCAGATGATGTGCCACACTTAGGGCCTTTGAAATTGGTAAGTGACAACGCACAACACGTTTCCTAACTTGGCTGCACGGTCCTACAATATTTAGACTATGCAAGAATGCCCCATGTGTGACATGTTACTGAGCAACCCTTTGTTGTCCCCTGTGCCAGTTGCTCATATGCAGCCGTGCACCTACACTACCTACCTTGCACCAGGGTACTTGGCTATCTGCCTTGTGGATGTGGATGTATCTGTGCAATAAGGGGCACAGCCCTATAAATATGCTTCTTTGATGGCCCTTTGACTCTTTCTGTGTGTGCAGCAGTATGCAGCGTGCATTGGTGGCACATCCATCTGAGTTCAGAGCACAGTCTACTTCTTTATTGCAACCTGCATACAGCACCTCAAGGGTGGTTTGTTGTTGGCACTGCCTCGGGTTTAAGGCAACAGCAACATCTGAGGTGACAGCTACATGTGAGTCAGCATCATCAAGCTATGTATCTTGTGGTGACAGACCTGCAGCGAGAAACTTTGCACACCCCTTCCACACTACATACAGCATGTGAGGGTGGCTACTTTACAATGTGGCTTCAAGTCATTATGAAATGGTCATCTGCCAAGTTGTGCATACAGTGCAGCCCATGACAATGGAACTGTTGGCTAATACATAGGTCCCTTGGTGTTCCAGAGTGGCAGCTAATGTTTGTGACAGCCATGTGGTTTCCAAGGATGTGTATCCCATTGTCACAGGATGATCACATAACTACCAGTGTCTCTCCTATCTTCCAAAACATTAAAGTGCATTCATACTGTCAACACATGCACAGTGCAGGCTGTGGGATGGAGCTCAGCTACTTAGCAAATGTGTCTCTTGGCACAGTGCATGTGAGGTCAGTGAGGTTCTGCTTTCTCCTACTG
The DNA here is from genome assembly GCF_031143425.1 of Pleurodeles waltl. Lineage (NCBI taxonomy): Eukaryota > Metazoa > Chordata > Amphibia > Caudata > Salamandridae > Pleurodeles > Pleurodeles waltl. Next base: position 350,178,775 of record NC_090439.1, read on the forward strand.
TGTCCCACTATGACATGATCTGCACTGCCTGACAGTGAGGCTGCCCCCTGTTGGGCCATTTATTGTATCAGGTACAGACATGATGGTGTTGTGAGTCAGTGAGTGTTGCATGTGAGGTTGCACTTCAGTAGGTGTGGTACCACTTCTCACACATATGGTACATGGTATGTGAAGGCCATTGATCTTGTATTCCTATGTGTGTGAGCCAATACACCAGGCAGATGTCTCTGCACACTACAGGTAAGTTAGGCATGTGTTGATGAGATGCAGTTGAAATAGGCGCAAGTTGTGTGGTGTTTGATATTTGCACTGGCAGTGATTTGCACAGCATGACTAGAGGCATCTGTCCCTACTTGGAAGTTACATGACATGGGCATGGTGTATGCCATTGACATGTCTGTGCTATTCTTTGTTTGGTGTAGTATGTGATGTGTACGTCGTAGGCAACCGGTGGGCACTTGTAGTCGTCTGTGTAGTTCTGCTGTTAGCAAAGGGTACATGTCCTTCCTGTGGTGTGCCTCTCAAGTTGTGGGTGTGTTACGTACAATTGAGTGTATGTATTAGTGTTGAGCACTGATTGTGCTGTACTGCAGCATGGTACATATGTGTTATCACCTGCACATGTGTGTTACCCTGGCCATATGTTAATGTAGTGGTGTATGTCTTGTGTGTCCAACAGCATTGGTGTATTGTGTGTACATTGCTAGATTTGTTGACTTACCCACAAGTAGGCCATTTCCAAATTGTCCATCCTGGAATTGTTCATTGATCCTGCTGTGCCGGAATATGTAGGTGGCAGGGACACTCCCAGGATACTTGGCCAAAATGTTTATGAATAGTCCCGATGGTCCACTATGCCTTGCACATTAATGGCATGCTTGTGCTTGCGATTCTGGCATACATGCTCTGTTGCTGCAAGTGGTACAAGCCGAACATGGGTGCAGTCAGTTGCACCGAGCACATGCAGGAAGCCATGGATTTGATAGAACCCCAGTTTGTTGTCCTGCTGCTTTTGCTGGGTGTTGGGGAAGCTGATGTGACGGGCTGTCAGGGAGATGACAGCGTCTAACAGCTTTGGCAGGAATGCAGAGAACGACGGCTGTGAGACACCAGCAACCAGTCCAACCGTTGTTTGGAATGAACCACTTGCCAGCATGTGCAGGACATCAAGAAGCTTCGTCATAGTTTGTATGTTGTGTGGGGTCTGCAGGCTGGCTGTAATTTGTGGCTCAATGTGGTGCAGCAGGTATAGTATGGCTTGCTGGTTCAGTCTGTAGGTCCTAATAATGTCCAGGTCCCTGAGGCCAAGGAGTTTTCTCCTGGTTCTGAAGACTCTCTCCTGCCTCCTGCGTTGCCTTTGTGGGTCGCTTGTCGTGGTGGTGAGGGAAGGAGTTGTTGCTGTCCTCTGCGTCGCCTAGCATGCTAGATCATCGTCACCTCCATCTTCGCCTGTGGGTTGTAATGTTGCTTCTGCGTGTTCTCCTTAAGTAGTGGTGTGTTTGCCTCATTTTAAAGCCTGCACTAACCCAGGCATTCAATTTTTATGCAAATTAGTGTTAAAGTTATTTTTTGGGTCCGCCTCCCACCTGTGCGTCATTTTTGCCTGGGTGGATAAATACGGCGCTAGGGTGTTTGAGTCATTTTGTGGACAGGAGTGCCTACCCTGCATCTCATTGACACAAGGAGGTTTAACACATCCGAAAAATGACCCTAACACCAATATATTGATGCGGAACGTGTCTAGCGTCAAAATATAAATATGGTGTTGCGTTTGCGCTGAGTTAGCGTAAAAACAAAAATGACGTTAATTCAATGCAAACAGAGTACAAATATGCCCCTTGGAGTTCAATCCTTTCTCTTGCCTCTTTGCACTGACTTCAGACTTTGGTCCTGTTTCAACTTTCCTGCTATGGTATTTCTTTCTTTGTTACACAGATTGACTCCTCTTTCTGCTCGTTTACCATCAGTGTCCTGAAAAGAACATGGAGAGTGGATTTCAGAATTATGATACCATTCTGTTTTTTTATTTTATCACAGTCCCTTAACGTATAACACTCCCACTAGATTCCCAAAACCCTGGAGATCCAGTTAGTCTTTGCTGCCTCTCCCTCTGTTTCATCTTATCTTCCATTGCATATTTCTCTTTAATGGGAATCTCAATATCACTTTTATGTTTTAAATGTCACTTAACAGCTCATGTACCTAAGGTATCATGACCCACAGAAATGTAAATATCTGCACTTATTTTCCGTAAGTCCCATTCATGATCTGGAACTGGAACTGCTTCCAGTCTCTGGTGTATGGCTAGAAATGAAGCTTTCTCCTTAATGTTGCTCAGGCTATTTGAGAAAACTGTTGAAATGTTACCCAGTAACTTAATTCCTAAGTCCAGAGCTAGTGAATCTCCATGCTCATTCTGTACTTGTTTCAGTACCTCAATGAGAACTACTAATGAAGTTTTGCCATGTGTAAGGAAATGGCTCCCTGTTGGAATTACCCCCCACTTTGTGCCTGATACTGATGCTGACTTGACTGAGAAGTGTGCTGGACCCTGCTAACCAGGCCCCAGCACCAGTATTCTTTCACCTAAAAAGTACCATTGTCTCCACAATTGGCACAACCCTGGCACCCAGGTAAGTCCCTTGTAACTGGTACCCCTGGTACCAAGGGACCTGATGCCAGGGAAGGTCTCTAAGGGCTGCAGCAAGTCTTATGCCACCCTAGGGACCCCTCACACAGCACAGACACACTGCTTGCCAGCTTGTGTGTGCTGGTGGGGAGAAAATGACTAAGTCGACATGGCACTCCCCTCAGGGTGCCATGCCAACCTCACACTGCCTGTGGCATAGGTAAGTCACCCCTCTAGCAGGCCTTACAGCCCTAAGGCAGGGTGCACTATACCACAGGTGAGGGCATATGTGCATGAGCACTATGCCCCTACAGTGTCTAAGAAAAACCTTAGACCTTGTAAGTGCAGGGTAGCCATAAGAGTATATGGTCTGGGAGTCTGTCAAAAACGAACTCCACAGCTCCATAATGGCTACACTGAATACAGGGAAGTTTGGTATCAAACTTCTCAGAATAATAAACCCACACTGATGCCAGTGTTGGATTTATTTAAAAAATACACACAGAGGGCATCTTAGAGATGCCCCCTGTATTTTACCCAATTGTTCAGTGCAGGACTGACTGGTCTGTGCCAGCCTGCTGCTGAGAGACGAGTTTCTGACCCCATGTGTTGAGGGCCTTTGTGCTCTCTGAGGACAGAAACAAAACCCTGCTCTGGGTGGAGGTGCTTCACACCTCCCCCCTGCAAGAACTGTAACACCTAGCAGTGAGCTTCAAAGGCTCAGGCTTCGTGTTACAATGTCTGAGGGCACTCCAGCTAGTGGAGATGCCCGCCTCCCTGGACACAGCCCCCACTTTTGGCGGCAAGTCCAGGGGAGATAATGAGAAAAACAAGGAGGAGTCACCCACCAGTCAGGACAGCCCCTAAGGTGTCCTGAGCTGAGGCGACCCCTGCCTTTAGAAATCCTCCATCTTGATTTTGGAGGATTCCCCCAATAGGAATAGGGATGTGCCCCCCTCCCCTCAGGGAGGAGGCACAAAGAGGGTGTAGCCACCCTCAAGGACAGTAGCCATTGGCTACTGCCCTCCCAAACCTAAACACACCCCTAAATTCAGTATTTAGGGGCTCCCCAGAACCTAGGAAACTAGATTCCTGCAACCTAAGACAAGGAAGGACTGCTGAGCTGACAAAGCTGCAGAGAAGACGGAGATACCAACTGCTTTGGCCCCAGCTCTACCGGCCTGTCTCCCCACTTCAAAAGAACTGCTCCAGTGACGCTTTCCACAGGGTCCAGCGACCTCTGAAGCCTCAGAGGACTACCCTGCATCTAAAAGGACCAAGAACTCCCAAGGACAGCGGCTCTGCTCCAAGGAAGAAGCATCTTTGCAACAAAGAAGCAACTTTGAAAGAACACACGTTTCCCGCCGGAAGCGTGAGACTTTGCACTCTGCACCCGATGCCCCCGGCTCGACTTCTGGAGAACCAATGCCACAGGGAGGACTCCCTGGCGACTGCGAGCCCGTGAGTAGCCAGAGTTGACCCCCCTGAGCCCCCACAGCGACGCCTGCAGAGGGAATCCAGAGGCTCCCCCTGGCCGCGACTGCCTGCTTCTAAGAACCCGACGCCTGGTAAGGACACTGCACCCGCAGCTCCCAGGACCTGAAGGATCCGACCTCCAGTGAAGGAGCGACCCCCAGGTGGCCCTCTCCCTTGCCCAGGTAGTGGCTACCCCGAGGAGCCCCCCTTGCCTGCCTGCATCACTGAAGAGACCCCTAGGTCTCCCATTGAACTACATTGCAAACCCAACGCCTCTTTGCACAGTGCACCCGGCCGACCCCGTGCTGCTGAGGGTGTACTTTTTGTGCTGACTTGTGTGGCCCCCGGTGCCCTACAAAACCCCCCTTGTCTGCCCTCCGAAGACGCGGGTACTTACCTGCTGGCAGACTGGAACCGGGGCACTCCCTTCTCCATTGAAGCCTTTGCGTTTTGGGCACAACTTTGACCTCTGCACCTGACCGGCCCTGAGATGCTGGTGTGGTAACTTTGGGGTTGCTCTGAACCCCCAACGGTGGGCTACCTTGGACCCAACTTTGAACCCTGTAGGTGGTTTACTTACCTGCAAAACTAACCAACACTTACCTCCCCCAGGAACTGTAGAAAATTGCACTGTGTCCAGTTTTAAAATAGCTTATTGCCATTTGTGTGAAAACTGTATATGCTATTTTGCTAATTCAAAGTTCCTAAAGTTCCTAAGTGAAATACCTTTCATTTAAAGTATTGTTTGTAAATCTTGAACCTGTGGTTCTTAAAATAAACTAAGAAAATATATTTTTCTATATAAAAACCTATTGGCCTGGAATTGTCTTTGAGTGTGTGCTCCCCATTTATTGCCTGTGTGTGTACAACAAATGCTTAACACTACCATCTGATATGCCTACTGCTCGACCACACTACCACAAAATAGAGCATTACAAATATCTCTTTTTGCCACTATCTTACCTCTAAGGGGAACCCTTGGACTCTGTGCATGCTACTTCTTACTTTGAAATAGTACATACAGAGCCAACTTCCTACACCATGCGTGCTGGTGTAAATGCACTTCTTAAGGTGTTACGTTACTCTTCAGATGGCACCATCCCAAGAGGAAGGTATATAGAGCCTGATTTTGATGTTTGCAGTAATGGTCCCGCCATCAACTTTTTGGCGGGAAATCTACCCTCAGCCATGACGGTACACTCTTCGTATTTAGATGTTAGCGGGAGCATATACGAAAGACCCCCGATGGTCCACCATCACTGCCAAGAGTTTTCACTCACTTTGACAGCATCATAGGCAAAAGCAGCTGGCTGCTGGTCCACAGGCCCTTTTACTGCAGAGCCAATCATGATATGCAGTCCCACCAATGCACCTGTGATTCCTAAACCTACACACCTGAGCTGGTTTTGGAGCTATATAAAAATGAAACTCACCTTTTTAATGCTTTCCACGTATCCTGCTGCCATGAACCGACTGCTAGCAGTCTTCCTGTTGCTCCTGTTCCAGGTCCACAATAGAAATCAACTCTGTTGTCACCGGAACAGAACGCAAGTCACAGTTGTTCCTGTTACCCTCAGAGTTTTAGATTCACAGTACTACTGGACTTATGCATGGCTCATTAATTTGTGTAAGCACCACCATAATGTTGCTCAGTGCTGAAAAGTGTAATGTTGAAGTCTGAGAATGTATCAGAACAGACCCTGAGATCTAAGTAGCACCCGCCTATCGGGGACAGACTGACTTCACAGCAATAGACATCTACACAAAAAGTCTGAGCAATCACAAGTAGAAATGTGTCCGTAAAGGTGTGTGCAATAATGTCCCCATAAACTCTTAAGTATCAACTTAAACAGAATCCCCAATTTTAAGCAAACAATCTCATGATAATGTAGCAATTACACTACTACATGGTACAGGTGGGTGTACACAGAATGTAATACAATTTTAACTGGTCAACTGCTAACATGGGTAAGATGTACACATGTCCCCTTGGTGTGTGCAATATATCATAAACATTAGATGTCACTTAACTGTAAAGTGCCAGGTCATCTGTGTAATGCATATGTGCATATTATTGACACATCATGTCAAAACAAACACAAATGGATTCACCACTCACAAAAAATAGACACACATATAATTTTGTTGTAAGTATCCAGCAACCACATGAATTCTTGCACCAAAATTAATATGTTCATCACTAATGTAAAACACAAATGCATGCTTTAAAAATAACTATAATATACAACCTGTGTTTGCCAGTGTCAGAAATGAGAGTAAGTGCATGGCACACACATTAGCAGCAATAACAACATCACTAGCAAACAGTTAGTAACAGTCCAAAAGTAAGGCCAGGGCAAAGGTATTTAAACAAAAAAAGTATTTATATAATGATGAGATAAATTTCTAAATGAGAAATAAGCAAAGTCTATCTGGACAGAGGGAAAAACATATGTACTAAGGTGTTAGACCATTTGGGCCATGATGGCTGTCAGGCCCCTAACTTGCTTCCTATTTACACTGCCAAAATAAACCGCCTCTGGAAGGTGCTTCAGTGTGGCAGAGACCAGGCACCTCACTGATCTTGGGGGGGTTCTTGGGTTTGGGAGGGTAGGGTTTGAAGGGGAGTGTTTGGATTCGGGATTGGTGGGTTTGGGAGGGGTGGGCCTTGGAGGGCTGGTGTGGGTTTGGGATGGGTGGGTTTGGGAGAAGTGGGTTTGGGAGGAGTGGGTTTAATAGGGGTGGTTTGTGATTTGGAAGGTGCGGATTCATGTTTGGTAGGGGCCAGGGAAAAAAGTAGTCTGTCCTTAGGAAAATGGGTAAGGTGTTCATGAGGGAGTTGGGTTTGGGAGGTAGAGGGAGTAACTAAGTCTGTTATGCATGTGTGTTGAAGGTGTAGGTGTTTGAGGGTCTGGTATATTTGTTGTATCTTTAGATTTGTGTTTCTTACTAGGTGTCTGTTGGGTGGGTGAGTGTGAGCATTTGTGTTGAGTATGTGTGTGTGTGTGGATGTATGTGTATTGGATGTGGCATGTGTTGGTGTGGTGTCTGTGGGTGTGCTGGTACATGCGTGTGTAGTGTTGGGTGCTGAAAACACAGATACAATAGTAAGAGAGTATCTATGAGAATACAACTGGACATCAATGTATCTCACACAGCATTTGCAACGAGTTCAGTAATCCCCCGTCTCAGCTCCCATGTCATGTATGCTTTTGTGACTTATACACTTGCGGTTCTCTCCATAACAAAGGGTTTCAACAGAATGAGTAAACACATTGGCATGGCTACATTTCTGGACCACTGCAGTACATAGCGAAAATTGGTTTGCTTCTCCCAAAGGGTAAGATTTTTGGATGCAAATTGTCTGCTCAAAACAGGAGAACACAAAATCTATGTGATGTTACCTTCCATATGCAAATGCCCCTTTCAGTATTACATTGCTCTCCATCATCAGTTTCTCCTTGGGTAGGACTAAGGGCACTAAAATGTTTTCTGTGGGATGCACAACTCTTTCACCAATGTGTACACATTCCTGCCTGTGGCTAACAATACATAGAATGGCATAGAAATTCATGTTTGCAATCACAGACTGGCTTACATACACATTTGTGAAGGACTAAGGACTCATGTTCACTTGCTACTGTCCACATTATATTACTAGACATTTTCCTGTACACACTGATTTCAAACATGTGTCAGATAAGAAATAATGCCATTGTACACAGAATACCAATACATTTGGTGCAGATGCACATTCTCACATAGCACCAACTTACCAATGTCAAGTTTGATGTCAGCTGCTTCATAATTGTGCAGTTTGCCACAGTTGCCAGTATTGAAGCCTACATTCACTACACATATTTGTGATGTAACACCACACCTAACCCAAACATGGCAAGGTGCATGTTTTGTAAAACTGTCTCTCATGTCATTGTGCAATATTGACAATCCCTTTGTTTGCATGCAGCTACAACATTTTTTGCCTTGTGAGGAGGAATCTAGTGGCTTCATTCAGCACAAAGCCATACATCATACACAGAATCAGATAGTGTCTCATCAACTGACATCTCCATAAATCATCATGGGCTTTGGATGTGTGCCAGCCTCAAAGTTGATGGCATACAACATAGCTGGAAAGTAAATAGGTTAAACCACGACAATATCTACAGACAACTCTTTACGAGTTTGGTGGTCCCACCACAGGACTGCCAAACTCATGGGGAAGATGCCACTACCATAGTGGTGACATTCCCCCCGAGGAAACTCCAATGTTCCCGCTGGGCAGACCCTTCAGGGAGACGAGACCAATATCCTAACACTCCAGCACCCTCGGAATGAGCACTGTCTACAAAGCAGACAGTGCACATTCTGATGCTTCTGGGAAATGGGACCCCTGCCACAACATGTTCTGTTGTCAGGAACCATGTTCCTGGTGGGGTCAGTGGTCCTTTCGCGGTCGGACTGCCAAACTTGTATTGACGCCAAATGACTTACTCCCTTGTTGCTGCTGTTGGGCCCTCAACTGCCCATCAAAGTCTGGGTAAGCCACAGGGGGTCAGGGTGCAGTACACCTGTCTGGATCGCTGGGAGGACTGGCCAAGTTAGTTCTTGGCTGACATTCTTTGTGGCCTGACGCAGGTCCTCCCACCTCTTCTGACAGTGCAGGCCATGCCGCTTGTGGACCCCCAAGGTCCACACCTTCTTTGCAATGGCCTTCCAGATTTCCAGCTTCTGATGGGCATTGACTTGTATAGATGACATAAAAGGACAAGAAAAGAAAATTCAGTGTTACTATGGGGCAGTACAGCTGTGACATTATGGTTTTGAAATTCACACGTACATTCACCAAACAGTTACTAAATCTTTTTACTAGCAAATTAGTACAGGTAGAGTGGAAATACTGAATTGCGGTGATCTCATGTGCACCATCAATACTTACTAGCTTCTCATGTTACCTAATCAGGCCTACAACATCATTTTGGCCAGAGCTCTCCAACAAAATCTGTTGTTCGAGCCGCCCCTGATTACTCACAATCATTGTGAGCTACTTAAGGCCAAACCACATATACAATCCTTGCACATAATCATACTCACAGCTACATTGGTTTCCTGCCTAAACTCCCAAGAGTTATATCCCATGGTCTGAATCACATACAGTGACTGAAGGCAAGATGGAAGGATTGCTATGTGTTAGTGAACACAGGGACTTATGGGTAGTTTGAACAAGTGTGTTTTGGAATGGGACAGACTGGGATGGATGATGGTGAGCCAGTGTCATCTGAACTTGCTGCACATAAAATAAGTTTATCTGTTTGTGGCTCCATGACAGGTTTAAACCATTCTGAACAACCTAATACAGAATAATTGTTGGAATTCCACATGACAGTACAGCATCACACAACTCCAGGACGTCTACATGTTTCCATCAACATCACTTTCATTTTAACATTGGTTGTATGTTGTCAATCATACTACTGGTACACTGTTTACTGGCCACTGGTAATCAGTGGCCTGCAGTTCGTGTGATGAAATACGATTTGTGTATTACATGGACACATATTGCAGCTTCTGCTTTCAGATGACTTGACATTGCCATGCACAGACATTTCAGATATTGGTCAGAAAACCTGTCCCAGCTACATCGTCTGTCAACTCCAACCACAATACTACCCACATTATCAAAAATAAACAAAATAACCCGTAAATCTGAAAGGAAGAGGTTACTCAGCCAGAAATTCCCCAATCGGACATGTACCTGTTCCTCTGGGGTCCATAAAGTTGGCTGTACAGGGACAGAACCTCCCAGGCAAGGAGTTCCAGCTCCTCAGGGGAGTAGGCAGAGGCCCTGTCACCTGCATTGTCCGGCATCTTGGTTCCCAGAGGTCAGTAACAACAGCAAAAAATGAGGAGGTCTTGTTGGCTGCAATGTTAGGAGTCAAGTGAGTGTTTTTTCACAATGTAGCGTACAGGTACACGTGGATGGGATGCATGACCAAGACTGACACAGCCATTGGCTTTCGTGCATAGCCGTCACATTTGTTATAAAATGGCAGGGTCCTTCATGGAGGATACCACCTACTAAATGGTCAACGTCTGCTAACGGCCGTCAGGTAGCCAATGTGCCTGACACCAAGGTCAGGCAGCCGACATTTTAGGGTGTGAAACTGCACATTTTTCAATAGTTGGTGCATCATCAGCACTCTAAATGGAGGCTAGTGCATTTCTAAATGTCAGGTATGAACTACAATTTTCTTGGACAGATATGTCACAATAAAATGTGGACCTTGACTGTGTTTGACAATGAAAGTGCCACAGGGGAACGACTACCTCCGTTGAAGGTATTTAAAATAAAATAATAATTAAAAAACAGTATGTGCAAATAATACAGTTGAAATGTATTATTTGTACATAATGACAGAAAAAATAAAAAAAGCTTTTCTAAAAATGTTTACAGTCCAAATTTTTGAAGTCAATGTGTGTGCATGTATTACCCAATGACATTTCTACTGAAGTCAGATGTGTTTTGACATTAAAAGTATGGTGTGACCATTCCATCTGATCTTTTCTTTTCCATACATACAGATGTCTAAACCCAGCCTCAGGTGTTCTGGCCCTTTTCAGACCTTGACACCATGGAGGAAAGATACATCTTCAAGCAATATTGCCTAAATAGGCAAACTATCCTGGATTTGTGTCAGCAGTTGGAGGCTGATCTCCTGCCTCCCAATATGAATCCAATAACCATAACACCAATAGTACACCTCATGGCAGTACTGCATCTTGTAGTGACGGGCACTTTTCAATACACTGTGGCAGTATCTGGGGGCAAGTCCCAACCAGCTTTCAGTGGAGTGCTACGAGAAGTCCTTGCTTTCTTGATGAAAAATATCAACAGTTACATCCAATTCTCATGTCCACAGGATTTGGCCACCTTGAAGGGAGAATTTTATGGTTTGGGTGGACTACCACTTGTGGTTGAAGCAATAGATGGCACACATATTGCCTTGGTGCCACCACATAACAGAGAACAGGTCTACTGCAATCAGAACTTCCATTTCATCAATTGTGACACCTCAGCAGCTGTAGTAAGTGCTATATAAATACAATTACAATGTGCAAGTTGTCTGCTTACCAGAAGTATACATCTCATGTGTGTGTACCCTCTTCCCTGGGTCAACACATGATTCATTCATACAACTGAACAGCATTATACCCATGTAGATGTCACAACTTGGACCAGAGAGGGTTATTGGCACTGCTGAAGAATCCAACAAAAACAGGGGAAGTCCGCTCCAGTGAGCCCATGGAAGAACATGTATGCCGGTAGAGCTGGCTTTTGGGCTCCTGAAGGCTAGGTTTAGGTGCCTGGACAAAACCGGTGGAGCATTCTTCAACTTATCCGATAAGGTGTGCCAAATCATGGTTGCCTGCTCCATAACATCATCCTGAGGATAGGCGTCCTTATAATTGCAAAGGAGGGAGAAAGTGATAAGCCCCCGGTTGAGGATGTTTAAATGCCCAATGAAGGTGACTGTGGTGAAGTAGAATGAGTTGACTTACGTCAAGATGTGGTTGCCCACTTCTTCACCTAGGTGCAAGTTTACCTTTACAAATTTCAAACTCCAATGTCAATACAACTTGTGACCTATAGAACATATCTGTCTGCTATGGTAATTTGTTAGGGATGATCAGTGCAGGAAAGTTTAAGGCAAAGATGTTAATGAATCAAAGTTACCCTATATTGGGTAATGCGTTCATTGCCATAGAGGAAATTTGCTTGTGCTAAATATGTGTATCCTCATGACTTGTGAATTGAGTTAAATTTAATATGTGATAAAATTTATTCTGTTTCAGGGTCCTTCACCATGTCATCTTCATTTGGACATTTCAACGTTGTGACATTTGCTGTGATATGTTGCTGTTTGGAAATACAAAGTGAACATGTTTTGATCCTGGGACAGACACCCACTTGGGATAGACACATTCTTTCAGAGGCAAGTTGTACTCTGATAATATGGAAGTTCAGAAGATTGCATCTGAATTGTTTTCTCTGTGATGCTGCCATCAAAGGTATATGTGCCTCTTGAGTTGCTCAAACCACATGTGTATGTAATGCCCTAGCATACTGTTCTCTCTTCACGTTGGCTAAATCTTCAATGTGTGGACTACGGAGGTAGCTGTTGATGTCTTCTGTCATAAATGATAGGACTTTTTGTTAGCACACCACTGAATTGTGAATGTGTCATTGCACCAGATACTGCCACAGTGTCCTGTATTTGTCATGTTGCCTCCAATGTTATCACTGCCGTGATGTAGACTATTTGTGTCATTGATCTAGAACTCCTATTGTGAAGGCAGGATGTATGGCTCCAACTGAGGAAATGCATCAGTGATAGTTTCCCTGTTTAATGTTTTGCCCTTGCAGATTCCCTTCCCTCCATGGTTTCCAGGTAGTGGAGCAGATACCCGTGAGTGGCACAGGCTTTCAGAGTTAGGGCTGGTTTTTGTAACTCAAATTCCATTTCTACAACTACATCTTGCCAACATTTGTATGTTCCAAATACATTCTGAGTCAAGTTTGTTTTCTTTGAATAAATTGGTTAACATTTTTTCCATCTGAAAGTTCTAAAGATTTTGGCAACATGATGGTGGAAGAGGGACATGACAAAGGAAATGCCACAAATAATCCAACAAGAGACTTGAATTCTGTGTCCATTGCATTTATTTACATAACACAAAAACAAGAGTGAGGTGTTTTATAAAAAGATTAAATAAACAAAAAGATTATATCATGGTGGATGGAAACATATTAGCACAGCTAAAAAGAGTTTGAAGTCCAATATGCAAAATACAACTGTCCTCAGAAAAGGTAAATGTGTCCTTGAAATACTTTACAGAGTGAATGGTAGACACACAAGGATGAAACTAGATTTTGCGTCTCTTGGAAATGGTGGTGTTGATTTTGCCATCCTCTCATGCTGGTCCGGATAGCTGTCCTCTCTGGGGAAGAAGAGGGGTGCAGAGCTGCAGGGACTGGGATGGTAGGAGCAGGCTCCTGATGTGGCAGGGCCTCCCTATCTATGGCTGTCAGTGGTGTAGTTTGCCCAGATGTGGAGGGGGTCGCAGGCAGGGGCTGATGGTACAGGAAAAGCCCTGCAAATATGGTGGTAAATGTCAAATAGAACCCCAGCCAGGGAGCTCATTTTTTCATTGTGTCTGTAATCCCAAGATGTGCTACCTCAGCACTTCCTTGATTTCCCAGAGATTAGTTATAACCTGTTGGACTGATCCCACGACTTGGTCAATGGTGGTCTGGCTAACAAAAACCCCAGTGTCCTTCCTTGACTGGCCCACAGATTCCATCCCATGAGCCCCATCCCCACTAGCCAGTACTCGTGAAGAAGTGTGCCCCAAACCACTGGGTCCTGGAAGAACTGGGGGTTGCCTTGTTGTTTCAACAGGAGGCAGGACTGGGGGGCACAGGATGGGTGTGTATGTCCTCGGTGCACAAGAAGTGGAGGTGTCCCCATGTTGCAATGTTGTTGCAGCTGATGTGGGAGGTATAGGTGTGGGTCGAGTTTGACTCACTGGAGGTGTCTGGCCAGACAAGCCAGATGGACAGCTGGCTCGTGGTCATTCTGACTTGCAGCATTGGAGTCCTCATTGGAGCCTTACTCCTGGGCTGGTGGAGGTGTCTTGGCTGGCAGACGGTGGTGAAATGGGCCGGGTGTTTGAACTTGTAAAGGTTACAGAGGATATGCAATTAAAATATAGTTTGTGCATTTCATGTGTCTTTGTCTACAAAAGGGCCAACCTAAAAACTAGAGAGTGATAGACTGATTAGGCCCTCGTGTTATTTTATTATTTTAACCATGCAGCCTGATTTATACAGATGACAACTCCAGTGCTAACCATGTAGAGATGTCCTAAAATACCAAATTGTTATTTCAGATTTGTAAGTTACATGTGACAGACATTGAACCCAACACGGTGGTGAGTAGATTAGAATACGCGATCATTCCAAGGGCTAACAGGCTGCAATACATTGGATACAAAGTAGTTTGTAATGCACATGAAAGAGTAATTGGTTATCAAATGGACAGTGAAATGTAACTTATGTGTGGCTACTAATTCTCTCCAGCATGCCACAACACATTTTTGGATATCTTAGATTCAAAAGACAATGATTAATGTAAGCATTTTCATCAATTCAATGTGGCAGGTGTACTGGTTGAGATACACATGAAGTGATACTTTAATCAATAGCACGGCATGGTGACTGTCAAATACACTACTGAACAACATTACGTTGAACTATTGTTTTTCAGATCCAAAAACAGAGCATCATGGTAGTTGTAGTCATCTGTTGACACCATAGAGAATACTTGTTTGAAAGGCAGGTTACACATATCATTTTCAATGACTATATTAAAGATAACTATATGTTTGCAATATGGATATGATGTAACTAGGAGAAAATACCACTTAAAATGCCATACTTTCCTGTGAAAATGGATGTAGTTTTAGACCTGGTTTCATAAGCACAACATACATTGATAGACAGCAACGGGGAGAGCCCATACAAGGGATGATCCATGGGTAACTACACACAATCTGACTTTACATATTTCATTATGTTAGAAGGAGAGCTTCAACCATGCTGCTAGTAATTTGTCTAACACAACATATTTTGTTTCGTCAAAATTAGTTATATCTGTTTTGCTTAGGTTGTTGCAGCATTGTTAATGTCTAACTTAAGGACAGGACTCTATGAGTGGTGAGGGAGACATACAGAAGTGTGACTTACCAGTCTGCACTCCACCAGAGATTCCAGCCAAGCCTTCGGGATGGAGATTTGCAAGACTTTCTCCCCTTCAGGGAAAGAGTTATAATGGAGGGGTGGGGAGAACCACCCCCAGTCTTCTGGACTTCCAGGTGATGCTTGGAGGCCAGTGAACAAACATTCCCCCACAAGTTGCTCCCCTCTTCCTAATATCCTCCTGTGTGTGAAGGTTGTTAACTGCAGCATTCACTCTGTAAATTATTCTGGCCCACCTTTGCGTTTTCTGGGAAAAGGTTGCATTTTGGACTTGTACTGCAAACAATTGTGGCTCTACTCAAAGGAGTTAATCGACCTGACAGACAACTGTCCCTCTGAAAAATGGCAATTTATCCTCACTGCCATAGTGAACTATTGGGAAAAACTAAACTAGTGCCCAAAAAGGTGAGAGAAAATCAATTAAATATGGCTTAGCAAATACAGAGGGAGAGTAACACAGAACAAAACCTGTCTCCTGTTTGGCAATTCTTGCAGCCAAATGGTCTTCTGCAGTGGATGGCAAAGTATCATGGTCTGAACTGGAGTGTATTTTATAGTGTGTTTTGCAGGTGTTCACAATTGTCCAATTTACAACAGGTGTGGGCTACTAGCATCCAACCAATGGTCACAGCCATAGTACTAAACTGACTGGGTCCTGTGATGGACTCCCACTGTCATGGGCCATCCGCTGGCACAGGGTCAGCACAACTGTGTGATCTAAATAGGCTTGACGGGGTGCCACCATCAAGACGACGATGGAATGCTAATTGTTAGCACTGGAGTCAGCAGCGACGGATGCGGGATGCAGCTGGCATGATGGAGTACACTCGGTTGTGACAGTCTTTGGCTTAGCCGCAGTACAGATAATTATTGTGGCTGGAAGTCTGCCGACGTGATGGTCTTTTCAGGCCCGCCGCCGCCGTGGCTTGGCAGTAATACCACCAAGATCTAAATCGAGCCCATTGCATGTTATATTTGTCTTGGAGTGTCGTGTGTGGATAGACTGTTTCCAACTGGTTGATCTTGCGAGCAATCCAGAAGGCAATCTCATCACGCTTCAAGGGCATCTTGCCCATGGCATAATTGATCATCTGTTGACTAATAGATTTTACCTATCACTGAACTATTGGTTCAGCTGCGAGAACTTGACTAGAAATAGATGGCACATAGTACAAACTGTACAAATCTCCTGTATAATGCAACAGTGTAATTCTAGATCCCTACCACATCAGTGAATGCTAATGTGTCACGACAGTGAACAGGTGTATAATCAGCTAGTACCGGCAATGCAACCCTTTCATTGCTCAAGAGTCTGAAGCAGACATTCCTGTGCGTGTGTAGAAACTGACCAGTAAACCATTTCTGATGTTACTAGTAAGTCAAAGGGATTAAAGATTCTGGTATACCCTACAGACACAGCTTTGTAAGTCTGAAACTGCCCTGAGGCAGCATCTACAGCTTCAAACTCCACCCGTGAGTAAAACGTCTCAAAGGCATACGCTGCATGAGCAGCTATTACAAAAGTAACTGCTGGTCACCTTGAAGCTTGGGATGCTAAGTAACTGCTTTCCTGCCAATGGTTCCTGTCACAATAAGGGACTACGTGTAAACAAACAGATTCAAGTAAATTGAACTCAAAGAATTGCAGACCCCACAGAATGTAGAATAAACTTTTAAAGTCTAACTTGACAAAAGTACCACCATAGGTGTTCTCTTGTTCTCCGTAGGAAGTAACCACGATTACTGCAGCCGTCTCCGTAATGATGTAATGATGGTTCACATGTGCGCGTATCAAAAGCAACTACTCAAGGTTTTCCAAAAAATCCAGGTCTGGCATAGGGCACCAATGTTGCAAAAATTAAGAATTTGGCTTAGCTATACAAGGTTTGTTTTTGCACCCATGGGTGACACAAATAAATTAGTTCAATGTACCAATGCTTAAATGTGAAAGACAGGTTAATGTAGTCCCGCAGAACCCCACCCAATATATAGTTGAGGTGGAGCTTACACTTTTGAGTTAGTAACAATCCTAAAACAGGGATCCAGCGACACCGTGGTGATTGAAAATCATTACCTTCAAGATCACACACACAAACTGTACTAAGAAAAAGACACTTAAATTAAAAAGTGTTTTATTTCAACAAGCTCAAACTGTTGCTTAACACACCTAAAATTCTATCATAATAACAGCACAAATTAATGTTTTGAACAACAAGAATAAAATTAACATTTCTACCATAGCTAAAATATAATCTAAAACTCTAACACACTAAAACCTACTTCTATGTGATACACTAGGAGAGTATGAAGTAGTATAACTTGAATCTAGAGTTTGTTAGATAGAATCATGGCACTGCATACCTGTTTACAGCAAGGCGCTGTAGTTGTCAAAGGTATGAGAGGCTGTGTTCCCTCAAAAGATAAACAAACGTCTTATCAGCTCCTCTCCTCCTGACATGGATCGATATGAACTTTCAGTAGAAAGTGTGAGGCGACACCACCTTTGATATTAAACATCTTCTTTGGCAGTCTCTTACACAATAATCTGGGTCAAAAGACCTCTTCTGAAAAGTGGTCAATTGTTAGGCCTTTTATACTGTATCTCATCTCAGATGAGAATTTCCGACATAGCCTTAGGAATATCTGACATATCTTATGTGCATCAAGGTTCTAGTCTCAGACGCATTCTTAAAACCAAATAAGGTAAAAACATGTCAACTCAGACTACACTGTTTATATTCTGATTCTTGTCAGACCTTGAAATAGCGATAATAAGGCATTTGTCCCAGAATGATGTTGCCTCAGATGTCATATTAATGTTATTGTCTGAATGACTTGACACTTTCATGAGTTCTTGGAAAGATTAGGACACGCAACATCTGTGTCAAAGGCAAACAGGTCAATGATTCTGCAAAAACAGAGAAAATGGAATTGGCCTGCTCAAGTTGGAGTCAGGCCTTATGTTATGGTCTTTACGTCAGTAATTGCGCGTACAAAGGTGAGACTCAAAGTCACTGTGGTCCAAGTTTGTGTGCTTGGTCTATCGTGCAGTGTGATCCAAGTCAATTGGTGTAGGGAAAGTAGGAAGTCTGGTTTTAGGAAGTACATGTGCAGGTCAAAGGTTAAGTGTAAAAGGAAAAGTCATTGATATCTAGAAAATAGGGGCTGCCATATTGGAATGGATTACGAGGGAAGGAGTTAACTCACAAAATTACATACAGAAGTCCACATCTGCAGTTTGATAATTAATGTTGCATAGACCAAGATTCATTACATTGCATGATTTTGTTGATCTTTTTTAATTAAAAAAATTACCCAGAAGAACTTCAAATTATGTAGTAGAGGATTCCTGTAGTGCTGCCACCTTGAATTGCATTTGAAATTGGTACCTGGTGGATTACTTCCCACAAGACTTTTCTCAATTATTGCGGTGAGCTCATCGGTGTTCTTTCTGTTTTATTTGCAGTTGAATCATGCTACAGTTTAGTTAAAGCACATCGGGTCATTGTCTTTACATGTCTAATTATACCAAATGAAACATTGACTTATTAGTTATGTGGTAGTTCTAGTAGTGTGATTTGATGGCACTTATCCTATCCATTCTGTTTATCAATCTTACAAGCAAGTCCCCAATGTGTGGCCCCAAAGTGTACTATTTTTATATTTGTATTTTTCATTTTTTTTATAAACCGCAGGTTCATAGATCATTTGGTTGAAAGAGAGTACATTTATTAGCCTGAGGAAGTGGGTGACTGAGGAAAAACATAAAATTAAGCCTGATCTTAATTGACTCTTAGTTACAGTTCTTAGGGTGGGGGAAGAAAATCTGTTGTGTATCCTATAGTGCATTTTAGCATCTTTATTCAGTCCTTGTTTGGTGGTGTCTAATTCAATCATCAGTTCACTCTCCCACCTCTGCGGGTGCAATTCATTGTTACCACCTCTTGAACATGCTTTGGTTTGTTTTGTTCTAAACCAAACAATTTAAAGGTTTTGTTGTGAAGGTGTTCCTGACTGAAATATTCTATTAGTGGAGGGCCTATTTCAGGTTTGTTAATGTTTCTGCAATATTCCTGCATTCAGTTTGGAGGTAGTCTTTTTCTTCCTACAAATATTTTTGAACAAGGACATTGAATGATGTATTTAATACATGTGCTGTTGCAATTGATCCATTCCTTTATTTTAAGTTTGTTTCCTAGTTCTGGTTCAAATTGTTGTATTGATACGTAATATGCAGATGTTAAAGTTGTGACATGTATAGAAGCCCACTGGTTTGTCCAAAAGTAGTTGTTGCTTTTCTTTAGTTAACAAATTCAAATTGACATAACAGCTACTTCAAATTGTTCTCTCAAAGAAATCCCATATATGAGTATGTCTGGATATTGGGACTGGTGGACAGATTAGAGGTGAGAATATACCAATAGGGTTTTAGAACTTTTCTGATTATCTGATGTCTATTGTAGAAATCTGTAATGAAACGTCTATTGTTTTAGAACCTTCTGGTTGGTAAGACTTAGGGCCTCTCTTAGAACACGGTGGACGGGTTACTCTTTCACAACTGTGATCGATAGCCTATCTGTTGAAATCTATATCCCATTGGATAGAATGGGATTTATATTTTGACAGGTGGGATATCCGTCACCCTTGTGACAGAGTAACCCATCTGCTGAGTTCTAAATTAGGCCCTATGTTTGTAGTAATGTCTGAAGAATCTATTTATTAATTTGTCTGACTGTTGCCTGCAGGCAATATTATGTTTTTCATCGCCCCTGTGCTGCAGGTGGTCTATCAGGTCATCTGCTGCTGTAACAAAAGTGTCCCTTTCATTCATTTGATATACTGTCATTCTTTTTTTTTAATGTTTTTGATTGTGTTACAAAGTACCTAGTTGATCTCATGATAGGGTTAGTTGCTATGCTTTTTCTGAAATGTTTGGATTGATTTTGACCATTGGTGATGTAGATGGTAATGTCTAGAATGTCAATCCTTTTGGTGGAGACTGTTGATGTGGTCCTGATATTCCACCAGTTTGTGCTGATTTTCAGGAGTTAGTTCCTTGGGGTGGTTTCTGTTCCCATACAAATTACCAGTACGTCATTGAGAAACGTTCCCCAAAATATTATATGGGAGCTGTATTCAGTGAATTGGTCATCCCAGAGGCAGAATTGTTTTAGCTCTTTGTTCAGTATACAGAAGTACAGTGGAGCAAATGTGGATCCATTGCAACACACTGTAGTATGTAGTATTCTTTCATCACTGTATCCTGTAGTGTGTAGTATTCTTCATTGAAGCTGAAGAAGTTGCTGTGTATAGCAGACAGAAGGATAGCATTTCTTCAATCATAGTTTTTTGATTTCATGAAACATGCTGGTTTTGTTGCATGGACTTACTGAACTGCATTTATTCAATCCGTATGAATTAGAGATGTGTAGACAATTATTTACGTCAATAGTCATCAATAAGTAGTGTTTGTCCCATGTGATTTTACTCAACTTCCCCAGAAAGTCCTTGATATCTAGGATATAGAATTGAAATTCCTTCATAAAAGGTTGTAAATGATGATCAAAATCATCTAAGGGAGAGCTGACTGAATTAATAAACTGTTGGACAGAAGTAGTACATGGTTAAGTACGTCAGTCTGTTTTTGAGGCTTTTCTGTTTCCCAGGCAAGTGAAATAGAAGCAACAACTTCCAAAGTAAGTGTGGATTATTTCAAGGTGGTAAAAACCCACAAGCTATGTATACAGAACACCAATATCCAAGATACAAGAACCCAAACAAAAACACCTCAGCACAAAGGAAATCAAGCAACCACATCATAAGTCACAACAAGAGACAGGACAAGGATGGTTCAACAAAATATTGAAAACTATTTTTGTGACACAAAAATATTGTGTCTAGAATACTGTGATGTTAAAACTTTTCTGGAAAGAAATATTGAAGGAAAGATATACCTTTAAGTGTTGGGTTTAAAATTGTAAAAAGTATTTTCTAAATTATCCTTGTATATAATATTTTTATGGCTATTTTAGTATGTATTTGTAGCACTTAATTAGTATTGTATGTAAGTTACTTTTGAAATGTTATTCACCTAATTCATTTAATGTCATTTCTAAGTATTATAATTGATTTGTAAGTATTAATCACATGATTTAGCATTTTTATAAATTGTGTAATGTTATAGAAGCAGGATGTTGGGTTTGTAGGGGAAAACAGTGGGGAGATTTTTGTGCTTGTCATAATTTTTATGGAAAATTTGGTGCATCAGTTATAATATTGCCTTATTGAATTTGTCATTTTAAAATTTATGTTTTCTATGTTTTTTAGAACTTTTGTGATGCTACGTCGATTTGACCATCGACTATATTTTGCTTGGGTTACTCTATTATGTGTCCTGCTGCAGTTGCAGGGCAGCACAGGTGTTTTTCTTGACAGAAGTTGCTTTCATCTCCACAAGTACAGAGTCAGACAGATTCTGGAACATGGTATGTGGGATGTGCATTGTGCAAGTTCACAAGGCTGAGATTGTTTTTACCTGCGGAATGTACAGCTCTGTCTCAGAAAAACATGGGAGTCTGGCAAGCTCTAGTGAGTGTTTTCGACGTAAACAAGTACAGCCAGCTTTAACCTCATAATAGAAGAGAGGGGGTTTCTAGACTTCTCTCCTTGAGTTGTTTTAAGGTATAAAAGACAGGGAAACTTGGCACTCAGACAACAGATCACCTGAGGAATGGACGTGTTGCCCAGGGGACTTTTTGTGGCTCCAATCACGACTCCTGTCTGGCTGACCTGAGGGCTCCACAGTCGTGCTGGCCAGGATGTTGTCTCCAACTCAATCAGTAATGTATTCTAAATCTTGATTATTTGGTTCATGTACACATGCTCTGTTGGTGCACTGTACATTTCTTCTTTAGCCTTGATCACCTGATTTATGTACTTATTCTTGTTTATATACATGTTGCACTTGAGTTATATGCTTATTCTCCTATATTTGTGTCTTTATTTTGATGTTTGGGAAACACCTTAATAAATACATTATTCAGATTACGAGTGCTGAATTTCTTTGGCATTGTGTCCTGTTATTTCAAGTGAAAAGCAATACATTTTGGCGTAGTCGGCAGGATACCATATTAAAGTAATAGATGTTTAGCAAAAAGACAAAGGCAGCTTCTCAAATACCAAATCAGATACCATGGTGGGAAATAGCCCCCTATGGTACGCTTGTGTATGAGTAGTTTTGCTGTGCTGGCTTGAGTTAAAACTGGAATTCGGGTAAGGCAGATGCTGAGCCAGCAGATGTATTGACCTATTTGCAGAAAGTACCAATAGAAAAATGGAAAGAGCTTAGCACATTAGGATCAAGAGGCTGGCTCATCTTATTTGCTTAGCATGAAATGCAAGAGAAATGTGCTCAGTTATCCAATAGAAAAGCAATTGGTGGAAGCTAAAAATACCTGTGCATTGTTATTGTGTCAAAATAAACAGTTGTAAGACAAACTGGAAACTTATCAGACTGTGGCTGAGAGAACAGCAGTGCTAGTGGCACAGTACAAATATAAGACGAGAAGGGAGGCGTTTAATAAAAGGAAAGTTCATCTAGCCATTGCTAAGGCAGGGATAGATTGGAATCCTGATGAATGGGGCGGTAATATCTGGTATTATTCTGAGTTTTTGTATTCTGGGAAAGAGTGTTGCCAGAAAAGTGGGCAGGGTGAACCATAGGACCAGAAAGTCGTACGCGGACAAACTTATTTAGGCAAAAGATACAAGGTGGTCTGCAGGGGGAGACATTATGACATTATGGATAGGTTTTGGCAAAGGCCTGCGGAAACGTTGCCTATGTGGATGGTCAATTGTTTGACACAGGAAGCTGTGGAGTGATGTTGGATAGAGGAGATGCAGCAAAGTTTTGTATACTTAGCACTGACTCCACTATTCAGGTGCAGTTTACGGATTATGAGGGTGACAATCAAATTAGTCTGTTACAGTTACTGGTTACTAGATGCAATCATAAGTATCCCACAGAGTCAGACTGACCACAAAATGATAAACCCTGGTACACATTGAGTGATGCGATGCAGACAATCAAGGAAGAAGGTATGAAAGCTCAATTCTTTTGAATGAGGCCCACAATCCATTGGACGGACCGCTGACAGTATCAGTTTGAAAACAAAATATTTGTTTAGTTCCCCCAGCCTACAAATGTGATAATTACTCTACTAATCAATCAGAAAGGTAATCCCTTGAAGAAGGTACTTGTGGCAGTCCATGAGTTGAGAGAGTTAGGAGAGTGGATAAAGCCTCCAGGTCCAAGGGTCGCACAGACAATAGGGTATCTCAGGCCAATATGTTCCTGGCATTGTTGAAGGATGGTGTGAAGAAAGAACAGATAAACGGAATAGATACC
Organism: Pleurodeles waltl; assembly: GCF_031143425.1. Lineage (NCBI taxonomy): Eukaryota > Metazoa > Chordata > Amphibia > Caudata > Salamandridae > Pleurodeles > Pleurodeles waltl. The sequence continues at coordinate 350,202,106 of NC_090439.1, forward strand.
AAGGGCCTTATTCATACTTTTTGGTGCAAAACTGCACAAACGCAGTTTTGCACCAAAAAGTTTTGCACCAGCTTGCACCATTTTTTAGCACCAGCTGGGCACCTTATTTATGGACTCGTGCAAGCCGGTGCAAAGGGTAGGGTAGAGTTAAAAAAAATTACGTTAGGCAGGCTAGAGACAACATAAATGACTCTAACCAGAATAGCGTCATTTTTTGACGATAAGGGGCATGTTTATACTCTGTTTGCACTGCATTAGCGTCAATTTTTTAACTCTAATTTGGTGCAAAACTAACTCCATATTTATACTTTGGTGCTAGACCCGTTTAGTGCCAAATTTATGGAGTTAAAGTCATTTTTTAGAGGTGGAAACCTACCTTGCCTTAATGAGATGCAAGGTAGGTGTTCCCATGCGAAAAATGGCTCTATGGCTTTAACGCCATATTTATACTCCCAAGCAAAAATGGTGCAAGGGAGGGAGGAGGAGTCAAACAATGGTGCAAAGCTTGCTTTGCCCCATTTTTTAAAGCCTGGGTCAGAGCAGGCGTTAGGAGAGCTGTGGGCCTATTTCCATGGTGGAACATTATGGAATAAGCCCACGGGTGCCCTCCCCAGGCCCCAGGTGCACCACCACCCACACCAGAGGGACTGCGGAGGATGGGGACCCCATCCCAGGTAAGTACAGGTAAGATTGCATTTTATTTTTGAAAGTGCCATAGGGGGCCCTGAAATAGGCCCCCATACGTGGCACGGGGTGCAATGGCCATGTCCAGGGGACCTTTGTCCTCTGTGCTGGCCATTGGGGTGGTGGGCATGACTCCTGCCTTTTCTAAAAACAATGGCGCTAATTTGGTGCAAACAGAGTATAAATATGCCCCCAACAGTCTGTGGGAGATGTATCGGACACGAGAGCTGGACAGGAAAGAGGGGAGCAGGAAAGTGAACAAACAGGATAATAAGCGGATGAGTCAGGGCAAGTCAGAGGTGAAGGAGGAAGAGGAAAAAGGAGAGAAAAGTATTCCCCCAAAGATGAAGGAAGACGAGGACTTGGACGCTGATTCGTTGATTGAGGAAAACATGGAGGAAGAATAGTTTCCTCGCAGGTATGAAGGCATATATCTGGCCTTGACCTGGGCGAAAGTCAATAGGTTGAAGTCAGACTAGGAAGTAGGCCAAGCTCTGCTACAGGGAAGGGCTCACAAGGATAATAGGCCCCATGTTGACATAGAAATTTATTGGAAAAATAGGTCAGGGCTCTAGTGGATATAGGAGCAGAGGCCTCCTTGATATATGGAACCCAAAAAAGTACACAGGACAGGGATTCACCATTATGAGGTTGGATGGAAAGGAAACGTCAACTGTGCAGACCAAGGTTTAAATGAAAATAGGGAGATTGCCAAAAAGAGAGTACACTGTCTTGATAGTGCCCCTCGTTGAATATATTATTGGAATTGATATTCTGAAGAGGATGACTCTACATTTGGAAGATCGGTGCTATCAATTCGGGTCCAAGAGATATATCTCAGCTGCAGCAGTGAGGGTAAATCATTTAAAAATCCCTCTGTAAAGGATCCCCCAGGTTCAATTAAAGAAGTACCAGATCCCGGGAGGGTAGGAGGAGATAAGTAAAACTATACAGGACCTGGTAAAGGTGGGGTGGTGGCTCCGGTCAACAGTGTTTGGAACAATCCTGTGTGGCCCGTGCGAAAATCGGATGGTGGTTGGAGGATGACAGTTGATTATCAAGAGTTAAATAAACATATGCCCCACTTGACTGCTGCCATCCCCGGTATGATTACCTAGATTGAAAAGATACAGAGACACCAAGGGACCTGGTGTAGGAGGCTGGCCTGAATTGTAGTAGGTACCAGAGGTACTTATACCTTTTGCCAGGTCCAGTTATCCCTTATTAGTGTAGAAGAGGTGTTTCTAGCAGCTAAGGCTGATAGAAGGTAGCTATGGCAAAGCAGCTTAGGCTGAACTAGGAGACATGTAAAGCTCCTACTATACCACTGGTGTCATATGCACAATATCATAAGAAAACACACTACACAGATATACTAAAAATAAAGGTACTTTATTTTTATGACAATATGCCAAAAGTATCTCAGTGAGTACCCTCAGTATGAGGATGAGAAATATACACAAGATATATGTACACAATACCAAAATTATGCAGTGATAGCAAAAGGAAGTAATGCAAGCAGTGTAAAGTTACAATAGATTGCAATAGGAGCACATAGGTATAGGGGCAACACAAACCATATACTCCAAAAGTGGAATGCGAACCACGAATGGACCCCAAACCTATGTGAGCTTGTAGAGGGTCACTGGGACTGTAAGAAAACAGTGAGGGTTAGAAAAATAGCCCACCCCAAGACCCTGAAAGGTAGGTGTAAAGTGCACCTACAACCCCCAGAGAGCACAGAAGTCGTGATAGGGGGATTCTGCAAGGAAAACCAACACCAGCAATGCAACGACAGTGGATTTCCGGACCTGAGTACCTGTAAGACAAGGGGTCCAAGTCCAAGAGTTGCGACAGTGTCGAGAGTGGGCAGGAGCCCAGGAAATGCCAGCTGAGGGTGCAAGGAAGCTGCCATCGGATGGAAGAAGCTCAGTGTTTTGCAAGAACGAAGAGGCCTAGGAACTTCCCCTTTGGAGAATGGATGTCCCACGTCATGAAGAAGCTTGCAGAGGTGTTCCCACGCAGAAAGACCGCAAACAAGCCTTGCTAGCTGCAAGGGTTGCGGTTAGGGTTTTTGGATGCTGCTGTGGCCCAGGAGGGACCAGGATGTTGCCACTTGGTTGAGGAGACAGAGGGGGCGCCAAGCAAGTCAGGGAGCCCTCACAGAAGCAGGCAGCACCTGCAGAAGTACTGGATCAGGCACTTGGAAGAAGAGTGAACCGGAGTCCACGCGAAGTCACAAAAGGGAGTCCCACGACGCCGGAGGACAACTCAGAAGGTTGTGCACTGCAGGTTAGAGTGTCGCTTGCTTGGCTGTGGCTGTGACCCAGGCTTGGCTGTGCATGAAGGAAATCCTGAAAGAGTGCACAGGAGCCGGAGCAGCTGCAAATCACGCAGTACCCAGCAATTCAGTCTAGCGTGGGGAGGCAAGGACTTACCTCCACCAAACTTGGACTGAAGAGTCACTGGACGGTGGGAGTCACTTGGACAGAGTTGCTGAGTTCCAAGGACCACGCTCGTCATGCTGAGAGGGGACCCAGAGGACCGGTGATGCAGTCTTTTGTTGCCTGCGGTGGCAGGGGGAAGATTCCGTCGACCCACGGGAGATTTCTTCAGAGGTCCTGGTGCAGAGAGGAGGCAGACTACCCCCAGAGCATGCATCACCTGGAAACAGTCGAGAAAGCCGGCAGGATGAAGCGATACAAGGTTGCTAGTAGTCGTCTTGCTACTTTGTTGCGGTTTTGCAGGCGTCCTGAGCAGTCAGCGGTCGGTCCTTTGGCAGAAGGTGAAGAGGGAGATGCAGAGGAACCCTGGTGAGTTCTTGCATTCGTTATCTAAAGAATTCCCCAAAGCAGAGACCCTAAATAGCCAGAAAAGGAGGTTTGGCTACCTAGGAAGGAGGATTGGCTACTAAGAGAAGTAAGAGCCTATCAGAAGGAGTCTCTGACGTCACCTGCTGGCCCTTGCCACTCAGAGCAGTTCAGTGTGCCAGCACACTTCTGAATCCAAGATGGCAGAGGTCTGGGACACACTGGAGGAGCTCTGGGCCCCTCCACTGGGAGATGCAGGTCAGGGGAGTGGTCACTCCCCTTTCCTTTGTCCAGTTTCACGCCAGAGCAGGGGTGGGGGATCCCTGGACCGGTGTAGACTGGCTTATGCAGAGATGGGCGCCATCTGTGTCCATCAAAGCATTTCCAGGGACTGGAAGAGGCTACTCCTCCCCAGCCCTGACACCTATTTCCAAAGGGAGAGGGTGTAATACCCTCTCTCAGAGGAAGTCCTTTGTTCTGCCTTCCTGGGCCAGGCCTGCCTGGATCCCAGGGGGCAGAAACCTGTCTGAGGGCTTGGCGGCAGCAGCAGCTGCAGTGAAAACCCCGGAAAGGCAGTTTGGCAGTACCCGGGTTCTGTGCTAGAGACCCGGGGGATCATGGAATTGGCATTGGGAGGACATGATCTTAGACATATTACATGGCCATGTTCGGAGTTACCATTGTGACGCTGTACATAGGTAATGACCTATGTACAGTGCACGTGTGTATGGTGTCCCTGCACTCACAACTTCCAGGGAATTTGCCCTGAACGATGTGGGGGCACCTTGGCTAGTGCCAGGGTGCCCTCACACTAAGTAACTTTGCACCCAACCTTCACTAGGTGAAGGTTAGACATATAGGTGACTTATAAGTAACTTAAGTGCAATGGTAAATGGCTGTGAAATAACGTTAACGTTATTTCACTCAGGCTGCAGTGGCAGGCCTGTGTAAGAATTGTCAGATCTCCCTATGGGTGGCAAAAGAAATGCTGCAGCCCATAGGGATCTCCTGGAACCCCAATACCCTGGGTACCTCAGTACCATATACTAGGGAATTATATGGGTGTACCAGTATGCCAATGTGAATTGGTGAGATTGGTCACTAGCCTGTTAGTGACAATTTGGAAAGCAGAGAGAGCATAACCACTGCGGTTCTGGTTAGCAGAGCCTCAGTGTTAGAAATGGGGTTTTTGGTTGGCAGTCAGGTTGCCCTCTGTCCAAGCAAGAACCCTCACTCTAGTCAGGGTAAGTCACACACAATCCAAAATCAGCCTGTGCTCACCCTCTGGTAGCTTGGCACGAGCAGTCAGGCTTAACTTAGAAGGCAATGTGTAAAGCATTTGTGCAATAAATCATACAACACCATAGCATAACACCACAAAAATACACCACACAGTGTTTAGAAAAATATAGAATATTTATCTGGGTAATTGTAGGTCAAAACGATCAAAGTTGCAATACGAATTTGTAAAGATATCACTGAAAAGTGATATTAAGTGTCTTTAAGTCTTTAAAAAGCAATAAAGTGTCTTTCAAGCACAGAGTACCTGGTTTCTGGTGGGAAATCTCCTCAGAGGGCCACAGGAGAAGAGATGCGCGGAAAAAGGGGTGTGTGCGTCGATTTCTCCTCAGCACACACAGACTTGCGTCGTTCTTTTCCACGCGGGGAAGTCGGGCATCGTTTTCTGGCGCGCAGACAGTCTCTTTTTGTGGGTCGCGGGGATTACCAGATGTCCCGGGTCTGTGCGTGGATTCTCCTGCTTGTTTTCCGGCTGCGCGTCGTTCTGCGGGGCTGCGCGTCGAAGTTTCGATCTCACGGTAGGCGTCGCGTCGATTTCTCCTTGGAAGTCGGGCGGCGTTGTCCTTGCGAGGCCGTGCGTCGAAATTTTGGTCTCACGGCAGGCGTCGCGTCGATTTCTCCTTGGAAGTCGGGCGGCGTTGTCCTTGCGAGGCCGTGCGTCAAAGTTTCGCGCTCACGGTAGGCGTCGCGTCGATTTCTCCTGGAAAGTCGGGCGGCTTTGTCCTTGCGAGGTTGTGCGTTGAAGTCTCGATCGTCCCGAGGGCGTCGCGTCGCTCAGCGTCGGTGTGCGGCGTTTTTCTCGCCGCGAAACAAGCTGTGCGTCGAAATTTTCGGCGCACGGAGCGTCCAAGTGAAAGGAAGAAGTCTTTTTGGTCCTGAGACTTCAAGGAACAGGAGGCAAGCTCTATCCAAGCCCTTGGAGAGCACTTTCACAGCCAGACAAGAGTTCAGCAAGGCAGCAGGGCAACAGCAAGGCAGCAGTCCTTTGTAGAAAGCAGACAGGTGAGTCCTTTGAGCAGCCAGGCAGTTCTTCTTGGCAGGATGTAGTTTCTGGTTCAGGTTTCTTCTCCAGCAAGTGTCTGATGAGGTAGGGCAGAGGCCCTGTTTTATACCCAAATGTGCCTTTGAAGTGGGGGAGACTTCAAAGAGTGGCTAAGAAGTGCACCAGGTCCCCTTTCAGTTCAATCCTGTCTGCCAGGGTCCCAGTAGGGGGTGTGGCAGTCCTTTGTGTGAGAGCAGGCCCTCCACCCTCCCAGCCCAGGAAGACCCATTCAAAATGCAGATGTATGCAAGTGAGGCTGAGTACCCTGTGTTTGGGGTGTGTCTGAGTGAATGCACAAGGAGCTGTCAACCAAGCCCAGCCAGACGTGGATTGTAAGGCACAGAAAGATTTAAGTGCAAAGAAATGCTCACTTTCTAAAAGTGGCATTTCTAGAATAGTAATATTAAATCCGACTTCACCAGTCAGCAGGATTTTGTATTACCATTCTGGCCATACTAAATATGACCTTCCTGCTCCTTTCAGATCAGCAGCTGCCACTTCAACAGTGTATGAGGGCAGCCCCAATGTTAGCCTATGAAGGAAGCAGGCCCCACAGTAGTGTAAAAACGAATTTAGGAGTTTTACACTACCAGGACATATAACTACACAGGTATATGTCCTGCCTTTTATCTACACAGCACCCTGCTCTAGGGGTTACCTAGGGCACACATTAAGGGTGACTTATATGTAGAAAAAGGGGAGTTCTAGGCTTGGCAAGTACTTTTAAATGCCAAGTCGAGGTGGCAGTGAAACTGCACACACAGGCCTTGCAATGGCAGGCCTGACACAAGGAAAAGGGGCTACTTAAGTGGGTGGCACAACCAGTGCTGCAGGCCCACTAGTAGCATTTAATTTACCAGCCCTATGCACATAAAGTGCACCTTACTAGGGACTTATAAGTAAATTAATAGTCCAATCAGGTATGATTCAAGGTTACCATGTTTTCAGGGAGAGAGCATATGCACTTTAGCACTGGTTAGCAGTGGTAAAGTGCGCAGAGTCTAAAAACCAGCAAAAATGAGGTCAGAAAAAGAGAAGGAGGAAGGCAAAAAGTCTGGGGATGACCCTGTCAAAAAGCCAGGTCCAACATGACCCCCTACCAGCCTAAAGCCAGGGTAGACTAATCAACACTCTGATGGACTTCCCTGCTTAAGGCGATAGAACATGGACAATGGCCCACTACTGCAGGGGCACTCGCCAGTTCTACGCCTTTCCGAACTCAGTGAGGCTTCTTTGTCTATACTCTCTGGGGCCACTGATCTGGCCCATGGGGAACCCTTCTCATCACCTGAGGACCCCATCTGTACAGCTCCTAACTTTAATTTGCTTACAGATGTATCCCAGTATGCAGACAGTATCACCATGGCCAACAAAGTGATGTGGCCCATTCCATTCCTTGGGTCTGACTTCTGTCCCCAACCCAGGGAAAACTCTGCCCACAAGGACAGAAACCAATAGATGCCACTGACAGCTGTCAGTGTTATGAGCCAGGCCCCTGACCATCCACTGCTAGGTGGAGACCCGGAGGGGGGCCGTTGGCTGAGCTTCTCCTCCAGCTGGGGGGCTGGTAGGGAGCTCCCAAGGGATTCCTGTAGCATCCCAGAATGGAGGGTAGTAACCCCAGGGGTCTGGCACCCCTTCTCCACTCTCACCAGGTCAGGGGTGGGTCCCTGATACTGGTCCCTCAGCCCAGGGTCTGTACTCTGAGGCTGAACAGAGGGCAGGGGTGAGTCCTTTTTCCCCGTGCCTCCCCATCTGGGCTTCCATACCCTCCTCTGGGGAGTGGTACCGCCAGATATCTGAACTGTTAGGGCACCCTTGGGGGTCGGCCCTCTCAGCTCTCCTGACACTAAGGGAAACTCATTCCCCAGAATGCAGTCAATGGGCAGCTGGGGACTAACTATGACCCGCCTCTGGGTCACCTCCCCACCCCACTCTAGGGACACCCGGGCCATGGGGCGGAAGAAATCTTCCCCAATGGCTGGAGTCACTCTACACACCTGTCCGGTGTACTGCTCTGGTGACACTAGTCTCTCCACAATCATGGTAAGACTAGCCCCCGTGTCTCTCAGAGCGGTGACTGGGATCCCATTCACTCCCACCTGGTGGAAGTGACGACTCCCACCCTCAGGGATCACCAGTTTACCCTCTGAGTCCACCTCCCAACTGAAGGAGATGAAGGCATGGTCTACGACCTGCCCCTGGGGACGACATTCCCCTAAGGCCACATTGGCCACCCCTGTAGAGGTCCCAATATTGGGTGAGTTCTTTGGACAGACAGAGTCCCCCTTCCTGTGTCCTATCTGGGAACACTCAAAGCAGCGGGGTTGGGAATGGGATACTTTGGGCCACTGCCCACCAGAACCCCCACCCTGTTTCTCAGAGGGGGTATGGGAACCCTTTCTTCCCCCCTTACTCTGGAACTCGTCTGGGTCATCTCTAACCTCCCCCTCACTTTGTTGGGGGGAACCGGAACTACCCTTCTCGGGGTCACTCCCAGATACCTTTTTGGACACTCTGGTGCTTGCCCAGAGGTCCGCCTCCTCAGCAAGCTTCCTGGGATCAGTCAGCTTACTATCCACTAAGTGCTGGCGCAACTCTGTAAAAGTAGTATTAAGCATATGCTCTCTCAGAATCAAGTCATATAAACCATTATAATCAGTTACTTTGTTGCCCCGCACCCATCCATTCAGTGCCTTACTGGAGAAGTCAAAGAAATCTACCCATGTTTGTGTGGTTTGTTTGGTGCTGTCCCTGAACCTCTGACGGTATCCCTCAGGGGTCAGCCCAAACTTGGCAAGTAAAATGGCTCTCTGAAGTGGGTATGTGTTTTGATCAGGTTGATCCAATGTGAGGAGTGTATCCCTCCCCAATGGCGGTACATAACCCCACATAGCTACCCCCCATTGCCCTTCAGGAACCTCATGAGCCCTTAGTGCAACTTCATAAGCAGCTAACCATTTATCTATGTCATCTCCCACCACAAAACTGGGCACCACATTTTTGGGTATACGAACCTTCTTTTCTCCAGCAGGTCCTGTCAGTATGCTGCCACCATTATTGCTGGATTCAGACTGTCTTGCCTTGATCTCCAGCTCCTTGAGACTCAGTTCATGAGCCAACAATAGTTTCTTTTCAGCCAGAGCTCTTTCAGCTTCCACCTGTTTGGCTGCTCTTTCAGCTTCCGCTTGTTTGGCTGCCCTTTCAGCTTCTGCTTGAATCTGTTTGGCTGTTCTTTCAGCTTCAATCTGTTTGGCTGCTCTTTCAGCCTCAGCTTGTTTGGCTTCTCTTTCTGCCCTTCTCTCCTCCTGTTGAGCCTCAATTTTCAATTTTGCCATTTGCAATTGGAACTCCCTTTCTTCTCTCCTTTCCTCTGCGGTCAGGCTTTGCCCAGAGACACTGCTCCCTGGTCTGGAAGGGTGCATAATTGCAGTGGTAACACCATCCACAGATAGTGAAAATTCCTCTGAGGGGCCATTTTCTGGCTCCTCTTCCTCATCATCCTCTAAATGGGCTTCTGCCCAGGCCCTCAGCGCCACTTGAAAGTCCTCCTTTCTGGAGGCCCCTTGGGTGGGTACCCTCAATGCCCTGCAGAATCCTCTTAGTTGTTTGACCGTATATGTATCCAACTGGACTAGGTCAAAGTCCCCTGTCTGAGACCCAGTCAGAGACATGTTGAGTGAGGATTTAGTTTTTGAAAATTGTCAGGAAAAAAAAACGGATTTGCAAAAAGAGATAAAAACCAAGTTGACCTTCAACTGTGGGTAGGTAGTGAAATACTTAGCTACTGTATGTCACTGCACAAATACAAGTCCTATCCTCACCGCTGATCACCAATGTTAGAAATGGGGTTTTTGGTTGGCAGTCAGGTTGCCCTCTGTCCAAGCAAGAACCCTCACTCTAGTCAGGGTAAGTCACACACAATCCAAAATCAGCCTGTGCTCACCCTCTGGTAGCTTGGCACGAGCAGTCAGGCTTAACTTAGAAGGCAATGTGTAAAGCATTTGTGCAATAAATCATACAACACCATAGCATAACACCACAAAAATACACCACACAGTGTTTAGAAAAATATAGAATATTTATCTGGGTAATTGTAGGTCAAAACGATCAAAGTTGCAATACGAATTTGTAAAGATATCACTGAAAAGTGATATTAAGTGTCTTTAAGTCTTTAAAAAGCAATAAAGTGTCTTTCAAGCACAGAGTACCTGGTTTCTGGTGGGAAATCTCCTCAGAGGGCCACAGGAGAAGAGATGCACGGAAAAAGGGGTGTGTGCGTCGATTTCTCCTCAGCACACACAGACTTGCGTCGTTCTTTTCCACGCGGGGAAGTCGGGCGTCGTTTTCCGGCGCGCAGACAGTCTCTTTTTGTGGGTCGCGGGGATTACCAGATGTCCCGGGTCTGTGCGTGGATTCTCCTGCTTGTTTTCCGGCTGCGCGTCGTTCTGCGGGGCTGCGCGTCGAAGTTTCGATCTCACGGTAGGCGTCGCGTCGATTTCTCCTTGGAAGTCAGGCGGCGTTGTCCTTGCGAGGCCGTGCGTCGAAATTTTGGTCTCACGGCAGGCGTCACGTCGATTTCTCCTTGGAAGTCGGGCGGCGTTGTCCTTGCGAGGCCGTGCGTCAAAGTTTCGCGCTCATGGTAGGCGTCGCGTCGATTTCTCCTGGAAAGTCGGGCAGCTTTGTCCTTGCGAGGTTGTGCGTCGAAGTCTCGATCGTCCCGTGGGCGTCGCGTCGCTCAGCGTCGGTGTGCGGCGTTTTTCTCGCCGCGAAACAAGCTGTGCGTCTAAATTTTCGGCGCACGGAGCGTCCAAGTGAAAGGAAGAAGTCTTTTTGGTCCTGAGACTTCAAGGAACAGGAGGCAAGCTCTATCCAAGCCCTTGGAGAGCACTTTCACAGCCAGACAAGAGTTCAGCAAGGCAGCAGGGCAACAGCAAGGCAGCAGTCCTTTGTAGAAAGCAGACAGGTGAGTCCTTTGAGCAGCCAGGCAGTTCTTCTTGGCAGGATGTAGTTTCTGGTTCAGGTTTCTTCTCCAGCAAGTGTCTGATGAGGTAGGGCAGAGGCCCTGTTTTATACCCAAATGTGCCTTTGAAGTGGGGGAGACTTCAAAGAGTGGCTAAGAAGTGCACCAGGTCCCCTTTCAGTTCAATCCTGTCTGCCAGGGTCCCAGTAGGGGGTGTGGCAGTCCTTTGTGTGAGAGCAGGCCCTCCACCCTCCCAGCCCAGGAAGACCCATTCAAAATGCAGATGTATGCAAGTGAGGCTGAGTACCCTGTGTTTGGGGTGTGTCTGAGTGAATGCACAAGGAGCTGTCAACCAAGCCCAGCCAGACGTGGATTGTAAGGCACAGAAAGATTTAAGTGCAAAGAAATGCTCACTTTCTAAAAGTGGCATTTCTAGAATAGTAATATTAAATCCGACTTCACCAGTCAGCAGGATTTTGTATTACCATTCTGGCCATACTAAATATGACCTTCCTGCTCCTTTCAGATCAGCAGCTGCCACTTCAACAGTGTATGAGGGCAACCCCAATGTTAGCCTATGAAGGAAGCAGGCCCCACAGTAGTGTAAAAACGAATTTAGGAGTTTTACACTACCAGGACATATAACTACACAGGTATATGTCCTGCCTTTTATCTACACAGCACCCTGCTCTAGGGGTTACCTAGGGCACACATTAAGGGTGACTTATATGTAGAAAAAGGGGAGTTCTAGGCTTGGCAAGTACTTTTAAATGCCAAGTCGAGGTGGCAGTGAAACTGCACACACAGGCCTTGCAATGGCAGGCCTGACACAAGGAAAAGGGGCTACTTAAGTGGGTGGCACAACCAGTGCTGCAGGCCCACTAGTAGCATTTAATTTACCAGCCCTATGCACATAAAGTGCACCTTACTAGGGACTTATAAGTAAATTAATAGTCCAATCAGGTATGATTCAAGGTTACCATGTTTTCAGGGAGAGAGCATATGCACTTTAGCACTGGTTAGCAGTGGTAAAGTGCGCAGAGTCTAAAAACCAGCAAAAATGAGGTCAGAAAAAGAGAAGGAGGAAGGCAAAAAGTCTGGGGATGACCCTGTCAAAAAGCCAGGTCCAACACTCAGTGAGACAGTTAGTCATCACACAGGGAACACATACAGGGCACATACTTATGAGCACTGGGGCCCTGCCTGGCAAGGTCCCAGTGACACATAGACTAAAACAACATATATACAGTGAAATATGGGGGTAACATGCCAGGCAAGATGGTACTTTCCTACACCTGGTACACAACAATTTACATGGCTAATGCATTTTTTACCATACCAATAGCCCCTGAGAATCAAGAGCAGTTTGCATTCTTCTGGCAGGGGAGACATTGCCCCACTATCTGTCACCAGCTGGTTGCAGAACACCTGGATGAAGTACCTGTCATTTCAGGGGTACAGCTTTCTCCTTATATTGATGAAATGGTGATTCCGGGAGAAAAACAAGAACAAGTGCAGACTCACGTGGACAGTATTGTGGGGCATTTGCAAAGCAAGGGGTAGGACTGGAGACAAATCCGAAAAGGTGCAAGGATTCTCGCAAAGTGTGAAATTCCTAGGGATTCAATGGCATTAGAAACATAGGGAGGTGTTGCCACAGGTGAGACAGAAGATATGGGAACTTGCTGCAACCTGTGATAAGCAGTAAACTCAGTGGTTCATTCGACTGTTCGGATTCTGGATGCAGCATATCCCTCACCTGAGTCAAATTGTGTTTCTCTTGTACAAGGTGTCTTAGAAGAAACATGAGTTTGAGTGGGGAGAGCAGCAACAATGTGCTTTTGAGTTGGCAAAGGAGGCTATACCAGATGCTTCAGATTTGTGGCAGGTACAGGAGGGAGACATCAAGTTGAATGTGACAGTTCAGGGCCAATAAACAAATTAGAGGCAAAAACAGGGAAGGAATAGGGTGACCCTAGGATTCTGGACTAAAAGGTTGCCAAATGCTAGAGAGCAGTATACTCCTTTTGAAAAACAATTACTGGCGTGTAATTGGGCTCTGGTGGATACCAAACAGATGTCAATAGAGCAAAATGTAATTCTGAGGCCCGAGATCCCAATAATGCAGGGGGTGGTGAGTTCACCCAAAACGCACCGAATAGGGAATGCACTAGATGCAAGTGTCATTAAGTGGAAATGGTACATAAAAGACAGGGCCCACGAGGGACCAGCGGGAACTGCAGCCTTATTTGAAAAGGTGGCCCAGGCCCCCAGGGAGGATAAAGAGGTGTTACCGGTGGTGCCAGAGGTAAGAGAATCACCAGTGAAGTGGGGTGAGCCATTCAAGTCATTGTCCCCTGAGAATAGGAAGCATGTGTGGTTCACCAATGGTTCAGCAAAGTATGGGGGGGGGTCAAGAGACATTGGAAGGCAGTGTCATACAATCCGGTAACAAAAAAGCTACTTTCCACTACTGGAGGAAAAAGAGTAGTCAATATGCAGAACAGTACACTGCATATCAAGCCGTAAAACAAGAATTATCTGGGAAATGTCACATTTAAAATGATTCATGGTCCACTGCCAATGGCTTAGCTACTTGGCTTCCCATGCAGCACGCACATACCTGGCAAATACATTCTAAGGAGGTGTGGGGCAAGGAATTGTGGCAGGAAATGTTAGCATGAAGTATAGTTACTGTATATCATGTAGACGCCCACTGTCCCACTGACTCATTAGAATGATGGTTTGATTCCCTTGCAGACAAGAAAGCCAAAATCTCTGAAGCAGAAGTGGTGACTCAGGATTCTGATTTGGTGGGATGGGTAAATGGGCTCAGTAAATATTTGGACACATGGGAGAGAAGGCTACTAACAGAGGGATGCAATCCCCCTAGACTTTATAAGATGAGTGATTATACAATGCCCTATTTATCGACAAACTCAGCAGAGATCAGTCCCACAGATGGTTAGGGGTAAACTGGGGAGAGGAAAGTTGCCAAGGCACATATGGCAGATTGATTACATTAGGCTACTGCCAAATAGTTGAGGATGTCAATATGTGTGTACAGTGGTGGATACTTATTCTGGCCATTTGATAGCATATCCATGTGAGTGTGCTACCCAGTCCAGCACAATTAAGACAGTCGATTTGTTGATTTTGTACTATGGAATTCCACTCCAGATCCAAAGTGATTACAGATCTCATTTTAAAGGTAAGTTGGCACAAGACTATTGTTCACAGCACAATATAGAATGGATTTATCATATCCCCTTTACACACAAGCTGTGGGGTTGATTGAGAGAATGAATGGATTGTTGAAATCTCAGTTGAGGAGATTGTCAGATGGGACGTAAACAAATTGGAGGGATTATTTGAGTGAAGCGTTACAAATATTGAATAATGGACCGCTGACAAATTCAGAAACCCCTTTGGTGCAAATGTTAACCTCAGCGTTGCAGATACAAATCCATGTGGCAACCAATACTATTACGTATTAGGAGACAAAGTCAGGAGCTCTAGCTCTTTACCAAGCAACACCAGAGCCTGCAGGTCTTAATTTGCATACTTTAAACATGTACAGACTGAAACCAAGAGATATGTTACTCATTGAAACATGAGTGGGGATACAGATTCCCCCAGAACACTTTGGATTTATTGCTCCTCGATTTGGGCTGGCACTCAAAGGCATTCAAGTCTTGGGGGGAGTGATCGATGCAGACTCTCAAGGAGAGATAAAAGTGATATTATTGAACAGTGGAATCGCTGATTTGGTAATACACGCTGGAGACAGAATTACCCAAATTGTGATTATTCCAGTGTATGGAGGATCAGTCAAAAAGGGGACTGCCTCAGCCCTTCTCACTGTGCGAGGGGAAGGTGGCTTTGACTCCACCAATAAGGATCCAGGTGCTAATGTGTGAGTAGAAATTATAGCAAGAGGAAAAGACATAGGCCCTCATTACAACATTGGCAGTAAAAGCCGCTTACCACCATGCAGAAGACCGCCAACACACCGCCGCGGCCGTGGAATTCCACCACAGCTATTATGACCCACAGCACGGAATCCGCCAAAATTCAGACACCCACACAAGTCCGCCACACCAAAGGTCAGTGATAAACTGGCGAAAACAAAACCTCCACCGTCATGCCAACAGAAATACGCCCACACTATCACGACACACGAATCAACGCAGCGGTCTTTCAACCGCGGTATTCCATTGGTGGTACACACCGCTGCGCTCAAAATACACACACAAATACAAAACACAGCCACATTGGACAAATCGAAATACACACACCTGATACACATACAAATACCACTCCCACACACCCATTACAATATAAAACACACACCCACATCACCCACAAACCCCTAATACCAAAAATTCCAAAAGAAGGCCAGAGAGAGACAGCACGAGCAAGAACAACAGCATCCACAGGCACACAACACCATCACCCACAGAACTTCCACGCACAACACACCACTACATATCAGCACACTTATCACCACACACTCCACCCCACACATCACCTACACCACCCCATGGCACGGCAAAGACACTCCAGGTTCTCGGAGGAGGAGCTCAGGGTCATGGTGAAGGAAATCGTCCGGGTAGAGCCACAGCTATTCGGAGCACAAGTGCAGCACACCTCAATTGCAAGGAAGATGGCGCTATGGCGAAGAATAGTGGACAGGGTCAACGCAGTGGGACAGCACCCAAGAAATCGGGAGGACATCAGGAAGAGGTGGAACGACCTACGGGGGAGGGTGCGTTCCGTGGTCTCAAGACACCACCTGGCGGTTCAGCGGACTGGCAGTGGACCCTCCCCCACAACTAACAACATGGGAGGAGCAGGTCTTGGCGATTCTGCATCCTGAGGGCCTCGCAGGAGTAGGTGGAGGAATGGACTCTGATAGGACAAATCTTAACTATTACATCCCCCACCCTACCTGCATGCCATCACATACCCCCACTCTCACCCTCACCCCCAGCACTCCAACTCCTCACATATGTCCCTACATCACAAACCACACATCCCAACACCAAGCCCTGCATGCAACAACAAAGCATGGACACCCATCACTAAAGCATGCCCACTGCACATACCCATACAACCCCCTAATCCATCATCACACAAGGTCCCACACAGGAATGCAAGCACTGGGGTATATGGTCACCCACCCATTGCACACCATGACACATACAGATGTAACAACCATCCTTTTATACCCCTGCAGGACCCCTACCCAACGTCACCGGACAGGAGGGTCCACACATGTCCACACCACCAACAGAAGAAGCCCACAGTGATGACAGCAGCTCTGTCCAACTGGATCTAGATGACCAGCCCGGCCCATCGGGGACCTCTGGACAGTTGGTTGCCCTCACCCAGTCACAGGCCACCACAGAGCTTCCCCCCTCTGGAAACACCAGCACAGCACCCACCCAGTGGGCCCATACCTCTGTCCCCAGAAACACATAAATCAGCTGTGTGTCCACCTCTACAGGGAACCCAGGCTAACCCACCACCCCAACAACAACAGGGTACCTGGGGGCAGTGGTAGTGGGCACACGGTCCAGGGGACGGAGGCCCAGGAACACAGGGGAACTGGAAGGGCTGCTGTGGGACAGGGGGCGGACAGGCCAAGGGAACCCACTCTCCACGAGGCCCTCTCCTCCATCATGGGAGCCTACCACCACTCCCAGGAGACAATGGCAACAGTACTGGCCAAGTTTCAGGAGACCCAGCGCCTGCAGGAGGAACAGTATATGGGCTTCAGGGAGGAACTCAGAACCATCAGCTCCACCCTGGGCACCATCGTAGGGGTGATGAAGGAACTTGTCAACACCAGGAGGGACACTGTGGCGCTACAAGGGGCCCCTGACACTAGCATGGACGATGAACTGCCCACCACCTCTGCCAGCGCTAGTGGACAGGACGCCCCGCCACAGGACCACCACACCAGCACCCCACCCCCTGCAGAGGGAGAACCACCCCGCAAACGGTCCCTGAGATTCAGGAACAAGACAGAGCACAATGCCAAGACCCCCGCCAAGAAATGTGACCACCCTAATTGTCATCCTACTGTCCCACTTTGTCACCCTGTCCATACTTAAACTGCCCCAGCTCCACTTCCTATGCCCATATGGGCAATGCACCTGTGAGACTAATAGACTGAACTCTGCCATGGACATTCCTCCGCCATCACCCCTCACCATTTCACTACCCCCTCCAATATTGAGCACTTAAATAAACACACTTAAACCACAAAACAATCTGGAGTCTGTCTGTGATTTCAAAATAGTGTATTAGCAATTACAGTGACAAAATGCTCTTTCAATTGTAATGCCAACATACCTATGTCACATGAGGAATCTAAGCAGATGTCACACAGTGGGACCCACATCTGTGAAATCGTGAGGGAAAGTGACAACTCAATGACCATACACTGGGTGAAAACGACAGACAGTAGAGAGGTAGTAGTGTTAAAGTACATGTAGTAGGCAGGTGTGTACTCTTACCTGTGTCTCACTGGAAATATTGCTGGATCACTGAGTCCCTGTTGTTCATGTCTTCTTCCTCTGCTTCCTCGTCTTCATTGTCCACAGGCTCCACAGCTGCCACAACACCGCCATCTGGACCATCCTCCTGCAGAAAAGGCACCTGTCGTCACAAAGCCAAGTTGTGAAGCATACAGCAGGCCACGATGATCTGGCACACCTTCTTTGGTGAGTAGAATAGGGATGCACCTGTCATATGGAGGCACCGGAACCTGGCCTTCAGGAGGCCGAAGGTCAGCTCGATCACCCTCCTAGTTCGCCCATGGGCCTCATTGTAGAGTTCCTCTGCCCTTGTCCTGGGATTCCTCACTTGGGTCAGTAGCCATGGTAGGTTGGGGTAACCAGAGTCACCTGCAAATGGCTAGGGACAACTGTTAGACACACAGGCCCTCATTCTGACCCTGGCGGTCTTTGACCGCCAGGGCGGAGGACCGCGGGAGCACCGCCGACAAGCCGGCGGTGCTCCAATGGGGATTCCGACCGCGGCGGTAAAGCCGCGGTCGGACCGGCACCACTGGCGGGGTCCCGCCAGTGTACCGTGGCCCCATTGAATCCTCCGCGGCGGCGCAGCTTGCTGCACCGCCGCGGGGATTCTGACCCCCCCTACCGCCATCCAGATCCCGGCGGTCGGACCGCCGAGATCCGGATGGCGGTAGGGGGGGTCGCGGGGCCCCTGGGGGCCCCTGCAGTGCCCATGCCACTGGCATGGGCATTGCAGGGGCCCCCGTAAGAGGGGCCCTACATGTATTTCACTGTCTGCTGCGCAGACAGTGAAATACGCGACGGGTGCAACTGCACCCGTCGCACAGCTTCCACTCCGCCGGCTCGATTCCGAGCCGGCTTCATCGTGGAAGCCTCTTTCCCGCTGGGCTGGCTGGCGGTCTGAAGGAGACCGCCCGCCAGCCCAGCGGGAAAGTCAGAATTACCGCCGCGGTCTTTCGACCGCGGAACGGTAACCTGACGGCGGGACTTTGGCGGGCGGCCTCCGCCGCCCGCCAAGGTCAGAATGAGGGCCACAGTAACCTGTAGGGATATCCCCAGACCCAGACAACCATTCCCACTGACTAGCTTCCAGGTGCTCACCTAATAGCCACACACGGTGCCTCTGGAGTTGACCCATCACATAAGGGATGCTGCTATTCCGCAGGATGTAGGCGTCATGCACTGAGCCAGTGAACATGGCATTCACATGGGAGATGTACTGGTCTGCCTGCCAAACATACCATCTGTACATTCATCGATTGATAACTCTTCTGGTTTCTGTACACCTGTTCAATCCTGTGGGGGGTGACCAAAGCCACATGGGTCCCATCAATGGCACCTATGAGGTTGGGGATGTGTCCCAGGGCATAGAAATCACCTTTCACTCTAGGCAAATCCTCCATCTGAGGAAAAATGATGTAGCTCCACATGTGTTTCAGAAGGGCAGACAACACTCTGGACAATACGTTGGAAAACATAGGCAGAGACATCCCTGATGCTATGGCCACTATTGTTTGAAAAGACCCACTTGCAGGAAATGGAGCATTGACAGCACCTGCACTTGAGGGGGGATTCCTGTGGGATGGCGGATTGCTGACATCAGGTCTGGCTCCAACTGGGTACACAGTTCGTGGATTGTGGCACGGTCAAGCCTGCATGTGATAATCACATGTCGCTCCTCCATTGTCGGCAGGTCCACCAACGGTCGGTGCACCGGAGGATGCCGCCATCTCCTCATATGTCCCAGCGGACGGTGCCTATGAAGGACAACAGCGAGCACAGAGTCAAACAACTCAGAGGTACGTACCCACAGTTTACACAGAACACCATTCATACACAAAAGGTGGCCTGTATGTGTGTTGAGTCTAGGCCTATGTATGTGTTACCCAGTTGAAAATGAAACCATGTGGGGCCCTGAAATGGCGGCTGCTTGACCTGTAAAGTGGGACAATGAGATGTGAGGCAACTGCGCTGGCGTTGTACACCGTCGCGGTAGGCGGTCGAAGACCGTGGCGCAATGCTGCATTGGTTAACATTAGACCCTATGGGTTCCAGGAGCCAATGACGATGTACGCCGGTGGTGACGGTACGCACCGCTGCAGAAGTGACAACCATTTTCTATCTGTTCAATCACTCGATACCTGATCTTCGACAGGAGAGGACTTACACTGCAAGTGCTGCTGTGACCTCGGTCTGGAAGAGACAATGGCTCGAGTGTCTGGGGAAAGGGCCCCTGCCTTCACATTGGAGGAGTTAGAGAAACTCGTGGATGGGGTCCTCCCCCAGTACACGCTACTCTACAGTCCTCCAGAGAAACAGGTAAGTACACAGGGAGCATGTTGTATGGGCTATGCCTGTGTGGAGAGGGCTGGATGTAAGAAGGAAGGGGGGAGAGTGCTGCGTGCAAGAAAGACAGTGAATGCATGTGCCACATGGCAAGGGTAGGGATGGGGGCCAATCAGTTTGACGGTGCAGTTGGTAATTGTAGGAGGCTGGCCTGGCTTGTAGTGTGTACCAAGGGGTACTTACACTCTGTACCAGGTCCAGTTATCCCTTATTAGTTTAGAAGAGGTGTTTCTAGCAGCTTAGGCTGATAGAAGGTAGCTATAGCAGAGCAGCTTAGGCTGAAGTAGGAGACATGCAAAGCTCCTACTATACCACTGGTCTCATATGCACAATATCATAAGAAAACACAATACACAGATATACTAAAAATAAAGGTACTTTATTTTTATGACAATATGCCAAAAGTATCTCAGTGAGTACCCTCAGTATGAGGATGCCAAATATAGACAAGATATATGTACACAATACCAAAAATATGCAGTAATAGCAAAAGGAAGTAATGCAAGTAATGTAAAGTTACAGTAGATTGCAATAGGAGCACATAGGTTTATGGGCAACACAAACCATATACTACAAAAGTGGAATGCCAACCACGAATGGACCCCAAACCTATGTGAGCTTGTAGAGGGTCGCTGGGACTGTACGAAAACAGTGAGGGTTAGAAAAATAGCCCACCCCAAGACCCTGCAAAGTAGGTGTAAAGTGCACCTATAACCCCCAGAGAGCACAGAAGTCGTGATAGGGGGTTTCTGCAAGGAAGACCAACACCAGCAAAGCAACAACAGTGGATTTCCCGACCTGAGTACCTGTGAAACAAGGGGACCAAGTCCAAGAGTTGTGACAATGTCGAGAGTGGGCAGATGCCCAGGAAATGCCAGCTGAGGGTGCAAAGAAGCTGCCACTGGATGGTAGAAGCTGTGGATTCTGCAAGAACGAAGAGGACTAGGAACTTCCCCTTTGGAGGATAGATGTCCCACGTCGTGAAGAAGCTTGCAGAGGTGTTCCCACGCAGAAAGACCGCAAACAAGCCTTGCTAGCTGCAAGGGTCACGGTTAGGGTTTTTGGGTACTGCTGTGGCCCAGGAGGGACCAGGATGTCGCCACTTGGATGAGGAGACAGAGGGGGCACCCAGCAAGTCAGGGAGCCCTCACAGAAGCAGGCAGCACCCGCAGAAGTACCAGAACAGGCACTTGGAAGAGGAGTAAACTAGTGTCCACCCGAAGACACAAAAGGGAGTCCCACAACGCCGGAAGACAACTCAGAAGGTTGTGCACTGCAGGTTAGAGTGCCAGGGACCCAGGCTTGGCTGTGCACAAAGGAAATCCTGGAAGAGTGCACAGGAGCCGGAGCAGCTGCAAATCATGCATTACCCAGCAATGCAGTCTAGCATGGGGAGGCAAGGACTTACCTCCACCAAACTTGGACTGAAGAGTCACTGGACTGTGGGAGTCACTTGGACAGAGTTGCTGAGTTCCAGGGACCACGCTCGTTGTGCTAAGAGGGGACCCAGAGGACCGGTGATGCAGTCTTTTGTTGCCTGCGGTTGCAGGGGGAAGATTCCGTCGACCCATAGGAGATTTCTTCAGAGCTCCTGGTGCAAGAAGGAGGCAGGCTAACCCCAGAGCATGCACCACCAGGAAACAGGCGAGAAAGCCAGCAGGATGAAGCGGTACAAGGTTGCAGTAGTCGTCTTTGCGACTTTGTTGCGGTTTTGCAGGCATTCTGAGCAGTCAGCGGTCGATCCTTTGGAAGAAGGTGAAGAGAGAAGTGCATAGGAACTCTGGTGAGCTCTTGCATTCGGTATCTGCAGAATTCCCCAAAGTAGAGACCCTAAATAGCCAGAAAAGGAGGTTTGGCTACCTAGGAAGGAGGATAGGCTAGTAACACAGGTAAGAGCCTATCAGAAGGAGTCTCTGATGTCACCTGCTGGCCCTGGCCACTCAGAACAGTCCAGTGTGCCAGCACACCTCTGAATCCAAGATGGCAGAGGTCTGGGACACGCTGGAGGAGCTCTGGGCACCTCCCCTGGGAGGTGCAGGTCAGGGGAGTGGTCACTCCCCTTTCCTTTGTCCAGTTTCGTGCCAGAGCAGGGCTGGGGGGTCCCTGAACCGGTGAAGACTGGCTTATGCAGAGATGGGCACCATCTGTGCCCATCAAAACATTTCCAGAGGCTGGGGGAGGCTACTCCTCCCCAGCCCTGACACCTTTTTCCAAAGGGAGATGGTGTAACACCCTCTCTCTGAGGAAGTCCTTTGTTCTGCCTTCTTGGGCCAGGCCTGGCTGGACCCCAGGAGGGCAGAAACCTGGCTGAGGGGTTTGCAGCAGCAGCAGCTGCAGTGAAACCCCGGGAAAGGTAGTTTGGCAGTACCCGGGTCTGTGCTAGAGACTCGGCATTGGGGTGACAATTCCATGATCTTAGACATGTTTCATGGACATGTTCGGAGTTACCATTGTGACGCTATACATAGTTAGTGACCTATGTATAGTGCACACGTGAAATGGTGTCCCCGCACTCACAAAGTCCGGGGAATTTGCCCTGAACGATGTGGGGGCACCTTGGCTAGTGCCAGGGTGCCCACACACTGAGGGGGTCATTCCTACCCTGGCGGTCATAGACCGCCAGGGTAGGTGACGGAGGAAGCACCGCCAACAGGCTGGCAGTGCTTCCGGGGGCATTCTGACCGCGGCGGTAAAGCCGCGGTCAGGAAAGGGAAGCCGGCGGTTTCCCGCCGGCTTCCCGCTGCCCCAGGGAATCCTCCACGGCGGCGCTGCAAGCAGCGCCGCCATGGGGATTCCGACCCCCTTCCCGCCAGCCTGGTTCTGGTGGTTTTCACCGCCAGAACCTGGCTGGCGGGAACGGGTGTCGTGGGGCCCTAACAGGGCCCCACATTGATTTTCAGTGTCTGCATGGCAGACACTGAAAATCGCGACGGGTGCAACTGCACCCGTCGCACACCAGCAACTCCGCCGGCTCCATTCGGAGCCGGCATCCTCGTTGCTGGTGCTTTCCCGCTGGGCGGGCGGGCGGCCTTTTGGCGGTCACCCGCCCGCCCAGCGGGAAAGTCAGAATCACCGCGGCGGTCATTTGACCGCGCTGCGGTGTTCTGGTGGGGGAACTTTGGCGGGCGGCCTCAGGCGCCCTCCGAAGTTAGAATGACCCCCTAAGTAACTTAGCACCCAACCTTCACCAGGTGAAGGTTAGACATATAGGTGACTTATAAGTTACTTAAGTGCAGTGGTAAATTGCTGTGAAATAACATGGACGTTATTTCACTCAGGCTGCAGTGGCAGGTCTGTGTAAGAATTGTCAGAGCTCCCTATGGGTGGCAAAAGAAATGCTGCAGCCCATAGGGATCTCCTGGAACCCCAATACCCTGGGTACCTCAGTACCATATACTAGGGAATTATAAGGGTGTTCCAGTATGCCAATGTGAATTGGTGAAATTGGTCACTAGCCTGTTAGTGACAATTTAGAAAGCAGAGAGAGCATAACCACTGAGGTTCTGGTTAGCAGAGCCTCAGTGAGACAGTTAGTCATCACACAGGGAACACATACAGGGCACACTTATGAGCACTGGGGCCCTGGCTGGCAGGGTCCCAGTGACACATACACTAAAACAACATATATACAGTGAAAATGTGGGGGTAACATGCGAGGCAAGATGGTACTTTCCTACACAACCCCCCCCCAAACGAAGGAGAATAAGACTAGCCATGAACTGATGAGTCGTCATTGTCTAAGTGGAAATATCTGGAGAGTCCATCTGCATTGGAGTGGCAACTCCCAGGTCTATGTTCCACTGTATAGTCCATTCCCCGTAGAGATATGGACCACCTCAACAATTTATGGTTTTCACCTTTCATTTGTTTTAGCCAAAGTAGAGGTTTGTGGTCTGTCTGAACAATGAAGTGAGTGCCAAACAGGTATAGCCTCAACTTCTTCAGTGCCCAGACCACAACAAAGGCCTCCCTCTCTATGGCAGACCAACGCTTTTCTCTAGGGGTCAACCTCCTGCTGATAAAAGCAACAGGTTGATCCTGGCCCTCAGAATTGAGTTGTGATAAGACTGCCCCTACCCTTAATTCAGATGCATCAGTTTGAACAATGAATTTCTTGGAGTAACATGGGCTTTTTAGGACAGGTGCAGTGCACATGGCCTGTTTCAGCTCCTCAAAAGCTTTCTGACAGCTAGCTGTACACAATACCTTTTTAGGCATTTTCTTGGAAGTGAGATCATTAAGTGGGGCTGCAATGGAGCCATAGTTTTTAAAGAACCTCCTGTAATACCCAGTGAGGCCTAAGAAGGCTCTCACCTGGGTCTGAGTTGTAGGGAGAACCCAATCCATGATTGTCTGGATTTTCCCCTGAAGTGGTGTAATCTGTTCTCCACCTACCAGGTGACCCAGATAAACCACTTTCCCCTGCCGTATCTGGCACTTTGAAGCCTTGATAGTGAGGCCTGCCTTCTGCAGGGCCTCCAAAATGTTCCACAGGTGGACCAGGTGATCATCCCAGGTGGAGCTAAAGACAGCTATATCGTCCAGATATGCTGCACTAAAAGCCTCCAACCCTTGCAGGACTGTATTCACCAACCTCTGAAAAGTGGCAGGTGCATTTTTCAAACCAAAGGGCATTACTGTGAATTGGTAGTGCCCTCCAATAGTCGAAAATGCAGTTTTTGCTTTAGCATCCTCTGATAACTTGAACTGCCAATACCCTGCAGTCAAATCAAAGGTGCTTAGATACTTGGCAGATGCCAGTGTATCTATGAGCTCATCTGCCCTGGGTATAGGGTGAGCATCAGTTTTAGTTACCTGGTTGAGACCTCTGTAATCTACACAAAACCTCATCTCTCTTTTCCCATCTTTTGAATGAGGCGTTGGTACAAGCACCACAGGAGAGGCCCATGGGCTTTCAGAATGTTCAACCACTCCCAGTTCAGGCATTTTCTGAACTTCTTGTTTTATGCAGTCCCTGACATGGTCAGGCTGCCTATAGATCTTACCTTTGACAGGCATGCTGTCTCCAGTATCTATAGTGTGCTCACACCAAGAAGTGGTGCCTGGC
This sequence comes from Pleurodeles waltl, assembly GCF_031143425.1. NCBI lineage: Eukaryota > Metazoa > Chordata > Amphibia > Caudata > Salamandridae > Pleurodeles > Pleurodeles waltl. Next base: position 350,226,863 of record NC_090439.1, read on the forward strand.
ACAGTAGAAAAGAGTTCAGAAAACTGACCTAGGAGATTTATGCAGTTGTCTTTCTGCTCAGCAGTAAGACAGTCTGCCAAAACTACACCTTCCAATAGAGCATCTTGTTCTGTGGAAGAGAAGAGATCAGGGAGAGGGTCACTCTCTTCTTCCTGTCCTTCATCTGTTGCCATGAGCAGGGTGAGATCAGCCCTGTCATAGTAGGGTTTTAGGCGATTGACATGGAGCACCCTAATGAGACTCCGGGCAGTGCCCAGGTCAACCAAGTAGGTGACCTCTCCCTTCTTTTCAACAATGAGATGGGGTCCACTCCATTTGTCTTGGAGTGCTCTTGGAGCCACAGGCTCCAATACCCACACCTTCTGTCCTGGTTGGTACTGAATCAGAACAGCCTTCTGGTCATGCCATTGCTTTTGGAGCTCTTGGCTGGCCTGAAGGTTTTTACTGGCCTTTTTCATGTACTCAGCCATTCTGGATCTTAGGCCGAGTACATAGTCCACTATGTCTTGCTTAGGAGCTTTTAAAGGTTGTTCCGAACCCTCCTTTACAAGTGTTAGGGGACCTCTTACAGGGTGTCCAAATAGGAGTTCAAAGGGGCTGAAGCCCATTCCTTTCTGGGGTACCTCCCTGTAAGCAAAAAGGAGGCAAGGTAACAGGACATCCCATCTCGTCCTGAGTTTTTCAGGGAGTCCCATTATCATTCCTTTGAGAGTTTTATTAAACCTCTCTACCAGTCCATTTGTTTGTGGATGATAAGGTGTGGTGAATTTGTATGTTACACCACATTCCTTCCACATGGCCTTCAAGTATGCAGACATAAAGTTGCTACCCCTGTCTGATACAACCTCTTTTGGGAAACTCACACTGGAAAAGATTCCCAGGAGGGCTTTTGCCACTGCAGGAGCTGTAGTGGTCCTTAGAGGAATAGCTTCAGGATATCTTGTGGCATGGTCCACTACCACCAAGATAAACCTATTGCCTGAAGCAGTAGGAGGGTCAAGGGGGCCAACTATGTCAACCCCTACCCTTTCAAAGGGAACCCCAACCACAGGCAGTGGAATAAGTGGAGCCTTTGGGGTGCCACCAGTCTTTCCACTGGCTTGGCAGGTCACGCAGGACTTACAAAAATCCTTTGTGTCCTCTGACATCCTAGGCCAGTGAAACAGGGGGACAAGCCTTTCCCATGTTTTAATCTGACCCAAATGTCCAGCCAAGGGAATGTCGTGTGCCAGAGTTAGGAGGAACTCTCTGTACTGCAGGGGAATGACCAATCTCCTGGCTGCTCCAGGTTTTGGATCCCTTGCCTCTGTGTACAAGAGGTTGTCCTCCCAGTAAACTTTATGTGAGTCACTGACATCCCCATTTTGCTGTTTGACAGCTTGCTGTCTTAGACCCTCTAATGTGGGACAGGATTGCTGTGCCACACTCAGCTCCTCCCTGGCAGCCCCCCCTCCACCCAAAATCTCAGCAGTGTCTGTTGTCAGCTCCTCTGGTGAAGGTTCTGCACAGGGGGGAAATTCTTCTTCCTCAGAAGTAGAATCATCTGTAGAGGGAGGGATAGTGGGTAGGGATTTACCCTTACGAACCCTAGCTTTAGGGAGCACTTGGTCCATTGTTCCAGGATCCAAGTCACCCTGTCCTTTTTGCTTTTTGGCCTGAGCCCTTGTCAAAGCAACTATATGCCCAGGAATGCCCAGCATTGCTGCATGAGCCTCCAACTCCACTTCTGCCTAAGCTAATGTCTCTAAACCTTCTTCTATCATGTCTGGTGTAGAGACAGATAGAAGAGAGAAAAAGTTTCAGGACTTTTTAAAAATCAGAAAAAAAACTTTTTGAAACTTTTTGAAACTTTTAGAAAGTTTAGGAGTACTTTTCAGCACTTAGCAAATAGTGTAAGAGAAGAAAAGCAAAACTTTTTGGTTAGGTGTACATACACTGAACTTGTTTTGTATATTATTCTCTTATGAAAAGTACAAAATGACAAAGTGGTAAGTAGTTGCAAGTACTTCTACCACCGCTGCCACCAATGTAGGAGGCTGGCCTGGCTTGTAGTGGGTACCAAGGGGTACTTACACTCTGTACCAGGTCCAGTTCTCCGTTATTAGTGTAGAAGAGGTGTTTCTAGCAGCTTAGGCTGATAGAAGGTAGCTATAGCAGAGCAGCTTAGGCTGAACTAGGAGACATGCAAAGCTCCTACTATACCACTGGTCTCATATGCACAATATCATAAGAAAACACAATACACAGATATACTGAAAATAAAGGTACTTTATTTTTATGAAAATATGCCAAAAGTATCTCAGTGAGTACCCTCAGTATGAGGATGCCAAATATACACAAGATATATGTATACAATACCAAAAATATGCAGTAATAACAAAAGGAAGTAATGCAAGTAATGTAAAGTTACAGTAGATTGCAATAGGAGCACATAGGTATAGGGGCAACACAAACCATATACTCCAAAAGTGGAATGCCAACCACGAATGGACCCCAAACCTATGTGAGCTTGTAGAGGGTCGCTGGGACTATAAGAAAACAGTGAGGGTTAGAAAAATAGCCCACCCCAAGACCCTGAAAAGTAGGTGTAAAGTGCACCTATAACCCCCAGAGAGCACAGAAGTAGTGATAGGGGGTTTCTGCAAGGAAGACCAACACCAGCAAAGCAACAACAGTGGATTTCCGGACCTGAGTACCTGTGAAACAAGGGGACCAAGTCCAAGAGTCGTGACAATGTCGAGAGTGGGCAGATGCCCAGGAAATGCCAGCTGAGGGTGCAAAGAAGCTGCAACTGGATGGTAGAAGCTGTGGATTCTGCAAGAACGAAGAGGACTTGGAACATCCCCTTTGGAGGATAGATGTCCCACGTCGTGAAGAAGCTTGCAGAGGTGTTCCCACGCAGAAAGACCGCAAACAAGCCTTGCTAGCTGCAAGGGTTGCGGTTACGGTTTTTGGGTGCTGCTGTGGCCCAGGAGGGACCAGGATGTCGCCACTTGGATGAGGAGACAGAGGCCAGCAAGTCAGGGAGCCCTCACAGAAGCAGGCAGCACCCGCAGAAGTACTGGAACAGGCACTTGGAAGAGGAGTGAACTGGAGTCCACCCAAAGACACAAAAGGGAGTCCCACAACGCCGGAGGACAACTCAGAAGGTTGTGCACTGCAGGTTAGAGTGTTGGGGACCCAGGCTTGGCTGTGCATGAAGGAAATCCTGGAAGAGTGCACAGGAGCCGGAGCAGCTGCAAATCATGCAGTACCCAGCAATGCAGTCTAGCGTGGGGAGGCAAGGACTTACCTCCACCAAACTTGGACTGAAGAGTCACTGGACTGTGGGAGTCACTTGGACAGAGTTTCTGAGTTCCAGGGACCACGCTCGTCGTGCTGAGAGGGGACCCAGAGGACCGGTGATGCAGTCTTTTGTTGCCTGCGGTTGCAGGGGGAAGATTCCGTCAACCCACGGGAGATTTCTTCAGAGCTCCTGGTGCAAGAAGGAGGCAGGCTACCCCCAGAGCATGCACCACCAGGAAACAGGCGAGAAAGCCAGCAGGATGAAGCGATACAAGGTTGCAGTAGTCATCTTTGCTACTTTGTTGCGGTTTTGCAGGCGTCCTGAGCAGTCAGCGGTCGATCCTTTGGCAGAAGGTGAAGAGAGAAGTGCAGAGGAACTCTGGTGAGCTCTTGCATTCGGTATCTGCAGAATTCCCCAAAGCAGAGACCCTAAATAGCCAGAAAAGGAGGTTTGGCTACCTAGGAAGGAGGATAGGCTAGTAACACAGGTAAGAGCCTATCAGAAGGAGTCTCTGACATCACCTGCTGGCCCTGGCCTCTCAGAGCAGTGCAGTGTGCCAGCACACCTCTGAATCCAAGATGGCAGAGGTCTGGGGCACGCTGGAGGAGCTCTGGGCACCTCCCCTTGGAGGTGCAGGTCAGGGGAGTGGTAACTCCCCTTTCCTTTGTCCAGTTTCGCGCCAGAGCAGGGCTGGGGGATCCCTGAACCGGTGTAGACTGGCTTATGCAGAGATGGGCACCATCTGTGCCCATCAAAGAATTTCCAGAAGCTGGGGGAGGCTACTCCTCCCCAGCCCTGACACCTTTTTCCAAAGGGAGAGGGTGTAACACCCTCTCTCTGAGGAAGTCCTTTGTTCTGCCTTCCTGGGCCAGGCCTGGCTGGACCCCAGGAGGGCAGAAACCTGACTGAGTGGTTGGCAGCAGCAGCAGCTGCAGTGAAACCCCGAGAAAGGTAGTTTGGCAGTACCCGGGTCTGTGCTAGAGACTCGGGGATCATGGAATTGTCTCCCCAATGCCAGAATGGCATTGGGGTGAGAATTCCATGATCTTAGACATGTTACATAGCCATGTTCGGAGTTACCATGGTGACGCTATACATAGGTAGTGACCTATGTTTAGTGCACGCGTGAAATGGTGTCCCCGCACTCACAAAGTCCGGGGAATTTGCCCTGAACGATGTGGGGGCACCTTGGCTAGTGCCAGGGTGCCCACACACTAAGTAACTTAGCACCCAACCTTCACCAGGTAAAGGTTAGACATATAGGTGACTTATAAGTTACTTAAGTGCAGTGGTAAATTGCTGTGAAATAACGTGGACGTTATTTCACTCAGGCTGCAGTGGCTTGTGTAAGAATTGTCAGAGCTCCCTATGGGTGGCTAAAGAAATGCTGCAGCCCATAGGGATCTCCTGGAACCCCAATACCCTGGGTACTAGGGAATTATAAGGGTGTTCCAGTATGCCAATGTGAATTTGTGAAATTGGTCACTAGCCTGTTAGTGACAATTTAGAAAGCAGAGAGAGCATAACCACTGAGGTTCTGGTTAGCAGAGTCTCAGTGAGACAGTTAGTCATCACACAGGGAACACATACAGGGCACACTTATGAGCCCTGGGGCCCTGGCTGGCAGGGTCCCAGTGACACATACACTAAAACAACATAAATACAGTGAAAATATGGGGGTAACATGCCAGGCAAGATGGTACTTTCCTACAGTAATAACTTCTCTTTTTCCCCTGTACATTTCATGTAGTTCAGCGCCCACCAGAAAAAAGATATTTGGCGTGCCATCGCCAAGGATGTCCGAACCCTGGGGGTCTACCACAGACGGAGCACCCACTGCCGGAAAAGATGGGAGAACATTCGCAGCTGGAGCAAGAAGACAGCGGAGGCTCAGCTGGGATGGCCTCCCAACGTGGGAGGGGTGCCCGTCGCACCATGACCCCCCTGATATTCAGGATTCTGGCGGTGGCCTACCCGGAGTTGGATGGGCGCTTGAGGGCATCAGAGCAGCCACAAGAGGGTGAGTACACTCGCATTCTGCTGACTTTGCACGCAGTGGAGGTGTCTGGGTGGGGGAGGTGGGCTGTGGGTTTCCCTAGGCCAGGGCGAGTTCCGTATGCTAGGCCCCTCCGTAAAGCAGGCCATGTGGCACCCCACCCACCTCTGTAGAGTGACAACTACACCTAATCATACCCCTGTGTCATCTATGTGTGCAGATGTCGTCCATAGCCTTGTAGGCCATTTCCCAAGAATTGAACAGTGGAGCCAAGAGCGCGGAGTAGTGCAGGGGGCTTCTGTGTCTGTCATGTCCGCCAACGGTAGCGGTAATGCATGCACTCAACATGTCTTTCTTCTGTCACCCCCCCTTTTTGTCGTCTCCCTGTTCTTGTGTGCATTAGCCTCATCAGGCGGAGGAGCGGTGGCACCGGAGGACCAGTGGGCTGCATCCCACATGGCCATGGAGGACCACACTACGGAATCGGACTTCACCAGTGGGACGGAGGGCGAGGGGAGCTCCACGGCGGGGGCAGGAGCTGACACCAGTGACATGGACTCGTCCTCCGATTGGAGCTCCCTTGTGGTGGCGGCAACATCTGTGCCACCCCCATCTACAGGTACAGCCGCCACCCCCCCTTCCAGCACCACCCTCCCAGCAGCCCCTCAGCCTTCGCCGTGCCCGCTCACCCGGGAGGGTGGGCATCACCTTCGCCCCAGGCACCTCAGGCCCTGCCCCAGTCACCCCTGCTGCCCTCAGTGAGGAGGCCATTGACCTCCTCAGGTCCCTCACTGTTGGGCAGTCTACCATTTTGAATGCCATCCAGGGTGTAGAAAGGCAGTTGCAACAAACAAATGCATTCCTGGAGGGCATTCATTCTGGTCAGGCGGCCCTTCAGCAAGCTTTTCAGACTCTGGCCTCAGCACTGACGGCAGCCATTGTCCCTGTGTCTAGCCTCCCCCCTCCAACTTCCTCCACCGAGACCCAATCCCCTGTACCTCAGCCTATCCCAAGCACACCATCAGACCAGCATGCACACACGTCAACACACAAGGGAAGCTCAGGCAAACATAAGCACCACACATCCCACAGTCACTCACGCAAGCATCACACACATGCAGACACATCCACATCCACTGCCTCCACTGTGTCCTCCTCCTCCTCGTCTCCCTCCTCCCTCCCAGTCTTGTCTACACTCACACCTGCATGCACTACCTCTACAGCCACTACGTCCCTCTCCAGCACACCCACCACCACACCCCGCTCACATACAGTCACCACCCCCACTACCATTCACACGTCCCCTGTGTCCTTTCCCAGTGTGTCTGTGATGCCCCCTCCCAAGGTACACAAATGCAGGCACACACCCACCCAACAGCCATCCACCTCACGACAGCCTCTAGCGCATGCACCTTCACCCAAAGTCACCAAACATACACCTCCTACAACCACCACCTCTTCCTCCATTCCCAAACCCTCTCCAGCTACCCGTCCCAGTGTGTCCCAAAAACTTTTCCTGTCCAACCTTGACCTCTTTCCCACCCCTCCCTCACCCCGTCCATCTCATAGGTCCCAAACTAGCACCTCAGCCACAACATCTCCGGGACCAGTGGTGCCTGTAGTCACCGGAATCTGGAGTGCACCGGCCACCAGGGCAGCCAGTGTGGCAGGGAGCCACAGCACAGACAGTCCCCGAACTGTGAAGCATCAGAAGTTGGTCAGTGCCCGGCGGGAGAGGGGGAAGACTCCAGCCACCAAAGCCGCTCCCAGGGGTCCCGGTGGGAGTGTGGAGTCAGCTGTGACACCTTCCAAGGTGGGGAAGGGCCACAAGAAACCCGGCAAGTCTGGGAAGAGCAGCACGGCGGAGAAGACTGCCATCATCCCTGCTGCCCAGGAGGCCACCTCCAGCACAAGCCCAGCTGCCCAGGACAGGCCCACCAGCACAAGCCCAGCTGCCCAGGACAGGCCCGCCAGCACTAGCCCAGCTGCCCAGGACAGGACCGCCAGCACAAGCCCAGCTGCCCAGGACAGGACCGCCAGCGCAAACCCAGCTGCCCAGGACAGGCCCGCCAGCACCAACCCACCTGCCCAGGAGGGGCCCGCCAGCACAAGCCCCGCTGGGCCATGAAGGACCGCCAGCAAAAGCCCTGCTGGGCCATGAAGCAGCTGAGTCCCTGCAATGGAGACCGCAGCCTCAAGCACTGCTGAACAGGGCACCGCCATCTCAAGCACCGCTGCACAGGGCACCGCCATCTGAAGCACCTCTGAACAGGGCACTGCCATCTGAAGCACCGCTGAACAGGGCACTGCCGTCTCAAGCACCACGGAAGAGGGCACTGCCATCTCAAACACCGCTGAACAGGACACCGCCGTCTCAAGCACCGCTGAACAGGGCACCGCCATCTCAAACACCGCTGAACAGGGCACCACCGTCTCAAGCACCGCTGAACAGGGCACCGCCGTCTCAAGCACCATGGAAGAGGGCACCGCCATCTCAAACACCGCTGAACAGGGCACCGCCATATCAAACACCACTGAACAGGGCACCACCGTCTCAAGCACCGCTGGCACATGAGTGGCAAGGGCACTGACGCAACTGAGTCTGTCACGGGGGAATGATGCGTGTGTATGTCCCTGTTTTTTCCCTCCTCCCTCCCTGTGTCGTAGGTGCTGTACTCAGCGTGGTCTTCGCCGCCGGCGTTTGTGCTCCTGGTAAAGGATCAGAAAGACTATTGCAGGGAGAATTTGGAGATCCGGAACCATGGCTTCCTCGTTCCTCGTGGGGTGTGTAGAGGTGAGCGTTTTCCCTTCGGGGTTCCTGTTTCCGCTATGTTTTTATCCGCGGTGAATCCGCCCCGGAAAAGGTGTCGGATTGGCGTGTCATAATAGTGTGGGTGGTACATTGTCTCCCGCCTGTCTGTTGGCGGTGACCGCCGCGCTGTTTGTTTGTACCGCCGTGGTGGTCGGAGTGTTAAAGTGGCTGTCTTTGTTGGTGGTTTCCGCCACGGTTGTAATTGCAATTTTTTTACCTCTGGACTGTTGCCGGTCTTACCGCCGCTTTAACACCGACCGCCAGGGTTGTAATGACCACCATAATTCTGTTAGTCATGAAACCAGGACAAGAGAAGTGGGAGCATGTGCCAGTTGATAAATGTTACTTGTGAGAATAATTATACTTGTCTCTTTTCTAGCTCATACTACAAGGTGTCTGTGTACTAAGTGCGCTGCTTTGAGTGTGTTTGGTCATGTCCTAGTGGGTCAAGAAGGACCGAAACCTCCAAACTCCAAAGTGATCAACCGACAGCACTGATCGACATCTCTGCTGCATCAACCTGAAATCATGTGAACCTATCTGGCACAAACTATCCTCAGCAGGTAAGACTTTTGTATGATGAATATGAAAAGTACCACAGATGTCATTTCCACCTGCCTAGTTGCCATACTTAAAAGGCTGATTTCAAACCACTATGTTATGAGGGTCAATAGTCAAAGGGTGGTGTGTGATGCTATGTAGATTTGATAATCGATTCCATCTTGTTTGAGTGGCTCCATTTTCTGTCCTGCAGCAGTTGCAGGGCAAAGCAGGTGTTTTTCTTCACAGACGTTGTTTTCCTCTCTACAAGTACATAGGTGGACAGTTTCTGGAACATGGTATGTGGGATGCGCATTTGATAATGTTCACAAAGCTTAGATTGTTTTTATCAGGGAAAGTACGGCTCAGTCTCGGAACAAATATGGGAGCCTGGCCAGCTCCTGTGAGTGTTTTAGACGTAGACGAGTACAGCCAACTTTATTCTCATAGCAGGAGGGAGAGGGGTTCTAGAATTCTCTCCTTGAGTAGTTTTAAGGTATAAAAGACGGGGAAACTTGGGCCCTGGTTTATACTTTTTGCTGCAAAACTGTGCTAACACAGTTTTGCGTAAAAAAGGTTAGCACTGACTAGTGCCATTTTTTAACACCACTCGGTCGTCAAATCTATACCTTGATGCTGGGTGGCGCTAAAAAATGTTTCGAGTCATTTTTTCCCAAGTTAACCATTGCGCCTTGTTGTAAAGTAAAATGACATTAACGGAGGAAAAATGACTCTACATGTATTCCGGTTCACGACATGGAAACACGTTGTAAAGCAGAAATGCACCATTTTTGCCCGCAATAGTGTAAAAAGAGACGCAAATGGAGAAAACAGTGCAAAGAGCCCCACAATGGATCCCAGAAGCCAGAAGAGACCGCAGGGAGACCCCAATCAACCAGGAACCAGCCAGCAGGACACAGACAAGACCCAGGGGCGGGAGAAGAAAAAGAGGAAGTGTTGTTTCAGTGCAGAGGAGCACAAAATACTGGTGAGAGAGGTGATGGAGCATCAAAATCAACTCTTCATCACCTCCAAATTGCCAATTGGAAGGAGAGAGGCAATCTGGCAGCAGATTATGGATAAAATCAACAGTGTGGCAGAGGTTAGGAGAACAGTGACTGCATGCAATAAACGCTGGCATGACTACAAGAGAAGGACTAAGGAATAAATGGCAAGGAACAGGAAGGCAGCACTGCAAACTGGAGGTGGAAGCCCAGCACCACAAGAGTACATTGATGAGATGGAGGAGATGGTTGCAGCGGTCATCCCGGAAGAAATTGTCACAGGAACACAAGGACAGGACAGTGCAGAATACCAGGAAACTCCACAAATGAAGGGTAAGTTACATGGGGGAAATTCATGCTTAAATGTCAGGTGCAAGAAGGGGGAGGTACATAGGACTCACATGCACATTGAGCAACGTGCACCATACCAATGTAAGCTTACCCATGTACCTGCGCCTTGTGAGTGCCATGCACCATTGAAACATACACAACCAGGAAATATTAAGAACACCAGGCCTAAATACCCACATGTACAAATACAGCACATGGGATGGATGGCATGTATAATCACTGTGCCACTGATTGTTATATCACTAAATCCCTTGCATGTAGTCTCATCAACACCACTGACACAATCAAGACCTCAGAGGCTAGGTAGTCAGTCAACACCCTTCCCGGGGCTACAGCATAGTGGTGTCCTTTGCTGTAACATTTTGTAACAGCCTTGCCTCATAGCCCAAACACATGTGTGCTGCATCTCACAGCACACTAGTCACTGCAACTGTCCCAACAGTACACAGGCATGTGCTGGTGGTACCACCACACTTAGACAACACATCCACATGATGCAGTCATCCCTCCATCACGCAGTCAGGGTGTCCCCTGGGTGCATGGAACAATTAACTCAACAGGTGGTGGCGGAATAGCAGGCTGGACTAGAATCATTGGTAACATGCCACTACCCAGACCAACTAAACTGAAGTTGTGTTCCACCACACATATTGATGCTGAACTGAAATGTGCCAGTACACAAAATATGTACCACAGTTTGCAAACAGTAGGTCACAACAGTCACAGGCTGAGCCCACAACTATTTGGACACAACCATGTCAGACACAAGGGAATTGGGAAATAAACACACTCATACAACACATGGAGTATGGCTTTCACATAATGGCGTTTAATGCCACATCAACGGGTGGGGGATGGTGCATGGGTAAGCCCGGTGTTGGTAAGACTGCCAGTGCAGTATACCCACTGCACTTGGCAGTATGAGTCACACCATGGGATGGCGGCTGGTAATATGTCTGCACATGGTAGCTCTGTGGGACACACACTAGACAATATAGATGGATCAAATAGAGTCAGTGCCAGTTGTGGCCTGCATTGGGTGTAACAGTAACAAGACATGCTGCACCCAGCCCCGCAAATCAAGCAGTAGAAAGGGCAAAGGGCCAAGGTATGGGACATCCTGCTCTGCTCATTCAGTACGTGGGCTGTGCAGGGCCACCCCGGGACACATCACTTCACTAACAACAATTATTTCATGGGGAATACACAGCGATGCAAAGGCTGAAGGAAATTTGGAACTATACCTGGAGGGTAGTGTTGAACATAACACTGATCTGGTGTCACAGGACTGATGCCATACCCAGTCTCTCAGCTGCTGGTAACCTGCCATGTTCAGCCATTGGCCCATGGGGCATTACACATTGACAACAGTTGCCACCCCCACAACCTGTGCTGTAGGGGGTGAACAATTGCACAGTGGCACAAGGGTGCCCCTTGGACTGTTGCACATGAAATATGAACCTATCTCAAGCCCTGACCTGAGTACAACTCCTCAGAATTGGCAAAGTCCATAGACACATTTACCATCAGGCACTGTAACAAACAGAATGATGTACACATCAGAAAATTCATACGCATATTGGCCATCCCTGGGTTCATACATGTGCTTTTGTCACATGAGTTGTACTGTCACCATGCTGCACTCATGTATCATAGTGCAAAGAGGGCTGCATTGAAGGGGAGGACATAGGTGTTCAGTAGGGTAAACAACCTAGTCCGACAGGAGTAGAACCAGTACTCTGCCAGGTCCATGAGTGCTATGCAAAGTAGTACACAAACACAAATCACAACATGAGGAGACATCAATGGCAACAAGAGCACAGTGTGGCAACCATGCCATCCCTGGGGTGGTGCAAGGACTCAGCACAGCATGGGTGTATGTGAAATATGTAAGACTGGAACAGGTGAAAATTGCCATGTGTGGTGCTGTGCCATGAGCACAGCAACACACATTGCAAGGCAACTCCATGCAAATGGATGCAAAAGGTGGGTAGAACAAGATAAGAGGCCGTCAAAACACAATAAGGATAGACAGCACACTTAGAAGATATGATGCAGACAATTGTGGCAACTGGGCTTCCATTTATGTGACATGCAGATTGAGCATGGGGCTGTAGACTGCAGCTATGATGTACTGGAACAATCCACTGGAACTAATGGGAGCATCAAAGGCCCGTGGCGCCACTGGAGCATCACATTCAGTGACGCTCCAGTGGTGCTAAGCACTGCGCTGCATTGACAAGGTAGCGTTAAGACACCTTTTATGGCATTATGTCACCTTGTAAATATGTAGGCACCTGATCATGACAGTGCGTGGAAGGTGGAGCAATGGGTGTTGCTGTGGGCGTGCCACAGCAACACACGATATATTTCAATGCTGCCTCCGAGAAATGGAATATTGTAAACTTGAGGTAGGGCCAAAATTATTACGCCAGCCACAGGGGTGGCATTAGCAGGGTACAACAAGGAGGAATACATTTGTACCTCCTTCATTTCTGAATTCCAGATGTATGATAGAACAACGCATGCACTTACAACGCATGCCTTTACAACGCAGTAAGTACAATGCACGGTTATTACCACACATGCACTTACCACGAAATGTTTTTACAATGCATATGCTTTTAGCACGAATGTCTTTACCACGAAAAGTTCGCAGTAAAGGCATAGTTGGTAAAGGCATATGCATGGTAAAAACTAGAGGTAAGTAAAACATACATTATATACACAAACACACCTTTCCACCCAAAAACCCTATCTACCCTAATCCATACAAATTACCTATCCACTCCAAGACCCATTCCCAACCTAAAACCTAAACATCTCTTACCACCCCAAACCCCATACCCACCCTAAAAACTAAATACCCCTTACCACCCCAAATGCCATACCCACCCTAAAACCTAAAAATGCCCTTACCACCCCAAAACCCACACCCACCCTAAAACCTAAACAACCCTTACCACCCCAAACCTCACCCCCACCCTAAACCTAAAAATCCCCTTCCCCCCCCAAAACCAATGCCCACCCTAAAACCTAAAAATGCCCTTTCCACCCCAAAACCCATACCCACCGTAAAACTTAAAAATGCAATTACCACCAATAACTGTTACCCACCCTAAACACTATATATATTTATCACTCAACCCACTTAATACTCACCTGTACTTACCTTTAAATCTTTTACCACGCATACACCTTTACCATTCATGCCTATACAATGAAATTCGTTGTAAAGGCATGCGTGGTAAAGCCATGCGTGGTAAAGACATATGCGTTGTAAATGCATTGTGGTAAATGCATTTCATTGCATTCACCGCAATGTAAGTGATGCTTCCCCTGAATTCCTACGTCTGCTGCAATCTACAGCATGCATAGGAAGAGCAAAATGTCAGAAATCATCGTTTAAGACAGTGAAGGTGTAACTCCATGCAAATAAGCAATCATATGTAAATGACGATTTGGCTCTTCCGAGTGTTCTGCATTCTACAGCTCACACAGAAGTTCCAAAGTGCCATTGGTGATTGTTACTGTGCATGAAGGGACACTTTCACACACATTAACAGTCACACCCATCAACGCATACATCCTTGCACATTGGTGCAAGGATGCCTACAATTACGCTGGCTGCTGAATCTTGCACCACTATGGGGGACAACACAGGGGTGCCCCATAATCACTTGAGTACGGTGCAATCTTGCATCACCAAAGTGAAGTACTGCGACGCAGATTATTTACGTATAGCACTGTGCTGCACCACTTCTAGATCAACATGGGCCTATTATGACAATGAGCTTAAAATATCAACTCAGTGAAGTGACTTGTCATCTGCCATAACACAGATAGACTGATTTTACACCATCTCATTGCAGAGGGTGATGGCTCTTCTGCGGATCTGCCTGTCCTGGAGTACCCTGATGACCTGGCTGACCAGCTGGCAACTATCAGCCAAGAGACCGTCCACAAACTCCTTGTGAACATGCAGATACCTCCTCCGGTCACAAGGAAGAGTATAGAATTAGCAGACATCCCACAGGCCCCACTTAGCACCCCAAGAGTACGCCCTGCCAGCACCAATACAGCAGAGGACTCCAAGGACATAGGCACCAGCTTCAAGAGGACAGTGGTGGGAGTCCAGCAGGAGCTGGCCAAGAAGGTGCGGGTGGGGATGCAAACAATGGCAGCCAGCCTTGAGGGGATGTTGACGTGCATGGTCATGGCAACAGAACAGGCTACAGCCAACTGATGCACACACTCCCTAATGCATGGAGTCCAGGAGTATCTGAGGGACATAGCTGCTGCCATGAGGGAGAGGCCACAACAACTGCCCTCCCAAACTGGCAGCAGTGTGCCCGAGGACAATAAGGACTCCATGCACCGAGAATTGGTCTCCCTCAGAGCAGACATGGCTGACTACCACAGGGATGTTGCAGCTATACTTAAAAATCAGTAGCTCCTCCTTGCTGCAGTGATGCCTGTAGTACCACAGATGGCAGCTGCCGGGAATTGGGAGCCCACATCTACATCCACTGAGGTGTGTGTGGCTCCCTCTACCTCCCCACTACCACCATAAAGGGTAGAGGAGGCACCACATGCATCGGAGGATGAAGGTGTGGAACAGATCATCTTCACCAGTAGGAGTTCCAGGTAGCACCAGCCCATGCCACATGGGCAGTGTTTTCCTTAGTCCTGTGCTTGCCAGTGTTGGCACTATGACAGATATACACCACCTCAACATACTGTTGACCTCTCTGCTATGGACTGCTATTGTCGCTGACTTTCCATTTGGCAATTTATATACATTTGCACTGAAAGACACTTTACCCAAATATGTCCTGTGACATGTCCCTCAACCCCAGACTTATGTTGTGTTCCAATTGGATGGATTCCACAAATGGGGACACAGACCTGGACATTGTATATACTTTGCACTGTTACACTTGTAAATAAACACCACCCACACAACCATCATGTTTATGTGTGTTGTGACACTTCTACAATGCCTAGTGTTTGGGATGTGTGTAACATGTCTCAAGTCACAGAGTGCCAGTACAAGAGCGCATGTATATGTGGGCACATATCTATGCACATGGTACCTACATGTTGTACGTTGATGTTGGCCTCATCCCCTACAATCAAATCACTGAATATGTGATATATTTAGAAAGCATGTATGCTGCAGCCACTACATACTGCAAGAATGGGTGTGAAACAGTCATCGGGCAATTTCGTCAGCTGGGAGTACCACTAGAACACATTGGTGTGTAACAGAGGGACTCAAACTCATCCATTATTGCCACTGGTCAGTTTAGCAGGATAGGAATTATATGTAGGCAGTAGTAACATGTCCCACAGTGCCCAACATCCCACAACAAAACACATACAATGTTAGCTGGATTCCCACACCTCTCCTATCCTATACATGGTCAACATAGTCATCTTGAGTGGTGGGAACACTGGATGGCAGGTGCATAGGTAAGTAGATGTGTTGTAGCTGTCAATGTGACAGCTCAGTCATAAGGAGGTGTTGAAAATGTTAAGACAGGGATTTGGATGTAGGATGGAGTCCCCAGGACAACACACAATTTGCACTGTACACCCATGGGAAGACCCTGAGACCCAAGCATATGACACAAAAAGTAAGGGAGTACCCAATAACATTTATTATGATAAATAAATCAATTAAACACTAGTAATTAATACCTATCCTAATATAACCTATCCTAACTGTACATAACCCACAATAGACCCTAACTACTCTATGCTACACTTACCTAACACATTTAACTACGCACTCTAAACATTCACCCCCACCCCCCTTATATCCCAGGACACATGCAGGATAACATACACTCACATTTACTAACTATGACTAAACAAATATATATATTTTGCATTTTTGTTTTAGATATGTATATATATTTTTTAATCAACATATAAAAGCCTCATCACCCCTACCCACCCACCCACATAGCACCATATAAAAAGTAGTACACCCACCCGAAACCTACTTATCCTAACTAACCCACTAACCTATTCTAACCTACAACTAACCCCCTAATACCTGCAAAAAAAGTAGAAAAAGAGGAGGGAGGGGAGTCAAGTTGGGAGGAGTGGCATAATGTCATTCAAAGGTTGGCCCTTTTGAGTCTTTTTTTATGTTCTTGAGGGCCTTGCTATTCTTGGCCACCTCCTGCTCAAAGGAGAACCAGTTGTACATCACTCTGAAGATCTTTTATGGCACTCATGTTGATGGCAGCTGATGCAGTTGGCTGTGTCATGGTACTTGTGGGTCCAGGCAGCTGGAGCAATGGTAATGTTAGCAGTTGTGGGCCCCTGCAGAGCAGCTGTGCTTGGTCCGGCCTGTGTGGGCAGTGTGGGTCCCCCTTGGCGGAATGCCCACCACTCACCAGTGGATCGCTCCGAGCGATAGCGAGGTGCCATCCTCCCGAACCCAGATTCCACTGCCAAAATGTGCCTACAGCACACTGCCCTCTTCTGAAATACACGGAGATGGTTCTCATTCATGTTGGCAGCTTTAAAAATGAGACAGGCAACCATCAGTGTCAGCATTGTGTGGAGTATGTACAGTAAATCAGCTTACTATCAACATCAAATAGCACATGAACTCCTACTCAAAATCCAGATGATACAATGGACCTGATTTATGAAATGACAATTCTGCCTTAGCACCATTTCCCTTACATCATAGTCATCCAAAACAAGATTTGGTAACAAACAATTTACAGATGTGCTTAGACTTTGCACCATGTGTGACAATGCTAATGCAGCGTCAGATTCACATTGATCAGGACCACTATTCCTCTTCTTAAGTGTCAAATTTACAAAAATACATCCCCTGAAACTTGATGCTGTTATTGTGAGTATGGGATGATGTTGTTTACCATAAGGGTTCAGTGTTGATAGGTACACATGCAAGCCTGATCAAAAAGACTGTCACCTACACAGTGAGCATCACATCTACCTACACATTTGTTGATCCCACCCCCTGTACCCCGGGGATATGGCCATACAGATCAACATCTCAAGTGTCCAGGTCATCCACGAATGCATGCCCACTCATACATGGAGTCAGGGGGTGGACCATAATTTAGGTGATGACAAACCATGAAGCTGGTATCCATAGGTCTCTCAATTCTACATTCATGTGTCCAGGTGTAGATACCCATCAATACTTGATCAGCCAATACCATTCCTCACACACCCATAACCATGCCAGCACACAATTGTACCTGCATGCACGCCTATCACATTCCATTTAGTTGTCACGTAGGTGGACTACAAAATTATTGGCACCATGCTGGTGGACAAATGCCCACACATTCCTACATGTACATCACAATACAGGGATGCCCCAATTGTTCAAGAAAATGGTGCATCACTGTGTTGTGTGAATTACGGTGTGTACCAGTGCCATTACATACACAACGGTGCACATCTAAGTCACATAAGGAGCTACATGTGGCTTGTCATCACCTTGTTCACACAATGCTGGCCATTGAGCGCCAGAAGCCTCACAAGATATGACTCTCTGCTTGTGCATGGGGAACGACTTAAATGTGACACATTGTCACCATCCATCCTCCTCTGTTTTCTGTCAATTTACAGTACATCACTCCTAGCATTGGGTGCTGAACTCATGACTCACTCACACTAAACACTTCAACACTACACAGGACAGACAAAATTACACTTACTGGATACATCTGAGTCCTCAAATCTTGCCACTTCACCTATGGTGTAGGGGGAGGTCCACCTGAAATATATGGCTGGAAAACCATGGATAGTATCACATCACTGTCACTACTAGTGGAAAACATATGGCAGTATATACTATTTCAGTAGAGTGAGGTATTCATGCAGGTTGGTGACAGTGCCAGAGACACACCACTGTATACTCACAATGAGACTGTCACTCTGGTGTATGAGAGCCATATATCTGCACTCTTACACTGGGCCTGAGACTTATGTAGTGCTACACCCTGCAACAACCATGTGTGGTCAATCTGTAGAAGATGGAACTTCATGGTATGAGGGTGAGTTGGGTGACAGATAAATGACACAACCCTTGTGCTCTGCAAGACAACTTATTCAGGTATTCTGGCTTGTCATGCAAGGTACAAAGAGGCACTTTGTGGAGGACAACCAGCTAAATAGTTAGTCTGCAGTTTACATGCATTGAGCAATCCATGACTAATGTGTCACAGTTGGCTGATGGCATCAAATGGCCCATTGCCAGTGCCCCCTTTGTAAACATAATGGCAGGGCTGATGTATGTGAAACTCTGACATTATTGCACCATACATGGATTGTCATACTTAGTTATCACAATCCACTCACAAATGGTATGCTGGCAGTGTTTAACCTTATCATACATGACACAATGCTGGGGCACAGATGTTGCCATGGCCCATGAAATGTGCTACTTAGTGATGGATGTGCATGACTATCCGAATTTCTGACTTGCATTGGTTAAATGTTAGGATATGTGAAGCCCATGTCTATACTGGCACAGTGACACTTCATTCTGGTTGCAGGCAACCTGTCCACAAGCATTGCATGCAGTACGCCAACACATCTGCTACTGGCATTCAAGTGCAGTGAACAGTAATTAGTTAGCCAATGGGGTACTCCCCAACATGCCCACCAATCACCACACCAAAATGGTCCAGAAGATCCTGCTCATAGCCCAGCGATGCTTCAGCTGATGGTCATTGCGACTGGTGTGGTACACCCTCTTGAGGTGGTGGAGCAGCTTTCCCAGTGCAGCCACCTTGCCTCTGTAGCGTAGCCCTGGATCACACGGCCACCCATCTCTAGCATCAGTGGGAGGTAGTGGGCTACCAGCCTCCCCGCTCCTCCTCCCCATTCTGGTCAGCCTCCCCCTGCCAGACATTGAACTAGGGTACAAGTAGAATTTTTTTTTAGATAGTACAATGGAGAAACAGAAATAATGAAAGGAAACTTAACACCCAAAAATTCAATAACCCAACTAACCCACCTATAGTACTAACCTAGACAGACACCCGACAGCACAAGTACAAGGTAAAATACACTAAACACAACAATATCACAGACACTGGGACATATGACAATAAAATACAATAGTAAACATGACAGGAGGGACAGCACAAGTTAGACTAAATCACAAGAAGATACCACCAACTCTAAAACACAACCACACAGTTAAAAGAGACACAATCTGTAAAGAGAAAGTGAAAGTACACCCACTGTACCATGCCTGTAAATAGGGTATTCTATTACATCACTTCCTGTGCCCTCACGATACAATTTCCTTTGTGTGTATTTTTTGATGCATCTGATATTTGCGTGAGTATTTTTTGATGCACTACCTTACTTGTGTCAATTTACATAGGCGCATTACCCTTATGCTTCCATTTCACAGTAAATCAGCATTGCGAAGAGTGCAAAGGTGGAAAATACGCTAAGGGCCCATAGGTCATGTAGTTTGCGTTTGTGGATATTTTTGGCGCATCTGTGTCTTTTTTTAAACTCTAATCGTGAGTGCATGATTTTTAGATTTGTTGATGTATGCACCCTCTATCAACATAATAATTGTATGTGGTGGGCTGCAGTATGGCATGTTGTATATGGACGCATGTGGTAGTCCATTGTACAATGTGATTTGTGTGTGATTGTTGTGTTACACCAATGTGCGTGTTACAGAATCAACAGCATGCAAATGTATTCACACCATGCATATGTATGTATGTGTGACAACAGTGTATCCACATATGTATGGCAGTCAGTACTATGCAACCGTCATGGTATGTGATTGTGATTTGTGTTCACTTATGTGCTGTGTGTAGTTGTCTTGCAGAGGATCACATTTCATGCAACATTCACAGCTAAAGGATTGTTGATGATGGCTGATGCTTGCAAATTGCCAAATGTTATGCAACAAATGTCTCCATATGTTGATCTTGAGAATATGGATGACTTGTGTGTGGACTACACATATGTCTGACATGTGTACATCTTTGCTACATAATGTGATTGACACACTCTGCCTACATTCCTACCATTACATGTATTGAACACAATAGCCAGTTGAAAATCATAACATTTTGCTTTGTAATTACAATTACTTTGTGGTGGACCTACAGCTATAGCCGCATATGTTTTCATCCATTCTGATGTGCATCCCATAGACATGTCCATGCCAAGTGTGAGGTCATGTGTACCCTGTGACAGGATTGGGCACCATGGCAGTGGCAGGTGTGTTTTCCATGGATGTACTGTGAATGTTCCATTTCTCCCATTGCTTGCCATACCTGGGCTAGTCATGTTAGGCATTGTCACCAATGATGTACCCACCTTGCCACACATGCTCCATGTAGCCTTTACAATGCTCACACTGAGCTGTGTTAGTGGTCTATATAAACATTTCAGTCTCACCTTATTTTTTCATCCACTGCCTCATGTGTGGACCCCTTATTTAGGTCATTTTTAGATATGTTGTTGTTGTGTGTGATGTGCTATTGTTATACAAGTTGGCAACGTGGGTGTAAATTATATGTTGTGGTCCATAAACAGGCCTCATTGAAGCAGATTTTCCCTAGTGTTTTTGGATTCCTCAGCGGTGTTATCAACCAAGGGCGGTTGGGATATGAAGAGTCGCCTGTTTTGTAATGAGGCATAAGAACTACAATGAGTTACACACTTCCTGATTATAGCACCTGTCATTGCACACACAAAGTTAGGACAGATGTTACTTACCAACAAGCCAGGCCCTCTCCAAAAAAAAGTCATCAGCGGGTTACAGTGCCCCACGGTCATAAAGCATCTGCAGCTAGATGTACCTTGGACTTTAGTTGTATTATTTTCACTACTGTTTCACACATGATCTACCTCTCTTCATGGGGTGATGTCTCATTCCATCACATATGAATACATGCCAAAATATCTTGGGAAATAGTTGTATATAATGGGTATGCAGTTTATGTGGTACCACAGACTGGTGTGTCAACATTGTTTGTTGGGTCACACATACCCTAAACCATTTCCCCATGCCATTTATCATGAACAATTGCAGAAGAAATAAAGGACATGACAGGCAGACCTACAGTACTTATTCACAATGTGCATTTCCATGCGATAGCTGTAGAATCATTTGCCTAAGTGCTTTACATATGTTAATTGGTGAAGCTTCATCACCTGACTGCTAACAAGCATCAGAGAGTGGTATTCAGAAATGTTTGATACATATATGTGAGTGTGTATACTCAGTAATCCTAAGACCTCTATGAATTTGTAGATTCTAGGTTGTGTTCTCACTAATGAAGCTTGGAAGACATTTTGCCATCCTTTTACTGCATTGTTAGTTTTGGCTTCTTGAACCATGGTGCTATTGTAGACAATCCACTGTAGTGTTTGGACTTTGGAATGGTGTCTGTGCAGTCTGCCAACCCAAGTTTCTTCAAAGGTTCAAAGTAGTCCATTAGAGGACTTAATGCCTGATTTAGTGCTTGACGGAGGGGGTTACTCTGTCAGAAATGTGGAGGACATCCCATCCGCAGTACTGCAATCCCAGTATTACTGATAAGGATCTTAATACAGCAAACATAATATATGCCATGTTTGTGATGGAGTAACCCATCTGTCAAACTCTAAATCAGGCCCTTGGCTTGTTTTCTTTTTTTTGGTAAAATGATCTTACTATAAGTAAGTTGCAGTGGTTACCCACCTATGTTATAGAGATATAGGTTAGTACAAGACATATGGTCTACCTAAAAGGCGTACTGGCTGTTTGTTCCATATTTTACACATAGAGCAGACTGTTGGTGATGTCTCTAAATGCTTTGATTGAAGTAGTAGCATTAGCCCTGAATGGCTTTGTGAGAGTACAGTTTAAGTATTGTTTGTATCATGGCTTGTTGAAAGTTGTTTATTATTTTATGTCAGAAGTAATTGTTAATTTTAATTTTAATATGGCTTAGCAATTCATAGTAAATGCTTCTTTGTTTATTAGTTAGCAAGGTATATACAAGGGGTATTTTAGTGTTTTGATATTCGCTATCTATGGTGCAAATCTGATTGAATGGTTTATGGCACATTTTGAATGTTTAATTCATCATCCATGTTTGACATTGATTTAGTCTTCATAAAATATTTGCTGTGGCAAAAGTTGTGTGTCATTAATTAGGTTGTCATGTGGGAGAAAGGATTTATCATTGTGTGTGGTGGTTAGGTTTTCAGGAATTTGGATGTCTTTGTATCTTCTAGGGGCAGCAGGAGTATCACTGGAGGCTTTTTTAGTTCATGTTTTAAGTGCCTGATTTACAAGGCCCATGAGGTGCCCTAGCGCCACACTTCTGTCTTTTATTTTTACACTTATGTTGCGTTAAGGACGCTATTCTCATTCATCATATTTACAAAGTGGCTCAGTGCCTGGCATAATGTATTCAAGGGGGGCATTCCCCCATACGGAAGTCCGAAAAAATGGCGCATTGAATTTTACAACATTTCACTGTGCCATTTTTTGCATCATTTTCAACGCCTGCCCAGAGCAGGTGTTAAAATGACGTGCCCATTCTTTTCAATGGGCCTCCCTTTACTTTGCGGGATTAGTGCCACAATTTATTTCACTAATTCTGCAAAGCACCTAAATAGAGTCATAAATTTTGACAATATTGTCCTAATGTGCGTCATGGTGCGCTGAATTATAAATACAGCGCACACATGGTGTCTTCAGGGGTTTCTAGGGGGACAAGAAAAGTGGCGCATCACAGCTGATGTGCCACTTATTTGTAAATCTGGCCCTAGGTGTTTTAAAGTGGATATGGTTGGTAGCTGTCTTGTGATATATTCAGGTACTTTAGGGTGTACATTGTTTTGCATTTAGTAGTGGTGGGATGTGAGGAACTAGTACTTGCCTCTTTTGCTTACTTTGGTGAAATGCAGAGGATGGTTGCATTCTCCCATGTTCATAACTATATATTTTTTATGTTTTATAATAGCCCTCTCATAACATGCATTAGAGTAAAATTGAGTACATTTTCAGTTAACATTCTCAGTGCTTCTGTTGTGGGTTCATCTTAGCACCTTCCTTAAGTACATTCATTTTAGCTTCAGGTCTGCAGCCTGTGCCCTTTTACCCACTTACATATTTCATTCCATTTATTAATTTTATGATATTTTAGCATGGCTTGATTTTAGCATGGCTGTTTAATTTTCTAATCAGTTGCTTTTTCTGTGAAAGCATTGTTGTCATTTCCTTGGCACAACCTTTCATTCTGTGCCTCTGCTCAAGGCTGTACATGATAACTTACTTAGTATTGCTGGGCTAAGAATACGGAGCCTAGACATATTATAACGTTAGGCCTGCTCTCATAACACAACATGTTTTGTTAGAAAAACACCACACAGGCCGAAGGGGGTTAGAGAGGACATTCCAGTCAGTCATCTTACGCTTTGTGCCACTTTGTGCCACTTTGTGGCAGCTTTACTGATCTTGGCCATGTCTCGCCAGCCAATTAGAGCGACTGCGAGCAGACATCCGATAGACCCCTGAGGATCCTCCAGATAGGGGGTAAATTGGTCCTTCCATGGACTAGCACTGGCAGAAGGGCCAACACTGCAATGTTTTGCTATGTTATGTTAGATGCCAGAAGCGTGGGTAGAAATTGTTGGATTTATGGTTATGTCAGGATGCTGGGACGGTGTATTTGTTTCACTCTAATGGTCATAATAATAACAGTATTATTTTTCAGCTTCCTAGTAATTGCAGCTCATGCCTTTTTACATACAGTGCAGTTGCTTAAATAAAATACATTGAAACTTGTCCTTCATTTCTATCCCTGTCTTCACATGTATGAGACTTTGTGCTATGAGAGAAAGGGGTCTGATCTGTTCCACCACGACTTCCCTGAGGAGTCAGAGTGTCATAAGTCAGGTGGCCACAAAACACCTTGAGGCCCGTATTTATACTTTTTTTAGCGCCGCATTTGCGCCGCTTTTTGACGCAAAATGGTGCAAACCTACAAAATACAATGGCATTTTGCAAGTTTGCGCCATTTTTGCGTCAAAAAACGACGCAAATGCGGCGCAAAAAAAGTATAAATACGGGCCTTAATTTCTAGGTTTGGGTGAGATGCTGCTAGCTTGCCGGGAAGGTCAGGCTGACATCTTCCAGTCGGTGTGGGACTGACTCAGACACCCACACTTGTTGGTGCTGCCGCCCAAACCCAATCAGTCTTACCCCCATGGTAAAAGTCTTACAACACTTCTGCTTTCTTGGCTGTAGGTGTCGCCCGTGTGCAAGAGTAATTGTTTACTTTTCAGTGAGTTGTTATATCTTACATTTTCTGTCTAAATATAGTTTAATAATACAGTTAAATTAATTGCAATCATTTTACTTTTGCTTTGCACATGTACATAAAATACTAAGACAATTGTTTAGTGTTTTGTATCCTTACATATGTGTTGATTATGACTGCAGTTCTTTTTTCAGTTTTCCATTGGAGGTGTTCTAAGGTGGATCAAGTGGTTTATTTTTCTGTTGGGGGGAAAGTAGTATTAATCATATCTCAAGCATTTATTTGTGAGTACTTTGTAGGGGTAGAGGACTTTTAGATTTGTGTTTTACGTTTAAGGTTTAGCTGATATTTAGAAGCAGTTTGATTTTACTTCTTTTTATGTGCCTTTTTCCTGGTGTTCGAATATTGAATTTTGTTGGTGGTTGTGTAGGCAATTAATAGTGTTGTACTTTTTCTGTAGTACCTAACGTTTTGTAGATAAAATAAAATAGAGAGTTCAGTTAGCTATTTCTATATTTATATTTTTAAATAAGATACTTTCAACTATGTTAAAATTGATTTTTTTTTCCCACTTGTGAAAGTATTTTTATTGTTTTTGCTTTTCTGTTTGCAATCCAGCAGAGTGTCATTTTCCTGCAGCTTTAGAATTTTTGTTGGGATAAGTATTGATATTTTCTGGTCCTGTTTTATTATGGTTTTAGTGAATATCCAATTTTATTGATTAGTCTGCTTTACTGTAGATTTTATTGGTTAGTATTCATTTAGTTTGACTAATAATATCAGTTATTTCCTTTTATGGCAGGTGCTGATTACTGTTTCTTTTTTAATGTGAAATATATTTATGTTAATTTTGTATTTTTGATGTTTAATTTTATTTATGAATGTTTATTTTTTATAAAACGTTATTGTAGATAGTATTTTTGTTTGTTACTTATTTGATGTTTTGAAATATATTTTACTTTTTCATGTGTTTAAAGCTTATTTTCTTGTTATAAAATTCAAATAAGGAAGTTAAACTATTTCTTGAGATATGTAGAGGTTTATTTTATTTGTTGCTTAATGTAAAATAGAGGTATATTGTTTTGTAATATTTGGCTTTATTTTTTGCGATATTAATGGAGTTGTGTGTTTCAATACTATTGACTTTTTACATATTTATTTATACATAACAATATTTTTGTTTATAACACTTGTGAAATTGTTATTAGTAGAAATAGATATCTTTTTAAAAAATATATATTTTTGTTGGCATTTTGAGCATTTTCAGAAGTCATTGTAATATATAACTTTGTTACAATTGTGTCACCACGAGGTTACACAACCTTCTGTTTTCATAACTGTTCTCATACACAGAACTCAGCTCTTTGCTACCATATATTACTTATATGTATAGACTCTGGCTATTATGCTCTACAGCAGTATGTGAAACCTCTACCAAGTTTCCCAAGTACTTGATGTCATGCCCCCGGGTGGGGGCCGCCTGTTATCTATATTTGTGTTTGTGTTGTTGTTGATTGAGTATAGGATGGCAATATTTTTGTAAACAATATTTTCTTCTGGTATTTTTGTGAATCGATAAGGTTTTCAACAATATTATGTCACTGAACTGGAGAAAACCACCATCAACTAACAATTCAACATTACATTTGCTAAGCATCAGACTGAAGTACCTAACCATGGACTATCCTCCTGTCCAACAGCTTTTTGGCATCCAATACAAACTAAAATTGATTGATTGATTGATTTCCGCTTTATGTCGGAAAAAATGCCATAAAAGCACATTAAGCACAAGATCTTCAGTATAAAAGGTAGTTAAAAAAAGAACACTACAATTCTCAAAAATACTTAAAAAAGAGCTTGTCCAAAGTCATATAATAAAAGTTGCACAAAGTCTAAAATAGGAGTACGATTGTATATACAAAACATGATGAGTCAATATTAAAACTTAGTCACAAATACAGTTCTTCAGAGAGAGAACAGCATGGGCTTTGTCATCCAAGCTGTATCTCATATTTTCAAATGCAACATGTATCAAAGCATTGTATTAATTTCAAATGAGGAAGAGTTCCCAACCTATCATCTCACTTCAAGTCACAAGACATGGGAATAAATTCAGTACAAGAATCCTTAAAATCTAGTAGCTTTATTCTCTTATTCAGTAAAGATGTATGTATGCATAAATAAAAAGACTATGGATCAGGACACAATTGTAAGCTGCTTATTAAATTTATGCATTAGTAGTCAGAGGTTTGACTCTAATGCGCCAGATTGCCTCTAAGAACTTTACCAGCATGTATGCCACAATTCTGCGAGGACTTGTTCCACAAACCCTAAGGGCCGAATGCCGATCCCTGATACACAGGGATTTGCAGAGTGGCCTAATCCAACAAGCCCTTTGTTTTTTGGAATACATCCCATCGAGATCTGTTTGGCTTTCAGTTTGCTTCCATCTGTAAGTAAGGGCCCGTGTAGGTAGGGATCCAATTCTAAATCTGATTTAAAGTGCATATGCTAGGGGTGTTGTAATCATATTTAAATAATGCTCAATCCATAATGGCACTTAGCTAATAAAAAACTGTTCGTCAGATTAGCGGGTGGAACTTATACTAACTCTGCTACTTGCAAGCTCGCCCAGTATGCATCCTTCAAAGTCTGTGTAGCACTCTTTGGGAGGTGAGAAGAATCTGACCAATACAGGCCTAGCCCAAGTTTGGAAAAGGAATTTTTTATATATCTGCAACATGGATTTTTTTTGTTTCAATTTGTGGGGTGGCTAGTACCACTCTTAGCCATGTTTTATACGGGTCTAAAGAATCTATAGACCATATTCTGATCCAATACTGCAGTGGCCTCATGGCGGCTATATCCACAATAGAGTCCAAATTCAACTCCATTCCAATAGGCAGTGTAGGGGAACTCGGGGAGATTTTTAGCAAGGCTTTTAGGAAAAAAGTCTCCGCTCTCTCTAAATCTTGCAATTTGCCATGTCCCCATAACTCTGCACCATACAGGGCTCTCCCTGTAACTAAAATTGATCTCTTTAAATTAACCTTCACATGAAACTAACATTATACTTTAGCAACAATACCAGAACAACATATTGGGCATAGCCATTTTTCAGCATAAGATTTGGAAGTCATATACCTTATCACAAATCTTTCAGAAGAAACATACAGTTTACCACTGTCCCACTGTCCCTAGTGCAAGAGATGGGGATTGAAACTAGCTTCACTGTGACCAATATCATTCATAAAACATTCAATTTTACTTCACAATTAGGAATGCCAATGCAATTGATCTATTTTTTTTACAGCTGTCACATACAATCTGGAGATTGAATACAACAAATATGATAACAGAAGTAATGTTTTACAAACAAACCTGAGTCAAAATAAGAGGAGAGCATTACATCAGGGAAACGACATCTGACACATACTGCTACAAGATATTAACAAGCAGTCCATCAAAGGACATCCAAGTAATACTCAAGGCCAGACTAGAAGAATGGTATTCTCAGAGTTTGTTGACACTGGAAGCGAAAACACATCTCTTCATCGAACTCCTTACAATGGCCACCTTCTAGTTACTTCCTAAAATCCAGTGTGCCCAGTCAGATATTAATTGAATCAGCTCTCGCTTAAGTGAATTTGTTAACCATCACCTACATTCTACAATCTTTTATGAAGGACCTTACATCCTACATCCAGGATACCAAGGATATTCTGGGGATGCATGAATAACACCACATAGGGTAAAGTCTACATATCAGTGTCTATTGCCATAATTAGTCCAAACACCTCTATAAGACACAAGGATGGATTAAATGCAGTCTTCAAAGCCCTTGAATCAGAACCATCATATTTCATGGAAAAATATGATTGTAGAAATGATGTCTACTTAACAACGTCTTCATCTTCAAAGAAGAATATTATATGCAAATACAGGGTACGGCGATCAGGAGCCAAATTTGCTAAAAGATTTCCACAGGCAACAGCCAGAGAAATGACTAAACAAATATGCTAGACATTGCTACAACAAATTGTTAACTACTGGACGACTCTAAAAACAATATACATTTTATCACAGACTTCCACAATTGAGATCAGATAATCAGAAAAATTCTGAAACACTATTAGCATCTTCTGACCTCTAATCCATCCATCAATGGCAATATCCAGACATACCCACAAATGGGGTTCCGTTGAGCTAAACATTTGAAGCAATTGCTATGTAAATCTTAATTTGTCATCTGAATTTGTGACAGAAGGAAAACAACTACTTTTTTGAAAAATCAGTGGGCTTCGACACATGTCACAACTGTAACATCTGTAAATTATGTATTAATAAAATTAAGAAATTTGAACCAGAACCAGGAAATTAAAAGGGAATGAAGGACTGGATCACTTGCAGTAGCACTTTTGTCATGTACGTCATACAGTATGATTGTTCATATATAAATGTAGAACACCATCTCAGACCACTTTGGATCTGAATACATTACAGAAATATTGACAAACATTAACAAACCTAAAGTAGGTCCTCCACTAACAGTACATTTCAATTAAGAACACTATTGCAACACAATGCATACATACATTCTTCAGTTTAAAACAAACCAAAGCACATCCATGATGTGGTTACCATGAATAGCAAATGAGGAGATAGGAGAGTAAAAAGATTATTAATTTTCACTCCACTAGGAAAGGACTTAACAAAGATGCTGAAACACACTATTGGTTACAAGATATTTGACCGATTCTCTTCCCCCACCCCAAGAACTGTAACTAAGAGTCAATTACTATTGAGCTTAAAACTATGTTATTTTTCTCAATCCCCCAGCCCCCAGGCTCATATCAACCAAACGATCTATGAACCTGTTATTTATAGAAAATAAAAATATATAGTATACTTTGTTGCCACACATTGATGACTTGCTTATATATTTAGACTGGTAATCAGAATGTATAAGAGAAGTGCCATCAAATTATACTAATAGCACTGCCACATATCTCATAAGTCAATATGTTTGATTTGGTATCATTAAACCTGTAAAGACAGTGACTTGATGTGCATGTAACTAACCGGTAGCATGATTCACCTCAAATATAACAGAAAGAACATGGGTGAGTACACTGCAATAAGAGAGTAAAGACTATTGGAAAGTAATCCACCAGGTACCAATTCAAATACATTTCAAGATGGCAACACCAGAGAATTCTTCCACTTCACGATATAAATTTCTTCCAGATTACTCTTTTTGTTTAAAATGATCAATGAAATATAGCCAATGCAGTGAATCTTATAGTCCATAACACATTATTCCACGATCAAAGTGCATATGTATTCTCATGGATGTTATTTTTAGATTTATCTCCTTCTCCTGCACTGTACTCCAATAGGGCTCCACTATTTTTAGATATCAATAACTTTTCCATTTAGATTTAAGCTTTGACTCACACATGTATTTTCTAAAAACTGAACTTCTTACTTTCCGAAAACTGACTGACTTGGACCACGCTGCACGACAGACCAAGTGCCCAATCTTGGACTGTAGTGAATTTAAACTACATATTTTCATCTGCAATTACAAAGTAAGCAACATAAATGAATAGAATTCCAAATAGTGAAATCTCTCTACTTGACAGACCAATATTTTAGCCCTTTTATCTCCTTCCTTCAGAAAGAGGTAACGATATTGCTGACTCACTTTGGGGAAAAGTTGTTTCAGTATATCTTTCTCTGCATTCAACATAACATATTCTCAGTGCTTGAAGTGATTGTTTTTTAGAATCCTTTCCCTCTTTTTCTTCTTATATCTTTTCTGTTGCCAGCACTAATGGGTTGACAAAAATGAGGGGGTTCTTACCATCCAATG